>NC_060149.1:679911081-681111081 GCF_021461385.2 Schistocerca piceifrons | reverse complement strand
GCTACACGGTAAGGTGTAAAGAGATAATCTGTTTCTCCACATTGTCATGTAGAAACAAATTTATGAAACTCCTTTTTGATGAGCATCAGCCTCTGCACACAAGAGTATATTCGAGAAGAAAATTCAGGTTCGCTGTTTAGATTATGAGACTACTGAAGCTAACAAGTTTGTCTGGTATAATTATTTAGTGAAGTCACAGAAATTAACATTTGGGCTGTGTTAAATATAACTCTGTATTTGGGTTAAGCACAGCAAATGAACATTTCTTTTGTTTGATGCACTATTCATTGACATTCTCCATTGAAAGATATCATTGATTAAAAAGCTTTGGCAGTACCTTCTTGTTAACTTTATCCACTACTGTGGAACATTGAATATGCACTAACCTCTAATGCAAAATTAGATATAACACACAATTTTATATCATTAACTGTTGGACCAGTTGTATTGAGAACTTGTTAACCGACAGCACCCATAGCGATACAGTGTGATAGTTAAACAAGACACCCCAGCAGAAATATTTTACATGTTCAAAGTTTATATTTTTTCAATAAGTGTGTATTACTTGTAGCTTCGCACATGGGAGGCATTTCAGGTTGTCTGCTGAACACAACAACGGTTTTTGTTAGAGTAATGATAAATAGCTGCTGGAAAAATTGAATTTATATTTCTGGAAAGGACTAAGAATAAGAGTAATTAGTAGGCTGTAACATGCTGTTCATGACAAAGACTATAACACCTTCAACCATCTGTTAAAAACAGTTCTTAATGTTTTCCATCCGTTTATTTCATTTAGGGAGACAAGAAGAGAAAGCCACCATTGCGGAAGGAGAGCTCTTCCTTTCCATCTTCAGTTTTGGCTGCCGTCAGCAGAGTGCAGGATGAAGAAGTTCCTGCTCTTGTTCCTGAGTACACTGCAGGACCACCAGAACGTAGTCAGACATCCTCTGAAAGTGAGGAACTGAAGACGAAGTGTGAACACCTCATAAGAAAAACTGATCCGTACAAAAAACAAATTAAAACTCTTCAGCAGTCTAAGCGACGACTTAAGAAGAAAGTGGCTAACACTTCGGAACGGTGGCATTTACTAAGCACGGAAAATAGTGCAGCGACAACTGACAACGACCACGATTACTTTGCTACTGGAATTTATCTCTCTGAAGTGACAGTCCATATTGTAGTATATATAGCTGGATTTGTGGTGTGTCACTTAGAGAAAACCTAAAAATGTGAACCATGTTTATTCGTGTTGAGAGGAGATGGTAGCCATGTTGCGTATTCTCTCGTTCATAGAAAGAGTAGGGGATGGTTGGTTTTACCATCGAATGATGTTGTTGACATCTGTGTGTGTGCAGAAAAAGTGTTCAGGTGCTATACTACAGGTAATTCTAAAGTTCCTTTGAAAAATCAGTTTTCCAAATGTGTGTCTGAGGTGCTTAGTGAATTCATATTCAAGCCAGTGTTTAAGGAGTTAGCAGACCACATGAAAAATCAGCATACCTTGGACAATCATATGATACTGCTGATTAAAGCAATTGCCACACAATACCTCCTGACGCGGCAAAAACATGCAGCCAAGAGAATAAGTGATGCATTGCATGAAAATAAAATCAGGGCAACCTATACAAAACTGGTCCTCTTTAAAGGTCAGTAACTGATATTTGTACACAGAGGTCTAGTGTGTGAGGCATCTTGTATAAAGCACTCATTATATTGAGGCAAACTGGGAATGTAACCTTATTGTAATTAATAAATGATGCACATTCTTCCTTTTCCGTTATGTCTATGTTTTTATAACCAGCTACAAAATGTGTGCGATGTGTGTATCTTAAAACTATTAGTACTAGCATATTCAGGGTATCTATTAAAATTTGTTCCTGGTGTGTGGTAGTCAGACAATTATAATTTTATGTGTGTGTGTAATACCTTCCAAATATATCTTCCTCAAACCAAAATTTGGAACTACATTATATGTAGAGTGTTTCCATGTGATTGATACTCCACCATTCCAGTATGCAGTATTAGTTCTGCAATAGCTTGTGATCTGTGTGCTTCCAAATGGGACATACATTTCTTTTTGAAATATTTAGCCGTTGTTTGGCAGTGTATGCTGTAGTATGTTCTAGCCAGTGTTGTTAATTAAGTTTCCACGAGTGACAACATGTTAATGAGAAACAGAATTGCCTCATTCTTGGCACATTGAAATACATTCCCATCATTGTGTGGTATGTTATGGTTTTCGCTTGTGTGTCATTACAAATTATATTTTTTGTGATCTAGTCCAACAGTGGTTTATCCTCAAAAAATGAGAGATAGTAGTGTTCACAGGTGAGCGTTACTGGTTTTTCACTACTTCATTGGGCACTAAATTTTCTAGCAGTCTCTCCCCTAATCCATTGAAATGAAAACCCATGTGTTGTACAGAACTACAGCCCACGACATTTATATCTGTAGTAAGACATATTTTATAAATGATTGCACATTTTCTTATGTTTGTTTGCTTGACTACTTTCCTGGTTTATGCAAGACCACTGTGATAAATCATATGTATGTGGAATGGTAAATAGTATTACATTTGCATCGGTCAGGAGACTGAGACATTTGCTTCATTCTCAACAAGCAATGATGTGGACTTTGTTACAATTTCATATAATATTTTTTTACATAGAACTGTGTTATTTTTAAATTCCACAATCTTGTGAAAAAGGCAGTTAACTGAAAAGTCACATTGTAATAATTTTTCTGTATACCTGTAACAAGCAGTTCAACAAAGTGGATAATAACAGATCAAGAAAAGCTTTTTTGCTGGAATAAAATTCTGAATATAGTACCTAATATTTATGCTTTATTTCATTCCCAGTTCCCATACTTTTTATGAACGAATAAGCAATATATAGCCTATATTTTTATTAGGACAATGATTTCAAAAGCAAATCCTAGTTTCAATGTTAGTAAAACTTTGTCATTGGCAAGCAATGAAGCTTCTGCTTATTGATTGAGACATTCCACACTTCTCAAACTATGATGTAAAGTTTTGCTCCATGATCTGTCTCAATCCCTTCATCATTTCATTTTGTACCACTGTAAATACCTGTCAGCTTGACAAGAAAGGCTTGCATTTAAAAGAATGAAAATTATAAAATAGGGAATGACATAAACAAAGCTCAATGTAGAATGGTTTATGCCTAAGCTACCTAAAAACACTGGGACATTGTTGCACTGTTAAGAAATCTCTTCCATACCAAAATAAGAAATTGGAACCTACGGTAAGTAAGCAATAAGTAGAACTCCTTACTAATATTAAAACGAGTCCCATAGCAGATGAAAATTAGAACACTGTTATACTGCCTTTGCTAACACACATGTCATTTAAGTGCTGCTGCTGCAGTTGATTTGTTAGTTACTAAAAAAAGTGCTGTACTCTCATATTAGAGCTGCTGCATATCCCTTAAGAGAAGAAATGTGGTATGTATTGAAGTGTGTATGAACTGTATGGCAAAGCGTTTTGTTTTCTTCCTCAGGGTCAATGTTATCCAAACTGAAAGTACCTGTTTTGTGTATAACAAACACTTAATCTATATTTCTTGGGATTCTCCGCAGTTATATTCCACTTGACAACAGAATGAAGTTGTGCACAATGTGACAGGTTGTTGGCTAAACATTAACTCACATTGAGTTATTTTATCAGATTTATTTATCTGCTGCTTCATTGTTTACATAATTAACAACAAAGACAAATCACTTGGTTACCTCTTCAGATATAGGTGGTGATCAGATCCGCAATCAGTCTGTTACACATTGGTAAATAGCTGCTACAATACATCATTCTGAACTCAAACAACTGAAAAGTTTTGGTTAGTATGTCATGAAAATCGGAAAAGATGACGTCACTTTTCGTAAATCTGGCATTGCTTCGTCCAATCAGATGATCGTAAGAATAAGTAAAGAAAGAACCCTAGTTTGTGATACACGTTGATTACTGAATTAACAAAATTGTATCGTTTACATTGAAGACTAGCCATTCGTAATATTACATTAAAAACTATTTTTAATCAGAAGAAACGCGGAATTTCGCTTTTACGAGATTTTATTTTCAACAAAAACTTTGAAACAACCAATCTGATGACGTTACATGCGTATATGGTGCAATTAGCGACTTTAATACACGCAGCGCTATAGCACACTGGCAATGTTTTGGTCAGAGTGTCATGGCAGCGAGCCACGGCCCCATGGCTTCAAAACGTAGTACGGCTGGGATACGTAGCGCCATCTTCCCTTATTCTTACCTTCATGGTCGCCACACTCTCATGAAACCCTGACATTGCAGAATTTACAAAATACTGTTAGCTTATCAGGAACATGTAAACCACCGATTTCAAATTCTCTTATCCTTTTGTCAGCGGTTACTGTAGGCTTCGTCAATGTGATGTGTTTGTGATAGATTTTCATTACGCCATTGCTTTGAAACGGCATACTGTGGCTATTACACTGCAAAAGAAATAATCGAAATTCGCACAGTGGTCATTCGTACGCGCTCGCAAAAGTCGATAGTCGAAAGGCCACTAGTGACGTCACAACTGCAAAAAGTAGTACGACGATGGAACATGGATCATTTCAACGTTAAATACGTTTCTGACATCATTAGATTTACGAAACTTCTTACGAGGACACAGAAAAATATTGTTGAAAAACGCTGATTTTGCGTTACTTCTTTAACAAATGCCGAATTCGCGTTACTTCCTTAAGAACTGCCGAATTCGCATTACTTCCTTAAAAACTGCTGAATTCACGTTATTCGTCGTGTTACCGTTCAAATGAACTTTTCCTGTCCGTACTCATGGTAAAATTATCAGTTTTTTTCTACAAATTTTCAAATTTATGGTTAATATTGCTAATTATGAGGAGATGGATGAGCTGTTCACATTCCATTTCTCAAAGGAGACTTGCTCATTTATGTTAGCGAGTTAGGCTGACAATGCTTACAAAACCAAAGTGATCGTTATATGATACTCACACAACCTGCCAGTCTTCCCTGCTAATTTCATAACAAACATTCATGGTTGTTAATAGATTCCTTGATTACAGAAGGAATACTTCCACCATTCGGTTAAATCTAGGCCTCAGTAATGGAAATCCCAAATGGATTGTTGCAGCCCTTTTATGACTGCTGTCAGTGAATGGTAAGTAATTCACATTCTCCCTATAAGAAGACTACTCAGAAGATTGTCTACATAAATGCAACATTAGTGGTTTACACTATGATTGCATGGTACCTTAATACCTTTCTTTTATTGATTTCCTTGTCTAACAATCACATGGTAGCTCTGTTGGAATTTGGTGCTGCTGCCAGGGTCTGAAAATCATAGACTTAAATTCTAATTATTATTGTGTTTGTCAGCAGCATACATAAAACAATTTCCAAAATGCGTACAAAACAGTGCATGATGACTACAGAAGAATAATGTGCATAGAATATTAAAAATTCAGACAAAATGAGCTAGAATAGACTCACATTGTCGAAAACAGTTAGTAAACTGTCCTTCAGCAGGAAAGATAAGAAATTTTACACTTTTTTACACTTCTTTACACTTTATTTTGGACTATCAATAACCGTAACAAAAATGCATCGTGAGAGAAATTTAATTATAGTTTGGTGCACGAAGAAGAAAAGAAAATCAGGGTTTAACATCCCATTGACAACGAGGTCATTAGCGATGAAGCACAAGCTTGTGCTATGAAGGGATGGAGAGGGAAATTGGCTGTGCCCTTCTCAAAGAAACCATGCTGGCATTTCCCTCAGGCAATTTAGGGGAATCATGAAAAACTTGAATCAGGATGACTGGACAAGGATTTGAACTATCATCCAAATGTGAGTCCAGTGTACCGACACCTGTGCCACCTTGCTTGGTAGGGTGCCATGAAATATATTCGATCAGCCTGGTTCAGAAGAAGTCAATACCCCTGATTCAACAAAATTGTTGAGTGGATTTGCAGTTCGGCAGAGTAAGTTGGATGCAAGCAATAACAAAGCCTACACCCAGTTGAATTCGAGATTTTTACAAATTTCAAAGCAGAAGCAGCGAACAGGTTTGATCTTTCAAAGTAGAGAACAATGCTAAGTGAACACTTAGATGCAAAACTTCAAGAAAAAAGCGAGAAGCTAGAAGCACGATTAACACAAAGCAACAGTGGACACTTTTAGGCTTTTAAATGAACTTAGCAGGTGACAAATTCGATGAAATTGAAAGTAAAATTCTGGCCATACTCTACCAAAGACAAAAATCTTTCTTATACTAGTTTATAGGGGATCAATTCCAGAGTACCTACCATAGAAAATAAATTAATCATTTTAGAAACTGAGTTTGTTAAAGAAAGTATTAAATGGGATAAAAGTTTTATAAAATCAATTCTATTATTAAACAGGAATGATAAGGTAAAAGGAGAACAGTGCAAGGTAAAAGGTACCTTAGAAAACAAAATGAGTAGCTTAATTATTGAAACAGAGAAAAATCTTAGTGAATTAGATGCACATTTAGGTGATGTCGAAAACAATGTAACTAAAGTTGTGATTGTGACAGGAAATGAGTTGCATAATGTTAGCAAACATCTAGTACAATTTCCAGAGGGTACACTGCCTAAAAATCTGTGTGCTAACATTAATGTTATATGGGCCAATATTCCGGAGAAATTTTTCATAGTAATGTCTTACACGCTATAGTCTTATCTTCGACACTGTAAACATAACTTTGTGACTGGTCTGAAAGACAGTTCAAAAATTAAATCTGTTTAGAAGTTTTTTGAAGTGGAAGATTTATCTTGGCAAACCAAAATTTTGATCAGAGGGTAACTTTTGCTGAAACTGACATGGGGTTTTTAAATAAGTCTTTGTCAGAGTTTGAACAACCCAGAACCTAGAGTAAATTTTTAATAAATGGACCTAACTACAGAGGAAGAAATGAGAATGAAGGAATTTTGCAAAAACTAGTTAAAAAGATTAGTACATTTAGACAGGCCATTTGACGAAATGACACACAATGGTAAATTCAAAAGGAAACTATACCACAGACGATACAATGGGATTTAATTTATGGACCTTATGACCAAATGGAACAATTTTTAAAGTATGTGGACAAGCTCGATAGTGTTTTGGAGAGGGGTAATAGATCAAATACCAATCACAGATATCATCAGTATGCCGGATGGAATTCAGACTTTAATGGTGGGAAGCCAAGGGAGTAAAGAATATGAAAGTCTTAGAAATGAATATCATAATGGTGGAATTAATAGAGATTATAATGGGAATGGTACAGATAGGAACTATGGAAGGGATTTTGACAATAGAAACCAGGGACAGACTGCAAGCACATGAAATTCCAGTTAACAGAAGAAATACATCAGTCAGTTGAGAATCACTTCAATCAGGGTCTATAATTTTGAGCAAGTGGAGTAGATAGAAATTGGATCACTGAATTTAGTTGGAATGTTAAAAGGTTTTCAGGGCAGATTTGTTGAAACACAATGTGTTGGAGTCATTATGCAGCCAGAATGTACCTGGAACATGTACTGAGAACAAGGCGAGAGTGGTGCAACTAATGTTAATTTCACTGTGAATGCCATTTCAAGACAAACAGTCCTAGGCACACCCTTATACTAATCTATACCCATTAGATGCCCTAGATTTCTTGATACTGACACTTAATTCATATGTATATCTGTGTAATGGGGCAGGATGCAAATTAGGATTGCAAAGATCTTTATCTAGGGGGAAGGGGATGGGGGAGGGGAGTGCCACTCATAATGTTAAGTGCTTTCTACAAAGCATAACGCTGGAAGACATAAAAAGTGATTTCCTTCAATGGGTATAACTTTGAGATAGGGTAAGTGCAGTATAACTGATAAACACTATATTTTAAACAATGCATTGTTGTAAATGGCGTGTGAAATACAAAAATTAATAACTTACTAATTGTAATTTCTTTTGGATCCTCAATCTTATTTCATTGAGGTAGCTGCCCAGCACTGTGTGAGCTTTGTTGAAGACAACTGCTGTAAAGTGTCCATGCTTCGAAGCTCTTGCTCTGTTACACCTGACTGGAAGCTGCACATAGGCAAGCTACAGCTGACCAGATGGCAAATTGCATGTCTATTGTCTGTTCTCAGTAACAGAATCTACATTTATTTATTCATTTATTTATTTTTGCTCTAACCAGATCCACTGGTCTTGGTACAGTTTCTAGAGGAACGAACTTGAGACTCTATTTTGGTGCCATATTTAACACAAAATAACATGGAGTTTCAGTTTCGTTGTGTCACTTATCATGCACATGCGTTTTCCTGGTGAGTAGTCCCCATTGTAGTTAAATATTGTAGAGGGTTTTCTGGGTCGTCTTCATGTGACATACTGCCACTGTTGCACAGGGGCAGCTTGGTATGCACTGCCTTGGATGGAATGGGAAGAGGCCACGGCAGCAATGTGGACGTGTTGGCTGGCACAGTTGGACGTTGTCGCCCACCAGCTAGCCACAGTGCTGCTTGCTTCTCCCTACGACAACAAAAACACATCTGTCCCACTCCGCAGCTCTGTTCCCCGGCTAATCCTTAGCTGTGGACCATTATCCTCCCAGCAGTTATTTACATATTTCCTCCTCTGCTTGCTTCTCCATTTCCCGAGAAGTGGAATGCAGTTTGGAGGTAACTAGGAGGTACCAGTATAACATAAAGTTTTAATTATGACATAAAAAATACAGTTTTTTTACATGTACATGTCTGCAGTCCTGGTACACAGACAGATACTGTTATAAATTCGCAAGAATTCTGTAACGAATAAGAAACCTATCCCCAGCTACTAGACCTCGGTAAGTGCCCCTTCTCACCACCCTTGGCAGATACCTGTGTAAATGAGTTTCAGTAGCACACCATTTCACTGTGAAGAACAGCAATCACGAGAAAAGTGGAGGCCCTGGTCTTCGAAGACCAGCATGTGTCAATCAAAGCAATAGTGGGAGAGTTGAAAATCTGACAAAGATCAGTCTTAAATTTCTCACACGCCTTTTGATCACTACGAAGTTCAACATCTGTTCGTCTCCATGACTGTATACGACAGTTGCAAAACCACATCAAAACAATAGGGCCTACAACAGCTATCTCAGAACAGTCCAGATGACTTCTTCAGCTAAATAATCACATGTACAAATGCTCTGCATATTACTATGACTCCAAAACAAAGAAGCATAGGAAGCAGTGGAAACATGTGAATTCGCCATTCCCAAAATAACGTCAAGACTGAACAATGATCAAGAAAAATGATTCTGAATTTTTTAGGGGGGGGGGGGGGGGGCGGGGGGGGGGGGGCGAGAGGGGGCTTACATAGTGTGGTGCAAACTGATTACACTCAGAACGGACAATCGTCACTGGAGCATACTTTCAAAATGTCTTGACGAGGTTACTGGAGGTTGTTAGCACAAGCAAGGGAAGCTGTCCATGGGGTTAATCTGTTCCATGTCAGTGTCATAGCTCATTCTAGGCACGACACAGTCACACATGCAGCTTCTTTGTGTCATCAAATTTTGTCTCACCTCCAATGTCCTCTTGATATGACACCCAGTGACGTCTTCCCCTTTCCTCAGATAAAGAAACTACTGTGGGGCTAGCACTTCCAGAATGACAAGGAGGTGCTTTGCGAGGTACAACGTTGCTTGAACAGCCAGAAATCAGGCGTCAGACAAGGTCTTCTCTTTTCCAGGTATTATGGCTACCCCTTATGTTTTTCTATAAGAAATGTAGCATCGTATCTTGTTATACTGTTTTAAATTCATACAAGACATTGATTTACCTTTTCACAATAACCTGAACTACGCTAGTGAATAAGTGTTAAGGGTAATCAGATAGAAAAAA
Source organism: Schistocerca piceifrons (assembly GCF_021461385.2). Lineage (NCBI taxonomy): Eukaryota > Metazoa > Arthropoda > Insecta > Orthoptera > Acrididae > Schistocerca > Schistocerca piceifrons. The sequence continues at coordinate 681,101,187 of NC_060149.1, read as the reverse complement.
ACGAAAAGGACTGCACCAGAATGTACCAGTCAATATTTTCACTATCTTTGTAAGCACAGTGTTGCTGCTTGATGAAGTTTTTGGAGACAGTGTTACAAAGACACCATCTGCACATCTCTTTGCATGGTAGAATCTTCAGACGGATTTTATTTTGCTGAATGACAGGATATGTTCGTTGTGAGACACTACAAGGTTGATTCAACGTCACAACTGGTGACTCTTTTAACTGTGTAATGTTATCTAATGATATCTGTTTACCTCGATGTCTACTGACGAGAGAAGAATTCTACAACATGATCTGAAAAGCCCTTTCCTTCCTTCAGTCATTGTACTTTCTGTATGTTACACGTACATTGCTGCGTGTGTCGGGTACATATCAGTTACTCTGAGCCTCAAGCACACATTTGTAATGCGTTTCTTAATTTCGCCGTGATTACAGTATGTACCGGTACCATGGAGTTCTTTCTCTTGGTCGACCTTGTTATGGCCTATGAGGAACACTTCCTGTCGGTCGAAAATGTCACTTAAGGTTTGAAATGGAATTTTGAGGGATATTCAACATTACTGAGACCGTAATCTTTTGTAAGTAGGCTGTTTAGGTTTTTTTATTGGTAACGCCACCTCTGTATAAAAATCACTGGCTGTGCTGTGTGCAGTCTGTGTCTAGTTTGCATTGTTGTCTGCCATTGTAGTGTTGGGCAGCGGCAGCAGGATGTGAACAGCGCATAGCGTTGCGCAGTTGGAGGTGAGCCGCCAGCAGTGGTGGATGTGGGGAGACAGATGGCGGAGTTTTGTAATTTGTGATGAACTGCTATATATATTATGACTTTTGATGATATTAAGGTAAATATATTGTTTGCTCTCTATTAATATCTTTCATTTGCTAACTATCCCTATCAGTAGTTAGTGCCTTCCATAGTTTGAATCTTTTATTTAGCTGGCAGTAGTGGCGCTCGCTGTATTGCAGTAGTTCGAGTAACCAAGATTTTTGTGAGGTAAGCGCTTTTGTGAAATGCATAGGTTAATGTTAGTCAGGGCCATTCCTTTGTAGGGATTTCTGAAAGTCAGATTGCGTTGCGCTAAAAATATTGTGTGTCAGGTTAAGCACAGTCCTGTACAATTGTTCAAAGGGGACGTTTCATATGTCGACCCTTAGCCGAGGATACCTCACTGGAATCTTCTGATTTTTTCTTGTAGTTTGTGTAATTAGTGTAGCTATTGTTTATTGCTAGCGCGTAAATATAGAGAGAATTTCCTTTGTAGTTGTAGTTTTTCATTGTCGTACACAGTTGTGGGATGCATGTAGATTTGCACCAAGTATTTCGCAGCTGCGCTTGCAATTAACTAGATATTATTTTCAGTGTTATGTTAATGTGTTCCCCTATTTTTCCTCTTCAAATTGTGTTTTTCTGTGTCGTCGTGTGAAATATTGTGACAATAATGGCGTGTGAAAAACGTAATACTAGGCTCCAAAGTAAACTGAGAAATGACAGTGAAGACGAAAGTAGTGTGTTAGCGCCACCGTGTAATGAATTAACTAATGTTCAACATAGTAATTTGGTAATTGTGCATAAGGAAATGGAGCGGGCGGCAAACAATGGCGTAGGCAGTGAAACAATTAGTGAACAGGGAAGCATTATTGATCGATCGGTCGGCAACAGCTCGCCTCAGAAATCCGAAATGACAGGACACAATCTTGCAAATACTGTAGATTCAGGTTTTGCGTCCTCACCGTTTTCTCAAATAAGTCAAGACACATTTTTTGCTTGTCAAAATGTGAATATTGCTGGTTCAAATGCATTGCCGAATAGCACTGAGGAACATGTTTCAGACACCAGTGCATTGTTATTACAATTAATGCAACAAATGGGACAAAAGCTTCAAAAGTTAGACATAATGGAACAAAATCTTCAAAAGTTAGACACAATGGAACAAAATCAGAGACAAACACAGCAAAAGCTTCAAAAGTTAGACACAATGGAACAAAATCTTCAAGAGTTAGACACCACACTTGAACAAACACGTGAAGATTTAACTACTGAGTTACATAAAATCGGATCGAAATGTCAAAAAGTCTGTAACGACGTAAAAAAAAAAATTTGTGAGCATTTTCAACCTATTTTTTCGCGGCATGAAAATGCATTACAGAATCACGAAGCAGCCATAAAAGAACTGCAAATTATTGTTCATGAAAATCATGAGACCTTGCAAGCTAAAATTGACTCAGTTGCATCTACCGATTCGGTTACGCAACTTGCAAAAACTCAGGAAAACTTAAAGGACACAGTAGAAAGACGCATGGAGGAAATTAGTACATTATCAGAGAAAGTAGTTGAACTTTCGGATCAGTTCACTAACATATCTACAAAGGTAGAAGATGATCTGAATGACACAAGCCCTGTAGCCTTCACTGCCACAGAAGAGTATGAACAAATTAGAAAATTCAAACAAAATCAAAATCAAATCAATGCACAGTACAAAAGAGAAATCCGGGAAGTACAAGATCAGTTGACGCAGGTAATACAAGAATTACATATTTCAGAGGACACTCGCGCTCCAACACGGGAAGAGGGACTTAGAAATATGGAAAAACCGCAAAATAATAAAACAGGGCATTTCGGAAATTATGAAAGAAATTGGCAATGTGCACCGAATTTTGAGATGGAACCGCCGACACGAGGTAACAATGACCGATATGCGACTCGCCGACACGATGATTTTGACTATAAGCTGTTCATTACTACATGTAAATTCAAAACATTTAAGAATTCTGGCAACGACATTCATCCACAAGCATGGCTCCATCAATTCTCTCATTGTTTTCCTCCCAACTGGTCATTGGAGCACAGATTAGAATTTATGTGTGGCTACTTAGAGAATGAACCAGCTGTAAGAATGCGATCGGTCATTCACGATTGCCACAGTGAAGGAGAATTTTACCATGCCTTCCTCTCAGCATATTGGTCTCAAGCCACAGAAGACCGAGTAAAACATGGCATCATAATGATGAAACATTTCGAACAATCTGAATTTTCCAGTCTTGTGAAATATTTTGAAGACATGTTGCACAAGAATCAGTATCTTTCAAACCCATACAGCCCCTCAAAACTCATCCGCATTTGCTTAATCAAATTACCTGAACATTAACGGCATATTATTTTGGCAGGACGTTGCAAAGACGACATTGAAGCTTTTCAGGGACTCTTACAAGAACTGGAAATTGACACTGACATTCGCGGAACGCGAAAACAGGAGCACAACAATTACAGGTCACATCCGTCACAATTCCGCGATGACAGAAATAATAACTGGACACGACAAGGCTATTCTCACAACACATATCGTGACCAAAACAGACACCACCCGTATGACAACCGTTGGCAGAGTAGTAATAATTACAGAGAAAGATCACCTCTGCGCGGTAGTGACTATCACAGAGACAATCAGAGAAACAGACAATTTGGGAACCAAAATAATTATTATCAAGAGAGACAGAATAACTTTAGACGCAATGGTCCAGCGCGCAGTTACGATTCAGGGAGAAATTCTCCACCACGTGACCGACAAGAAAGAAACTATGGCATCTACCGACATGACGACAGACAATATGATCATAACGACAGACCTGAATTGCATCAGAACTGGCGGGATTCTAACAGAGCAGGGCCCTTTCGACAATGTGAATTTGTAGAAGTTCGGTCTCCTAATCCCAATAACGGCGGGCGCCAACAAAGAAACAGACAATGACTCGCACCGCAGGCACCCACCTGCGCCGGCTGGCTCAGGACAAAATAGCATACACGCTAACCTTGAGAAAAATTTTAGCATTCCTTACCGACGTATACAACATGATAACTGCATTCAAATCAAACTCTGAGTACTAGGATGAGTAAAGGTTTACACCACATTTCACATGTAAAACCATTTATTGAGAGATAATCTGCTTTTTAACTTAGTCTTCGGTATAAAACTTTTCACTTCACATTTCTAGTATGCTTTGTCAGACTTAAGAAACTGTTAACATGCAACGATGTTTGAAGTTAAATATCCAGTCTAGAACCTAGGGAACATTTTTAAACAGAAATTATGAATGCATTGTTATAGTGAACAGACGACACAATGTTGTTATTTGTACCTTCTTGCTTGTTAGTTGCATGATTACATAACGACTATAAGGCTCACATACTTAGAACATTTACCAGTACTGCTAATGAGATTTTAATGCAACATTTTGGTTTACTTGAAATTTGGTGTATCATGAGGTAAGTACATTGGCTTCTGCAGAACTTAGCTTTCGGAGGACAATAACTACGACACTTCCACAGAGATTATCTTACAGCAAGACGCACATTTAGCGCTACAGGACACGTATTTGAGTGATTAATTTTGTACTTAAATCATTTATTTTTAAAGATATTTGAAGTACAATGATACAAAGGTTTTCCGTAATACATTTCATTCCATTGTTGTAATCTGTAACAACTGAGGGTATAATTACATTAATCCTCAGGGGGGTACACGCTTACTTTGTGTATCATGTGTTTGGCAAGCACAAGGAGCCCTAGGTAATATGGTATATGCTTACACAACTTTACACATTGGTACCATATTTCTCTAACACATAATTACACAGCTATCTGATCATTACCTGAGAGAGACAAACCTCTTTACTACGGCAGTGACAGATGTTTACGTAATTAGACTGTTGGATAACTTCACACTTACGAAATTGTATTTTGTATGTACTTTGTGAAGTGTTCATATTTTTTCGGAACCATTGTGATACTATGAGAGCTTTGAATTATGTATTTGGTATGGGATCATGATTTTTAAAGTACGTTTGAGGTAGATGACACTATTGAAGTGGCAGAGATTTTTTTTAGGTTTTGAAATTATTGGAGGAAGCTACGATGATTTCAAGATTTGACTGAGGTGTTATGATGTTATTATTACGACGACGATGTGTATTATGCTATTGAGATATGTTTATGATCAATAAGATGATGCTACCGTATGTGAGTTATTTGATTATGTTACGTATCTGTTATGATGAAATATTGAAGAAGTGTCGACGAATAAGGTAAGGAATAATGAGTAGTGGTTAGGGACTCTGGTTTGTGAAAAAGGATGTTGGAAACCAAGAATCGTACTTTAAGAGTTATGAAATGTGTGTATATGCGTGAATGTATCACAATGCTGGCGAAAATTTTTTTGGCACTGTTATATTTACAGGATTTTGTTTCTACACATTTTTAACACAAATTTTCGACCTGTGAAATTTTTATATGAGACTGTCACTGTTGCGGAAACTGCTGTCGTAAATATTTCAGTAAGAAAGGTAAGTGACCTTGACGTAATGCGTTTTGGGCGCCCAGCTGAGAGGTTGTCGCCTGACAAAAGAAAGCCATTAGGTGGAGAAAAAAAAAAAGGGAGGCCATTATCCTCGCTATTGACATTTATTTGTAGAAAGCATCGCAAATACGACACGCTCGAACTTGAAAACATATGATTACACTGTGGAGTTCTTAATTTATGATATTTACTGAAATGAAATGATGAGAAACATTTTATGTCTATTGTCTTGCTAGTTGAAAGATTGTTTACTGCATTATGAAATGCCATATGGCTAGTGAATGACGTTTGACGCCTTGCTTTGCCCATTTTGTTTAATATCTAGTTTCTAGCAGCACTGCTGCATTGGTTAAAATAAAATTTTATAGCTGTACTAATATAAATATTTTCTGTCTACAGATCGAGTAAATAATAATTTTTTTCAAAAAAATGAGGGAGCACAAAAAGACATTTACCTTCACAGGAACTGCATTCATAATTTTCTTTCCAAGTACTTGGTAATTTCTTTTCTAGAATAAATTGTGATGCATCACTCTAGTGTTAAGATGTGACATAGGTATTAGACATGGCCATTTTTAGTGTACTATTTTTTTCTGCTTGGGCTATGTCATATTTAGATATATGTTTTTTTTATTGGCTGCTGCTGTTTGCCAGGCATAATGTTACTGAATTTGACGTTGTATTACGCTGTTAAGCCAGTTTACTACGCACTTATTTTTCTTGTTTGCTGCACAGTGCCTTATATTAGTGGTAATATTGCAATTGCTTTGCCAGTTTGAATTTTTTGTCATTGATGTTTGTGTTAATTGTTCTATGCTGCTGCATTGCCTCGTCCCTTAGTTTAGCATCTGAGCTCAGTAGATTTAAGTTAGCTTAAGTGGGGGTAGACTACATAAGAAACTGACTATGGACAATAGGAAAAAAATGCATTGAGAAGTTATGTGAAAAAGATTTGGGCCAAAATGAGTATTGTACACTGAGAAATAATTATTTTGAAAGAAATATGAATAGAATACAGAAAGCAGGTATAGATAGCACTTTTTGAAATAATGAAGAACGAAGGGAGATCTCCAAGAAGTAAAGAAAGTTTTGTTTGCAAAATACTGCAGTAAAACAAACCCTGTCCTTTGCTTTTGTATTATTATGCTATGTGTTTGTGTACCCTTGTGTATTTGTTTTCTTCCTGTCTCTGTGTACTGTTTAATAGAATTTTTTTCTCTTCTAATACTAAGCTACATTCACTATGATGAGGAATACTGTTATCCTCAAATATAACTGGCATTAATAATATCTTATTTAATTTGTAAAGATGTTAGACATTATTGATTCTGTTTTGTTTTCATGCTCATGTGTGAAGTTGGTGTTTCAGAAGTTATTCTGATCTTTATGTATGTACTTATGTCATTATTTTTGTAACACTGATGTATATGTTTATTTCTATTCTTTTGTAAAGCCTGTTTTTTACAAATGTTATCTGTATTGTTATGTTCTTTAATGATGTATTTTGTACCTTTGTTATTGTATTCTCATGTTATAATATTGTAATTGCGACCAGTTCATCAAATTAAGTAACTTGTAACTTACATTTCACTGCACACGTTTCTATTGGTCATAGTATATGGACAATATGTGAGAAGTAGGGACTGATAGTGTTTGCACGTGTGTTAATGATTCAGCAAGGGACTGGATAACAGCATTGCTGGTTCTAAGCACAATTACAGAAACTTTGTGAGTGCACAAGTGGTGGTTTATGGACTTGCTATATTGTCCGCAAGACTCTTCGATGGTGATTGTGCACCTGCACATTTGCAACAGATGGCTGCTGGCCGTCTCTACAAGGACTACAGTGGGTCTGCATCTTTGATGGCCCACCAATTTCTACAAGGACTGCAGTGGGTCTGCACCTTTGATGTCTCACCAATACCATTATTTCTACAAGGACTGCAGTGGGTCTGCACTTCTGGTGGCCCACCAGTACCGTAATCTCTACCAGGACTACAGTGGGTCTGCTCTGTGATGACCTATCAATACTCTTCAAAACTTCGATTGACTCTGCTGTGGGTTTGCTCTGTTGTGGCCCATTACCTGTCGGCATGTCAAGAGTCAGCACTGTCTTTCCTTTGGAAGGACAACACTACTTCTTCAAGACTGCATGGAAATCCACATTTCTGTGTGCATTCTCTTTTACTGTTCAGACTTTGAAAAAAAAGAAAAACACTGTAATTTTACTATGATGAATCAGGACTGTCTTTATAGACTGTGAGAAAATTTTAGCTTTTGACCAACATTGTATCAATAAGTGTGTGCATGTGATATCTTTGTTATTGTAATTATGAAAAATTTTATCAAATCATTATTGGCCACTGCCCAAAACAATTTGTAAAATTTTTTGTGGGGAGCATGGGGGCTATGTAAGTAGGCTGTTTAGGTTTTTTAATTGGTAACGCCACCTCTGTATAAAAATCACTGGCTGTGCTGTGTGCAGTCTGTGTCTAGTTTGCATTGTTGTCTGCCATTGTAGTGTTGGGCAGCGGCAGCAGGATGTGAACAGCGCATAGCGTTGCGCAGTTGGAGGTGAGCCGCCAGCAGTGGTGGATGTGGGGAGACAGATGGCGGAGTTTTGTAATTTGTGATGAACTGCTATATATATTATGACTTTTGATGATATTAAGGTAAATACATTGTTTGTTCTCTATTAATATCTTTCATTTGCTAACTGTCCCTATCAGTAGTTAGTGCCTTCCATAGTTTGAATCTTTTATTTAGCTGGCAGTAGTGGCGCTCGCTGTATTGCAGTAGTTCGAGTAACCAAGATTTTTGTGAGGTAAGCGATTTGTGAAATGCATAGGTTAATGTTAGTCAGGGCCATTCTTTTGTAGGGATTTCTGAAAGTCAGATTGCGTTGCGCTAAAAATATTGTGTGTCAGGTTAAGCACAGTCCTGTACAATTGTTCAAAGGGGACGTTTCACTTTTTTATTTTTATTTTATTTATTTTTTGATCTACGTCGAAGCGCCTAAGTGATCGCCCCTACTAAACTGAGTCCAAATGACGCGTCTGTAATGGATTACTTGTGAAATTCACCTAGAGGCTACATTGCTCATAACTGAGGTAGTAATACGTCCAATACATTTTTGAGTCTCTCTTCTTTGCGTTATGTTCGAATTGCGTATTTACCCCTTTCCTGTACAGATTCCATACTTCAGATATGGGGTGAAACTGCAGTTATTGTTCACCTTACCGTGAAATATTTTCATTTTCTATGATACTTGTCTTTCCGTTTTCATTTTTTCCCATTACGAGAGGAATTTTTTGACACTAACAGTGGAAAACACAAATTCCTATAGGATTTCAAGCATAAAGTACAGCACATTTCGGTGTAGGTGCTCGAATACGCACTTAACTATACTGCCTAATAGCAAAATTCTATGGTGCAATAAACTTGTGTAAATTTGTATTGAAAATTTTTGGACACTATCAGCAGAAAACACGTATTTGTATCGATGCTGGTGACTTAGAGCATAAAATATACACATTTCGGTGTAGGTGCTCGAATACCCACTGAACTACCGTATGCTGCCAAACAGCCGAATTATATAGTGCCACTAATATACGCAAATTTGTATTTTCAATCAATAATACGTAAAAACTCGTGAAGTAAGTGCAATGGCAGTTGTTTATAAGCAGCCAACATAAGTTGAAATGTATCTAGAAAATGCATGAACAGCCAAATCACGTATTACAGGCATACTGCGGATGCTACTAAACCAAAGTAGGGCGAAATGGTAAAGGTAATCACTTAAAAATTAATTATTTACTCACATGCGCGGTTGTCCATTTTGTTCCAGAGATTATGTAAACGACATCACCCACACGAACTGACTCGTAACGTATTTATTCATTGAGTAATGGAAGGAGCAGTGATAAAAGAAATGGATGTATGTACTTTCCTAAGAAGCAGAGTAAGTCATACATGACAGATGCTTAGATTCAGTATTAAAATTCTTTTCAAAAGAGGCGAAAAGAGTACCGTACTATATATTATTCGCGCAAACGAAGTTGTCACTCGACGCGGTGGCTGATGGGTGTGATTGTAAAAGGGAAATACCTTTACGGTCTCTCCCATCAGCCACCACACCGAATGTCAACTTCCTTTTGGCATAAAATACAAAGCCAAGATTCTAATTTGCACACGCAACGGACTGATTGGCTATGTTCTATGCTAATTAACTGGGGAACGGTGCAACGTATCGAATTTTTTTCTTTATAATTATTTCTCAGCACAACATGGCAGTTGTTAATAAGCAGCCAACAGAGGTTGAAATGTATCTATAAAATACATGAACAGCCAATCACGTATTACAGGCACACTGCGGATGCTACTAAACCAAAGTAGGGCGAAATGCTAAAGGTAATAACTTAGAAATTAATTATTTAGCTACTCACATGCGCGGTTGTCCAGTTTGTTCCAGAGATTATGTAAACAACATCACCACACAAACTGACTCATAACGTATTTATTCATTGAGTAATGGAAGGAGCAATGATAAAAGAAATGGATGTATGTACTTACCTAAGATGCAGAGTAAGTCATATATGACAGATGCTTAGATTCTGTATTAAAATTATTTTCAAAAGAGGAAAAAAGTGTACCGTACTATATATTACTCGCGCAAACGAAGTTATCACTCGACGCGGTGGCTGATGGGAGTGATTGTAAAAGAGAAATGCCTTTAAGGTCTCTCCCATCAGCCACCACACCGAGTGTCAACTTCGTTTGGGCGTATAATACAGAGCCAAGATTGTAATTTGCACACGCAACGGACTGATTGGCTATCTTCAATGTTAATTAACTGGGAAACGGCGAAACGTATCGAATTTTTTTCTTAGTAATTATTTATCAGCACAACATACCCTGCAACACCCTGACAAGCTTTCCAGACTGTTACTGATCACTCTGTATAAATTGTTGTATGTATTAATGTTCTACACCTCCTCCTAAACCACTGGACTGATTTCAACCAAATTTGGTACACGTATCACTTACCATTTGGAAAGAATCACTGTGAGGATAAGAACCAGCTACCCATATAACAGATAGAGATGGGGGTGAAAAGTAGTATAGTCCATGACTAACAAATACTCATACTTTACTTATCCAGTATCTGACAATAAGACCACTTTGTGACCTGCGACAAACTTTACACATAATTTCAAACCTTTTTGAATCTGTTTCCGCTGACAACACCCACAAAACGACGAAAGGGAAAATTTTATCACATTCTACAGAATGGTAGGAGTCGGTGCACTCAGAGTGGGTGGAGGGGGTGGGGGAATTGGAAAGAGAGAGGGGATGAAGAGGATGATGAGAGAGGAGGGAAAGGAAGAGATGGACACAGAGGCGAATGTGAGAGATGGACTAATACAAGATTGGAATAATTATATATGCAGCCAGCACTTGCTACTCAGCTCAAACCAATGAAACTTATTTCGTCAGTCCAGGTATGAATGCCTAGGGAGAGCAAAAACTTAATAAGAATACATGCAATACATGTGCAAGGAAACACATGCAATATTCTGAAAAGCAACAAAATTGCTAAAAGGCTACATGGGAAGAAAGAAATGCACAGTAATGTATCATTTGCCTTGCGTTTCTTAAGTATGTTAATAAAACTTTAAAAGGTAAGACGGCCGTTTTTTTAAGCTTGTTGATTTAGTTACTTAATATATCCATCGTGTAACTTCATTCATCTGTTTATATTTACTGTGTTTCGAAACTATTGCATATTCGATGCATTACTTAAACAGTAGTATTTCTACAGACAACGAATTGAGAACATTGACAAGGCATTCTGCACACACATAAAAGGCACCTGTTTTTCGGGTTTTGTTTCTCATTACAAACGAAAGTGCACGAAACTAAAAGAAAACAGGTTCCAAAGACGTCCTCTGCCGTGGAATGGAGGTACTGTGTGGCGCAACAAGCTAACTCGCAATCGGCCATTTGACGAGAATAGTGGTGCGTGTCGGTAATAACATAACAGTGGCAGCGCTCGACTGAGTGTTTTCGAAATGTACTTTTCACAGATGATATAGTCGTATATAATGAAGGACTAGCCGAAACAATTTGCATAAATGGCTCAAATCGCTCTGAGCACTATGGGACTCAACATCTGTGGTCATCAGTCCCCTAGAACTTAGAACTACTTAAACGTAACTAACCTAAGGACATCACACGCATCCATGCCCGAGGCAGGATTGGAACCTGCGACCGTAGCGGTCACGCAGTTCCAGACTGACGGGCCTAGAACTGCACGGCCACACCGGCCAGCTTGCATAAATGTCTAGACAGTTCCTGATAAGATTTCAAAATGGTGCAGAGTCTGGCAATTAGTTTTAAACGATCGTAAATGTAAAACTGTGCCCTTCAAAACATGCAAAAACGTAGTATCCGTTGACTAAAATATCAATGAGTTACAACTGGAAATAGTCAACTCATTCAAGTACCTGACTGTTACAATCTATGGAGATAGTTTCAGCCTTAGTTGTACCTGAAAGCTGACTTCAGTTCAGTAATAGGATAATGCAATTTTGTCACATAAGGAGGTAGTTAGAGCAGTGGCAGATGCAGAAAAACCTCAAGGAGGGGGCGCTAAAGATACCTTTAGGCTACTTTCACTGCAATAAAAAATAATCAAGTCACATGCAAACTTTAAGAAAGCTTTTTTTTAAACTGATTATACGCATATACAAGACAATGGCATCTTATGATATAAAATAGTTACAATTGTGGTTCTCTTCCTTAAATAATGAATTTTATGCTCCTATTCTTCCTCGTAAATTGGATAACTACATCATCAATAGGACAATCAATGTCAGGTTGAGTGTTCAACAGAGCTAAGCCATTAAGTCGATTCTCCCTCGTTGTCGACCTCAGCCATGTCTTTGTATGCCACACTGTTGAAAAACTTCTTTCTACTGTAGCAATAGATGCAGCTAGACAAGCAAATATTTTGTACAGCATGTACAAAATAGGATAGTCAGATCAAGGACAAACAGACAACACTTGCATAACAGAATCAGTGTATGTTAACTATCTATGTGCCAGAGAGACACGTATAAAATATGATGACATGGATGCGCGTGCTACATAGGAAAGTACAACTACTCGATTCAGTCGAGTCAACTGACGAAAGAAATGAATGAATAGCATGCGGGCTGACTGGCATGGGTGGAAATGTGGATGCCTCCGCAAGGGGGGGGGGGGGGGGGAAGAGGGGGGGCCACGTGCCCTGCACGCCTCCATATATATCCACCACTGGGTTAGAGATCATGGCTCCTATATTACACAAATTGTTGATGATGTACAGTAGCCACCCTAAAATGCTGCTTACTGTACACCATCAAAAATGTATTCATAATATTCTCGGAAAATGCATTCAATCTACAAAGGAGACTGCTTATAGAATACTTGAATGATCCATCCTACGATATTACTCAAGTGACTGGGATCCACATCAGGCATTATATCAAACGTGCAAAAAGAAAGGCAGCATGAATAGTCAAAAGTTTGTTCGATTCATGGGTTAGTGTCAAGCAGGATTACCAGATCTGGTAGTACTTGAAGGTCCTGCGAAAGCCTACATACAAAGTTTCAAGACAAATACATGAATTTACATGATTTTAGCACTAACTACTAACACTGGGTCTATGTTTTGGTATCAGTGGGCTAAACAAGCTTTATAAATGTACATTCTGACATTTGCACAGACTGACTCACACAAGTGTCTACACATTATTTATATTTTGTTTTCCATGTACTGACTGACTCAGTCTTTGTGTACAACACTTGTTTCTAGGAATGCATAATATCATAAATTACATTTTATTGAACTATAGGCTGATAGCATTTCTGAAATAAATAACACAAAACACAGGACAACTGAATAACACAAAATCGCAATGTACTGTGAGGTAAAGGTGCTTAACTAATTTGGTATAACTAGAAAATGGCTAAAAAGATACCAGAATTGCCAGTTGTCATTTATTATATAAAAGAGTTGGTTAGTTTCATTACATGTCGAGACACAACAATTAAATTTTATAGGTGACACAAATAACTTACTGTATACAAGAGATATGGGTATCCGCTACCTACCACGAAATCTGAGCAAGTTAAAGCACTGCTTCGAGGATGAATGGTGCACTGGTCCTGAATAGAGCCGGTCAGGAGGTTTAACAATGAGTGTCAGTGTGCTGGCCAGTCTGGAAGTGATTTTTAGGCAATTTTCCACATCCCAATAGGTAAGTCCTACCTCAGTTATATGAGTCATAAATATTTGGAAAACTTTCATTCATTTTCATGTGAATAGCACTAGACACAGACAGTTAAGATACAGATATTCCATCTCAGTGGATGGCAACAGAAAGAGTATCCAGGAATGCCCTAAAATAAACCTGCCCAATCTGTTAATAACCATGCCAATACTGTGCAAATGCAGGACAAAGGCACAAGGAAAAAGTCAAATCTTTGATTATCCACTCATTTCTAGAAGTTAATGTGAATTTTGTAAAGAATAAAAATTCTGTACTCCAGATTACATATATTTATTGAATGTATTTATACAAAATGATTAATAAAGTATCAGAATCAGATCCTTACCAGTTTGGCTGTTTTCTATGATTTTCTACATTTCTCTTTTTTATTCTGAACATAGTTTAATAGTTTTAGTGACCCAAAGTTTCTTTGATTTATTTACTTTTACAGGAAAATGATTTTAAAAATGGTTAAAAACTTAATAAGATGAACATTGAATTTGGAGCTGGTATTAGGCTCTTTGTAAGCTTCACTCCAGTCAATATGTTCTTATGTTTTTCCTTAAAATCTTCATTGGTTTGTCATTGGTCATCTTTACTGCCTCCATTGAGTTTTTATGGACTTTACATGTAGCTAAGTTATGTAATGTATCTATCACAGAGAAGATTTGTGTTTCTTTAACTTCAGCTCATTGTCTGAATACATTATCTGTCAGTGTACTATTATCATGAGCCATGCAAATAGGTAAACTTAGATGTGACAGTAAACTGTCTAAGTTTAATAACATCAAACCTGTAAGATTCCTTTAAGAGATTTGCATTTAACTCACAAAAAAAAATCAATAATTCCATCTTTCAGTCTGACAGACAGCACCCTAGGATATCTAAATTTTTTATGAAACTGCACAAATTACCCTGTGGTCACCTGTATACTGTAACAATAATATTGTTATTATATTGTTCAGTATTAACTGACGAGCACTTGCTGCTATATCACTGTCTACAGAAAGTTCAATTATTTCTGTGCTTTTGAATTTACAAGCATTTTTGCGAAACTCCTCCTTTCTCTATAGACAATCGACATGAATAGGCAGCTAACATGTAGCCACCTACTACAAATATCTCTATCCCAGTGGTTACATTGTGTTCAGAGAGACAAATGATATCAGTTTCTTACCAAACGCTGAGATCTTTGAAACAAACTAACAACTCATTTACTTTATTTCTTACCTCCCTAATATTCACATGAATCACACTAATTTCCTGTTTCACTCTACTCTTAGGTAATTAAGCGAAAGTGCGCACATTTTTATTTTCTTGAATGCAGTCTGATTTTTTAATTTAACTGAAGTACATTTGTCCCCAGAGAATTCACTCTGCATGTTTGTGAATTCACTTGCTAAACTCCCTAAGGCACACATTTATTTTCTGTTACTTGGCTATGACTAGCATTTGGTTGCACAAACCTTGTGACTATATACCCTGAACGTAATTTTATTTGTAGCTGCTGAACTGCATCTCTCATAGTAATATAGGGTGATATTAAATTGAATTTGCTTTCACAAGAGAGTACACTTCAACATTGGTTCCTTACTTAGCTTGTGTTTATCATGAACATCTTATCTATCACAAAGTCTCAGGCAATGGAAAAAGTAAAGGTGATTACATACATGAGCAGGACATAATTATGAACCAACTATATTATAGACAATTTCCTTAACATCAGTTTGCTGCAGAATTCTGGAGCTTATTCTAACTCTGAATGTAATAAATTTCCTGAGAGAGAAAACCCTCTACCCACAAATCTGCATGGATTTTGAATGCATCTGTCTCCCTAAACTTAGCTTGCCCTTTTCTCACACAATATTCTGTGAACCATGGATGAAGGGCAGTAAGCAGATTCCAAATTCCTGGGTTTCTGGAAAGTATTTGACACAGTGCTCCACTACTGATTATTAACAAAGGTCCAAGCTTATGGGATCAGTTCTCAGGTATGTTAGTGGCTTGAAGACTTTTTAAGTAAGAGAACAAGGTACTTGGTCTTGGACAGTGAGTGTTCATCAGAGACCGGCACATCACCTGGAATGTCCCAGGGAAGTATGATCTGACAGATAAGGTGAGCAGCGATGTGTGACTGTTAGCTGATGTTGTAGTGTACAGGAAATAGTCGTCACTGAGTGACTACAGGAGGATATAGGATGAACAAACGAAGGCTGTTAACACTGATGTAACAGCTGTGTCTTGATCTGTGAAACATACAATCCAAAGATTAGATTCAAATTCACTCTGTTTCTAATCTCTACTAGTCATTCCTTTCCCGCTATGCTCACAAATGGAACAGACAAAAAGAATGTGTATATGCCTCAGTATGTGTCCTAATTTCTCCTAGCCTCTTTTTTTGGTCCTTGTGCATGATGTGCAGTCAGTCACAAATGGTGTTCCTCCAAACTTTCTTCAACAATTTTTCATGAAAACAGCATTGTTTTCCCTCCAGGGCTTCCTGTTCGAGTACACAGAGAATTTCCGTAATGCCCATGTGTTAATCAACCCTACCAGTAATAAATCTACCAGTGTTTCTCAGAATTGCTTCAATATCATCCTTTAATCTTACCTAGTGGGGATCCCAAATGCCTGAGCAGTAGTCAAGAAAGGGTTGCATGAGTGTTCTATATGTTGTTTCCTTTGTAGATGAGCTACACTTTCCTAGTATTTTCCCAGTAAACTGGAGTCAACCATTCATCTATCCTACAACTGACCTTATATGGTTGTGCCAGATCATATCACTTAGCAAATGTACCCCCTGATACTTAATCAATGTGACTGTGCCATGAAGTACATTAGTAACACTATATCTGAACAATGCAGGTTTGTTTCTCTTACTAATGTGCATTAACTATATTTTACACAGTTGCAGCAAGTTGTCATTTATCACACCAAAGAGGAAATCTTTCTGAGTCAGTATATGTAATCATAACTAATCACCATTTAGAGATGGCACTTCATCCTCATGCCATATCTTCTGGTGCTGTACTTACTGGCTAGTTAATGCCTCAAAAGAATGCCTATGTTAACATAAATATCAGGCATTCTCTGAATAAATAGTAAATATTAAAATTAATTTACAGCAGCCTTCAGGAACGTTTTTTCTATAGATATGTATGTATATAAAACAGCATTCATTGCTAACCTGTCAGTTGTTACACTGGTATGTAACTTGCTTGATCATTTAGGCAGGTCAGACATTCTGAGACATTTAAACCTGCACTTGGGCTGAAATCACAATTGTCTGAAATAAATGAGTAATAATTTACAGTTCAATGTAGCACCACTAAACTGATATCTTACCACTCTCTGACTGAATTAACTATTATTTGTTTTGGACATGTGTTCATGAGAGGCATGTCAGTCACATTATGCTATAAATCGGATTTTTTCTTCAAAAATCCCACGCCATTTTATTTTCCCATCACAATTAACCATATTTTATAGCTGTATAAACACTCTTCAAGTCATGTACTTTCAAAACTTTTAGCCCTCTGTTGTCTGTTTCATACATACCTCTGTTTAAGTTAATAAGTCTTTCAAATTATTCTGTCATTTAAAGTCTATAGTTACCATTTTATATCTAACCAACTGAAATTCCTTCACATAAAAAGCTCCAAAGCTAATACAAAACCAAATATACGCAAGGCACGTTTAGGCCTTATCTAAGTTATCAAAATGTGCATAAAAAGTTCAAAAATCAAACTTCCCGACAGATTAAAACTATATGGTGGAGCAAGACTCAATCACGAGACCTTTGCATTTTGCAGGCGGGGGCTCTGCCAACTGAGCCACCCAATCATGACTCACAACCATTCATCACAGTTTTAACTCAGCTGCTTCCTCACCTCCTACTTTCCTAACATCGCAGAAATTCTGTGAAACCTGCAGAACTGGCACTGCTGGAAGAAAGGATATTGTGTAGACATGGCTTAGCCACAGCCTGGAGGATGTTTCCAGAATGATTTTTCGTTGTTCAGTGGAGTGTGTGCTGATATGAAACTTCCTGGCAGATTAAGGCTATGAGCTGAACCGAGCCTTAAACTCAGGACCTTTGCATTTCACAGGCAAGTGCTTGACTGACTGAGAAACCTAAGCATGACTCATGACCCATCATCAGATTTTTACTTCTGCCAGGACCTCATCTCCTACATTCCAAACTTCTGGAAACATGCACAAACTTTGGCTAAGGCATGTCTCCACAACATCCATTCTCTTCCAGACCTGCTTGCCCTGCAAGTTTTGCAGGAGAACTTCTGTGAAGTTTGGAAGGTACAGATGAGGTAGTGGTGGAAGTAAAGCTGAGATGATAGGTAATAAGTCATATTTAGCTGGTAGAGCACTTGCCCACAAAAGGCAATGCACATACAAATAAATAACAATGTGTATTTTATTATAGTGGAATTCCCTTTTACTACTAACAATATTGACCCATGTACAGGGGTAACCATGCTACTCTCCAGAGTCGCATCATTGGTTAAGTATGGGTTGCCAGTTCATCTGCCAAAACAATTACTGCCATCTTTTATAACATACTCCCCACTACAACATAGGGTCAGTGCAAATAGTTTCATAATGTTGTTGGTTATAGAGTATGACAAATGTAGGATTATTGCCCTGCCTAGATCCCAGCCATTCGTACTCCAATTATTGCGAAGGTTACATAGGGGAATTATACACATGAGAGCATGACGTCATGTTTGATGGACAGGCAGTGACACTGACACTCAAAAAATGGTGCAACCCTACATGCATGTGCTCCGACTCTGGCTGCCCTGTGTCACATATTTCCCCCTGGCTCAGATGTGACCACCCTTGGGAGCACGTGCACACTCATTCAAGGGAACTATATGGTTACTAGTAATGGAAGCCATCTCATATTTTCTGTATGTGGTTCAGATGACTGCCATCACTAATAGCATTACAATCTTTGGTGTGAGAAATATATTTTCCATGAAGAGAAAACGACATATTATGGTTTCTGATAACTTCCCACAACTGCCTTCCTCAGACTTTTCGAGGTCCTCTAAATGCAACCACAGTTATAGTCAGCATTTTATTACCATTCTGTTCTATGCAGTATCTAATTAAAAATGCAACAAATTGTCCAAAGAAGAAAAATGTTACTATCAACTGTGTTTCTGTGGCTGAAGAAGGCTTAACAATCTTCTTTGCAACATATCATTTCATCTCCATTAATTGTGACAGGCTGTAGATCAGTTGCATGTGCTTAGGTTTTTATTTTGTTTCAATTGCCATATCCTACCCAGCAAGCCCGTGGTCCACTGTCACAAAAATATTACTTACCACATGAGCTCACGTATCTGCATGCATATATGAAAGCAGGGTGTTTTCATTGGCTACTGATGGTACCAAAATGTTTGAAGACAGAGTCAGCTCATCTTTCATCATAATCAACAGTTGCGATAACACAATCATAATTCTGAATCCCCTATAATACAAAAATGGATGACCAACAGACACCAGACAAGGCCTGCCTTCCTCCAAGTACCGGCCAGCACTGGCCAACAAGCAGAATCCTTGTTCACCACTCTGACTCCATTATAAAATCAGTACAAGAATACTGTTGCATAATGATATCAATGTCGCACCAGAGCTAGAGACATTCTCTCACCAGATCTTTGCTGACCCTGGAAGTGTAAGCCATAGCAATAGCTGGCGTCACTGTGACATCATGACACTGTTAAAACTTCCATTACAGAGTGATCACTTCACATGATGTTCAGCACTCACTCACACTGCTTACTCAAGCTGCCTGCCAGACTACTCTATGGATTATGGCACTGATCTACCTAGGCTACATTTGTGGATGTTATTTGGAGTGAGTGTGACCATGCTACTAACAACCTGCTCTGCGATGGTAACAGACCCTTACTTTGGCCTGGTAACTGAATGAACACATTAAAATTTGTTGTGATATTCTAGCCTGCAATGGCTTTCATCTGTTTAAAGAGAATCATGAGCCAAGGTAAATAACTGCTTGGTGATGAAATGCATCACACACCATATGTGGACTGACCAATAACAGTGCAGATGCTGGTATTTTACGGACTTGTAGTCATTGCAGCAACAGCAACTGCAGCAGCTACAAGAGCCATAGCAAGAACAACAAGAATAACAGAACAAATACATGGTCCATTCACATTAATATCGCTGCCTCCCATATTTGACATCAATATGCAATAACCACCCACAGATGGCAGGTGCAAGCACAAGCAGTGGAGGGTATATAAAGAATGGTGGGGGATGTGGAAAACAGTGAACGCAGTGTAGTAATGTGGAAATGTAACAATTTATCTGACATTCAAATGGTCAAGATCATTGGTTTTCATACCAAATGGCCAAATGGCTAAGTTTGTAAACTGTATGCATGCTGCAGACATTGAAGTACACCAGCATGGCAAAATGGTGCTATACAAAACTGGTTCCAATGCAGCTGTGGCACAACATGGGCCATAGGTGAACGGGGGTGAATGATGGCTGCAGAGACATGTATGGGTAAACAGACATGCAACAACTGAGCAGCAAACTACCCAGATGAACCAAGGAGCTACCAACAGTGTCTCTTCAAAGACCATTCATTGAATATTTTTGATGTGGGCCTCTGCAAAAAGGCTCCCAGTTTATGCACCCACGCTGACTGCTGTATATCAGCAAAGGAAGCTAGAATTGACACACCAGTACCACAGCTGGATGTCTAGTAAGTGGCGAAAAATGGCCGTTTCAGAAGAATTACGTTTTGTCTTCCATCAGACAGATGGTCACTGATGTGTACAGCATTAAAAGTCTGAAAGCAAACACCCTCCAACAATCATAGGATGGATCCAAGCTGAAGGAGAGAGTGTTATGGTCTAGGGAATGTTTTGTGGGATTCCCTGGGTGATCTCATCATTATGGAAGGCACACTAGATGCATGTATCCTTTGGGACCATGTCCATCCCTATATGCAGTTTCTTTTTCCCTAAGAATGATGGAATCTACCAGCAGGACAATGCAATGTGTCACACAGCTTGCAGTGTACACCGAGCAGCCAAAACGTTATGACCACTGCCCACTATGATATCTGATGCCATCTGATGGCATTGCAGGCATGTGATGCAGAAACAAAAGTGCGTAAGTGGAGAAGACATGAATGGGCAATCACCCTAGTGAAGGTATGGGCTGCAAATGGGGAAACCCACTTAGATAAGCGACTTTGAAAAATGGCAGATTATTATTCTGTTCTGTGGAACCCATCTGTGATGTTATCAGCTGCATCACTGTGTGCGCAGATCATCGGCCCATTATTAATGCTAATTAGGTGACCTGTGAAGAGACATCTAATACCACATATCATCACAAACCTACCAACAAAGCGTTAGATCCCTGATACACAGAATCAGTAATGTATTTCATTCCTAATATGGACAAACAAGCTATTAAGTATATGGTCATAATTCTTGTGCTTGGTATTAAGAGCCACCAAATTTAAACACAATCAAAAATTTGTAGGACCATGTTGATCAGGCTGTTTGCACTGTGGATCCTCAGCTAAAAAACTTAGTACAGTTGGCAACAGTGCTGGAGTCTGCATGGCTCCACATTCTTATCAGTACCCTCCAAAACCTCATTGACTCTGTTGCAGCATGTTTCACAGATGGTCACACTTCAAAAGGTGGTTATTCCGGCTTTTGACAGGGTGTCACATTAATGTGACTGGATAGTGTAGTTGACAGAAGAGTAGATATTCCTGAGCTACATCTTATAAATGCATAAATCTCCTTTAGCATAGGTATTATCCATTGCACTGCCACTGCAACAGAATTTTCCAGTTTGTCAGGTATGAGACAGTGTCAGTCAAATAGCCTGCTTTTTGTTGTGGACTGGACAAGAGGTGTTTAATTCACTACATATGCTAGCACCAGTGGCAGACCCAGAAACATTGTCGTTTGTATAAATGTGTGTGTCACTAGCAGCATACTATCATTACCAACAGATTGACAGAAATTCGGACATAAATATTTCTTTAGATGCCAATAATCTCAGACAACATATATGGGTTCCTTTATTCAAACAGACTCATGCAGTATGAGCCAAATGGAGGAGATACGACACAATTCCTTAAAATTACAGTCCCCTATACTACATCAAGTATTACCAATAACCACAACTAGAAATAGTGTTAATGTGCAGATTACATAAATGTACTGCAGATACTTGGCACATCAGACAAGAGCTGAGACTGGCAACTACAGCAAGCATGCCCCAGGCATGCACCACACTAACTAAAGAATTGAGCGTGGACTTGATATTGGAGCAGCAAGCATTTTAAACAATTAATAAACCACTCTGAACAGCAGTTGCCTTCTTGCTCATGAACCATGGTTGCCTTTTTGCATGCGCTGCTTTATTTAGCATGAATGAAAACATTGGTTTATTGTAATGCAATCTACCAGCATTGCAGCTGTCTCTAACCAAAATAAAGCATGTTCAAATATTGCTAAAGGTCAAGATTGACTAACTTTATTTATGGTAAGTTTGCAAAGCCTGCCAAGTCAGTTAGTGTTTATTGAATCTTCAGTTCAGTGTACTCTGCAATCTGTCTGCATTAAAAGCTTGTCAAAATCAATTAAGTAGCTTCGGCAGTAAAGTGAAGATGAAACAAGCACATAGCACATGTCATTTCATTGATAAGAGTGCTACATTTATGTTCCTTCATGGAATGCAAAGTAGTGAAGTAAGATCATAAACAATCAACACTGCAACAATGGAGAAAATTTAGTTAAGTAGCTTTCTACTACAAACAGATGCAATGTTTTCTAATATGCCTCAAACAAAATACAAAATTTGATATTTTTCATCAATATATAAAATTTTGTAGTACACTGTTGTACACCATATGATATTTCTATGACATCAGTAAACAGCTATTATCATTTCAAGTAGACACAAGACCAACAGTAACGTTATTTAATGCGATAATGTACTAAAAAGCAGGTTTACCACCACTGTCACTAGCCGACAACTGTACAACTTCTTCTAACAAGAAGAGAATGCCACTCAGGCTTATGCTCAGAGCAAAAGCCAGTGAAAAGCAAGTGATAAAAAGTATCCAGTTCTTTAAAGTGTAGTGTGGTATAAGACCTTCAATTTCTCAATTTGGAGGAACTTTATGAAGAACTTTGAGATCTACCTTGGATGTTCCGATGATTTCAAAGCCCATATTACATTTAAACCAACAGCAAATACTCAGCTTTTTGGAACAGTCTTTGTACTAATTTCTCTTGAACCAATAATAAAAAAGGAGTCACAGTAACTCCAGAATCTCTGTGTTGTCAAACCTGTAAATGTGAGCAAATGGGCCACACATATCATATGCACAACAAATAAAGGGAAGTATTGTGACTTTGTGCATATTTTAATACTGAAATCAATGAATAGTTCTTAGTACAGGCTTATCTTATTATGTAGGCAGAAGGTAGCCTAGCAAGGTGATTTCTGTAATGTAATGAAAGGCTTCAAGATAGTTGAATGCTAGTCCAGGATAAGTGTTACATTGAAATTTTGCCCATCGTCATCTGCAGAGCTATAGTCCATATACCTGGATTCAGTGAAATTATGTAAGGGAAGGGAGGAAGTCTTTGATCTTGCATTAGAAAAAAAAAGTCACAGACTGAGAGCAGCTCTATGGTTTAAAGTTGACTAGTAAAAATATGCTCCACAGTGAAAGACTTCTCTCGGCATTGAAAGACATGTACATTGTGGACACACAAATCTCATAAGCACATGGCTTTTATGTACAGTTTGCAGATTGGCCTTTTTGTTTTTGTTTTAGCATTTGTGTCTTCATAAGTGGATGGTGTCAGGTACTAAAAGATGATTTACTGTCCAAACTAGCAGTGTATATGGGTGATATCCTGACTGCAAGTCTCATTTGGAAAGAGCACAGTCAATCTATCAAGGAAGCCTTTTAGAAGCAGTAAAGCAAAGAGGCATGAGAATATATTTAAAAATGTACAAAATTTGTCAGTAAGGTTTGAAAGGTCAATCGTAAATGGACTATTAATTGTGAAAGATAATTTGAAGTTGCATCCTGTATCTACTTCATGTGGAACATTACAGATCTCTGTCAAGGACAAATTGTTGATGTCTGCTCAGCTGATGTTTTTATGACTTTGAGCTCTAATCTATTAGAGGCATGTAATTTTATCTGTATCTCGTGTGAACACATATCTCAAATGAATGATAAATCTTTACCTGCTAAGCACAATAGTGGAGGGAAATCTGAGCACCATAATAAAAACAGACCATAAATTACAATTCTTATCAATAACAAGATAACAAGTAAAATATAAGAGAGTACTGAGGTCAAAATTTATCTACAGAGCAGGTTGTGCAATATGGATTTATGATGGGAAATATTTGCTAAATTATTATGGTGTTCCTGCCAGCACACAGGTCCTCTATCCTGTGCAAGCCTCTAGTGGCATATGGAAGCATTTAATGTTATTCAATGAATCTGACACTTGAGACATTAGGAACTGATAACATACAAAGAACACCAGTGAGTGTGCCCACTATAAATTGTGTTCTTCTTCTTCTTAAGCATGGTGGAGGATCTGTGATGGTTGTTGTTGTTGCTGTTGTGGTCTTCAGTCCTGATACTGGTTTGATGCAGCTCTCCATGCTACTCTATCCTGTGCAAGCATCTTTATCTCCCAGTACCTACTGCAACCTACATCCTTCTGTATCTCTTTAGTGTATTCATCTCTTGGTTTCCCTCTACGATTTGATGCCTCAGAACATGTCCTACCAACTGATCCCTTCTTCTAGTCAAGTTGTGCCCCAAACTTCTCTTCTCCCCAATCCTATTCAATACTTCCTCATTAGTTATATGATCTACTCACCTAATCTTCAGCATTCTTCTGTAGCACCACATTTTGAAAGCTTCTATTCTCTTCTTGTCCAAACTAGTTATCATCCATGTTTCACTTCCATACATGGCTACACTCCATAGAAATACTTTCAGAAACGACTTCCTGACACTTAAATCTATACTCGATGTTAACAAATTTCTCTTCTTCAGAACCGCTTTCCTTGCCATTGCCAGTCTAAATTTTATATCCTCTCTACTTTGACCATCATCAGTTATTTTGCTCCTCAAATAGTAAAACTCCTTTACTACTGTAAGTGTCTCATTTCCTAATCTAATTCCTTCAGCATCACCCGACTTAATTCGACTACATTCCATTATCCTCGTTTTGCTTTTGTTGATGTTCATCTTATATCCTGCTTTCAAGACACTATCCATTCTGTTCAACTGCTCTTCCAAGTCCTTTTCTGTCTCTGACAGAATTACAATGTCATCAGCGAACCTCAAAGTTTTTATTTCTCCTCCATGGATTTTAATACCTACTCCAAATTTTTTCATTTGTTTCCTTCACTGCTTGCTCAATATACAGACTGAATAACATCAGGGAGAGGCTACAACCCTGTCTCACTCCCTTCCCAACCACTGCTTCCCTTTCAAGTCCCTCGACTCTTATAACTGCCATCTGGCTTCTGTACAAATTGTAAATAGCCTTTCACTCCCTATGATGGTTAGGTCAATAGAAATATGTTTTTCCACATTTTGAATCACATCTAAATAAAAGACTCCTGATACAGTTTGTGAAATATTTTAAACTACTGAAAAATAATAGTTAAAGCACAAAACATAATACCTTAACCTGATGAAATTATGTCATTCTGTAGAATACATAACAGGGCATATACAGGGTGTTCAATTTAACTGAAAGCATTGAAATATCTCAAAAACTACACATGGGATCCAAACAATTCACGGTTAAAATTTTTTCATCTCAGAGGGATCATCCAATGATACCCAACTCAATCATCCAACCTGCTCCATGGAACCCCCCTTTGTTACTACAGTTTTGGATTCTACAGACAATAATACATGAGTTTTGTCCAAAACATTTTTTCATTTCATGACAGATGACACTGTAATCAGAAAATTCAAAATGGGCAAAAAATTATACGTTTCAAAATGTTATCCAATAACACTTGAATTAGCCACCCATCTCCATGCTGCAAGGGTAGGACAGGCAAAACTTTCACAATAATACATTGTATTCCTCCAACAAAGTAATAAGGAAACTGCCCGATGCATCACTGTGGCCATGTAGTCAACTAAAAATTATTATAACAGGCAGTGCAGTCCCATTAACAGTTATGACATAAGTGCCTATCCTACCCTCACAGTGTGAAGGTGAGAGGTTAATACGAGTGTCACGGGATAACATTTTAAAACATACAATTTTCTATCCATGTTGATTTTTCTAATGACATCACCAGTTGTTGTGTAACAAACAAAAATGTTTCAGACAAAACTTATTCATTTTTTTGCAGAGAATACACATTGACAATAAAATATGAGGGTTTTCAATTAAGATTTCAAAGTTGCCCCCCCCCCCTCTCTCTCTCACACCCCCACACTTGGGTGTGGTATGAGGGTTGAGATTGATATGGATGTGGCCCTCAAAGACAAACAAATTTTACTTATAAATTTTTTTGGATCCAAAATGTTGTTTTTGAGTTATTTCAATATCTTCAGTTAAATTGCACACCCTGTCCACAACATAAGTTTAACACTAGTGTAAGTGTGTGCTTATATATGAATTTACATTATGATGTGTGAGCATAGATTTTTATCCCTGATATATGAAATTTCTCTAATACTGACTTTTTGAGAGTAGCATTAAGTGATATCTTTATTCTTTCTCTATTTTTAGATTTTCTTCCAGGTAATGTGCATAATTTATATGTGTTGCTCACTTTCAATTTCTCAACGATACAGGCTATTTTGCTACAAATGTATGTTAAGCTGACCTGGTTATGGAAGTTAACAGTGATTAGTGTGTCCACTTGTATGTGTTACAGGTTAAGATAAAAGCTTATCTCAAGTAATTCCATTGATAAACATTTATTGAAGTTTCTAGAATGAAATTGTTTGGAAGGTAGGAGATGAGGTACTGGCAGAAGTAAAGCTGTGAGGATGGGGCGTGAGTCGTGCTTGGGTAGCTCAGTCGGTAGAGCACTTGCCCGCAAAAGGCAAAGGTCCCGAGTTTGAGTCTTGGTCCGGCACACAGTTGTAATCTGCCAGGAAGTTTCATTTATTGAAGTTGTAAGATATTAAAATTACTTGCACCAGATCACAAATTTTGTTGCAGGGGTAATATAACACAAGTGCTGCTATAGTACTGTGTTGATATTTTCAGCAAGTTTGGGTTGCAATAGTGTTCCAGAAAATTAGATTCATATGTTCCATAATTTCTTGAAATTACTACAAATGAGTGGAGGGTCCAGTTCTGTACAAATTGTGCTTGTTAATTTACATACCCATATACATTCTATCAACATTCAGAATATTTGAACGGTTGTTATGAAAGCTTACTCATTCACATACAACAATGAAAAGGAATTACTTTGCTATGGTTGATCTATTGCAGACACTGTTACTGTGGCAATTTTTCTGTCGAGTGTAGTCAGATCAAGTGGGCCTTCTGTAACAACTGCTTCTGCTGCATTGTATTATCTCCAGTCTGGAATGCTAAGTACACACAATATTCTTGGGGCACTTACTTTTCCTTGTGTATATCAATGGCCTTCCATCAATAACAATACCAGATATGAAGTTTGTTTTGTTTGCAGATGATACAAACATTGCAATAAGCAGTAAATCAATTACAGCCTTAGAAAAGTCTGCATATGAAATTTTCATGGACGTTAATAAATGTTTCCTAGCCAATTCTCTGTCACTAAACCTGGGAAAAACATATAATATGTAGTCCTGAACTTGTAAAATGTTTCCTGCCATTATATGCCTAAAATATGATGACAACAACATAGAAGACATTGATGGCATTAAACTCTTTGGATTACAGCTTGACAACAAATTTAACTAGGAGGAGCATACCACAGAACTGCTGAAGTGTCTAAACAAATCTCTATTTGCTATGCAAATGTTGTCAGACATAGGTGATACAAAAATAAAGAAGCTAGTGTGCTATGCATACTTTCACTCCATAATTACAGATGGGATTATTTTCTGGAGTAGTAACCCATCAAGCCAATATAAGGTTTTACAACCCCCAAAGCATGCAATATGAATTATTTGTGGTGTGAACCTTAGGCTGTTTAAGGAAGTGGGGATACTAACTATGGCTCTCAAATATATTTATTCCTTGATGAAATTTGTCATTATATATATATATATATATATATATATATATATATATATATATATATATATATATATATATATATATATATATATATATATATATATATATATTTTTTTTTTTTCAAACCAAAAGCTCAGTTTATGGAATCAGTACTAGAAATAACAGCAACTTTCAGAACGATTGAAAGTAACTAACTTTGGTTCAGAAAGGTGTCCACTATTCAGCAACACACATTTTCAATAACATGCCAGCAGTCATAAAAAGATAAACTAATAATGAATTTCGCTTTGAGAAGAGTCTAAAGTGTTCATTTGGGGCCAAAACCTTCTACTCCATTCATGAACTTCTTAGCAGAACTGACTGATGTGTGTATGTTATTGATCACATAATATGAATGTTGCATACAAAATGACTTCTGTACAAATTTTGTGCAGTACTCTGATCATTGTAAATAAGTGCTGTAAAATGTTTTTTATTTTATATTTTTTATTTGATGATGCATGGCTACAATAGTCTAAGCATTATCATATGCACCTAAGGAAACAAGTTTTATATCCTTTTAAATGTAAATATGCTTAAGGGTCTTTTTTTGTTTCTGACACATTCCACAGCCCAGAGGATCTCCTTACTATGTACCCATTGGAATGAAAGGTATATCTAATCTAATATCTGCATTCACTGGGTTTCAGCTGTACTCAGGAATGTTTCACTAAATGTTGGCTGCAAGACTTCTGTTTTTGTTATCACTTACACAATGAATAATTTTTGTGTAACATGTTTGACCTGTTTGCTAATCTCCTATGGGCTTTATGTGTAAACAAACACCACATACACTTTGTAAACAATGTACGCTTGTGCAATGTGAGTGAAACAAATTTGAAAGTTATTTATAGTTAAAATATTGTACCTAAAGACTCATATTGCTTTAAAAAGGTAATATAATTGGGAAAACCTTTTTCAAACTACGGAAACATTAATATGAGATGTTGATGTCTACAGCTGTGCCTCTTGTGCCTCAGCAAACTGGGCTCTATTATTATATTCTTTTGCTTCTTATGGCTATCAACTTCCTTATATTAATATGTAGAAGTGGATTTCAACTCCACCGTCATCTGCTTTGATTTTGTTTCACTATTCAGTCCAAATCCTTCTCCATTACATACTAGTCCATATATTCCACTACATTTGTGCACTTCTAAGCAGTCACAAAGTTCACAGTGTGTCTTACATAGTACTTCAGTATTGGTTTACCACTGCACAGTTCCATTTTCAGGTGCAGAATATGCAGAATGACTATTAAAATACTTCAAAGAATCTACACATTTCACTTATTTTACTGTTGTAATCACCACATGATATGCATGTGGGAGGGTGGAACATATATTGTGACTTGTATAGACTATTCAAGAATACTCTGCTTGAATATAATGTAAGATACCTGACAAACACTGCAACCAGGCAGACTGAAACACACCAGTCTGCAATAGCTAACATAATCACTGCTATTCATCTTTACAATTTTACATCTTCTGCTATTATACATGCTTTGTCAGACCACTATGTAGTAGAGCTAAGTGTGTACATAAAAAAGGTTCCTACACCCAGTTGCTATAGATATATTAGGATGAATACAGACCAAAATATAACTCATTTGAATAATATGCTATGGAATGTGAATTGGAACAGTACTCTAAAGACACATCATAATTATGGCAAATTCTCAAGTGAACTATTCTACATTCTCAACCAAGCCTGACCATTCTTAAAAAAGAGCATTCAGTCACATGCTGCAACCAAAAACTGGATATCAAGTTCAGTCACTGAGGCTAGAGAAAAACTAAGATGATATGAGTTGTTGTTGTTGTGGTCTTCAGTCCTGAGACTGGTTTGATGCAGCTCCCCATGCTACTCTATCCTGTGCATGCTTCTTCATCTCCCAGTACCTACTGCAACCTACATCCTTCTGTATCTGTTTAGTGTATTCATCTCTTGGTCTCCCTCTATGGTTTCTACCCTCCAAGCTGCCCTCCAATACCAAATTGGTGATCCCTTGATGCCTCAGAACATGTCCTACCAACCGATCCCTTCTTCTATTCAAGTTGTGCCACAAACTTCTCTTCTCCCCAATCCTATTCAATACCTCCTCGTTAGTTATGTGATCTGTCTTAAATATGTCTGCTTGTGTCTGTATGTGTGGACGGATATGTGCGTGTGTGCGAGTGTATACCTATCTTTTTTTCCCCCCAAGGTAAGTCTTTCCGCTCCCGGGATTGGAATGACTCTTTACCCTCTCCCTTAAAACCCACTTCCTTTCGTCTTCCCCTCTCCTTCCCTCTTTCCTGATGAGGCAACAGTTTGTTGCGAAAGCTTGAATTTTGTGTGTATGTTTGTGTTTGTTTGTGTGTCTATCGACCTGCCAGCGCTTTCATTCGGTAAGTCACCTCATCTTTGTTTTTATATATAATTTTTCCCACGTGGAATGTTTCCTTCTATTATATTAATATCAAGAACAGGTTTATAAGTTCCTGTATTGAAGGCATGAGTACTTAGCAATGACAACTAAACAGGCACAGAAGAGAATCAATGAACAAAACCGAAGTTTGAAACCGCTAATCACAGCAACAATCCATAGAATATTTTATTTAAAGTCCATAGTGAACATGAGTTGACATTAATAGTAGAAGACTGGTGAGTACTTCGCATGAGCATAACAACAAGATTATGGTTACTGTTCAATTTGGGTGTCGTATCTTGGTGTCAGTGGATGCATGTCCCAGTAATATGAAGCTGGCTGATCGAGCCATGGTGGTTTCATGGCCTGAGGTGCCCTCTTGTTGTTAGTTACCTCCAGGTCTAGTGGCATCTGTGATACACCATTATTCTCACTAACATTACCTGACATGAAAACCCTCACCCCAACGGAAAGCAAATAGGCCTAGAATCAACTTGACTGATAGTGACTCTGGCAGATTATTAATATGCTAAGTATGTGGATGTTCAGTGTTGGAGCACTGTTCTGACAGTCTGTGTTTATAGGCATGGAGATATCAGGGTAGTTAGACCAGTAATTGGCAGGACCTGCCAATAGACAACCCTCCATTGGATCTCCCTAAAAGAATCTTTCTGAGAAATACTGTTTTACTTGAAGGTGCCACCTGTATGGGGGTGCTGTCCTTGGTTGTAGTGAAGCTGTTGGTCCAGTATCACATATCATCTGTGATGTCTGGTGAAATTTTTCATGGGATATTATTTGATGATGTTGTTCTTCATTTGTTAGTGGTTAGTTGGCAAGACCAACATGGACAGAGATAGTTTTGGTGGTGCCACAGACAACTATCCCAGGTGGCTGCAGTGAACATGATCTGGCCATGGGTGTTCTCTACTGCTGCCAGAATCAAGGTCTTTGGGTGCAGGATGGAGATAGCTGAATGTGGAGGAGGTGTAGTAACATTTACGGGTATCCACGATAAAATATCTCTGTTGGTATTTTCAGGTTATTTGTGTTGTGTGGTATGTGAGTAGGATTACGTCAAACATGAGTGATTCCTGGCCAGGTTGAATATTTTCTCTGCCCGGGGACTGGGTGTTTGGGTTGTCCTCATCATTTCATCATCATTTGCAACAGTGGTTAGATTGGATGATGTAAAAATTGGACTGTGTAAAAATTAGGACTTTTTATGTGTGCTGATGACCATGCAGTTGAGTGCCCCACAAACTAAACATCATTATCATCATCATCAAATATGAGAAAATTACTTAGGCCTCAGATTATATGATCTGTAGTGACTGACAGCATGTTGGTGGTGTATGGGTAACTAGACACTGTGCCTGCCACCACCAACCATATATACTTTAAAAACAGTTCCAAATTGTCCAGGTGAGTGTGCCAGGGATGACAGATACTGGCCATAATTCAAATTTCCACAGAGATTTGATTTGGAATAACTATCTAACATTCTTCTGGATTCAGTGTGACTATCAACATTCCATTAGCTAATGATAACTGGTGATACTGCACAAGTTGTGATGCACTCTCGGGTGAATGTTTGAGCCACACCTGTTGGGCCCTTTGAATCACTACCACTAGGATGTGATTCTTGCTAGTAGGTAGAGCTACTTTCGTGTCTACTGGAAGTTTGAATAGAGCATTAGAGGTGGTACTGTGGATGACTGGCTTATAAAAAAATCTTATGTTCATATGCTTCTAGAAATATAGTCCATCTTTGTTATTGTCCAGGTGTCTGTTTTGGTACCATACTACATGGGACAAATATGGTTATTAATGCTCCATGACACGGTCGATTAGATGGAAAAACTTGTTGTCATGGAAATAGACATGGAACTTCTGGGTTGTATATACTACTGCCAATGTCTCTGTGCCTAACTGTAATCACATTATAATTCATTGAGTGAATTAGATTCAAATACAATAGTGCTCAAGGCTAGATGCTGGTAAGCCACACACTCAGTGAAATTGAGATATCTGTGTTTTTCATATCTGCTAGAGGGTGGAAAACCACTGGCAGAGTAGTATATGAAGAGGCTAACACACTCTGTTGTTACGTATTGCACTGAGACAAAGTACATAATTTTTTTGCTTTAGTATGGCAAGCCACAGCCAAGATGATGGTTCACAGAGGAAACAGTGTGACTTGTTTGCATGGAAAAAATGTACTAAGGACTGATACAGAAGCCAACCATTTTGACAGTGAATCCTCTTGTGATGAGTGTTGTTGATGCAGATTATCGACAAAATCCATGTGATTAGAGGTAAGCAACAACAAAATATAATTATGTGGCATGCTATACTGAAGCATGTGACAATGTGGGTTACCATGACAGTGGAGAAAGCTCTCAGTACTTAGAAATTAATGGAATAGTGATGTATGGGACATTTCCAAGATATCTATATGGAGCCTATTAACCATGAACAGTTTTATACTGGTGATGAACATCTCTAGGTGCCTGCTATAGGGGTTATTATGGCTTTCCATTAAATAGCTGTTAAAGTGTTAAATTGTTGTAGTAATGACACAATATAGATGTTAAATTGCACTATTTTTCATTGTAGGTTCATAGGTTGATTTTCTTCATAATTTTTAATTTTTTTCCTTCCACAAAGAGGGAGACTCAGCATTTGTTGTTAGAGAGGTGACCATCTCACCTGTTAAGGATTGAAGGTGTTGATGGCGGCAGCGAATGCCTGAATTGAGAGAAGGGCTACTGACCACAGCTGAAGAGTGTTAAAAATGATATCATTTTACTGAAACAACACCACTTATTAACATTATTATTTAGGAGAGCCAGAACAGAATAATACTGTATTAGTATTGTTATTACTTGCAACATGATTTTTTTCATAAAAATGTTGTAACACAAATGTTATTTTCCTTTTTAAGAGTCAGAATTACACGATGATGCTATAAAAATGAAATTAGCTGCAAAAGAAATGGGACATCCATGTGCCTGCCATCAGAAACGGATGATGAAGACAGCAGAAGCAGATTCCACAATATTACATGGAGTCTGAGACTTAGAGAATGTTGATACACAAAACAACTACTCCTCTTTGTGTATCTCAAATGGCACCTCCTAAACACTCCTACAAGAAAAAATGGAAAAAGGATAAGCCTTCCTGGAAGATCACAACTATCTGCACCGTTAAGGTGCAAGGTGAAGATATCAAAATCTGTAAGCCTGTGAATGGAGAGAAATGCTTTTCTCTCCATTCACAGGTTACACAAATTGAGAAGAATAGTGGACAATGTTGCAAAGAAAGTCAGTAGTATTAAAGAGTTTGTAAAGACACGACTCCCATGAGGTACTGCCTTATCGTAGCACTGCCCATGTGGGCGGGAGAGTTTGTGTGCTCCAAGGAAGCTGAGAGCTATATCGGTGGTAGCGTAGCTACTGGCAGGTCCAACCTAGCCAGGCAGGTCTCAGCAGAGGAGCCAGACAAAGTGTGCCTCACAATGACCCGTCTTATATCCTATATCCTATATATCCTATTCCCTACCCTCTCCTCAGTTACCATTCCTTTTCTTTCTCTAATTACCTTCACACACCACTGCCTTGTGGTTGGTCTCAGGAGGGATGAAGGCTAAGGAAGAAAACCCTGAAAGAAAATCTGGAGTGGGGCCCCAAAGGCGGTTGGAAGGCGCACTACGTCCCCTTCCAGCAGCTCCTGCAACCAAAGTGATACCAGAGGTATTGGCTTGCCTTTCCTCTGGATATTATCATTTAGGTTGAGAGGGAGACCGTGATGATTGGGCAACTCACGAGTCTTCATATTTATTGCTCAGGCTTGTAGCATCCTGGAGAGGACACTTCAGCGATGTCCAAGGACTTCAGTACAACACGGGAAGAGGCAGTTACCAGTTATAAGCTCTGTCTGATTGGCGTAAGACTCGAGTGCCAGGGGCCACTTCCAATGGTGGGAGACATCATTGCATCTCATTGGACAGCTACCATCCGCCTCAAGCTGGGCAGCCCCCAGCCAATAAGGTGCTGTCCTGCCACTATCCGCCTGCTTCACAGGGTGTGTGGAGCTTAGAAGTAATCTTTGACAAGCCTGTTGATATAGTTACCTACCAACAACAAAAATTAAATAATAAAGAAATCACTATTTCGTATTGCCACCTGGAATGTTAGGACCATGTGTCCAAGGTACATTGACGATGCCCAAGAGGTTGATTTCATCCGTAAGACTGCCGTAATTGACAGAGAGCTCGATCGTTTGAATGTTGACATTGCAGGACTGCGGGAGATGTGGCTTCCAGGATGCGGGCTCTATCAGGGAGGATAATTACACATTCTTCTGGCAGGGGAAGTCTCAAGACGAGCTAAGACTTCATGATGTAGGATTTGCTGTTAAAAACACTCTCCTGGACTGTACTGTGCCATCATCCGGTGGAACAGAGCGAATTATTGCTTTGAAAATATGCTCCTCAAGTGGCACTGTCAACATCCTAAATGCGTACGCTTCCACTTTATCATCCAGCATGGAAGAGAAGGATCTGTTTTATGATTTACTCAGCGACAAAATAGCCAAGGTACCTAGCACCGAGGACCTATATATTCTAGGGGACTTAAATGCTAGAGTTGGATCAGATATTGACATATGGCTGAATTGCCTGGAACATCATGGGGTGGGAAAAATTAATGAAAATGGCCAGAGACTGCTTGAAGTTTGCTGCTTTTATGAACTCTGTATTACAAACACATATTTCCAGCTTAAGGATCAGCACAAAGTGTCTTGGAGACACCCGCACTCTCATCACTGGCATCAACTTGACTTAGTCATAGCTAGGCGTACTAGTCCCAAAAATGTGCTACTGACACGAAGTTATCATAGTGCTGATTGCAACACTGACCACGCCCTGATGGCGTGCACATTGAGGCTCACTCCTAAGAAATGTCACCATGCTAAACTGAGAGGTCATCCCCGTATCAACACAGATCATGTTCATGACACACAAAGAAAGCAGGATTTTGCCAGTAATTTTGAAAGTGCTTTCCCAGGAAACATGCAAGCAAAAAGGAATGTTGTTAAGAAATGGGCAAAACTCTTGGGTGCAATCTACAACTCAGCAGTATTGGCCTATGGAATAAACGGAAAAAGAAATAAGGACTGGTACGAGAAAAATTTGGAAGAAATGGAACCAGTCACTGAGGCTAAATGGAAAGCCCTGCTTGCTTACAAAAGAAACCCAAATGAGAGAACTCGAGCTGACCTATGAGAAGCAAAGAACAGGGCACAGCAAACATGCAGGTGATGCACAAGTAACTAATGGCTGAATTTATGTACAGGTATACAGAAAGCGGCCGATTTTGGGGATGCTAAGGCAATGTACGATGGTATTAAGAAAGCAATTGGACCAACTGTCAGAAAAATAGCTCCTCTGAAGTCCAAGACAGGTGTAGTCATTACTGATGAAGGCAAACAAATGGAACACTGGGTTGAACACTACCTCGAGTTGTATGCAGCCTAGAATGAAGTTCGCAAGGATGCATGTGATGCCATCAAACAAATGCCAGTTATGGAAGAACTAGATGCAATGCCTACTATGGAAGAACTTAGTAGAGAAATAGATTCTCTTGCTAACGGAAAGGCCCCAGTTGTAGATGGGGTCCCTGCAGAGGTTATTAAGTATAACAAGTCTGTTCTTGTCAAACATTTATATTCACTTATTACAACCAGCTGGGAAGATGGTTATGTCCCGATGAGTATGCGGAATTCGAGGATAGTTACTCTATATAAACAGAAAGGGAACAGAAATGACTGTAACAATTACCGAGGCATTTCATTACTAAGTGTAGCCAGGAAAGCTTATGCAAGAGTCATCCTAGTGCGATTATAAATCTTAGCTTCCAGAATCTACCCAGAACCTCAGTGTGGCGAATCTGAGCAGAAGGGAAAAGAAAATCCCAAATAATGTAGGAGCTAACACACACCCCTGTTTCACACCGCTATTAACAGGGAATGCTTCTGCTGTTTTACTGTTGAAGCAGACTAAGATCATGGCGCAGAGCACTACCAACCTTCCATCCATCAGCATTGATGGCAATCCTCTCCAGGTAGTTGATGACTTTACCTACTTGGGATCCACAATATGTAGCAACTTGTCCATGGACACTGAAATTACTAACAGATTCGCAAAGGCATCATCTGTCATGGCTAGATTGAAAAACAGAGTATGGAACAATGGACTGCTTACCACAAAAACTAAATTAAAAGTCTACAGCACTTGTGTTATAAGCACCCTTCTCTATAGCTGTGAGACATGGACAACTCTTTCTGGGCATGAATCTAGACTCAACAGCTTCCATCTCCGCTGTCTCTGGAAGATCCTTCAGATCTCTTGGAGAGATAGAGTACCCAACACCAAAGTCTTTCATCATGCATGCACAACCAGCACCTTTGCACTCCTGAGTCATTGACGTCTAAGATGGTTGGGACACGACGCACGCATGGATCCTGAACGGATACCGAAACAACTGCTGTACGGAGAACACCAGGAGGGTGTGAGGCCAGTGGGATGACCGCATCTTCGTTTCAAGGATGTCTGCAAGAGAGACCTGACCAAGACCAGAATCAATCCAAGTCACTGGGAAAGCATTGCAGATGATCATGTCAAGTGGCGAGTAACTGTGCGCAACGGCATCAAGCTCTCAGAGGACGAACACACACAGGAACAAATCAGGAAGAGGACAAAGCGAAGAGACAGAGCGGCTTCTGTTCGAAGTCCCTCAAATTTTACGTGTCCAAACTGCAGTAGGGACTTCCACTCTCGAGTGGGACTTTTAGCCACAGCAGACGCTGCAGACTCTGAATCAAGCCTGCTACACCATCATCCCTCAAGGATGGATGGATGCCATTATGTAAAGACAGACCAGAGGTGGCACCATTAAAATCATCAGAAATATCCACCTGAAGTGACAGAAGGAGTTCACAAGCACATTCAAAGCATTGTGACCTACCAAGGTCACTAAAGCAATTATGAGAATCCCAAAAAGGTTTATCTTGATTGGGAGATGACAATCAGTACTTTATACTGGAATCACTATGTACCCTACTGTGAGGGACAAAAACTGCCAGTATTAGAGAGGTTAAGTAGAAACCGATTCAATATTGTGATCATCTCAACTGGTTTGTAGGAGTGCTCTTTAGAAATGAAAACTACAGGTGTACAACATGTATAAATATGACTATGAAGCAGGCACTGGACTCATGTACATGTGGACTGAGCATGTTGCAAGAACCAGCAGTGATACGATATGGAGCTATATATTTAAATATCTATACCCAAACAGCAGTGCTTCCAAAATAATATACTATTCAGGCAACTGTGCTGGACAAAAGGAGAATTGGACTCTTATGTGCATGTCATCATCACTACTATGTAAAGACATATTCAAAGAAACTGGAAACAGGTTTTGATTCCTGGTCACACACAACTCCTGTGATATAGAAATTTTACAACCATTGAGTAATACTGAAGAAGACATGCAAGCCGAGTTTTCCCACCCACTGAGTGGTTTGATATTGCCAAGGAAAACAGAGCAGAAAAGAAATTAGCCATGACAGTTATAACACAAGATAATTATCTAGAGTTCAGCAAAATGCCTCATCAGCACATAACATTAAGAAATACACCAAAAAATAGACAGTATATTATAGTAACTAATTAGAAGTTACTGTATTCAAATTTTTGGTCTCGGATCCTGATTCAGTTTTCCTGAAACACACTGTTCAAAGAGACTTCCATGACATTAATGTTGAGAAGCATAGCTGTCCAATACAGATTTCACAGATTATGACCAGATTATTGTAGGCCTATTCTTATGCAGCATGAGAAATTGTCTATCATCATGGACCTGCTTTCCTATATACCTGTAGTGCGTCACAGATATTATTTATCCCTTACTCAGTACAAAGCCTCAGAACAGGTTATTCAATCAACATTAACTGATGGCCATATTTCATATTACACTTAATACCAATTGGTAAAGCCAAATTTTGGCACTGAATCGTTTGTGATACACTATCACAAGCCAGAGAACTGTATATATTCCTTAAACTTAATATTGTTCTTCATAGTGTGCAATAGTTAAAAATGTTTTATTTCATGTGAGAAGAACACTGTAACATATGTAGAATCTTACAATATAAGAAATACACCTTTTATGTCCATTACCTGATTTATGAACTTTGTGAACATGACTGTCCTGCAAAATTAACTTAATATGGCTTACCATTATCTTGCCCTAAGTGCCTCAGTTTGTTGTATGGAATTGTGTGCACTGGTGTGAAAGAGCTGTGCATGTTCCATATTGATGTGCACCTCCATATACTGCCAAGGGCTTTCCACACACACTGTGTGATCAAAAGTATCCAGACACTCCCAAAAACTTACATAGGTGCGGTGTGCTGCCACCTACTGCCAGGTGCTCCATATCAGCAACCTCAGTAGTCATTACACATCATGAGAGAACAGAATGGGGTGCTCTGCAGAACTCACAGACTTTGTTCGTGCTTAGGTGATTGGGTGTCACTTGTGTCATACATATTTACATGAGATTTCCACACTCCTTAACATTCCTAGGTCCGCTGTTTCCAATGTGATATATCAAGCAAGGTGGCACAGTGGTTAACACACTGGACTCACATTTGAGAGGATGATGATTCAATTGCACATCTGACCATTCTGATTTAGGTTTTCCATGATTTCCCTAAATCGCTTCAGGCAAATGACGGGATGATTCCTTTGAAAGGGCATGGCCAACTTCCTTCCCCATCCTTCCCTAATGTGATGAGACCAATGACCTTGCAGTTTTGTCTCCTCCCCAAAATTAACCCTCAACCTTCAATCTGATATTGTAGTGGAAACGTGAAGAGACACATACAGCACAAAGGCGTACGGGCCTACCTTGTCTGTTGACTGGCAGAGACCGCTGACAGTTGAAGAGGGCCATAATGTGTAATTATCAGACTTCTATCAAGACCATCAAACAGGAGTTCCAAACTGCATCAGGATCCACTGCAAGTACTATGACAGTTACAAGGGTGGTGAGAAAATTTGGATTTCATGGTCGAGCGGCTGCTCATAAGCCACACATCACACAGGTAAATGCCAAACGACACCTCGCTTGATGTAAGGAGTGTAAACATTGGACGATGGAACAGTGGAAAAATGTTGTGTGGACTGATAAATCATGGTACTCAGTGTGGCGATCCGACGGCAGAATGTTGGTATGCTGAATGCCTGATGAATGTCACCTGCCAGTGTATGAAGTGTCAACAGTAAAATTCAGAGGTGATGGTGTTACGGTGTGGCCATGTTTTTGATGGAGGGGGCTTGCACCCCTTGTTGTTTTGCAGTGCACTATCACAGCACAGACCTACATTGACGTTTTAAATACCTTCTTGCTTCCCACTGTTGAAGAGCAATGCAGGGATGGCGACTGAATCTTTCAACACGATTGAGCACATGTTCTTAATGCATGGCCTTTGCCAGAGTGGTTACATGACAATAACATCCCTGAAATGGACTGGCCTGAACAGAGTCCTGACCTGAATCCTATAGAACAACTTTGGGATGTTTTGGAATGCTGACTTTGTGCAAGGCCTCACTGACCGACATCAATACCTCTCCTCAGTGCAGCACTCCATGAAGAATGCCTGCGAGAATGTAAGCTGTCAGCAAGGCTAAGGGTGGGCCAACACCATATTGAATTCCAGCATTATTGACAGAGGGCACCACGAACTTGAAAATCATTTTCAGCCAGGTGTCTGGATATTTTTGATCACATAGTGTATGTAGTTTGCCAAATAGAGAGTTAAGTGAAACTTGCTCATGACTGTTAAGAACGCT
This sequence comes from Schistocerca piceifrons, assembly GCF_021461385.2. Taxonomy (NCBI): domain Eukaryota; kingdom Metazoa; phylum Arthropoda; class Insecta; order Orthoptera; family Acrididae; genus Schistocerca; species Schistocerca piceifrons. The sequence continues at coordinate 681,060,858 of NC_060149.1, read as the reverse complement.
TGCTTCTTTGAACAAGACCATCCAAATTGTATGGTTTACATATTAATAAATAAAGAGGCCTCAATCTCTTCACAGCTCTGGAGATAAAGTTTGCATTTCCTAATAATGTAGTATTGGTGAGGTAAGGAAGGTTGTCAATTGCTGATAAATGTTGCTTAGATGGTGCAATGCTAATTTCAATACATACGTGCCTTAAATATGTGACTTATTTTAGTATGGAGCTGCTTTTGTTGGGCCAGCACTTTATTCATGCACACTGGAGGCAGGACAGGATCATGCTGCCATTTATTTGAAATATTGCTAATGTATTTGTGATGGTATGACTGAAGGATGTGTTAAATATTATTATTCATTTGTTGGTCTCTAATCTAATGGTGACTGTAAATACTTAATTTTGAGATACAATTTTTAAAAACATTGTTCTCTTGCTCATATTGACAGAAACTCTTCTGATCTAGTTATTGAGTGTATTTATATTACTGACTAAGAATTTGTAGTTGCCTTAAAGTCTTTACAAAGCATTTAAGATCCCTTGGATCACTTAACTGTTGTCAGTTCCATGTCCCACACAAGTATCTAATTATTGCTTAATTTTGTCCTTGAGCATGAGCTATATGCTATCAGTCTTCTCTGTATAATGTCCATAAAGTCATATGTGTCCACAAAGATGCAGGAGAGGACACAAAAGAGGGGCACGGCACTTGCTCTTTCCCCCCCCCCCTCACCCACCCCCCCACCCCCACCCCCAGATCTGGAATACAGATTTTTAATTCCCTACTGAATTCTCTGAAATTCCCATGATTTCACTAAAACTCTCATTTAACCAGTTGTAGCATTATGTGGCTGGTCATACTGGATAACACTACAGCTTTAACAATTGCTGTATATCTTATGGTTGTTTGGATGTCACTATGTCACAATTTCAGACCATCAGATTAAAAATGTGCCACTTCCATAATAATACAGAGAGGTGTACTTTGAAGACAGTTTGATAGGATGCATAACTTTTAAGTATCAAAGTAATCTACCTGGAATAAATGTTGAGTGAATGACAAGAAATTATTTGGTATACAATGAATTTTGTGTGTGTGTGTGTGTGTGTGTGTGTGTGTGTGTGTGTGTGTGTGTGTGTCTGTGTGTGCATGTATGTTTGTGTGTGTATGTGTGTGTGTTTTTGTGGGTGTGGGTGTGTCATCTATAAATTTATTTTTTGTAGAATAACACGTCTTGAAACTGGCCAACAATTTTATACCAAAAAGAAAATTTTTGTCTTGTCCCCCTACTTCTATGGGTAAATTTTTGCAAATACCCACCCACGCATATTGCTTTTTGGTTTAACTCAATATGATATTCAAAATTGTCAAAAAATACTAGGACTGGTACAAAAAGTGTGGGGAATTCACTGCATGATCCGTCTTAGGTTTCTGTGAAATAAGGCCTGCTGTATCTTTAGTATCTCCATCAGACTGCAATATGAAGCCCATAACTATTCATATGCCCCAAAGATGCTACACATGTGAGACTTCAGACACCACCTCAAATGCTACACTGATCACAACTTGGAAGCAGCAGCCATGGTTGTGGTATGTGCATGAAACAAGTACCTTCTCAGTCTGCAACCAGTGTTCACTGAGAATGTATGTATGCCTTGTCACTGCAGCAGGTATCAGATCATTGCTATGGACTTGTCTCTTGGACTTCACTTCTGTTACTTACTTGTAAGTTTGGTTTTACAACTTGTGTTATTGTGTGATTTTGCTTCAAATGTTCCTACACTAGATCATAGTTTAGACTATGATTGCAGTTCTGCTCTACCCTTGTCATTGTTTCCATCTGTATACATTACTCTGGGATCTCTACTATACAACAGTAAACTGGTGAACAGTAAACAAAAACGTTACAACAGTTAAATAAGGGTGTGCCTCTTTCATTTGGCAAAATCAAAGCCCATATTGGATTCTGCAATCACACTCCTGAAACAACAAAAAGCAAGAACTTCAACTGATCCTATAATAGCAGGCAGAATAAGAGGTGCTATAAACACAAGCAAGACAAAAATAAAATAAAAAGAACTGTTGAAGTGGCAGCTACAGAAGAACCAACAATAGCAGCAAATGTTCAATCAGATCTTGCAGCAGCAAGGGCAAGCAATTCATCAAACCCCATCATTCTAGCAATTTCGAGAGTGTCATGACAAATGTTAGGACTAGTACTCATAAACTCATCACATACAGAAATATAGATTATCTACATCTACATCTATACTTCATAAACCACATTATGATGTGTAGCAGTGGGTACTTTTGTTACCTCTCTATTTCCTCTCATTTCTACGCAATTTTTGTAGTTATGTTTCTACACTAACTGTAAGTTATATAATTGTCTTGGTGTAAGCACTCTGCAATACAAATATCAAAGGAAAAAATATATTTTCCTGTTTTTCTTGTAATGCACACTGTCAGAAATTCAACAGTAAACCTCTCTGTGATGCACAATGCCTGTCTTGTAGCATTTGCCACTGTACTTTGTCGAGCATCTCTCTAATGCTCTTGCACCAATTAAACAAACTAAGATGATAGAAACTACTTAAGATAGAGCACACTACTCTCCATGTGAACTTCTATTCTCTTCTATCCATCTAACCTATTAAGATCCTAGACTGATGAGCAGTACTCAAAAATCTGCCAGACAAGTAAAATGAAAGGCACTTCTTTCACGGATGTACAGTATAAGCTCATTATCATGAATTTCAAGGGATCAAAAAATGAAGGGTTTGTTTAAAAAAATTGTATTAAGTGAAAAACACAGATTTTAATATGTATGCATATGCTGTAGTACAGTACTGTGTAATATACTATATTATCAGTCACATTATATTATTGTAGACATATAACACCATTAAGTGATTGTAAAAGTACAACTACCCAAAAATTACAGTATCTTCTTGAAAAAAATTCAAGCATGGTTCACTGATGTCAACAGGAACGAAAATATCTTGTAATTTCACAAGCAATTGTAACTATAGTGTCCATAAACCCAGCAGTGATGTCAGATGTTGAAGCAAATCATTCCAAACTGTCCAAGAGTGTACACATCTCCTGATGGGTGGGTGGGATGGTATCTGTACTCTCCTCTTCCTCACTTCCATCTGATGATCCTTGTTGCACCTCAGTCACAGCATTTGGCACATCAAAATCCACTGAAATGCGTACAGCAACAATGTTGTGTGCACTAACGAATTTCCCAAAACTAATCCCTGGATTCACAACATCTTGCAGAACTGTCCATTCATCAGGTGAAATAGCATCATCTAACTTAAGGATATCTTTAGTTTTGCTATGTCTCCATGCTCTGTATATGATGTGGTGAAGCAGAGTTTCAGGTTGCTGTGATTGCTGTTACTGCATGAAGCAAATTCCAGTTTGTGGTTGCAGTATTGTTTTCAACAGCACAAACTGCAGCTCTTACAAATCTCTTGTAATAACCTCTCTTCCTGAGAGAAATGATGCCTTGGTCCATGGGCTGACTTGTGCCTTGTTGCATCTGGTGGAGAAAACTGAACCTTTATGTTTGTTAGGTTCAGATCCTGTACATTACGGGCAGTATATCTGTCCAGTATAAGAAAAACATATCTGCTTTCAGAAACCATTTGACTGTTGAGATGAAGAAGCCACTTGTGAAACGATGTGCTGTTGAGCCAAGCTTTCTTATGGTGAAAGATATAAGGTAAAATATCCATACTTACATTTTAAAACAATATGGTTTCTCAGAATTATTGATATTCCAGGGATAAAACTTCTCATTGTCATCCACATTAAATCCAAGGGCAACAGTTAAATATTGTTTGCTGAGTAATCCACCATGACACTTAGCACTTAGCACAGGATCACGCTTAAATACAGGATCACTTAGTAATCATGAAAGCATTACGGAGGTGATAGATAAACTACAGTGGAAGACTCTGCAAGAGAGATGCTCAGTAGCTTAGTACGGGCTTTTGTTGAAGTTTTGAGACCATATCTTCACCGAGGAGTCAAGCAGTATATTGCTCGCTCCTATGTATATCTCATGAAGAGACCATGAGGATATAATCAGAGAGATAAGAGCCCACACAGAGGCATACTGACAATCTTTCTTTCCACAAACAATACAAAACTGGAATAGAAGGGAGAACTGATAGAGGTACTCAAAGTACCCTCCGTCACACACCGTCAGGTGGCTTGCGGAGTATCGATATGGATGTAGATGTAGATGTAGATTTTATCTCGAGTGTGTGATTTGAAAAACGTTTGTAGAAAAGTCCAGTTTCATCCATATTGAACATATCACATGAGGCATACCTTCTCCTCACTCAATCAAATTCATGCAATCAGCTGTTCTCACTTTCTCCATCAACTTTATTTGCTTCACCAAAAACTTGTACAGATGAAACTGAATGTCTGTTTACGAACCAATACAGCCAACCAGCAGATCTACTGAAGTATGATGCATATATTTTTGGCAATCTTATTTTCTTTTGATTGAATCACAGGGCCACTTAAAGATATGTTTCGTGCATGCATATGATTGAACCATACTAGCAGTAAAGTCTTGATGTCCCTTTACTAAGGGCCACATAACTCATTTATATTTGTTTCAGGAACCTGATGGAGCTCCATTAATCAGTTTTTCTCAATTATGAATTATGGTAGATAAAGTAGATTGGGAAATTCCAAACTGCTCTGCAATTGCTGTTTTCTGTGTATCACAGTTCACTTCACCTAGAATCTCAGAGTTTACCAGTACAGTTAGAGCTCCCTGTTTCCTCTTTGCAATGTTGCACGTGCTACTATTTTCTGATTTTTATTCTGTATTTTAACTCCATTTGGCTATGAAGAAAAGAACACCTGGCGCTGAATACTTTTGTAAATGTTCATTCACACATTACTGAGTTTATTTAAATGTACTGCACACAGTGATTGTTGAGGCAATAATCGTAGCTGCCAACTACAAAATGTTATAAACAAGACAACAATGGGTAGTTAGCTTCGTAGTTTCATTCCTTGCATTCAATCCAGAAAAAAATTAACAATTAAAAATACTGTAACATCAGAAATTTGTCTTACAATGAAATTTAATTACATTAGGTACTGAAAAATTGTTTGTAAATTATCTTAACCAGAATTGCTATTAACGAATAAAACCTCCCATAAGAACAATGTATTTCTGTTGAGGGCAACATTTTTTTGTGATAACAATGTGTTCACCTTAAACCAGTTCATGCTATTGAGTTTATACTATATTACATTTCCTTAAGATTCTACCAATGAACCTTATCCTGACCTCTGTTTTCCTACAGTTTGTTTTATGTGGTCATTCCACTTGAGGTTCTCTATATGGCTACGCCTAGGTATTTTATAGTAGTTACAATTTCCTGTGATTTGTTACCAACCGCAAAATCAAACGGTAGTGGATCTCCTCATGTATTCATGGGCAATATGTTATACTTACTTATTTCCGGGTTCAGCAACCAGTCCCTCTACCAGCTGCCGATCTTCCTCCATTTTGTTACATTCATCATGGGTTGCAGCCATCTGACAGGCAACACTGTCATCGATCAATGATGTCATGGAGCTGTCAGCAGTGTCAACTAGATAATTAATGGTCAGTTTATCAGAACAGTATTGGCCCTGCCATACCCTATTGGGGTGCTCCTGAACCTACCTTTTCATTTGTCAATGTTATTCCTTTAAAAAGGTGAGTTGAGTACTTTCAGCAAGGAATGCTTAAATACAGTCACAAATTTGGTCTGATACTCAGGAAGCTCATTTTTTTCACTAACTGGTAAGTAGCAAATTGGAACTGTATCATATGTCTTCCTGGCATCAAAGAATGTGGAAACAACCTGAGCACCTTTGTCCATGACATTTTGGATCTCAAGGATGAACAGTGTGTGCTGAATTTCACCAGATCTCTGCCTGTGGAATTAATTTTGATTTTAATGGAGCATAAAACACAAATCTACAACACACTTATATCAGTGATATAAGTATACAATTATGTCTGGTGATCCTTCCTGAACATGGGAATTACAGGCACTTTCCAATCACCAAGTTCCCTATGAAAGATGCAAAAATTGGGACTATTTCCAAAAATGTGCTTCAAAGTAGAATATGAAACTGAAAATATTAAAAATGTTTTAGATTTGACCATTACAAGAAGTCTAACCATCACTGATATGAAAACTGGCAACCCATCATGGGAAAGATGTCAATGTAATTTCAGATTTGATATGACATAAGGTATTTCAGATACTTAAACAGGTGGTGGTCACTAACAACTGCAAACAGAAGAAAATATGTAAACTGTGTGTCAGATTGACAGCAGTACAACTCTAAAAGCAAAGAGAAAATGGAGTAAAAGACAAATATTTAAAGCTGTCCTGTAAATGTGAAATACCTAATAAGGTAGCAAAACTCTTTAGGAACATGAATGTGAAGGTTCTTCTTCATAACAGATATATTAGGCACTAGCTTACAGAATGTTATGAAAAGAAGAACTGATTACCCATTTCAACCAACAGGTGTGTATAGTGTATAATAGGGAACATGTTGGAGGTTAAAAAGGTAAAAAAGGTAGGAGACAAGGTACTGGCGGAAGTAAAGCTGTGAGGATGGGACATGAGTCATGGTTGGAAAGCTCAGATGGTACAGCACTTGCCCACAGAAGGCAAGGACCCTGAGTTCGAGTCTCAGTCCGGCACACAGTTTTAATCTGCCAGGAAGTATCATATAAGCACACACTCCACGGAAGAGTGAAAATTTCATTCTGGAAACATCCCCCCAGCTGTAGCAAAGCCATGTCTCCACTATATCCTTTCTTCCAGGAGTGCTAGTTCTGCAAGTTTTGCAGGAGAGCTTCTGTGAAGTTCGGAAGGTAGGAGACGAGGTACTGCCAGAAGTAAAGCTGTGAGGATTGTGCATGAGTCATGCTTGAATAGCTCAAATGGTAGAACACTGGCCCGCAAAGGGCAGAGGTCCCGAGTTCGAGTCTCGTTCAGGCACACAGTTTTAATCTGCCATGATGTTTCATATCAGCACACACTCTGGTGCAGAGTGAAAATTTCATTATACGTGTTATACATTGGACAAACTGGAAGGAACTTTAGAATGTAATACAAGGAGTACCAGAAGTATACTATTACCAAAATTATCATAAAGTACCAGTCTCTGAAACCTAAGCCTTGACAGTGTGAGTAGACAGCACAGTATAAAAGTTCTGCACAGGGTAGGAAAAGATAAATTACTTGATGTTTTTGAGAAGCTGAGAATTTTGCTTGCAAAAAGACAGAACCTGAGTCACTACTCAAGGAATTGGATGACTGCAAAATAAATTGTTTTTATTCCATCTTTCTGACCCCACTGTAGTGAAAAATAATAAGTAGTCCTTCAGGTTCAATGCACAAATATGAGTCACAAATAGAATGCGACAGGAGTAGCTCAAAACGGTGGAACGTGAGGGGTGTGCAGTCAGCCTGTCTCTGAGTGTCTGCACATGCTGTATGCAAATAAGCATGAACGGGAAGTAACCTGCAAATGGAGGTCACTATCCTTACATCAGTGCAAGACAAGGAGTACCCTTCAACAATACAGAAGTCGACAGTAATCTCTTTTTTGCTAATTATCTGATTTACTCTATTGTCTTAGTTGCTATTTGATCATAATATACATGTTATAAAAACTATAATTGTACATTCTTTGTCTACACTATCTAGCTCTTTCTAATGTCTCTGTAAAATACTTACACAATCTCTGTGGTAATGTGGTAGCTTAATTGTTATTTGTAACTATTTTACTAAGTCAGTTATCTAAATAGACTTACTGTAGGATCTGCACGTTGTCAATAAGCTGGATTCTTCTAGGCTACTTGATAATGCATGCTTGGCATGTGAAATGGGTATTCAGTAAGCAGTAATGTATAAGTGAGACTGTATGCTGCATACTATACACTAATCTCTTTCTGTTGCTCTGTACTAGCATGGAATAAATATTAACAAACACATGTAGCAGCAGTGAGGCTACAATTCAGGCAGCCTCAGAAGAAAGATTCACAGTAATAGTCAACATGAAAATGAATAACTACAGCCGTGAAACCAGTAAACCCACTTGGGAATTGTGCACAGGATGAATTCAAGAACTTTCACACATTTAGCATCCCTACTGCCCTCCACTCACAATTTATTTATTTATTTATTTTTACACATATTGTTCTGTAGGACCAAATGGAGGAGCAAATCTCCAAGGTCTTGGAACGTGTCAGTACATGAATTTACAACATAAAAGTAATAACAGATAAAATAAAATGTTTATGGACCCAAAAAACGATAAGCCATAAGTTTATGAAAACGTAGTCAACAATATACCACAGGAATCAGTTAATCATCAGAATACCAGAAGTGTCACATTTGGAAACTCTTCAGTTTTGATTTGAAATCACATGGATTTTTCCTAAGATTTTTGAATTCTTGTTGTAGCTTATTGAAAATGGGTGCAACAGTACACTGTACACCTTCCTACACAACAGTCAAGGAAGTGCGGTCCCAATGTGCATTTGATTTCTGCCTGGTATTAACTGAGTGATAGTTGCTAATTCTTGGGCATAAGCTGATATGGTTAACAAGAAACAAAAGGGAAACAATATATATATATTGAGAGGCCAATACCAGAATCCCCAGACTAGTGAACAGGGGATGACAAGAGGTTCATGAACTTACACCAATTATTGCCCAAACCACTCACTCGTTTCTGAGCCAAAAACACGCTTTGAGAATGTGAAGAGTTACCCCAAAATGTAACACCATATGTCATAAGTGAATGAAAATAACTAAAATAGACTACTTTTTGTGTCGAACTATCACTTACTTCAGATACTGTTCGAGTAGTAAAAATGGCAGCATTAAGGCTTTGAACAAGATTCTGAATGAGAGCTTTCCATGACAGTTTACTATCTATCTGAACACCAAGAAATTTGAACTGTTCAGATTCACTAATCATGTGCCCATTCTGTGAAATTAAAAAGTCTGGTTTTGTTGAATTGTGTGTTAAAAAATGTAAAAAATGTGGCTTACTGTGAATTAGCATTAATTTATTTTCTAGAAGCCATGGACTTGTACCATGAACTGCACTATTCGAAACAGTGCCAGTGTTGCACACAACATGCCTTCCTTACTGCCGAGCTAGTGTCATCAGCAAACAGACATATTTTAGGATCACCTGTAATACTAGAGGGCATATCATTTATATACATAAGGAACAGGAGAGGCCCCAGCACTGATCCCTGAGGCAGCCCCTATTTGACTGCACCCCACTCAGACCCCATATCACAGCCATTCTCATCACTGTGGATAATGATTTTTTGCTGTCTCTTGTTAACATAAGAGGTGAACCAATTTCGAGCTACTCCCCGAATACCATAACGGTCCAACTTCTGGGGAAATATTTTGGGATCAACACAATGAAACGCCTTAGTTATATCAAAAAAAGATGCCTAGCGTTCAAAACCTTCTGTTTAACCCATCTAGTACCTCACAGAGAAAAGAGAAAATGGCATTTTCAGTTGTTAAACCATTTCTAAAAGTGAACTGTACATTTGATAGCAAATTATATGAAATAAAATGATCAATTATCGTTACATATACAGCTTTTTCCATACGTTTGGCAAACACTGATGGCATAGAAATACGTCTAAAATTGTCCATATTATCCTTTTCTCCATTTTTACAATGGGGCTTTACTTCTGAGTACTTTAATCGTTCACAAAACAGACCATCCAAAAGAAAATATTACAAATATAGCTAAGAACAAGGCTAACACATGCAGTACAGTACTTAAATATTCTGCTAGGTACTCCATCAAATCCTTGAGAGTCCATACTCTTCAGCGATTTACTTATTGACTCAGCCTCATGCTTGTCAGATTCACAGAGAAGTATTTCAACCGTCAGGCTCAGAAAGGCGTTTTCCAAGAGAGTTATATGATTCCCTGCAGAAAATAAGTTTTTAAAAGTTTTGTCTATGCCTGTGCTACTGTTCCTTTGCACCCTGTTTTGAAGAAACACACTCTGCATCAGATCATATGAATTTAGGAGATCTTCCAACATCCTTTTTCTTGCACAGTCACACACAAAATTAGTACTGAACTCACCACATATAGCCAATTTTTGATACTTCCTATAAAGTGAACCAAGAACCGTCTGGAGCTTAAGTAGAAATGCTCTGAAGTCAGAGTTAGGGGACCTATTAACAACAACAATAGCAGTTTAGTTATGCTAAATTCAACTGCCCCTGCATAGCCAGCGCAGTGCCGAGAATGGAATATCCGTTTCTTACATACTTTCACCCGTGACTGGTTTCATTAGTAATTGTGATATGCACTGTATAAAATCTTCCACTTGCGTGATCCTGGTGCTACTAATTGTCATATGTCCTGTGTATAAATCTTACAGCTGTAGTGCCTCTATTGTCCCTCTCAGCTTGTCACCAAAGCAGCAGTTTGTGTTGCTTAGCCTGCTGATGTGGCCAAGTGGTTCTAGACGCTTCAGTCCAGAACTGCACACCTGCTACGGTTGCAGGTTCGAATCCTGCCTTGGGCATGGTTGTGTGTGGTGTCCTTAGGTTAGTTAGGTTTAAGTAGTTCTAAGTCTATGGGACTTATGACCTCAGATATTAAGTTCCATAGGGTTTAGAGCCACTTTGAACCTTTTTTGTGTTGCTTGGGCCTTAAACTGGTTCTGAGGCCACTACCTACTGAAATAGCCATAGCTACACAGATCACTGAATGCAACAAAGTTAAAAGAAGTCAAGTTGTAGTGAAAAGTCACAATTTACTTAACTCGAGTAAAGGTGTGGTCCCTTGTGACGAGCTTAAGAATAATGATGAGGCAGAGAGAGATGGGGATTATAATCATGATGTCATCATAATGATTTTGGTCTCTAAAGTTGATAAATCAAACAAGAAGGCTATAAGAGTATTTCTGCTAGAAATAGCAGATTCATAACATCCCACTTAGACAATGAATTGGCATAATTTAGTTCCAGTACAATGGATGAAGAGGAATTATGAGCAAAGTTTTAATGGATTGTATATCATACTCTGGAGGAATCTGTCCCATGTAAGTGGAGTAAAGATGGAAAAGATCCACCATGGTTTAACAATGAAATTGGGAAATTGCTGGGAAAGAAAACGTTGTTGCACTCTCAATTCAAAACAATATACGCAATTGATGACAGGTAAATGTTAATACAACTTTGATCGTTTGTAAAAAGACTGATACGCAAAGCTTACAACAACTAAGACCATCATACATTTACAATAGAGCTTGCCGAGCAGCTAAAGAAAATTCTGGTCCTACATAATATCATTAAGGGTACCTAAGCCTTCAATCCAGTCAGTCATTGACCAGAATGGTGCAGCTGCAGAAGACAGCGGAAGTAAAGTTGAAGTTTTAAATTGCACATTTAAAAATCATTCACACAGGAGAATCACAGAAACACACTGTCATTTGATCATTCCATGACGTTGGTGGTGGGGGCTGATGCGGGGAAGGGGACCCAATAGTGAGGTCATCAGACCCATGAGATAGAGAGGATATAGTAATGAGCATCCATGGTGTACAGAAATAACTGAAAGAGTTGAAAGCAAATATGTTGCAGGTCCTGATGGAATCCCAGTTTGGTTCAACAAAGAGTACTGGTTCAACAAAGAGTACTCTACAGCATTGACTCCTTAGTTAGCATGCATTTATTGTTAACCTCTTACCCAGCACAAAGTCCCAAGTGACTGGAAAAAAGTATATAAGAAGGTGAACAGAACAGACTCACAAAATTAGATACCAATATCATTAACATTCTTCTGCTGCAGAATCCTTAAACATATTCTCAGTTTGAACGTAATGAATTTCCTTGGGAGGGGAAAGCTTCTGTCCACAAATCAACATGGTTTTAGAAAGTATCACTCATGTGAAACACAGCTTTCTCTTTTCTCACATCGAATCCTGTGACCCATAGGTGAAGGGCAACAGGTGAATTCCATATTCCTAGATTTCTGTAAAGCATCTGACGTGATGCCACTCCGCTGACTGTTGGTGAAGGTACGAGCATATGAAATAGATTCCCAGGTATGTGAGTGCCTTGGAAACTTCTTAAGTAGCAGGATCCAGTATGTTATCCTCAACAGCATGTGTTCAAGACATGGATATCGTCAGGTGTGGCACCAGGGAAGTGTGATAGGACTGCTGTTATTTTATATACAAATAAGTGATTTGTTGGACAAGGCAAGCAGAAATCTGCAAAAATCCATAATGTTATAGTACAGTATTAGTAGTGTGCTTCTTGACACTGTCACATTAATTAAATATCTAGTCATAACACTGCAAAGCAATATGAAAGGGAATTAGCATGTAAGGACTATAGTAGGAAAGGCAAATGATGGTTGACTTCAGTTTATTGGGAGAATTTTAGAAAAGTATGGTTCTTCTGTAAAGGAGACTGCATGCAGGACAGTAGTGCAACCAATTGGTGGGTACTTCTCGAGTGTTTGGGATCTACACCAGGTCGTATTAAAGGAAGATGTTGAAGCATTTCAAAGGTAAGCTGCTAGGTTCCTTACCATTAGGTTTGAACAACACACAAATACTAATGAGATGCTTTGGGAACTTAAATTAGAATCACTGACTAAAATGTCACATTCTTTAACGCTATTGAGAAAATTTAAAGAACCAACATTTGATGTTTACTGGAATGATTCTGCAGCTACTAACAGACGTATTGAACCAGGTCAATGAAGATGAAAGTAGAGAGATTAGAGCTCATAGGGAAGAACATGGACAGCTGTTTTCCCTCACTCTACTTCCAAGTGGAACAGGAAAGGAAACGACTAGTAGTGGTACATGGTTTCCTCCACCATACTGTGGCTTGTGGAATATGTAGGTAGGTGTAGCTGTAGATGTAGAATTTCTTATATACCGCAGGCATTTGGGCATTAGGCCATATTCTAAGGTGTGTTCCTGCACCTAACATTTTGCCTCTCAATATTGAAGACATCATCAGAAACTATAAAGATACAGTCAGTAGTTTCAAACGCCAACAAGCTCAGAAAGCCAAACTGTTTCTACATAACAGCACAACAGTTGGTTTGTGGTGTCATCCGACTGCTGCTTGAGACCATGGACTCAGCCAGTTGGTGTTCTCGGACTTGTACTCCCAAAAAGTCAGCTATGTTTCCTTTATTTAGCAGTAAGTTCCACGTGAACTTGTCACTGGAGACAGGTAACAGCTAAACTGCTTTCTCTAGTACAATAGGTTTATCAAGGTGCAATCATAGCTATGCTGTGATGTAGAGACAGAGGCAATAGAAATTTAAAAGGAAAGAAGAAGGATTTGACATGTTGTGAGACTCAGTGCTAAATCAAAACAACTGCATCAACTCTTCCAGTGTACAAGCTCCAGAACACACATTGCCACAACTATGTGATCATAGGCAATTCAGAAGCTTAAAACCTTCAAGTATAGCTCCAGATCAATCATAACTTCCACTCTAGTAACAATCAGGTCAGTCACATAGAGTACTGATGGTACAAAAAAAGCAGGCTACACCACAACAAAAAATGGCACAAATTACAGCAGAATGTCAAATTGCTAATCACCACTATTGTGACCACTAAAAGATAAATGCAATATTCATAAATAGAAACATGGAAGAGAAAATCAAGAAATCATCAGAGGTTTCCATACTTGTTTTTTGTAATGAGTCTAAATTTGACCCACGAAGAGAAACAAGGGAATGTGTAGCCTGTTGGAGAGAAACAACTGATCTCTGCTTGGGAACATTAACTGCCACGTGTCTTAAATACCAGTAGCAAGATAAGATGGGAACATACACAAATTAATAACCAACCAGTGCCCATACTCCAATGTAATATGAACGGGATCAGGACACAAGTGGATGAACTGAAATTATTAGCATAGGGATGGCATTTGTGCTTATGTCTACAAGACATGCAATTTAAAATGAATGCTGCCACTATGTTAGGAAGATAAAGCCTCCATCAAAAGCAAAACTTCATTGTCAACAAGACTACAGTTGTGTGAGCATATTTATCATCGAGGTAATCCATTACTTGCTTCTCCTCCTTAACACTTACTTACAAGGAGTTGCTGTAATGGCAAGTGTGCCATACAGAGAGACACTACACTCTGTACAAAAGTTCTCTGTATAAGAATTATGAAGTGACTTTATGGAATGGTTCTCTTCAATTTGCTTCTCACTTTTAGGATTTGATGATCAGTACCCAGTCATCAGTTTCCTAAAGAAATTCTCAAAAATTCAAGAAAATGGTTTTTGAATAGAAGAAAATTTCCAAGAATTGGTAAAAAATTGAACTGTATTAAATCCATCAGCTGTAGCTGAGTGCTTAGCATGTAAGTCTCATAACTCCAGTGTTACTAGTTTTATACTCACAGGCAGTATGTTTTTCTTTCATTTAATTTATTTATTTATCATCCAGTCAAAATATTTATTAATCAACATTACTCCATATTTTGTTAATAAAAAGACATCTTTTACTCTAAGTAATAATTGAATGTAAACTCCAATATTCACAAAAAAATTAAAATTTGATACAAAAACTGAAAAGAAAATGTCACACTTTTTTTATTACAGTATTACTGATTTGTGTACACACACACACACACACACACACACACACACACACAAACACACAGCATTTTGCTTATGTGTATCAATTTTTTTTTTAAATTACTTGGTGTACAACTTTGCTTCTGCCGTTTTTTCCCAACATTTGAGTCTTTAATGAAACGAATTGGTTACACATGTATCATTCAAAATGCTTTTCATCGCTGGCCACTAATTTCTCCTATCTTTCAGGCACTGTACGAATCCAATGTCGAAAAAATTGTTCATCTTTTGAAGCGATCCACGAATCGATCCAATTTGTGACTTCTTCATGAGATCGGAAGTGTTGGTCAGCCAGGCCATGCGCCATTGATCCAAACAGGTGATAGTCAGAGTGAGCAGTGTCTGGAGAATATGGGTGGGGTAGGACTTCCCACTTTAACGTTTCCAAGTACGTTTCGACCTCTTTTTCAACGTGGGGTTGAGTATTGTCATACTGCAAAATCGCTTTATCGTGCCTCTCGTTGTATTGCGACCATTTGTCTTTTAATGCTCTAATCAAACGCATAGTACACAACGCAGAGCTGGCCCCACCAAATGCAGAGCATGATCTTGGAGCCTCGAATATTCGGTTTGGCTGTTGACGTGGAACCATGGCCGAGATATCCCCATGATATTTTGCGTTTAGGGTTGTAATAATGAACCCATTTTTCGTCCCCAGACACAATACGATGGAGAAATCTCTTCCGTTTTGGCCTCTGAAGCAACGGTTCACAAACACAAATGCCATTCAACGTCTCTTGGTTTCAGCTCACATGGGACCCAAGTTCCTTCTTTCTGAATCATGTTCATAGCCTTGAGACGGTTTGAATTGGCTTGCTGTGTCAGTACCACTAATCATGCTAATTCTTCTTGAGTCTGACACGAGTCTTCACTCAGTAATGTCTCTAATTCTGCGTCTTTAAAATATTATCTCTTCCACCAATATGCTAGTCTATGACGTTAAAATCACCGTTCTTTAAGCGTTGAAACCTATCACGACACGTTCTTTCACTAACAGTGTCCTTACCATACGTACTTGACACCATTCATCGAGGCCCATTTGCTGTTTTCTTCATATTGCTACAAAACAGTAACACCTCCCGCAAATGAGAGAATTAGACTCATAAATTGACATTTTCAATCAAGAATAACTTTATGATGCAGACACAAATCGACTGATGTTTGAATGAGGTTATGTTGACCGAGGTCCAAGCTAACTGCATGATGTCTGCAATCTGTTTCTTTTGGCCAATTCTTAGGTCGTGTTCTACGTGAGCGACAGAAGCGAGCGACTTCTGGATATGCGTCACTCCAACGAAAAGCAGCAGCATCGGGTGAAAAGCTTGGGTGTCCTGCGTGCGAGCGACCATGTCGCGATACAAGATGGCTGCTTAGAGCCAATCAGCTGTTTCTATAAAATGGTGTCCCTAACCTGTAGAATACTGTAGCGAGAGAGTAAGGCTAGAGAATTACGTCTACTTAAGAAAATAAAGCGAAAAGGAATGCCGTGCATGAAATTTACAAAGGGAGCAATTTCCATGGAGAATTTCATAAATATCATCAACTGCAAGGATCACCAGACAAATTCTTCGATTACAAGTGAATGAGCAGAGGAGCATTCGACTATCTCATCAATAAGTTGAATACGAATGTTTTTTACATGATAAAGAACTTTTACTAGCCAATAAATGCAGAGGAATGACTACTACATGACTAACTACGCTAAATACAAGTATAAGTACACAGATTGATAACACTGAAAATTCGACTTGTTCCACATCGTTACGAAATATCGTATTCATGATCCATGGAACTAGTATTAATCTAATCTAATCTAATCTAATCTAGCTAGCTATGGTGAAGGGTTAGTGCATAAGTTTGTGATAAGGTGTTAGGAAATGGTCCTCTGTTCGATTCCTCCCTGTTCTTATATTTTTAATGACTCAGGTACAATTCTGCACACTAAATTTTATGTATACTGCTTACCCTGCATCGCTAAATATATTTTTAAGGTCTTGCCAAAGAACTTTATCTTCACACCTATCCCAGTATATCACACACATTTAATTCCTAATAAATTACAATGAACCATGAAATTTTACAGATATTTGATGTTTCAAACGTAATTCATCAGCAGTCAATCTTAAGGCCAAGTGTTTAAATTACTCTAAACAGTCTGTAAAAGTAAAGCTTACAAAATTTTTGAAAACTAAGTCAAACGTTTTGGTTAATAATTTGTCTAAATGTGTGAAATAAAAAACATTAGGGAAATGTTTAGTGCACCTCATTTTCTGTTCATGGTTTCGAGCATCATTCAAAGGCACGTTGACCATTTCTCTGATCTACTTATTTCTTTTACACAAATCATTTCATAAAATATTTGAGTGATTTCTTTCATTTTTTAATTCCAAGTTTTATTCAGAAAGCATGATCTTAATGACTCATCGCTTGCCTTCCTAAAGTACTTGATTCGAAGGAAGCTTTTTTGACATTTAAATACTGCACCAATATATCTTTTTAGGTGCAAAATAGCTAGGTCTTGAACAGATGAAATTTTTGACACTCCATTGACATTCCTTGGCAGCAGCTTTTCATGAAATATTTCAAGTTTTCCTCAGCTTATTAATTATATTTTCGTTTCTTACCCTTATTACTTTCAAGCAGTTAAATATTTTCATGCCAAACTAGGCCTCATGCTGGTGACTTTGATGTCCTATTTACCTGTTCCTCTTCCTTTGTTTGGCTATGAAAATGTGGACAAAACCTCATGTATAAGTTATAGGGAGTCTTGTTTTCGCTCTGATCACGCGTTTACAACAACGTCTATAGTGTTAATCATATGAGAAAATAGTCCATTCTGATTGCTGTCATTTCCAAAATTCGTCGTTTCTATATCTTGAATCTTTTATGAGATACGACGATTTTTACGAAAACTAGTCCTTTCTAGGTGCTGTCATTTCCAAAATTCGTCGTTTCGATATCTTGAATCTTTTATGAGATACGACAATTTTTACGACCTGAAGTGCAGGAAAGGTTCGGACGCGGCGCGAGCGACCTGTCTGCGGACATAACAACCAATATCTCAAGAATGAAGTGAGATATTATTCCGGTCTCAACTTTAAATACAATTGCGATGTATTGGTTACATTTCATACGCGATAATGTATGGCCCTAAATTAACTATATGGAAAGTCTACACAATGTGATTTTACCTCAGCAAATTCTTAAAAATTTCGTGCAGCCATGTAGGGGAGAGTAGGGGAAATACATGCACCTAAGGAAAAACCGATGTGAACCATTCGTTACGTCATTAAAACGTACGAAAAGAAGTACATACCATACAATGAACATTTCACCACATATTCCAATCGTTTGTAAATAGTTATAAACAGTACCTTAATTTTGTACATTAAAATAAAAAAGTGCCCCTTAGGGTAATGACACGCAAAGTACTGGGTAATAACACGTAAAACAAACAAACCATAAAAATGTACAATACTTTATATTTTTATTTGCTTATTGGTTACTACAAATAGTAAACAGTATATTTAAGAACGAAAGAATGTAATTCTACAAACATCTCTTATAATTTGCGTTTTTTACATTTTATTAATATGAAAAGAGTTCATTTTCTCATACATCAAAGATCGTACTCGTAACCTTTTGGAGTGTTCCAGCCACTATATTCTTCATGACTCCATCTGCTACAGCAAATACATCGGTACGATAGTTCTCCATCTTTCCCAAACTCTCTAAAAACTAAACAGACATCTTCTGAAATCGCCAATGGATCAATATCATTCATTTCATCGTCATCACAAATGTTCTGCAACTCTAGATTTAGGTCATCCTCGCTGCTACTTTCACTTTCTAGGTGGTGTTTCTTCTTATATAATGTCTGTTTCTTCTTCGAGACTTTTTAAGTTGCAGATTTCTGCACTTATCTGCTTTACCCTTAAGATTTCTTTTCTTGTTTCCTTCTGCTTTCTTTTTCATGGCTTCTTTTTGTTTCTTTATTGATAACTCCGTTAGCGGTTTATACTTCTCTGGAGCTGCTGTAAGGATCACTGACTTTCCCTTAGACTTTCCCATGACTTGTTTCATCTTAGGAAGAACTTGTTTTTGTTTTGGAACAGGAGATATTTCAAATACACTAACGTGCTTGACACATGCACTTTTAGTTGATGTTGTTGTGTCCTCTTCTAGGCCTACTAGAAGTGGAACATCTTCTGCTGAAGATCCAGGAATCTGTTCTTGGCTCCTTTTGGGGATATGTGGCTCGTTTGTAGATGCAACCACTTCATTTCCATTTGTTGCAGTCGGAACCTCTTCATCTGCAAGGACAACATCTCTGAAGATCTCACATTGATATAAATCGTCATGCTGAAATTTGGTTGGATTGATAGGCCAAATCCCACTTACCTTAAACCCTGACTGCCCCTTGTCCATAGTAGCGACCTTAATATATGCCGTATTAAAAAGTTCTGCTAACTCATATGGCGTAATTTTGTGGTACACATGTGACTTCATATACATGTCACATTCACGATTGAAGGCTGATTTCAAAGAAGAAAAGAATGTAACATCTAATGGTTGAAGCTTGTGAGAAGTGTGTGGAGGTATTGTTACCATGACAATAGAATGTTTTTACAAAATTAAAAAATATTAAGTGAAATGTGGCTGCTGTGATTATCTAAAATCAGCAGCACAGGGTCATCAATAGTTGATTTTACATTGTCCTGAAAATGTTGGATCCATTTGAAAAATAATGACTTACTGGATCAGCCATTGACGGAACAACCAGATAATGCTCCAACTGGTCCACCTTTACTTAAAAGATTTGTCATCCTCTTCCTGGGGAAGATAAACATAGGGGGTATGTAGGTACCAGCAGCACTGAAACAATGTATCACAGTCACGTTTTTCCCCCTTTCCTAAGACGTGGCCCCATCTATTTGTTTAACACTTTTAAGAACCAAAATTCTCTCGAGCTTTTGTACAGCATTTATGACCATTTCATCGGCGTTGAACACTGACCCCTCTTTAAATTTATATTTTTCAAAGACATGTTCTAAGTTTTTAAAATATGCGTTAACCTCCTCTTCATTAAATGCCTGTATTCTGTTAATGCTAGTTGCTACAGGTTTTCTCATGCTAATACTTGGATTTCTTTTTAAAAATAGAGCTAGTCAATCCTTTCCAGCTAACTTAGATGACTTATTAAAATTGTTTGCAATGTTGTTAGCCTCTGCATACTCAAATGCAATCTTTCGCAGCTGGATGCATGTAATATCATAGAACAGCTTGGCCATTGTCAAAACACGATCCCTAATCTCATTTTCCTGTTCTGTCGAAAATGTTGGGTTTCTCCCAAGTTTTGGAGCCTCGGTTTTTTTAACGTTCATTCTCGTTCACAGAGTAGCTTCATGAATGCCAAAAGCTCTTGATACTTCTCTTATTTTTCTTACAGATTTGATGGTATCAAGAGCGTTACAAAGTTCATCTTGCGTCCATTTTGCTTTCTGGGTTTTTCTTTTATATCTACCCATCTGAAATTTAAAAAAAAACCTCATTAGTTTTGAAAATATAACCCGCAAAGGGGAATACCATGCACTTCAATAGCTGCATGGCATTACCTCACTGTAGGTTCGATGACTAACCTAAGCATAACTCGGCACCTAATTCGAATAGCGGGACAAATATACAATTAAATTAAAGGTTTCATCTAGGGTTAGTAGTTGATATGCAAGAATTACATTAAAGCAACATATAGTAGCACTTACCTTGGAAAATAATGTTGACCAAAAATACATGAGACACACCAAAAATAAACAATACCTAACTGCTCTAACAATGCCACTGGAAAATGGCTGGCGTAAGCCGCATAGTAGTTGTTACTCCTGCTGACAGGGTGTAGCACTAACTGGGAACAGTTAGTGCCATTCAAACTGCGTAAATCACCCTGCATGGGATTACCCACATGTGTGTAATTCCGCACCTTCCCCTACTCAATTTCGTGCAGCACAGTAACTATGACTAATAACGAAAATACATTGACATTTATCGTTTGAAGAAATCAAGCTGTAGGTTGCGGAAGAATCAAATTTTTTCACTGAATAGTTTTCTTAAAATCGCATGTTAAGTGGTTCATAGCTGCCATCGCGTCCGCTCCACTGCTTTGCCGAGAAGACACGTGGCTGTTCCTCACTGTCACGCGTGCTGCAACAACAAGATTCAAACATGTTTGAATTCAAACATCGCCAGTTTCAGAGAAAGACAGACAGCAACACAGATGTCACTCACGTAAGACACTTCTGTAACTACACATGCGGTTGTGTTTTGTCACCTGAAGCTGTCACTCACGTAGAAAACGGCCTTACTGTTGTCGCCACCTATCAGCAAACAGCAGTAGCAAAGTTGTACACCTTGTAGTTTCAGGTTATTAGTTATTAAAATCAGAAAACAGTTATTTTAAGAAAACAATTATGATTTAGTGTTCATTAACTGAGATTTCAATTCAATAATAAATCTAACATTTAAATAAATATTAGTAGTACCAAGTCAATGAAAAGTATATTAACCAAGGGAGACACTGATGCTAAAAACAAAGGTGGGGACAGAATGTAACTCAAGTGAGTTCTTAAGGTTCAATGGCAAAGTAAAGAATGTACATTACAGAATAGATTGCAACTAAGAAACTGTATGTTCTCCATTGGAAGAAAGTAAAGTATGTGAATGTTTTCAGCAGCCAGATAATATGAATGAGTGTGATATAATGAATGTAACAGTGACAAATGTGTATGTTGATGTACATCAAAGTAATATGATTTTAAAAGTGAGAGTTATATCTTATGATAATGTTGCTGTTGTGTGGTTTTCAATTTCGCCCTGTACAAGACAGGATTGAATAGCTCATGGGTGAATGAGAAGCTGTCACCGTCCAATAGGCACAATATTTCAGCATTGCCTTCATCACCTGGTGACGTGAATATGGCATTTTGCCAATACACTGTACCAATTAGCCACTGACCTCTAGCCATTCAATAATGAACTATTTTGTCATTGCTGTTTTTAATGTTTTTACTTATGTTAATGGTGAAGTGAATGGCAAAGAAGCTGTTGATAATGGAGTTGGTAGTGATTTGGACAATGATATAACTGATTTTCTTTAATAATGTAGAAAATGTTAATGGGGCTGATGTCCTCGTGTTAGTGAAGTCAGATGCAACAGCTGGGGAAAAACTACAATACTGCGAAATCAAGGGGGTTAAGGTCAAATGTGAGTGCATTAATAGAAAATACTAGATAATTTATAGCATGTAGCACTGGTGGTGCTGGAAAAATAAAGGGTATGGAACACTAAGATGTGATGATCAAGAAATTGCAGGACAGGAGGTTCATGATACTATAGAGAGATTCCACTGGTTTTTTAACCGTAGAAATGATGGTGAGTTGAAAACACAGCCACTGAAAAAGGAATCTAATATAATCATAATACTTCCAGTTGCTTATAAATGTGATTTTTAATAAATTGCGTATTATTTGTTCATGTAAATGTAAGGACTGTAAGAAGAAAACATAACACAATAAAAAGTTAAACAAAGATAGTCTGACACTGAGACCAATTTTATGTAGAATGAAATAAAGTCATATATATATAAACACACACACCATTCATTCATACTCTATCTACCCTTTGTCACTTTCATACACTAAATTAATTACATGACTTTAATAAACCTGAAGGTATATGTGACTTTTAACTTTCTTTCATATATATATATATATATATATACATAACAAAGATAAAGATGATGTGACTTACCAAACGAAAGTGCTGGCAGGTCGATAGACACACAAACATACACACAAAATTCATGCTTTTGCAACAAATGGTTGTTTCATCAGGAAAGAGGGGAGGAGAGAGAAAGACGAAAGGATGCGGGTTTTAAGGGAGAGGGTAAGGAGTCATTCCAATCCCGGGAGCGGAAAGACTTACCTTAGGGGGAAAAAAGGACAGGTATACGCTCGCACACACACACACACACACACACACACACACACACACACACACACACACACACACATATCCATCCGTACATACACAGACACAAGCAGACATTTGTCTGTGTATGTACGGATGGATATGTGTGTGTGTGCGAGTGTACACACAAACAAACAAAAACTGTATGTTCTCCATTGCAAGAAAGTAAAGTATGTGAATGTTTTCAGCAGCCAGATAATATGAATGAGTGTGATATAATGAATGTAACAGTGACAAATGTGTATGTTGATCTACATCAAAGTAATACGATTTTAAAAGTGAGAGTTATTTCTCATGATAATGTTGCTGTTGTGTGGTTTTCAATTTCGCCCTGTACCTGTCCTTTTTTCCCCCTAAGGTAAGTCTTTCCACTCCCGGGATTGGAATGACTCCTTACCCTCTCCCTTAAAACCCACATCCTTTCGTCTTTCCCTCTCCTTCCCTCTTTCCTGATGAAGCAACCATTTGTTGCAAAAGCTTGAATTTTGTGTGTATGTTTGTGTTTGTTTGTGTGTCTATTGACCTGCCAGCACTTTTGTTTGGTAAGTCACATCATCTTTGTTTTAAGATATATTTTTCCCAGGTGGAATGTATGCCTTATTTTTTTATTAAGTGATACTGTTTTGCTGCAGTTGAGAATGCTTACTGCAGAAATATAAGGGGTACCATTAATTTTTCTTCATGATTAACCAGTTATGACCATTTGAGTGCTCTGTGGGCATGTAAAATATGTGTTGACTAATGGTAAGTGAGCATAAAATATAAGCTTTCTATGAGATGGGTGAGTAGATGTGGTTAGTATTATTTTTATTAATTATGTAGATGTAAAATTAATTTGCTACTATGTAGAATAGGTAATGTTAAAATTGATGTGAGGGATAGCAATTTATCATCCCAATAGTTCTAGCTCTATTAATGAATACATTGTTTTTACTTGCAAGTGTTTCCTTAAATAACAATTATTTCTTAATGTTGGATGGAATATAAACAGGACAAATTACATACACCACTACTTGTGTCAATCTGGAGATCAACTTCTGAGATAAGGTACTGATCTGAGCATTCAGGTATTGCTTCTGAGCGGATACTAGAAAGGATGCTAATTTGGACTGATTTGTATGTCCAATGAACTGAAGTTGTCCTGAGCCAGAGCACTGGATGTCTCATAGGAGGTTCAGTTGTGGTGCAGTGTTGCTAGAAAATAGACTACAATGACGTTAAGAAAGTAGATTCAGGAACTAAAGAACAAGTTCAGTGAAAGTGGTGAAAGTGAAATTATTGACAGAAACATCTTTTTCTGTGATAAAATCAAGCAATGGAAACTTTAGGTTGGAATGTCAATGATATAAGGAAAAGATACATTGCTACTCACTGTAAAACTGACACAGTGAGTTGCAGACAGGCACAACAAAAAGGCACGTTAGCTATCAGTGAAAGCCTTCATCAGGAAATGAAACATGCACACACATTCATTCACCCAAGTGAGTACACCTCATCCACATATGACTGCTGAAACCGATATACTCTAGTGGTGGTCATACGTGCATGAATTTTGCTTGCTTGTGTGAATGAATGTGTACGTGTGTATGTGATTTTCCTTTTCTGATGAAGGCTTTGGTCAAAAGCAAATGTGTAAGTGTCTTTTTGTTGTGCCTGTCTGTATCTCAATGTGTCATCTTTACAGTATCAGCCTATCTTTTCCACATGTTATTTCCATGATGAGTGCTTTATGATTGGAATTCATTCTCTTCTTAAGGCTTTTTCTTTATCAAGGTGAACCTTTTTGTGCTAAATTTATTTATTTGAGGTGGAATTCCTATCTGTTGTATAATCATTATGAATGGTGAAAAGTGGCACATAATGAGTTAATACTCACAGTTACAAATACACAAATGCAAAGGAGCAGGGTAAATACTTTTACTATTCTCTAGAACTGATCTATATTTTTGTTTAAAATTGATTTTAGGTACATTTTCATTTATTATGATCATTAAACGTTTGTTTGTTGGAATTCATACCCAGGGAAGGCCACACAATGAAGCTACTCATAAGCAGTTAATACTAACCACAGGATGTACACCTTTCATAGTAAAATGGTACATATTTTAAAACAGGTTTTAGCTTTTAACTAATGTTTTTGTTATGATAGTTTAGTAGCTGAGCACCTTCACCATTTCATTATTATTATTATTATTATTATTATTATTATTATTATTGTTATTACTGTACACATCATTTTGTTTCCTGTGAATAGCTCTAAAAATGTTTACTTTGGTTCGTATCATTATTTGCACACTAGACAGAGGCTGCTTTTTAAAAAATTTTGTTGTTCATATTATTTGTTTCAAAGTTTTGGGTGTTATTGCAATGACATGACTCACAGTCTCCACTTTGATGTATTAAGTAGTTAAAAATGTGGTCACAGATGTGTGTTACACTGTTATTATATAGTGAATGCAACTTCTATAGCTTGTATACATGACATCAGGCAGTGTGTACTCGAAGAGAGTCTGAGCACAAGGAGAAAGACTTATGCTGTTAGACTTTGATGATGAGAAACTCGAGAAAGATTAGGAACAGCTATTTCTGATAATTTCTACATGTTCTTAATATGCCTTGGAAATATTTCTCTCTAAAGCTAAAGCTACATCTACTGGCTGTGTCAGGTCATTGAGTACCAACTAATTGCCAAGTCATCCCCTACCAAAGGTGTCACTGAGGTGCTGTATAGAGGGCATGGGATCAGCATATCATTCTCCTAGCCTTTGAAACCTTCCCAGACCTTGGAGCTACTACTTTTCACTCAAGCAGAACCCCAGCTGCCATTACAAAGCTGGGTCCACTCTGTTCCAATACTCCCACTGAGGTAGTAGCCACAAGTTCAACACATATCAAATGCACTGCAAAATTAGCTATGGA
Source organism: Schistocerca piceifrons (assembly GCF_021461385.2). NCBI lineage: Eukaryota > Metazoa > Arthropoda > Insecta > Orthoptera > Acrididae > Schistocerca > Schistocerca piceifrons. The sequence continues at coordinate 681,035,184 of NC_060149.1, read as the reverse complement.
GGTAGAAAAATGTTTGTGTCTGCTTTAGAGGAGATACTTGAGCTGCTCACATTTAATTTTTCAAAGGCAACTGCTGGTGGTGTCTGTTGATGAATTACATTGACAATCTATTTAAAAACAAATTCTTTCCTGTGTGTTACTCCCAAAATTTCTAAATATTACCTGTTCATTGGATCAACAGATATTTGTGAAAGGTGATTTCTAGGCTACTGATATTACTTAATACAGATAATTTTAGATTTAATATCATAAAAGAGACTTCAATCATGATGTGTCCACATTTCTCTAATTCAATAGAAGAAGCATATAATGCTCAGTAACTAGCTATAGTTTTGTAGCTAAATGAGTGATGACTTACTCTCCTATTTTCCATTTTGTCTTGTATTCAATTGAAGGCTTGATATATGGTATCATATGGATTCCAGATGCAGGCACTGGACAAGGTGCTTCTCTGCTAGTCAACATAATTCCTCCAGTAGTTCGGTGTTGTTGAAACCTAGAAGCATGAAGTAGACAGAAAAAATCTGACAATGACTATACCCAATTGAATACTGGTATTCTGTCACTACCATATTATTACAGTGTAGAACAAGTAAGCTAATTGCATGGTTAATGTGATGATCTGGGCTCACATGATTCTTTGGTTGACCTCTTTCCATCCTCAGAATGGATGTGTTACATCCATTGATGCTAATGTCCATGACCAATCTTTATCTCCTAATTAAGGTAAGTTGTAAAGCCTTACTCAGATCTAATCTTGTCAGCTGGCTACATACTAGAGAGCAATGATTAACCTTAAAATCATATTCAAATGTGCATCAAATATTTAAACTCGCAAAAAATTTGTACTTATAAGGATTTCCCTCCACAGTTACCATTCACTTGTATTGCAATATCTGTGAAATTATTTTGAGTCACTAGTAATTCAATGATTATTGTGGTATTTTTTCATCTAAGATATTCTGGGATCTTACAGATCTTTATCAAGGGTAAATTAGCATCGTTTGCCCAGCTGATGTGTCATTGTCTTTAGTCACATATTTACAAGGGCTTGTAATGACACATATGCTTTGCATTCAGATGACACTAAGAAACTGGTCTCTCGTACCATGTTTATTTGCCTGCACTGTCTACCATTCCACATAGACTTGCATTTGAGAGGACTTGTGTGCCAGTCTACAACTGTTCAGCTAGATTTTCTTTCTCTGTAGAATTCAGCACCATCCCTTACATACAAAATTGGTCATTTGGACCCAAGATTCACAGGTTGCATATTGTGATTGAAGCTGACAGTCTCCAAATGAGCTAGAAGACTAAAAAACTGTTTTCCATGAGCATGAAGTTTCTCCATATCTCATTAAGAAAACTGTGCAAGTCATGCCTCAGTAGTAATCAAGAGTCAAGGAAGAACAAGCAAACAGAGATGTTGTCAGTACTACAGTGTTTTTTTTCCCTGTGTGGGAAGCCATTTCTTAAAAATAGTAAGGATCAAGGGGTTAAGTTTGATATGGGTGACCTTTCTGACATCAGAAACTTCTCTGGGAAAGGTCAGAGAGAATCTACAGTGAAAAGCAAGGATCTGTGTCATTGTGATAAATATTATATATTGGCCAAACCACACAAACTGTACAAAAACAGCAAAATGAACTTAGGCAGCTGATATTTTCTTCTTCACCTGAATGAATCAGCAATGGCTCAGTATTGCACCTCTGCTCACCACTGTATTAACTATGAATACTTTCAAAAACTGTCCACCATTCCATCTTTCTGGGAGTGTCAGCTTAAGGAAGCAGTGAAAAACAACTTGCAAGAAATATAAGCAATCAATATGAGGGTTTCAAATTAGGCAATTCCAGTACTTGGATTCTGCTCATATCTCTTATATGCTGTCATTGTAATTCCTCTTGTGAATCAAAAACTTGTCACAATTTGACTGACTCAGCAATTGATTCATAAGATTTATTGACCTCCATCGTCCACATTCAGTTCTATTTTTAATTATGGCTATTGCATTTTTTGAAGACTTCCTCGTATTGTGATACTGGTACCCAAAGGAACAACACAACAGTGATCTCAGAAGACAATGTAAGACACTCCATGTTAATGACTATAGGATTTATAGTTGAAATATCAGAAGAAATATGTTGGAACACTACAAAAGAACTAATTGCAGAAACTGTTTCACTGAATGCTCTATATTAGTATGGCCTGAACAAATCATTGAAATGAAATGGTTATTTTCAGTTACTTGGAGACCATTTGCAGCCGTTAATGAACCGCATCTTCCCAAACAACAATGAAATTTTTGTGGGTGACAATGTGCCATGTCACCAGGCCACAATTGTTCGCAGTTCAGTTGGAAAACATTGTGGACAATTCGAGCGAATGTTTTGACCACCCCGACTGCTCAATGTGAATGCAATAAAACATTTAAAGGATATAATCAGGAATTCAGTTACTACAAAAATCCTGCACTGGCAACACTTTCACATTTATGATTGACTACAGGGGCAACATGGCTCAGTGTTTCTGCAGGGGACTTCCTATAATGTGCTGAGTCCACACGACATTTACCTGCTGCAGTACACTGGGCAAAAGCAGGTCTGAAACAATATTATGAGGTATTGGATGACTTTTGTCACCTCAGTGTAAAGTTAAGAGAAGGAGTACATAAAATTTTATGATATCTACTTCAACAATACAGTGTTACAGGTAACATCAAAATTATGTAAGCAGGAATCTGTTAACAAACCATTTGATGTAGATTATTTGAATCTGCTAGTATTCTCTAGTATTACAACTTAATGTGGGAGTAATTTATCAGAGATGAATGTCATTTAAAATTGATTTCTTCTGTTCTTTTTTTGAGTAATATGCTTTTTCTTCAACCCCTCTGATAAAATAATTTTAAGTGCACTGTAGGCAAAAGAATGGACTACTTTTTGGACTCTGTTGAAATATCTGAGGCCAAGACATTTGTGGCCTGTTATGAACATTAACAAGCCTGTTGTAGGGAATATCATTTGACTGTCCAGTCCCTGTGTTATCTTTCTGTATGGACATCTTAAGGTCAAAGTTATTTAAATTCTCTTTAATACTGAGGAGATAACTATACATATAGAGGCTAGGAACTGTCATAATATTAAGATCTTTGAAATGAATTTTACATGCTTCTCTTAAAAATTGTTACTATAAATTTGATAGCCACCTGAAAACAATTTCTGAGTCAAAGCAGTTACCCCATCAAAGAATTACATAGGTAAGGTGAGAGTGGAAAAATAAAAAATATACATATACCAATAGGGCTTTGCTTATGTTATTCCTGAATTTGTTCATCAGATAAATCACTCAAGACAGTCTGGAGCACAATTTTTCTGTGTTACTTGCCTAGGTGAGTTTCTGGTCAGTGTAAAGACCTAACAGTTAGATTATTTTGTACTCTTCACTGGAGACACTAAAACTGAAAACAGTATCTTTAGTTTTCTTATGATTAATTTGCAGGCAATTTGTCTGGAACCAATTAGCATGGGTGTCCATTGCTGTATTTATGTTGTGCCACAGCTTTCTATATAATAAAAATGGTGTAATTAGAGTTTTATCATCTGTGTATAATAAAGACTCATATGGCAAGAATGAGTGGAAATTACCAAGTAGTGAGCTCTTTGGCATACCTTTGACAGTAGATACGCAGTCTAATATTTTATCATTGTTACTAACTGTTCTATGGCTCAATAAGGTGAAGAGCATTCCCTCCAGCTCTAAAGTACCAGCACTTGATGATAAGTCTACTGTGGGAGACAGTGTCAAGATTTGCTCAGGTGTGGAGCATGCCAATTCCTCATTTCTTTAAGTTTATTACACCAGTTCAATTTTCTGTTTTTTGTGATATTTGGGACAAAAGGAGTAATCTTTCCTACCAAAAACCGTAAAAATTTCTTTGTTGACTTATAATTTGTAAACCATCACAAATAGTAGCCAATTGTGTAAATTTGCTACCATCTTCATGTGCACGGCATCAAGCTTTTGGTGAAATAGATGTTACGGTAAAAACAGTTGTGTGGGTAAGAGGAGGTATAATTGATGTTACAGCCAGAGAGGAAAAATATCTTTCTCATTCCTCTCGCACACATTCAATATGGTGTCACCCCCACACCTGAACAAAACAATAATCAAACTGGTATCTTTCCTCAACATTCCTGTCACTGTACTGGCTAATAATTACACTGATAATGCCACAAGTCCCATACAAGCAGTGCATTGGTACTTGTTCTGTGGCTGCTGATGACATTCTGCACATTTGCTGAGATAGCTGTTTCTGCTGTTCCGCAATCTGAAATACTAGAAGTATACACTGACATGAAATGATCTGGTCATAATTTTTATGTGGTATGCTTGTATGAATGTTAGGGTAAGTGTTTATTCATGTGCTATTCCACTGAGTCATTCATTTGAAACATTCAGGAACACTTACAGAAAATTTTACTCTGCTTCAATGTGTTTTAGGAAGATACCAACCTCAATAATAACAGTAGCTGTGGAATCAAAGGCACAGACAGGGTTATTCAGGACTCTGATGATAAACCTTCTCAGGCTCTTCAGGGATACCTTCTGAGTATTTTGGTACTGGGTATCAGTGGTTTCTGACAGTTCATTACAGAGTTACTGTATTTTGTTTTCTTTCTTGTTCCAATTAGTTTAGTATCTTTATTGCACTGAAAACAGTTTTGATAGCAGTAACAGCAGTAATACCCTCCTTACCTCATTGTCCTCAAGATTGCTTTCAGTACCACACAATTCCACTTAGGATTTTGTTTTCCAGCAGTTTTAGTTATGCAATAATGATAATACACAGCAGTATTAAAGGTATGCTTACTGATGATGAGTTGGGTGATATGCACTAAGTTTATGAATTCACTGAATGCAGTGTGAGAACTGCAAAATGAAGCTGTGATAATAGCTTATGTGTTCCATCTTAAGGTTGTAGCATTATCTGTGTTGTGTGGTGTACACTTTGATCACTGCACATAACATACTTCTTCATTATTCTGAAGGTATTTTCACAGACACAAGAGTGACTGCATTAACAAACCAAATAGATTATAATAACATTACTACTCTGTAATGAATCACCAGAGGCCATGACACCCTTATACTAAAATATTAAAAAAGTATCCCTGGACAATCTCTTAAGGCTTATCAGTGGAGTTCTGGTTCACCCTGTGTATTAATAAAGCAACCAAATGATAATATATTTATGACAACAACAGAACTATTGACAGGATTTGACAAACTGTAACAAAGAGAAATATTTCTATTATATTATTCATTCATCTTCAAATATTTTACATGTTACTGGTGTAAATATTTACATATCAACTGAGGCGACCAAAGTAATGGGATAGCGATATGCACATATACACGTGGCAGTACTATAACGTACATAAAGCATAAGAGAGCAATGCACTGGAAGAGCAGTCATTTATACCCAGTTGACTATGTGAAAAGGTGTCTGACATGAATATGGCCACATGAGAGGAATTAACAGACATTGAATGTGGAATGGTAGTTGGAGCTAAATGCATGGGACACTCCATTTTTCAAATCACTTGGAAATTCTTTATTCTGAGATCCACAGTGTCAAGAGTTTGCTGAGAATATCACATTTCAGGCACGACCTCTGACCGCAGATCACACCACTGCGAACGGCCTTCACTTAATGATTAAGAGCAGTGGAGTTAGCAGAGAGTTGTCAGTTTTAACAGATAAGCAACACTGCCTGAAAAGACCAAAAAATAAATGTGAGATGTATGACAAATGTACCTGTTAGAACAATGCAATGAAATTTGTCATTAATAGGCTATGGCAGCAGATGACCAATGTGAGTGCCTTTGCTGTTTGCCATCAGCTACAGTGCCTCTCCTGGGCTTGTGACCTTATCACTTGGACTCTAGATGACTGTAAAACTGTGGCCTGGTCAGATGAGTCCAAGTTTCAGTTATTAAGAACTGATGGTAGGGTTTGAGTGTGGCCTAGACCCCATGAAGTCAAAGACACAACTCAATGAGGCACTGTGCAAGCTGGTGGTGGCTCCACAATGGTGTGGGCAGAACCAATCATTGACAGGAAATTGTTATTTTCAGTTACTTGGAGACCATTTGCAGCAATTCATGAACTTCATCTTCCCAAAAAGGAATGGAATTTTAGTGGTGACAATGCACCATGTCACCAGGTCACAATTGCTCACAGTTCAGTTGAAATATATTGTTGATGATTTGCGTGAATGATTTGGCCACCCAGACTGCTCAACATGAATACAATCAAACATTTGCAGAATATAATCAGGAAGCACCAAATACTGCACTAGCAACATATTCACAATTATAGTTGGCTATAGGGGCAGAAGGTCTAATTATTTTTGCAGGGGACTTCCAATGACTTGTTGAGTCAATGCCAAGTTTAGCTGCTGCACTACACTGGACAACAGGAGGTCAGAAACAATATTAGGAGGTATACCATGACTTTAATCACCTCAGCATAACGCTAAGTGAAGTAGAACATAAAATTTCGTGACATTTACTTCAACAATAGTTTGTCACTTGTAACATTAAAATTATGTATGCAGGAACCCATTAACAAACCATTTGATGTAAATTATTTGTATCTGCTAGTAGTCTCTAATGTGACAACTTGGTGTTGTAGTAATTTATCAGAATGTAATGCAACTTGAAATTGATTTCTTACATTCTTTTATTTCTTAGGCCACTCTGATAAAATAATTTTAAATGCACTGTAAGCTATAGAATGGGTTAGTTGTGGAAGTCTGTTGAAATATCTGAGACCAAGACAGTTGTGGCTGCTACAAATATTAGCTAGCCTGTTGTACAGCAAATGAACTGATTGTCCAGTCCCTGTGTTGCCTTTCTGTATGGATATCTTAAGGTTAAAATTATTTAAATTCTCTTTAATACAGAGGAGATAACTATACATGTAGAGGCTAGGAACTGTCATAATATTAAGATCTTTGAAATGAGTTTCACATGCTTCTCTTAAAAATTGTTACTATAAATCTAACAGCCTTCTTATTGCCACCTGAAAGCAATTTTGGAGCCAAAGCAGTTACCCCATAGAAGAATTCCCCAGGTAAGGTGAGAGGGGAATAATACAAAATATGCATATGCTAAGAGGGTTTTGTTTGCATTATGTCTGAATTTGTACAACAGATAAATCACTCAAGACAGTTTGGAGCACAATTTTTATGTGTTACTCACCCAGCAGAGTTTCTGGTCTATGTAGAGACCTAACAGTCAAATTATTTTATACTCTTCATTGGAGACACTAAAACTTAAAACAATTCCTTCAGTTTTATTATAATTAATTTGCAAGCAAAACATCTGGAACCAAGTAGCATGTCAGTCCATTGATATATTTATGTTATGTCATGGCTTCTCTATATAATCAAATTGTGTAATTAGAGTTTTACCATCTGTGTACAGTACTGACTCACATGGCAAGAATGAGGGTAAATTGTATTTGATTATAATTACTAAGTTATCTCTCTGGCTTAGGCATGACCCAATAAGGGGAAGCGCACTCCCTCCAGCTCTGCAGTACTGGTAGTTGATGATAAGTATACTGTGGGAGACAATGTCAAGAGCTTTTCTCAACTCCAGAAGAGTTGTGCAGCTTGTTTCCTAACACTCAAGAGAAACGATGTTGTGAAGAGCTAAGTAAATTATTTTCCTCAAAATTCTGGTTCATCTGTTTGTGCACATAATATTCTGTTATCTTTGACATTATTGGTAGGAGTGAGAAGGCACGATAGTTATCAGGGGATGCTTTATCACTCCTGTTGTGGATAGGTGTTACAGTAATAATTTTTGGCAACCTGGAGATTCATGACAAATTTCATTGATGATTTTAGTTACTGGCAGTAAAATTTCTTATTACATAACTTGAGAGTTCACAGAAATCTTTGGCTTTTGATTTGCTAAGTTTGGCAACTGTTTCACATACTTTTCTGTAAGATACACAAGACCAGCAAAAATTATCAACTAGCTTACAATCTAGAGCTTGGAGCAAAACTGCATCTTTATTTACATCTTCAGTGAGATTTTTATTTGAGCCACAACTGGTAATGTGTGCATTTAAGATGATTGGTTGGATTGGAATTTTGTGCTTCCTTTTAGATCTTATTTTTGTTTTAATAATTTTACGCACACTACTTTGTTGAGTTGAGTATATCGTTGTCATTTGCTTTCTTTCTGGCCACCCTAACTGACCTGCTGTGTAAGTTTTCTTCTTAGATTGACTCTGATGCAATTTGACATAGTGCACAACCTTTTCACCATTGAGTTTGCTCAGGTGTGGAGTGTGCCAGTTCCTCATTTATTGAGGTTTATTACAACAGTTCAATTTTTTGTGTTATTTTGGACAATATGAGTAATCTTTTCTACCAATAACTGATAAAATTTCTTTGTTGACTTATAATTTGTAAACCACCACACATAGTTGGCCATTGTATGAATTTGCTACCTTTTTTATATATATGGCATCATGCTTTCACTTAAATGGATTTTAAGGTAAAAACAGTTGTGTAAGTAAGAGGAGGTATAATTGAAGTTACAGCCAAAGAGGAAAAATGTCTTTCTTATTCTCCTTATGCTGTTGAATATGATGTCTCCCCACACCTGAACAAAACAATAATCAAACTGGTACCTCTTCTCAACATTCTCATCACTGTACTGGCTAGTAACCTCCGTAGATCTGTAAGTTGAATGAGTGAGATTCAGATTCCTGTCTTGGCATCTAGAGTTTGATATTCTGTGGATTCCCTATATCATGGCAAGCTATTGCTGGAATGCCTTCACAGCTGGATTCTTTCCCTATGCTAATAAACTCGACATCTCAAATTATCTAAGTACTCTTCAAATAATCATACAGTTTGTAGTGGATACAGTATCAGTATCATTTTACTCCTGTCTTGTTTCATGCCCAATTAATGTGTAGGAAGAATGAAATTCAATGTGCCATTTAGTATGCAGGAATTTATCTAATTGTGCAGTCATGGTTTTTATGCTAGGTATTTTTGCAACATTTTAAACTTTTCTAGGTTCATTTCAGAATTCATTTTCTCTGAATTTTAAAACTTGTGGGACTCTGATGGATAATGATCATTTCTGTGATGACCTCTTGCAGACTACTCAAGCTTGTGAGTGTTTCAAAACGTTTCTTTCAATATTCTGCATCTTCTACATAATTCTGTTTGAGCAGACTACACATGACGAAACATACAGTGCCACTCAATGTGTGTTTAAACTATATTCCTCTAGTAGATTTGACATTCATAGAACACGAGTAATTTTTAGGATGTTTTACACAAACACTGAATTCACTGCAATTTAATCAAGCTCTTCAGCGACAATACACAACTATTCGGATCATCTACTAACTGCATAAGTCAGTTTTCCGTTACAAGTAACATAAAATTCCTAGTGCTAAATCATTCAGTACTCTGCATGCAAAATAGGATATTTCAGTTTGACAGCATTCCTACTCCACAGATCCACACAAAATATTGAAGTTGACACCTTTGTCTGAGAGGTTAATAACATTACAAAAACATATTGAACATTATGTACAAAGCCCTTTTGTGATTATTATTTCCATGAAATTGCCTATCATATAACAGAAGATATTTGAGGGGCTAGTCTTAAAATGCATGCATAGTTTCAAGATAGCTGTTGAGTACTACTATTCTAATACTGTCCATATTGTGAAACAGAGGTAGTGACTGCTAAGGTCCACAGGTAACAAGAACCCATTTCCTGCAGTCTAGTGATGAGTTCTCCTTCAGGGTGTATTTACTGTACACTGCCTTTTAATTAATAAAAAAACTGCCATCCAGGGGGGAACATTAGCTACTGACATCTCAAAGTGCTTGTTTTCATAAGTCAAGGTTTTGATTATCTATCGTATCCTTTAATTATTACAGGGCAATTTGGTATGGTTCCTCTCAAAAGCAAACAGCCAATGGTCTTCCCCATCCATCTCCTACTGGAGTTTATAACCTGTTTCACTGTCAATTGGTCATTAAATGCCAGTGCAGCTACTTTGCTTTCTTATTTTGTGAATGATGTTTCAGGTATTTAACAAACTCTCAGTTGAGCTGTACAGTTAAATCAAGTTCTGTTTGATGCTAATAAATATCAGGAGAAGGTTCTGTTCTGATTTAACATGTGTAATTGAGGCAATGTTAAGTAATGTATCAGTTAATGAGTGATTTGTTGGTTCTCCAAGTAGTTGGATGTCTGTTAAACAAGAAATGTTGTTGGGATGTACCTCAACTTATGAAACGGCTAAGAAAGGGAATAAAATCTGTTATGTCACTTCATCTGACCATTTCAGAATGTCTAACAAACTGAATATGAATTTACTGAAATATCCTGAATTTAATTCCACAACAATTTACTGAAGATACATGGATGAATAGTGTGGCAACAAAATTCTTTCTGCTTGTGCTTTAATGTGGATAGAGAAGCACCCATGTGTAAGCATGTGCTACGGTTTAGAAGAACGGTCAGTAATCACATCTAAATTCCATCAAAAAATCATTTTGGGCCCCAAGACATCATTTTATACGAATGACTCTTAAAATGAAGAGCAAGTGAGTGAGTGGAAGACTGGCACCTCCACCTAAGGTAAGAAAACAAAGCAGGAAAGAACCAACATGAAAGCAATATTGTTGTGTTTTCTTTGTTTCTGATGTTGAGGGGATATGTTCGCTATGAGTTTGTTGCCCAAGTTACCACAGTTAAAGGGCATTAACACTTTCAAATGGTTCACCAACTGAAGTTTACATACATATGTGTCAGATAGGATTTAGAAGAAAAGAAAAAGGTCCTTTTTTTATTTTCATGTCTGCCCAAAACGATATAATCCTAGACAGGAGCATTTTTTAGATTGAATAGCTAAAGCGCAATTCATTGGAGACACTATCTGGCAAGAATGTTTCTGGGGGTTCCCTTTCTGCATCTTGCACTAAATTGGGAAGTACATTCTGTTTAGTTGTGGCGCCTTACCCTGTACAGAAGATTTTCTGGTTGATGGACCCAATTGTAGCTGCTTGTGATGCACTGCAGCTGTTGCATAGGGATACTGCAGTATACACAGCTTTTGATCCAACAGGGACAAGACCCAGGAGCAATGCTGTGAGGGGCCCAGTGTGGTTAGAGGTGGAGGCTGCCTAACACCAGCCTGCCACAACCGAGCTTTCTCCTCCCTGAAACAGCACAAACAAAACTAAGGCACTGTGCAGCTCTGATCCTTAACTGAAGTGTCACATCCAATAATTCAGATACACCCTCTACACAATACATGGAAGAATGAACTTGCCACTTTGTATTTTGGAATTTCACCTTGCACAAAATTAGCAAGGAGCTTGTGTTTACTTGCAGTGCTCAACCCCATACAGGAGCTTTGCTGGTGGGGAAACCAAATTGTAGCTGTATGTTTTTCTGAGCTACCTTCATGTAATTTACAGCTGCTGTTGCACACAGACACTATAGTATACACGGGTTTTGGTGCATTGGGGACAGACAGTGTCAGCAAACACATTGTGGGGACTGACCAAGATCAGGGTAGAGGCTGCCTAACACCAGTCTGCCACAGCCCTTTTTGCTCCTCACTGCAACAGCTCAATCACATCTATGGCACTCTGCAAACGTCCTCAGCTAAAGTGCCACATCCAGTAATTTTGATGTGTTTTGGTATTCCATCTCACAAAAAAATTAACAAGGAGTTCTGTTTAGCTGTGGTGCCTTACCATGAACAGGAGCTTTGCTAGTGGGCGAACCAAATTGTAGCTGCATGCTTCTCTGAACCATGTTCATGTGATGTAATGCTGCTGTTCGGCTTTTAGTGATGTTTGTCGCATTCCTTACATATTACTTTTGCAAAAACAGTGTTCCTTCAAAAGTCTACAACTGTGTCAGTAAGAATTTAAATAATAAAATATGGTATGACTTACTGGTACATTTTTTTCAAGTGCTAGACATTACTGAAAATACAACAAAATTCCTGAGCTGCATTGTGTTAAGTAAGCTAAAACATAACTAGGGCACCGTTCTATTATTTGAAGTATTTTGGGTGTTGTTAACTGTGGTGTTACCAGTCATCCATTAGGCTTATTTGTTTTGGTAAATTAAATATTGAGGATTGGTTCCTCACAAAGGGAATAGTGTAGTGAGCTTCAGGTATGTGTGATGAGTGATAGGAATATCAGCATCAACAGGCTGGTATTACCACCACATTTCTGTTTTTTCCTCCCCTTGATGCAATGATCTGGTGTTCTCATTTATATTTCCCTTGAGTTAAGGAATCTCTGGAAGAACCCAGAGCTACCATATATGAGGGTGAGTCAAATTAAAACTTTAAATTTGTAATAACAAATGTAAATTTCACGCTGTTATCCTGTAAGTTGGTAAGTGTGCTACAAACAGCGTGCAGAATGGCCTGTTGGTGGCAGCATAGTGCAGATGGGCCACATACCGTTGCAGTACCAGTGTAAAAATGGCCACCCCACTTGCGACATGCACCAGGGAAGAACAGCGTTCTGTTATTCGGTTTTTGCGTAGTGAAGGTGTGAAACCTATTGAAATTCATCGACGAATGAAGGTTCAGTACGGTGATGCATGTTTGTCATAGCAGAAAATCTATGAATGGAGTAGGATGTGAGGTGTGACTTCAGTGGAAGATGCTCCTCGTCCAGGTCAGGCACAACGAATTGTGACTCCACAGAACATTGCAGCAGTTGAAGCCATAGTGAAGGAAAACCGCCAAGTGACACTGAATGACATTGCAGTATGTTTACAGATTAGCCATGGGTCAGTACACCACATTGTGGAGTTTCACAAAGTGTCTGCAAGATGGGTGCCACGGCAACTGACTCCTGAAATGAGAGAACGACATGTTGTTGCTTTTGAAGAACTTCTTCGGCGCTTTAAACGAGAAGGTCATGGTTTCCTTGCAAGAATCGTTACTGTGGACGAAACCTGGGTTCACTTCCACCAACCAGTAAAGAAGAGAGCGAGCAACGAATGGCACCATTCCTCATCACCAAAACCACAGAAGTTTCGAACAGAACCACCAGCAGGAAGGTTATCCTGACACCCTTTTGGGACAAAAAAGGCGTCATTTTGGATCGTTACATGCCACTGTCACAGTGCATCGTACACAGATCTCCTAAAAAATCATCTGTGGCCTGCAATCAAATCAAAGTGACGTGGATTGCTGTCAGCTGGTGTCCTTTTGCAACACGACAATGCAAGGCCCCACACTGCCCATACAACAGTTGCAACAATCGCAGACCTGCATTTTGAGTGTCTTCCTCATCCATCATACTCACCAGACCTGCCCCAAGTGATTTCCATACATTTGGACCACTCAAAGAGGCAATGGAAGGAAAGAAGTTCCGTTCTGATGAAGAGGTACGCCATGCGGTCCATGAGTGGTTGCACGGACTACCAAAAGAACTTTTTTCTAAAGGAATTTATGCACTTTGTAAACTCTGGAGGACTTGCATTGAGCATGGGGGACATTATGTTGAAAAGTGATACAGCTATCTGCCACTTCTGCACAATAAATAATATTTAATAAAATATTTAAGGTTTTCATTTGACGCACCCTCGTATATCTATGTATTTTGCGCTGTTGTGTTGATCAAAAATTGCCTAAGACTGTACGCAAATGTTAAGGTAGTTTGTGTTTTGTGTTGATCTACAGTCCTCAATAAGATCAAATCATCCTTGAAAACAATCAAAAACGTATCAAGAACACCTGAACATATCATTTTACCCTTGCTAATTATGGCTGAGCTCTGTTCTATTTTGTTTCTTGAAAAGCATTATTAAACTTTATCAATTTTGTAAGCTTTCATATCCTTCTTATGAAGATATACGCTTATCATGACATATGAACGGAGTTTAAATCCAGTGACACATTCTGTTTCTGTGTGATGCTGTTATGATACAGTTTCTTCTCTTTACTAAAATTTAAGCTCCAAATCACTCATCATGCTGCATCTTAACCTTTCTGTTAGTAGCTTGTGGTAGATCCAATACACTGAAACGGTTTGGTGTGTTATTTCTGTAATCTGAATGCGAAGTACATTTGCAGTACTGTAGCGCTTAAAATTGTAACATGTCAACAGCACTCGTATAGGGGATGAACATTGACAGCCAAGATTGCATAGCGCCACGTGAAGCCCCAATTGTGATTATTATTTAATGCTCTTGTTTTAGTTAACTATGTAATACTTCAATTCTCTTAGGGCATAAAACATCTTGTCAATATGATGCTCTAAAACAGACAAATGGAAATATGTGGGAAACGGTATCTAGTAACCAGACAAGTGGAGATGTGGGAGATTAGTATTTACTACTTGACACTGAAGTCAGCACAGCACTGGCAGCATGCTCACAACCTTTAAATTTCTGCTGACTGTAGCAGTATTGGAAGAATGTGGTGATGTTCTAGGCTGCTTCTTACTTTTCTGCCTGACAAGTTACATTTGAAAAATGTCTTATTGGCAATGAACTCGTGTTTTCTACACAGGCATAGCCAATCCTATAGATATTAGTACCACACGTTTTAGCTACCCATTTAACAATATCAGCTGCAGGTAATCGATTTATGCAGCACATAGTGCCTTGGCAGTGCAAGAGAAGCTTATTCTAAGTCTATAGTATTTTTGTGTGAGTGATGTAGTGAACTGTAAGTTGACATTTCGTGTTTGTATTTGTGTTGTGGACAGTGAGGACTGATGCAAACTAGGTGTTAGAGGTTTTATACCAATTTAATTACCATCATTGTCACACGACGTATTTGAAGAGAAAAGAGAAGAGACACGTGCAATCTTTACCTTTGGTTTAATCAAGAAACTTGAAGTTGTCACTATCACTGAAATCCTGGTAATGAAGAACTGGTGCAAATGCCTTCCAAGGACATTACTGACGTTGAAAAAATTTATGAGACTTTTAGTGATGATTGAAACAAAAAATAAAGGGTGGTCATTGAAAACAATTATGCATCACTTCAGAAAAGTCAAGGGCAGGGACATCCATCTCATTACCAAAGATATTATGAACAACAAGGAACAAAACGTGAAAAACTGAAGGTCATATCAGAGTACATTTGGTGTATTTTCCAAGTGGCAAGGGTCAATTCCATGGCTGTGGATGATCTCAATACAAGGCTGTCAGCGTAAGCCTACACAAAGCTAGAGTGCTTGGACACAGGGGACCATCATCATTGAAGTCTCCAAAGTTGGCAGAGCAAGTGCAGTGGTCATTCACCAGCAGTCGCTACTGCAATGAGTGCTGTCCAACCCCAAGCAGCAGCAGGCTCCCATCGCCAGTGCAGCAGTTCCACCAGTGCATGAGACTTGACCACATGCAGAAGCACCATCTGCAGTGGCAGTTCCAGCTACTTTCCAGTTACTCCTCAGTTATGTTTGGGATCCACCCATTATAGTTCTCAATGACGCCAGGGAGCCACTTAGCAGTACAGTGATGCACATTGCTAATCAGTGTTTACTTCATCTCAGAGACATCAACTCATCCATGGCTAGTAGAATTATCTTTCTGAAGCCTTGACCTCAGCCAGATGCAATTGAACTATTGTTCAGAGACTTACTATTGTACATGCCAATGCCATCATTAGGCAAAAGACTTTTTACTGCACCACACGCCTATCTTCAATTTGTAAGTTGACTATTCTCCGTATAACTTTTTTAAGATTATGTTTGTTATGCTCTGATTCCCGTGCACTTTCCTGAATAGAATTTGTATGCATGTCTACCTCAAAGACACACATTGTTCGGTGCTGACGCTAAGAGCTACAACATCTGGCGACAAGGAAAAATAAGATTTTGAAACAGCTGTTGGAATTTGAGAAAATTTGTGCCTGTTTCAGATCTGGCTGTTACCCGCAAGTATTTACGTGTACTAAGATGTTCTGATCACAGAATTCATGCAGAGGACAACTTCCTGAGTATATAATGTATTTCTTTTTGTGCAGTACTCTGCTTTCACTTTTCTTAGAATTAGTCATTACTTCAACTTTTACTTGTCATTGTTATGCCAGAAATGTCATTTATACAAGTTGCTCAGTTTCAGGCACTATAGATCCAAAACCATATGGATAGTATGAACAGAGTTTTGGAGTTCCAATCAAACATAACAGCATGGCATCCTGCTACCCAGACCACGCTGAAGCATTCTAAATCTGCCTGTGTATCTAAGTTCCGAGAATCTGATGTACAGCAGGAAGACTGCACTGAGTATTTTGCACAGCTGCAGGCACATTTCTGAGTCCATTACATACAATGTACAGAGTGATTTGCTCATTTTCTTTCAACAGTTGGTGTTGAAACTCACCAGCGGTTTTGTAAACTGTTTCCTGCAGCTTGTACTGAGAATGTTACCTTTGACAATTTAGTAGCAGTTTTAGAGAAGCATTTTGATGAACAGATTTCTGTACCAGCTGTGAGGTTTAATTTTTTTTACATTGTGTAGAAAGCAGCAAACTAACAAACAATAGCCTGCATATTAGAGAGACTTAAGCAGACAGTGCAAATTGAAATGTAAATGTGGCAAATATTATAGTGATGAGAGTTTCATGATGCGATTATCCAAAATGTTTCAGACAGTTGTCTTAGAGCTCAAATTCTCAGACTCCCAGGTCCTATTCTCAAGCAGGTTGTCGATTTTTTGGATCAACAAGACATATTTGATATAGTGATGTTCAGGCTAGTGGCAGTAGTAAACAGCCTACGGATGCAAGTTATGTACTGTGGCCCAGTGCGAGCTGGCCCAGCCCGGCATGGCCTGTGCAATCAGGTCGAAGTAGCAAACACCTGCCTCTCACTAAGGAACCAATAAACAAAGTAAAGTTATGTCCACAATGCTTCAACGCACGTAAGCGGCAAGCTTGTCCTTGTAGAAAGGCACAATGCTTTAAACGTAGCAAACGTAGACACATTCAATCAGTCTGCATGCAAAACAATTTCAGAACAAGTAAGGTGTTTGTTCATTAGAGAAGCAAGATTATAGTGTGAATATAATTGTGTCAAAACCAGTTCCTGAGGCAAACATCGTTAAGTCTTCCAGTTCGAAGTCAGTAGTTAAATCAGTCACAAAGCCATAGAAATTGTCCTCAATCCAGAGAAAATCTAAGTTATTCATGTCTTTGAACATTTCTCAACAACATCTGCATATGCAACTAGACACAGTAGCATTAGTCACTGTGTTAAACATATTAACAATTACGTTAGTCAAAGCTTGTCAGAGTCGCAAACTGTACTGTCCACTTACAAAAGAGGTGATATTCCGAATCTTGGGATGTGTGCTCTACCTGCAACTTATAAAAAAGTAACTAAAACTGTGTCATTTGTGGTGCTATGCACAAAAGGCAGTCCAAATATTTTTGGCATTGATACCTTAGACTTGTCTGGCTTGCAAATTCAGGAAAATGTTTTGTCAGTCAACACATTAATACCTAACAACATTTTATCTGAACTGAATTTTGGGGTCTCTTTCAAGACTCATTAGGCAAGACCAATGATTTTGAAGCTTGTATTACACTGAAAGCAAATGCACAATCAAAAATGTTCCAGGCACAGCCAGTCCTATACGCCATAGGTAGAGGGATGAAGAATGAAGTGTATTTGGCTGTCAAGACGGCAGTGAATTAGGCCATTAACGTCTACCAAAACCCAAAGAAACTCTGGTTATATGTAAAGACTGTCAACGAGGCAAATGTTAGTGTTCACACACTTATGGATGACCAAAGAATTGAAACTGAAGGTATCAAACCAAAATCAGAAATACTGAACTGCATTTCAAATGACTAACGAAGATATAGTTCTTCTTCCACACCAGTGGAAAGATGAGAGCTATCAAACAAGGTTGCAGGACGCAGTGGGATCTCTGTCAGATTGCATACAGAATGTACAGCTGAATTAGCTCCCATTTTCACTATAATATATCATACATCTCTTAACAACAAACTATTCCTTCGATTGCAAAAGAGCACAGGTCACACCTGTGTACCTGAACAGAAATGATCCAGAAAATTACCATTCGGTCTCACTGACAGCCCATCTATTGTAGAATCCTTGAACATGTCCTGAGCTCAATCGTTACAAGTTACCTGAAACAAAATGACCTCCTCTAAGTCAACCAGCACAAATTCCAAGAACATTGTTCATGCCAAACCTACTTGTGCTTTTCTCATGTGACGTCCTGATAGCCATGAATCAAGGAAATCAGATGACTGCGGAATTTATAGACTTCTGAAAAGCATTTGACCCAGTACCATAACAAGGTTTACTAACTATGAATATATTGAGTATCAAACAAAATTTTTGACACTGTTGAAGATAACTTGGTAGACAGGAAATAGTATGTTATCTTGGATGAATAGTAATCAACAGAGATCAAAGCACTTCAGAGGTGACCATAAACGTGTGCTGGAACATTTGTTGTTAATGTTGTATGTTAATGATGTGGCAGACAATATCAAACCAGAACCTCAGACTTACCCCAAGTGATGCAGTTTTCTATGTCAAGTGTTCTCTGAAAAAAAGCTACAAGAACATTCAGTCAAATATTTATAAAATTTTAAGGATATGCATAGATCAGCAATCTGCTTTGATTGCACAGAAAAGTAAAATAATGCTCCTCACAAAATGAAAAAAAACATAGTGTACAATGGTTACAATATTAGTGAAATACAGTTAGTATTAATCATCTTGTACAAATACCTGGGTGTAGCAATTTGTAGGATTATGAAATAAGTTAACAGTAAATATGGATCCTATGGAACGAAAAAATGACAAGAAAGCAGCACAGAAGACAATATCACCATGTAAAAAGACTGTGGAGGAACCTGTACCAGAGTGGACAGAAGATAAAAACAGCAGATCGCAAGACCCCAGGCAGAGGACAGCATCGAACAATACGTGAATGATTTTCTTATGGCCGAATTCACTGCTGAAGAATACAACCAAGAAGAATTTCAGGGCCCCCCAGGAGGTAAAATGAAGACAGAAATGAAAAGAAGACTAGTGTCTGCTCTTCAAAGAATTAACCAGGCAAGAAATGTGCCTCTCATAGAACTGAATAATTCATTAACTCTCCTATTTCAAAATGTACAGGGTGTGACCAGTAAATTATATGAGATTGAGGTCCTTTTGAGTGACACATTGATGGAGATTTTAGTACCAGGGATTATAGACTTCCAGTTGATCAGCACCTTTTGCAGGCAAACAGACAGACGGAGTGGAACATGTATATGAGTATCAAAGGAAATCAGGTTTAAAAATGCATGCTGTATTGTAAAGTATTTTATTTTTTATGTGAATTAACAGAAATGAAAATTATAATTGCATATGAATATAGGTAATTCTGAATTGTTCTCTGAAAGTGTGGAAAATCTTCTGAACTGTCTCAGTAGTCAGTCAAAATACTTAATTATACTTGGGGACTTCAATGTTAATTTTAAGCACAACTCTAAAAAAGGGCAGAAACTGGTCAATCTACTAAAAACATGCAATATGGACATATGTGTAGAAGATATTACCAGATATGTCAGCAGAAGTGGAAGTACTACTGATCAAATAGTCATTGATAAATCCAAATGTAGTTTTAAATCTCAGGTATTGGATATAGGCTTCTCTAACCATCAAGTAATTAAATTGACTGTAAAGTAATCTTATGAGGAAAGAGATATATTGAGAGAAGAGTAATTAATGATAACAGCATTAGGGTCTTTAAACTCATGTTAAAAAATGTAAAATGGAACATTGAAACCAATACACCCTTTCTGTAGACATAAAATTCATCAAGTTCCTATCAAATTATAAATACTGTTATGATATTTCAATTTTCCTGAAACGAACAAAAATAAACAAAAAATTCAAAGTCATGGTTAACAAGTGACATTAAAGAGTCATCAGAAAGTCATAGAATGCTATATAGCAAAGCAAAATAATATCTTAAAACCATACGTAAAGTGTTATAGAACGAAAGCACAGGAAAGTTATAGTTGCTGCAAAAAAGAAACACAATGATTCATATATCAGAAAAGGAAACAACAAAATGAAATCTGTGAGGAAAGTTATGAATAATAATACAGGGACATATGAAAATACAAGTAATAAAATCAACACAAAGTAAATAAATGAAGTTCTTGATCAAACACTTCTAACAGGTAATGATCATTATAATAAGATAGCGAAAACGTCACCACAAGTATATATAATCCAAAGAAAAAGGTAACAATTCCAATAAATAAAAAGACAATGTTCCTATATCCCATAACACATGAAATAGTACAAAGGGCTATCAGTGAAGTAAAGAGTGAAATGACCTGCAGATTTGTTGGTATCATTGACAAAATTATTAAACATAGTGCCGATAATGCTGTCTCTCAACTTGTGTACATAATCAATGACTCCTTTGAAATTGGTGTGTTTCCAAGTAAACTTCAGTAGTCCCCAGTAATAACAGTTTATAAAAGTGGTGACAAGTTCGACATTAAAAATTTCAGACCACTATCACTATAATCCTCATTTTCGAAAATAATTGAAAGAGTAATATATGACAGATTGCTAGACTTCCTAAACAAAACTAAATTCTGGTATAGGAACAGAATGGTTCAGAAAGGGAAATCTACAGAAACAACTTTCTTCAATTTCCTAAAACTTGTTTAGAAAGCTATAGAGGACAAGGAACTGGTCTGTGGGTTGATTTCGAACGTTTCCAAAGCGTTTGATCTTATAAATCATAATCTACTACTGTCAGAACTATATAATTATGGTGTCCATGATATTTCCTATTAGTGGTTCAAGTATTTAACTGATAGAAAGCAAAGAGTGAGAATTTCTCAGGATCATAATGTATGTCATTCTGAATATGAAAGAGTTAATTATGGTGTGCCTCAGAGCTTGTTAATGGGACCATTGTTACTCTTGTAACAATTTTCAACAGCTGAAACTATATTATTTGCTGGTGATACCAGCTTCTTTATAAAAGGGAAGAATGATTATGAAATGCAGCAAAAGATCGAAAAAATAGCAGAAACGTCTGAAAATAGTTTACAGATAATTGTCTGATTGTCAGTAACAAGAAAACTGTATGGATGATCTTCAACCATATAAGACACAAAAATAGCACCAATGTAAAATTCACATTGTCGAATAGCCAGATTCAGGAAAAGAATTACATAAAATTTTTAGTATTACAGGTGGGTGAGTATCTAAGATGGGAAAACATGTAGAATGATTAACAAAAAAAATTAATAAGCATTGTTACATATTAACCATACTTAAAATTTGGTGCAACACTGAAACAGTGCTTATTACTCATACATGCATAGTCTATTGTGGTATGGTATAGTATTCTGGGGAAGTACCTCTGTCACAAAGCAGTCTTTTAAACTTCAAAAGAAAGCTGTAAGATTAATTAGTGATGTTGCTTGGAGACAATCATGTAGAAGTACCTTTAAGGAATCTATATTTATATTTGAAATAATATACTTCATTAAAAACCATCAACTTTCTGCTTTGAACAGCGAGACTCACAATTATCCAACAAAGAACAGGGGTGATTATAACAGGGATGTACACAGAAAATCAATATATCAAGACAGTGTTGTTTACAAACCAAACATTCTTTACAGTGTTTTGCCTGATAACATCAAACAATACCCGACATTAATACATTTTAAAAAGATATAAAAAATGTACTAATAAACAACAGCTTCTATGCGATTAATGAATACCTATAATTTTGCTCAAATCTGCAGGTCTGCTCATAATCTATCTAAACAAAAATTCATAATTATCAGAGTATTCGTAGATAAAACTGAACTTCTTTCATCAATGTTTGTATCTCATTATGTACATAACTATAGTGCCATAAGTTACTATGCCTATTTCAGTAAAGTTGTCATATTTAATAGTTTTAGTAGAATCAATCACAGTGATCCACTAGCTTTTATTTTATCTGTATGTATGTATATCATTTTATAATCTGATTAAGCAGAATGATGTTTCTGTTATAAAGATGTGTTGATGAGAATGTTAAGATTTTGTACATGATGAAAATATATAGTATTTTATACTGTTTTGTACTTTGAAAAGCCCAGTATAATGAATGTGATAATATGTATGACAAATAAGTAAATGCTTACATATGTGTAGCTGTGTCTGACACAGGTGGCAGAATACTGGGAAAATGCAATCAATCTACAAAGGAAAATGCTTATATGTCACTTGTGAATCAAATCTTAGAATATTGCTCAAGTATAAGCGACCCACACCAGATAGAATGAACAGTTGATTTGCAGTGTATACTGAGAAGACAGTGTGACTTGTCACAGGTTTGTTTGACTCATGGGAGAGCATCATCCAAATGTTGGATAACCTGAACTGACAGACACTTGAAGATATACAGAAGGTATTAACAAAAGTTTACAAACAAATGTTTAAGAAGATATGTTAAGTGGAGAATCTAGAGATATTCACCTTCCCTTATGTATCACTTATACAGGGGCTGTAAAAACAAAATAATACTAATTACAGCACACAAAAATGCATATGAGCAGCCATTTTTCCCATGCTCCATACTCAATTGGAACCAGAAGAAATCTTAACATGATACTGTTCTCTGTACCCACTCCCATACACTTCACAGAGGCCTGCAGAGTATATATATAGATGTAGATATGGCTATTACTTGAGTGTCAGATTTGTCATACATCGTACAGAAGCTGAACAACTTCGCAATCTGTACCTGTTCTTTACAAAACTACAGCAGAATGGTGTAAAGCCTAATTTTGATAAATGTGGATTCTTCCATACTCAAGTGGAATACCTATGCCACATCCTTATCAGTAGAGGCACAGGACTGAAGCAGCACATGCTGAAGCAGACAATTACTTACCACTGGCAACAAACAAGAAGAAACTCTAAGGCTTCTTAGGAAAAGTAAATTATTACTCCAAATCCACACTACGTAGATCTGAGTTTCCAATTGGCAATAACTGCCTACTTCTACAGATACAGCACATTATCATCAATGGCTGAGCTGCAAACCTACCTCTCACACCAGCATTGGAACTATGCACAAATCACTTCCTCTAGCATCAATTACATGCCATCACCAGAGTCACTCTAAGCCTCCTGGAAAATGAAGACCACAGGGTTGCTATGCCTCAATGTTTCTGCCTTCTCATCCTGTAGATGCTCCATGGTGACTAGTATGACACCATTCACATGACGTCAATGGGCACCATAACTATTGACTGGGAATCAAATGAGGTGTGAAGTGTAAGGCCACCACATACGCAAATTGCTACAACCACCAGGTCACTCCACAGCTCTGTAGCATAACCTGCTCCATGCCACAAGTTCCATGGGACCACTTTAATATAGAATTCACTGGAGCTTCTCTCAGCAAAATGTGACTTATCATCATTCAAAAAAAAAAAAAAAAAAAAAAATGGGACTTAACATCTGAGGTCATCAGTCCCCTAAAACTTAGAACTAATTAAACCAAACTAACCTAAGGACATAACACACATCCATGCCTGAGGCAGGATTCGAACCTGTGACCGTAGCAGGACTGAAGCACCCAGAACCGTGTTGCCACAACTTATCATCATTCATGCACTATGTAAATTTCGGTATGCGACACAAATGTATTCTTCAACTACTTCTATGCCAGAATGTCTTCTATTGCAGTCACTATACTAACCCAGATCTCAAACTTATAATTTTAAGGTATCTGTCAGTTCTAGGTATCAAGCAATAGCCCACAATCTATGTCTGCTGAATTATCTTCTTTCTGCCAGTCTACTAACAGTGATCACATATTCACAGCCCCATTCCCTCTGGCCTCAGGTGGCAAAGCAGAAGGTTCTGTACGTGGCTTCAAACAATAACTTAAGAAAGAAATGTATGTAGATAAAAACAAAGACAATACCATGCTGGGATTCCTCTCTTCATATCAAACCACTCCAATTCACTGGACGTTCCTGACCAAGATACTCCACTTTGTTAGATCTCTTATGTCACATAGGGCAGCAGTCACCTCAGTCAACTCACCAATACTACTTTGTGGACTCCCTAGTGTGGGATCACACCTACAGCTGGTGCCAGGCTGGATCGCAAGTAAAGTTACTGCTCTCTGAGGTAAAGGCTAGTTGGGCAAACTTCCAATGCCATGCTCAACTTTGCCTCTGCAATTCACCATAGCCCCTGGATTGGGCCAAGCCTCCTTCTCCAACTCCACAGTATAATCTTAGACTTCATCCTGGGGCACCAACATCCACAGGCCTTCTTAACTTCTACCCATTTACAGAGGACATCAATGAAACCAAGGAGATGGCAACTCTGGCACCACTGCTGGTCTAGTACTTCAGAAAGCTTCCCAGCATGGCTGGCTGCTCCCAGGGCATGGTAGCAGGACGCAGTGGACAATATTGATGGGAGTGTGACAAAAGAATCATCGATTCTGTATTGTGTTCATCCCGGCACCTTTGGCTCAGCTACCTGTACCACCTACCCCTTCACACTGTGCCACCACGAATGCCAGATGGGACAGTTTTGGTTGTACTGGGTAAACGTGGGGGAGGAATCTTATATCCTGTCCTAACACAGTATCTGGTTCTAACTCACACACTATTATTGACATGATACAATTGTTTACATAAACAGTAGCCCGAGTGAGGAACCACACGCAAGTCACTGTGGCCTTCATTACTAGGTGCTCACAACATGTCAAGTGCTGCCCCAACTACAGCAGCATGACAAGAATATAGGTCTCATATTATAAATCGTGAAACATGCTTTTGCCTGTTAACTTAGATACATTCTGGATTACAACACTGGAGGATTAGACTTTGGATACCTGATTATTCTGGTCAAATTATCTTGTTCTGTTTTGGTCTCTTAGTGAAATTTAACTTGAAATGGATAAATTATGAAACAAATTAACTTGCATTGTGATTATTAATTCAGTGTGTGGATATATCAGGTCATTAAAGATGTAGCACAAGTTCAGAGGGGTTAAAGGATGGCTAAGGATATCAGTGTTGTCCTTTAAAAGGAACCATCCTGACATCTGTCTTGAGCAATTTACAGAAATAATGTGACATCTAAATCTGGATGGCTGGATGCAGATTTGAACTGCCATCCTCTTGAATGAAGGAGGCGTATTTATCACAGTGGACAATAAACACGACTCCACCAAAATACCAATTCAAGAAGCATGTGAGCTTGTTTTGGCCCCTCATGTGGCCCATCCTAGTATATTTTTCCATTCTATAGTACCCATACTGAACAGGACTGATGGGGATACTAGATGTAGGAGGTCTGTCTGCAAAATTCCGGGACTTCATCCACAAAGGACATTAATAATTAAAGTCTTGTAATCCTGCCAGATCTACTGATTAATGACACCTTACTGTCAATATGCCGCATGACACTTATGGCAGCAGGGTCTCTGGAAGCAGTGAGCAGCACATCATTTCCAGCCAGCAGGTCAGGAGGGACTATCAGCCAGCAGATTTAAGACCAAGCAGTCACCTCTGTTTGATAGCTAATGTGTTCTTCTCCACGACCAGCTGATATACAGATGACAATTCTGCACTATAACAGTGATATCAGGATATTCTTTGGACTTATCATGTTATTTGTTCATAGCAAGTGGGCCGGCTTGATACTTGAGTATAATGCCTACCATTATTAAGGTCTACTTTGGAGGACTGTGATATCATTTTGGTCAAATGATTGATTTCAGCTTTGTCAGTAATTCCCATCATTGTAATTCATATTTTGTTGATTCTGATTGCTTTCATTTTCGGTCCTGGAAAATTCACAGGATCAGCAGCTCTTCTGAGCTATGCATAATGTATCCTGTGTTTCATTTTTTTCGATAATGTGTAGATAAATGAGTTTTGTGATATAAATTTGGTCCAATAACTTTTTTTACCAACATGTATTTTGTCACAGCCCAAATAGATTTTTTTGCACCTCCGTAACTCAGACTCACAGATCTTGAAAGACTGAGTACGAAGTGTAACTGTACATGCATTTGTAGCCTAGTACAAGCACGAAGTTTAATTGCAGATACTGTAACTCATCTCAACCCATGATAGAGATGTGTGCTCATAAGGGTTGCCTCAGTTAGATCCAATGTAAGCAGAGGTTTTATGAGTGGCTAGATCTTTTAAAATTTCACAATCTGCCCAGAAAACGCTTTCTGATTATTTTTAAATGTCTATGATGGCCTCGATGAGGACCAACAAAATGCAACAGATGTTTCCCTCTAATCTTATTATAGTAAACAGGTCTCATCCTGTGGCACTCTGCAAGTCAGACTATACTTTATCTCTTGTATTTCAGAGGCAAAGTTTCCAGACTCAAAGTTTTTGATCATTACCTAATTTTTCTGTCTGCCTCACTTTACACCCATTTCAGAACTGCCCTGATTATAGTCACAAATGCCAAAAGTCGACACTATTTCCATAAGGGGCACATAGTGGACAAACGTCAAAGTGTCTGACCATGTGTTTCTACAATCAAGATTAACAATGTCAAGAGATGTGATCCTGCAGTTGTTCTATGAAAAATATTATGTTATTCAGAGAAATCAGAATGTATCTGTTACATTATTACTTGATACAGGTGCAACTGCCTCTATAATCAAACACCTGACAGCTTTCAGTATTGGTCCCTTACATTTGGACACTGTGGAGTCCCAAGTATGTGTTCATGAGCATAATGAAATTCTGTTGTTAGGCTAAATGAAGTTTTTGTGAAGTATAAACACATGATCATGAAGTTGTCTTTGCTTGTGGTCACCAGTCTTTCTGTAAAAATTGTTTTTGGTCTTGCTGCCTATTCAGTTTTGGGTTTCCTATTCAGCACACTATAAATACTGTGTAGCTTTCACTGCCATCTGAAGAAACTGAAATTTTTTGTTTTAAATCTGCATTATTGTTTCAGTCTGGTCTACAGACAGTCTAGACTTTTAGTCATACATTATTCCAAAACAAGGTACGGTCAATCCCTTTTACCTACTGCCCAGTATTGTATCTCTGTTAACAGAAAAATTTTGTAATGGCCTACTGCCTCCGCAGGAATAGTGATTTATCAAGTAACAAAGTAACTTCACTTTATAGAAATTATAAATCTGAGTTACAGCAAGTTAAGGACATAATAATGTTACTTACCAGACACTTTATTTCAGACGTTTATTAAAACCCATTGATAATATTTTAAAACCACCAGTGGGCAGCAGGGACCAGATTGACTACAACTCTTCTACAGTTCTGCATTTTTTAAAAGCCTGCATTTCCATTGGGCCTTTATGATAAAGTGAAACTGGAATTAGACAAGTTGGAACAATAGCAGGTGCCTCTGTCTAGTGGTTGTACATAACCCTGGTGGCGACCCATGTCTGTGTGACAACTTCACAAGTTAGCGCCCAAGAGGAGGTAGATTCCCACCTTTTACTTCAGCCTGATTAATTATTTTCCAATTTAACTGGTTGCCACTTACATTCAAAATCAAACCTGGCATGGGTTTGTTTTCAGTTTCCATTGGCAGAGGAGCTGAAGGAAATCTTTGTATTAAATATTCCTTATGGTCTTTGCTAGTGTAATAGGTTACCATCTGTGGTCATGAGTCCAGATGGTATTCCCTCAAAAAATTTAGAGGGACTGATAGTAGATTTTTCTGAGTGTGTCAAATACCTTGACAAAACCCTGGTTAGAGACTGCGCAAACAAGAAAAATATATGCAATTTTCATCAGGTTTTCATGACTCTGTCTGAAAAGGATCTTAAGTGACATTTTGCTAAATGATCATTTATTTCAGGTTACCATTAGTTCTTAGTAAGAATCCCACACAGGAATATGTCAAGGTAATCAAAATTGTGCTTGTTCCCCAATGTGTGAAGAATCTCCAGGTGTTTCTTGGCAAGATTACCTGTTTGCCAAATTTATTCCTTGGGCAGCTTCCATTGCCTATGATTTGAATCAGTTTCCTTGTAATGGCATTCCATTCCAATGGTCCACAGCTTGTTAGCAAGTGTTCAAACTATGAAATCTCACTATTGTTAGCCCCTTGCTATGTGATGCATCACCCTTGGTTGTCATTGATTCTGGCAATAGATGCATCTCTTCATGGAAATGGGGTCATTGTTTCTCATACATTTCCAAATGGTTCTCAGAATCTTGACCTGTTCGTTTCTGAAACCCTAGTTCAGGCTCAAGAAAATTAGTCACAATTCAAGAAGGAAGCATGGAATATAATTTTTGGACTGCATAAAGTCTTCATTTTTCTTTCTAAAACTAAGTCACTGAAACAAGCCTTTACTTGCTTTGTTTTGGCTGAAGGTTATATTGGCAGAACAAATGGCTCATCATACTATTTTCTTTGGAAATTCATTACTTTTGAAGTTTTATGTAAATTGTAGGTGGAGGGGGGTGGGTGGAGGGGAGGACGAGAAAGGAAAGGGAGTGGGAGGGACTCATGATGGCAACTGCTTCAAGACTTTATGCAGAATCTGCAGCACCAAGCTACAATGTATGGTGGTGCAGGATTTGAAGTCAGGATCATTTGCTAACTAGGCACTTGCGTGAACCACTATGCCATTCGGACACGTTGTTCAGCGTAATTGCACAGACTCCCTCAGTATGACCCCTGATGATCCGCATTCCCACCTGGCTCCACAAGGCACCATACGTTCCTACAGCTGGGTCACCTCAATGGGCTATGAAACCACCACCTTCAGTGTGAATGAACAGCCACGTTCAACCACTTCCTGGAATCTAAAAGAGGCGAGCATGGAGGACATGGATGGGGACTACGGATATGTCATGCTAGGTGGGTATTTGGGTTGGCTGAGGGGCATACCAAGATAGACCGTGTGGGTGTGACAAACATTGTGTCTGGGTGGCAACATGGGTAACGCAACTACATAGTAAGCAGGAGATCCCAGGTTCAAATCCTGGTCCGCCACACATTTCCGCTCGACATAAAGTCCTGATGCAGCTGACATCATCAGTTCCTTCCTCCTCCCGTCGCCTCCTCACCCTCCACCATGAATTTACACAGTATGTATCACAGATGCAGATTCTGGGTGATGTCTGTTCAGACACGAAACGTTGATATATTTTTTTTAAATGTTGCTTATGATGGGCATTAGCTGCCAATGTCGCTATCAAGCACAGATCTTCTGAAGGTATTCCTGCAGTTCGTTACAATTTCTTAGTGTTGTGATGTCTGCGTAAACGACAAAATTATCCGTGAACAGCCTCATAGAGACTCCGACGTTATCCTCTATGTTATTTATAAAAAAAATTAACGTGAACAGTAATTTTCCTAAAACGATTCCTTGGCATATGGTCGAAGTCACTTTCACATCTGAAGATTTGTTTCCGATAAAATGACATGGTGTGTTCTATTTGATATGAACTCTTCAATCCAGTCATAAAGCTGGTCTGATACTCTGTACGCTGGAGTATGATTCATTAATCGACAGTACAGAGAAGTATCGAAAGACTTGTTACCTTTCCGTAGCTAAACCGCTAAACCGATTTTGATGAAACTTGGTGTGGAGATAGCTTGAATGCTGGGGAAGAACTCATGCGCCTATTCGTCATCACCGATTTCATTCATATTTATGGTGTATTCAGGGCTTGGCCAGAAATGAAAGTGACAGAAATGGAAGCTCCAGATGGACAACTGGATAGAGGAAATAGTAATTTTGCCGCGGGTCGGGCGAATTATGAGCTATTTATGTTAGTGTAGCTTCCATGCAGCTGTTGGTGTAGTGTTGGGCCGGCCACAGCGTGCCGAACTTCACGTGTGCAGCATGTGAGGCCTGCGTGTGAGCCAAGGGCCGGCCTGTCATTCACATTTGCTCGGTCCTTCTTGGAAGTACTCGGAACAGCACATTTCTTTAACATTGCGTGGTGGCAGTTTTCAGTCGTCACATGTCTCTGAATTCGACAGAATCGTAATGTCAGTGCTGATTAAATGTTGTATAGATAGTTCCACGGAAAACGGCTACATATCGAGTATAAATTGTATAAAATGCAATAACTACATCACGAAATGTATCAGGTTATGTGCAGTGTCGCAAAAATGGATTCATGCAAAGTGTTTCGCGGGAACGGAAGAATGGGACGCGAAATGTGACTGTGGCATGGAATACTGCGATCTACTAACGGTAGCTTTGTCAAGATACGATAACTGCATAGAAGAAAGTGTTACTGCATTTCTTCAGCAAGACCTTGTGCTTGCAAATCGTTACGTAAATAAGTTAGAGAAGCTGATAAAGCAACGGAAATATGACGATTTAAAAAACGAGTGTAATGAAAACACACCGGCAATTTTCGTTTGAAACAAAACTTCTGCTCGTAGTGAACGAAATCTTTCTGACGGTATGAAATCGTCAGTAAATAGAGTGCAAAGAAAAATGGGTAATAAAGACAAGACAAGGCGAAATGTGAACTCAAAAAATAAGACAAGTGAAAGTGAATCTAGATCATCTTTGTGTTCTAACGAGAGAACTTCAAAGAGTACCATAAAACCAAGTGAACGAAGGCACTTGGAGAACAACAAATATCAAGTCCGTATATTAGGTGTGGCACAAATAATAAATGATCGGCAGTCCCAATTTAGAGTAACAGGCAGTGTCAAACCTGGCGCTCCCCTTAGTGAAATAGTAAATAATTGTGAAAACTTAGTTAAGACTGGAACATGTTGTGTGGCAATAGGTGGAGCAAATGACATATACAAAAATGGAAGCCATTACCGGCAAGGGCACTTCAAACAACTCTAAAAAAGCTGTCAGATCTAAATTTAAAGGTTCTCGTTGTAAGTATGCCACATGGACATGATCTAATTGAGGAATTATGTGTAAACAAAGAAATAAAGTCATCAAATAATAAATTTAGGAAGATATGCTGTGCTTTTAAGAGAGAAATTATTTCACGAGGCATGGACAGCACAGGAACTATTATGGAAAAAAGATGATGGGTGAAAAGATACTAGAAGAAATAAGCCTTATATCAATAGAAAAGTTCCCTAAAATCACACTCCAAAAGCAGCTAGTATAAACAATCAATCAGCATCATCCATTTCAAGTAGGTAAAGCAACAGAAACAAGAAACCTGTGGTACAACAGGATTTTTGGTATCCGGCCTTAGTGAAAACTCCAAGTTAACAGTGTTAAACGAAAGGAGAAGTGCCATCGGTGTTCACTCCCCTGTTCTAAAGATGATGACTCTAAATGTGCAGTGCCTCAGGAACAACTATTGTGAATTCGAAATAGCAGTAAGTAACACCCAACCTGATGTCTTGTGTATTACTGAACGCTGGTGTAAGGACCATGAAACTAGTAGTATTCATATTAATCCATTTAAACTGGCAAATTATTATAGTATGAAAATTGCAAAAGGTGATGGAGTTGGTATTTACCTTAGACAAGAGTTAGAATTTAAAAAGAGATGTGAAGCAAAGAACTTAAGTACTGAAAAATTTTTTGAAGCAGGTGCTGTCCAGCTATATGGCCTGCTGAAAAAAGTCATAGTCATAACAGTGTATAGGTCACCATGTGGAAACATAGAAGTCTTTTTTGATAAATTAGAATTGTTGCTAAATACTTTTTACAAAAAAGAAATTGTGATTATTCTTTGCCGTGATTTCAATATTAGTTTTTTAGTTTAACGTCAACAAAAAAGGCAATTTTTGGACATATTGCAGAGTTTAAACATGTCAGCACACACAAACAATTCAACTAGAATAACAAACACCTCCAATAGCCTCATAGATAACATTTTCTCAAATATGTCAACAACTAACATAGAGGTAACAAACATTTATTTAGGATTGTCTGACCACAATGCTCTCACCATTGAAATCCCTTTAAGGTCAAAGGAAGATAAAGGTGTAAATAATATTTACAAAAAAAAACTTCTCTGTGAAAAGCTGTCATCAGTTCATAAGTATCTTAGAAAATGAAAATTGGTTAGATGTTATGAATTAAACAAGTACAGATGAGGCATATAGTGTATTTGCATTGATTTATATGATGAACTTTGACATGTGTTTTCCAAAGAAACTGACCAGAATCAGATCTACTGGACACATAAAGTCAAGTTCTTGGATGTCTCTTGGCATTAAGAAATCATGTGAAAACATGAAAAAACTGAATTCAGAGTTGAGGGAGTGTGCAGATACTGATTTTATAGAATATGTAAAAAGGTATAGGAAAATATACAGCACAGCAATTGCAAATGCAAAGTTACTAAGTAATGACATGGAAGTAAAACAGTCCAAAAATAAAACTAAAATAGCATATCAAAGATAAGGAAATTATTCTAAAAGATGAGGAGAATAAAATGGTAGATAAATATGCCATGCCTAATTATATAAATAATTACTTTTTAAATATACCCCAGACATTAAGCAGGAATTTTGGGGAACAGATTAAGTTGGCACCACCCAAGACAGCCAGCAGTATGATGGCAGTCCCAGCAAACGAAAAGGAAGTTTTAAAAGTGATTAAAAGTCTGAAGTCCAAGATGTCAGCTGGAGTAGATGAGGTGCCAATAATACTAGTAAGGAAAACAGCTAATCAATTAGCGAAACGATTGGCACACATAGCAAACTTGTCAATGGCTGAGGGAGTGTTTCCGCAGAAACTGAAAATTTCTGAAGTCGTTAACCTGTTGAAAAAGGGTGATAAACTTAAAATAGAAAACTACAGACCTGTCTCACTTCTCCCAACTTTCTCTGAGGTTTTAGAGATACTAATGAAATATAGGGTCACACATTATCTTAATATCCACACTCTCATAAACAGTAGTCAGCATGGATTTCAAGCTGGGAGAAGTACCGAAACATCTGTACTGGAATACACAAAAGAAATAATCAGTAAATTGGGAGAGGGAGAAAGTGAAGTCGGGATACATCTAGATCTGTGAGAAGCCTTTGACACTGTTGACCACAGCATACTTTTGGAAAAGCTTGAAGCTATAAGTATCAGAGAACCGGTAAAAAAGTGGTTTG
This sequence comes from Schistocerca piceifrons, assembly GCF_021461385.2. Classification (NCBI taxonomy): domain Eukaryota; kingdom Metazoa; phylum Arthropoda; class Insecta; order Orthoptera; family Acrididae; genus Schistocerca; species Schistocerca piceifrons. The sequence goes on along the minus strand of NC_060149.1, from coordinate 681,002,036 downwards.
AGTCGTATCTGGAAAAGAGGAGGCAGGTGGTAGAAATTACAGCACCAAATATTAAGAAAAAAATTAAACTAAGATCAGATCCAAGGGAGGTCACAGTAGGAGTACCCTAAGGAAGTGTATTAGGCTCCTTGCTGTTCCTCATTTACATTAATAATATTCAGGTGTCAGAGAGACAAGCTAGAATCATGTTATTTGCTGATGATACTAGTTTAATAGTTAGTGATATGAAGCAGTCATTGCACAGTACTGTGGACCATGTTCTATAAGATATACAAAAATGGTTTAGTGCAAACAAGCTAACACTGAATGCAAAAAATCTAATTATGTGCAATCTGGGAAAATAAGTGAGCATGACGACCTAAATCCCATCATGAAGGGCAAACAACTTGAAAGAGTACAGTGTGCAAAAATTCCTGGGTATGCACATTGATCAGAAGATAAACTGGAAGGACCATGTGGTGAGCTTGGCACTAAAACTAAATTCAGCATGTTTTGTACTTAGAATAATTTCAAGAGTTTGTAGTAATGACTGTACCAGATTAGTACATTTTGGCAATTTCCAGTCCATTGCATCCTATGGGATAGTATTCTGAGGAAAAACAAATTGCTGTCTAAACGAGATTTTCAGATTACAAAAACGTGCTATTGGGATAATGACCCAGAGCCCACCTCATACACATTGTAGGCTTCTTTTTAAAGCATTGAAAATTTTAACAATTCCATCACTAAACATTCTGAAATGTCTGTTGGTGATCAAAAGAAATCAGGACAAAATGAAAACCAATACAGACTACCACAATTACGTTACACCACAATGTAAAGTTCTCCACTTACAAGCTGTACCAAGGACCCAAAGTCAGAAACATGTATGTAATCAAGGCATCAAACGTTTTAATGTACTACCAAAACATATCTAAGAGCTGGAAAATGAGGATGAGAAACACATGCTTAAAAAATGTTATTACAGTGTAAGTGAATTTCTATGCTTAACTGTATTAGAATATAAAGAACCACATGCTTGACAAATGTTATTACAGCATAAGTGAATATCTCTGCGCAATTGTATAAGAATATATGTTTAAGTTAATGTGACAAATGAAATTACATCAATGAATATGTCTGTCAAGCACATAAGAAGATTAAGGACCACATGCTTCACAAATGTCACTACAGTGTAAGTGAATAGCTCTGCTGAACTGTATAAAAATATATGATATCGTAAATGTGACAAATGAAATCACAACAAGGAATAGGTCTGTCAAGCACATAAGAAATTATGTAATAAAATCACTTATTAGTTGTATATTGTATTAAACTTAAGATAGATTCATATGAATTCAGCATAGAAAAAAATTTTGGAAAGATACTTTATAGTTGTTGAAATGTATCCTGACAAATCCTATATCGCAAATGTAATCATTGAGATGACAATAAATAAATAAATAACTAAAATAAAATAAATAGATTAGTCTCTCTCTTTGTTCGTGGTATGAACGATGTTCACAGGCCCAGCGGCTCTTTGCATAAAAACAGCAGTCTACTTATCTATCGTCACAAACCTTTAAAATGAATGGGAATGACAGAGGAGAGGTATGAGAATTCTCAGTTCGCATAAGCGAAAGGTAGCTACTGCATATTTGCTATGAAACGACACCACTATACCATGCAGATGGAATTTAAAGATTTAGTTGGCAATGAAAAAAAAATTACAACAATCGACAGACGGGATTCATTGCTCTGTACATTAAAAAACACTATGTGCTAAATTTACAGGCCTGGAGCACATGACGATTTCTGGTACGAATAACAAAATTTCTGAAGTTGCATGCATTGTTCCATTGACAGTGCAACAGTTTTCGATGGAACTGATCAAAGAGTATGGAGACTTGATTCATTACTGCAAAGTTTGTTGGTTAAGACAAGGAGCATGCCTGGAAAGATTTTTTTTATATAAAATCGTTGTTATTGAATATATGAAGGTAAAAGGAGTATGGGAACAAAAATTAGAACATCTGAAATGGACTACCGACTTAATATTTTACGTGAAACAGACGGCACATTGCTAACAGTAAGATAGTGCAAGATAATTTCTTTCTGATTTGATGGGGATACATTTAAAAAGAAAATCGCGTTGTAGAAGGGACACATTCTGACAGCAGTCAAGTTCCCTAAGATCACTGGCATTAAAGATAATGCAAGATTTGAAGAATTTATTGTTACCTTGAAAGATTTACAAGGATAGTTTTGTAAAGATTTTGAGGACACTGTCAGTCCAACATCTGCTTCCGAGCTGCTTTCGAAACCGTTTGCCGTTTCAATTGAAATTGCCCCCGCGCATTTGCAGATGTAACTGAATCACCTGTAAGGTAATTCTAGTTTTAATGACAAATCTTTTTACATTACATTCGTCTGGTAGAGTTTCCAAGTCGCCATAATGACGTTGCAAAAGTGCTACAATATTCTGATCAACATGTTTGTGTGAAAGACAAAGAAAAATTATGATAATAAATAAATCACGATTACGTATCTGCCTGAGTGCGAAACTTGAAATTGTCTGTTTGTCCGTATGCCGAATGTTTGCACCAGATAAAACTTGTATTACGTCTTCAGGGCGCCAAAAATAATTAAATAACACTAAAAATTTGTTTTGTTTGTGACCTATGTTATTACGAAATGTGAAATGTAAAACCGAGTGGTATGGAGCCTGTCATTTAAATGCGGCGCATTCGCAATTTTCCCTTCTTCCCCCTCCTGGCTTTCTACAGTGTGGTGTGACGGTGAGGGAAATGTGAAGAGAGGCTGTGCGCTTTGTCACTCGTGCCCACGTACGGCCCACGAGTTGAAATCTTGGTCGCCACTGGCGAAGTGGAAGGAGTAGAAAACAGTAATCGGAGAAGCTTGGCGTCGAGTAATTATGCGGAAATATTTTTTCAGTTTTTACGTTATTTACGTTTCAGATAAACGGAAATAATGCTCAGTATATTGTATTTATTAATATTTTCGTAAAAGACACGAATAAGAAAGAAAAAAGGAAATTTGAGGTTGCAATTTTCAAAAGAGGATTGTACTTATATCCTCCGTCAGGACTCTGTAGGTAGCTTTCCAAGAAGAGATTGCAGTTAAACCATACAGATGAAAATGCGACGTTTATAACGTGTGCAAGAGGCTGATAAAATTACTGCTTCCCCAGGATTTACGATGAATATCAGCCCAGCACTTGTAAATCATAAACTGTTCGATAATGAAAGTATGTATTCGGTGATATTGTCAAGTATCTATTCCAACATGAAGTATACAATGAGGCTAAGGAGTTAAGTGTGTATATCCGTGTGAGTATTTGCGCTATAACAAAGTCTGGTAGTACTACTTCTATAAACAGAAACTCCATGCGAGCGGATTTACAGATGACATTCCTAAGCCTAGTAGACTTCCAGTTTGTTTGTGTGAAATACAGGCTGCATTTAAAGCACATAAAAAGCAGTTATTTGGAAAGCTTTGCTGAGTAATGAATAATGTTGATGTATAAAAAGCAGAATGACAATGTTTTATTGACGATGGTTATTTGTTTTCCACAGATCATAAAATAAAAAATGTATATTAACAATGTATACAACTGTATCTAATAAATTATATTCATACATGTTGCATTGTGTTTAATCGCCTTATACAATACCCCATGAGGCTTAACAGTTGTCCGAGCGAGGTGGAGAGTGGTTAGCACACTGGACTCTCATACGGGAGGACGAAGGTTCAGTCCCGCGTCCGACCATCCTGATTTAGGTTTTCCGTGATTTCCCTAAATAACTTCAGGCAAATGCCGGGATGGTTCCTTTGACAGGGCACGGCTGACTTCCTTCCGATGAGACTGATGACCTCGCTGTTTGGTCTCTTGCCCCAAACAAACCAACCAACTTAATAGTTAAAATGTTGGAGGAGAGACTTAGTAGTTCACACATTTTCTGTGCCAGAGAGAGAGTTTACAGTCTGGTCGCTGCTGCTATGTCGAAAATAACTAGCATATTTTATATGAGATGATATTTTACACTGAAAGGTCTGAGATTTATATTTTCTGTTACAGCTTCTCTCAGTTTCTTCTAATATACGACCACTACCTTCCTGTCACATTCCCACAGTGGTCGGAGGAATCTGTGACACGTTCAGCTGTGAGGACGGTAGATTTCCGATGAGGTGGAGAAAAGATGTTTGAAACTGTAAGAAAATAAGCTTGAGCTGTAGGAAAAAGAAATGTAATAATACAAGATTTAGAAGAACCTATTGAAATGTAATTTCAAGAGTGAGATGGTTGATTGACAATTGGTAAGACAAACTTACAGCTGATCTTGTACATCGAGGAAGAGCTGACAGCCACTGCGATATTCCAGACCGTTGTTCAATCAGAGCACCAGTTTTAACGTCAGCCACCCCAGAAATACGTGTATTTTTCATTGTGGTTTTAGATGCCTTCTTGCTGATTTCATTCAGTATTCTTCCTGCCATCTCACTGTCATCTCCATGGGTTCTCAGCCTTGACGGAGATGAAATTTATAACCTGAGAAATCATTAAACGTAGTACACACATTGTTAAAGAGTATGTCAGTGGACTCGTCATCTTACCAAGAAGTTGAAGCATACATAAGAAATACGTATAGCTATCGAACAGGTGAACCACACCAGGTGTTTATGGGAGCGTAGAGACTAGACTTCAGGAGCACTGCCCATATATATGGATAGTAGAGTGCAGTAGCCAGACAGTACAGTATAGCGTTATACCCAGATTTGGTTTCGGTCAGGTTGGCTCAAATGGCTCTGAGCACTATGGGACTCAACTGCTGTGCTCATAAGTCCACTAGAACTTAGAACTACTTAAACCTAACTAACCTAAGGACATCACACACATCCATGCCCGAGGCAGGATTCGAACCTGCGACCGTAGCGGTCGTGCGGTTCCAGACTGTAACGCCTTTAACCGCTCGGCCACTCCGGCCGGCTTCGGTCAGGAGAATACAGTGACAGTGGGTACAGAATATTGTGCTGTACCCAAATACATACGTGAACGTGGTTGCAGTAGATACCACATTTAGACAGGAAGTGTAATACAGCACTGTACTCAATTACAGCTCCAGACATGGCAGTACAACGCCTATGATTGGCATTGGAGTATAGAGCTGTATCCGAAAACAGTTTCGGCCGAGGTAGGACAGGAAATTAGCCTTACGATAAACAACTGTAACTGAACGTGGTTGCTAAATTATGCGACCTGGGTAGGGTGACGCTCGTGAGGGGCAGTAACGCCCCCCCCCCCCCCCCCCCAAATCACCCGCCTGTTCCATGCCACAAACGCGTTGTGTGGTTCATCTGATCAATACATACACATGTTTGTGATTCGTCAAGTATGCATCAACTTCTTGATAATACGGTGAGAGCAGCTGCCAAACAATTTCAAAATGTGTGTGGTACCTAAAAAATTACTCAGGTTCTTATGTTCATCATTCACAAGCCTGATAACCATGTCTACTATATGGGGATGAAAGGTGATAGCGGGAGGAATACCAGATAAAATCAGCAAGAAGGCATTTAAAACACTCGTTAATAAAACCTAAAAGTGGCGATGACTGATGTTATAAATTGTTGCTCTAATGGAAAAACTGTTTCGAATTACACAGTAGCTGTCAGTTCTTCCTCGATGAACAAGATCTTCTGTAACTTTGACTTAGCCATTGTCAGTCCAGCCAGCTAGTCCTTGAACTTACATTCCAATAGGTTCTTTTACATTTATTTGAGTTTTTTTTCCTATTTCTCATGCTTTTTTCCTTATAATTTCAAACATCTGTTACCACGTCATCGGAAATTTACCTTCCCAACAGCTGAATGTCTCACAAACTATATCCACTGCTGTAGGATTATGATAGGATGGTACTTGGTAATGGTGGTATGGTGGAAGAAACTAAGAGCACCTGTACCAGAAAATGTAGCTCTTAGATCTTTCAGTGTAAAAATCTCATCTCAGTTAAAATGTTCTAAGCCTCTCGCACATATCAGCGGCAACTGGCCTGCAAAGACTCTCTATGGCGAAGAAAATGTATGAAATACTAAAGCTATGAAAATAAATAACAACTGTTAAAAATTTTGTCATTCTCTTTTTTCTACATCAGTCCCACTCACCAATCAACAATACTTTCGAGTAACTGATTTTTATGTTTTAAATTCAGCATATATTCCACGCAAACGAATTGAAGCTGTAACAGACTTAAGAACGCTGTCTGTTGACTTTGCCTGTATGGAGTTTCTGTCTATAGGAGTAATACCAGCAGAGTTTAGTACAGCACACATAGACACATCTATATACATACTTAACTCCTCATTCTGACTGTACACTTCATGTTCCAATAGATACTTGACAGTATCATAGCGGAGACTTTATAGCTGATGGGTAGTAAGTCTTGACACTGCAGATTACTAGTGGATAGAATTCTGCTGCTAATAATAATAAGTGTGAAAAATCATTTAAAAATGCAGTGCCAGCCCAGACAGGAGGGTTGGAGTTTAGCGTTTTGTCTACACTACATTTTCATCACACCAAGGTACATCTACAGCGACACCTGGTGTAAATTCAGTAGTTACACTGCCACCCAGTAGAAGCGTGTGTGGATGCAGTGGTACAGCTGGCTGAGAGTCCTCCAGCTAGTTGGGAAACTACAGCAATCTTAATTCGTACTGGAACCCACTCTTTGAATTTATTCAATCTACTATCACTACTGCTAGTTTAACTCGAAACATTCGAACAATCCTTTCATTCTTAACTCTGGGAAACTATGATCACAACCACAGGTGGAAGTGTAAGAGGCTGAAGACACGGCTAGCTAGGGCATAACCACTCTATGGCGAGCTAACATACACTCACAGGCGACAACTTTGGCAAGCCCCTGCACATCAGCAACACTGACTGGATATGCCAGTTGCTATCATAGGTGACTAGCCTACAGTGTGACCCGATATATGACCTATTGGGCACTACGTGATGGTGAACCAAACTGTTACAGGTATGCTGATGCTGACCTAGATGCCAACACTGGAACCCAGCTGCTGCTGCAGAGGAACATCTCTCCACTACCCAAAGGTATCTGCCTGCATGATGCCCAGTACTAACAAAACCTACCACTGCATGTCCTGTTACAGGCGCAAGAAATCTGCTAATGCTCTTACAGCCCAACTGAAGTATCGCAGAGGCTTTCTTCCCTTGGCTCTTGCCTTGGCACTTATTTTCCTCTGGCCTTCAGACCACTACCCTCATTCAACTTTGGACCCTGTCTACCTCCAGATGAGTGCATGTTAATAATTAATGATAACCAGACGTTCACAAGCATTGCAGTACCCATAGGTTGCAAGACTACACTTACTGAAAACAAACCAATATGCAGAGATGGTAGTAGACCTTTCGTGTTGGCCATTATACTGGTGTGAGCGTGGAGGGGCTCCACCGTATTTTTAAAAAAAAGCTACTGCTACTACTACAAATCTTAGTATGGTACTACACCAACTGAAGCAAAGCGATCCACACATCTGTATGAACTGTCATATCGCATTTGCCTCTCCAGATATCCTTACAATTCATCACAAATGAGACACGTTTGTTGCGTGTGATGTTAAAGATTTTGATGCTGCTTCAGCTAAGCCTCTAACCTTAGAAAGGCGACTATGACCATCTATCCCCTGGAAGTCTACATACGCACAGAATATCTTATTTCATTGCTAATAGACCCCTTTTGCTATTCCACCTGCATATGGAACAATGGAAGAACGCATATGTGTCACAAACAAGTAACTTCAAGTGTTTGAGTGTGGTGAATCTATGCAACTTCGACTCTGCAATACGGATCGCTATGGAGAGACTAAATCAGTGTGAGACGTTTCTTGAACTACTCTTAGATTATGTTGTCAAGAACGTGTTGGAATATAAAGGTAGTATTCCTGAATTCTGGTTGGTGTTAGATACATGGTGTGCTGTGGTTTGGTATCTGACTCTGATGACTGCTTTTAGTGTTGAAATGTCATAAATAAGACGGGAACAAATTATCATCACCACAAGAAGTCGCTGTTTTGTTAAATAGTTCACCATCGCTGACGATTATTTTACAGGGGGTGATGTGAACATAGCATAATTTCTGAACCATTATTTTCCATGAGTCTTGTAAACAGTTGCTGTTAATCCCCTCTGGAAACCTATAAATGGTTTTTGTCGGATAGAATCGATATACAAAGTAGTAGCTACATTCTCTTACAGTTTGCGACCATTGTGTTTGGAACTCTGTAAGAAAGAAACTTGCTAGGTGAATGTACGTCAGGCACTGGAAATTGATTTTATCCTACTACAGAGCATGCCAGTTGTGGTGGGGCACACTTCCTGTACACCATACCACCTGGCAATTCAGACCTGCATCATGCAGGAGAAAGTGGATGGTCATGACTGGAGATGATAGCAGCTGCATGGTTTGTTGCTAATGTGGACCTGTGTGATGTTGTACAGAATGCGGTAAGCCTGGGCAAGCAGTCTGGTAAAGCATGTAGGTTATGCCTGTTATGTAATGTCGTAAGTGTTACATCACCCTCCCCCAACACAATGTTCTAAAATTAGGGTATGTATGTATACAGGCTGCATCAGTGATGTAACCAGTTTTAAAGGTAGGACGAGTGCTCTCTGGTGGTGTCACCCAGCAGAGTCCCTATCATTTTAGACTTGGCCTCTGTGGATTTTCTCAACATTTTGGAGTTATTATGGTTGGTATGGATCGGTGGAGGTTGTTTAAGCATAGCACAAGCAGAATTGGGGGGAAGTTGGCCCAGCTCGTTGTGGAGCAGCACGCACAGTGGCAGGTGGTGTGGATTGCAGGGCAGCATGGTTGATGAGAGTGGCATGTGAGTAATGGCTGAGGTGGTAGTGTTGGCGCAGGCAGTTTGTGGGTAGTGCAGGGGCGGAGCAGGGGTGGAGAGCTCTTCCGCTACCCTCACCAGAGTTTGTTTCAGTAATAACGGAATTGGAGGGATCCATACTTAGAGCATGCCGTGGCCATGCACCTCTGAGCGAATGGTAGCTTGAATGGAAAAACATGTCAAGTAGGCCAGCAGACAGGCCTGGACCTGCTCAATCAACCTTTGTCTCAGGTGTCGTAGTGCTAGTATTTCAGAACTAGGATTCTGAGGGAATAGAGTCTGTCCCAGCGTTTGAAGCCTGGACCACTATGCCAGAATTCCATGCTGTCATGAATAGCCCAACAGCTCTGATCTGCATTGTGACATCATAGAGCTAGGGCCAGTATTCCAGCTCTGGGACGATATACAAGAAGTGCACACTTTTATAAACATCCCAACAAGTTTGATCTGGATTGCGACATTTTGAGCCAGGGCAAGTATTCCATGCCAGCGAGCATGACAATGCGTCATCTTGCATTTCTGACCAGTTCATACTCAGGACAACAACCCTACTTCCACAAGAGTGGGTGAAATTCACTAGCACAAACAGGCTATTTCTTTTTAATTTCCCACCAAACTTTGAATTTCTCGCCAAATTTTGTATTGTCTGCCATTTTATACGTATTGGCCTTTGCCAGATGGAGGAGGGGTTGGGGTGGGAAGATCTCATGGCTTAACGATGATGTCACCGAGAGCTGCAACTGTCCTAGAATAATTACTGAAAAGAATGAGAGCAGTTCCCTATTCTCTTCTTTGCTTGTATTAAGAACTAAGGCACAGTCCAGAAGTTATGAAATTGTTTTAACCACTATGTATCTGGAACAATTGAACTGTGGTGAATAAGGGTTTTCATAAATGACTGTAACCAGTCGCTTTTCGTAATGGCAGAATTTTTATTTTTCCATTACTAGTTTCACATCCAGTAAAACACATAGTGGTTGTTAACTGTCGCAATGTGTATACTGTGTTGTGTTGATAAGATAACTGGACATCTTAAACAATGTTTTCCAAAGTGATGTGTGCCCTTAGGAACAATCTCGTGGACTGAAACAACTCTACCCAGCGGCCCCCACAATGTTCTGAACTATCACTAAGGACCGTACCATATGATGATGAGTAGCTAGGCGACTTGAAACCAGTAACGGGAAACTAAAAGTTCCATGATCACATAGGACGCCTAGGTGTAGCCATTACTAAAAACCTGTTCAGGAGTTATGTTTAGTGAAATGAATACAAGATCGCCGCGTGGGATTAGCCCAGCGGTCTGAGGCGCTGCAGTCATGGACTGTGCGGCTGGTCCCGGCGGAGGTTCGAGTCCTCCCTCGGGCATGGGTGTGTGTGTTTGTCCTTAGGATAATTTAGGTTAAGTAGTGTGTAACCTTAGGGACTGATGACCTTAGCAGTTAAGTCCCATAAGATTTGACACACAATACAAGTTCTTACTGGCAAATTGTAAATTTTTTAAAACTACTCTTTCACCAAACACTGACGAATGTCAAATATTACCCCAACTACTGACACCAGTCAGCGGAAATAGTTTCGGTACTAGTACCATAAATGCAATCGCAGTAGTATTATGTCTGCGTTTCTCTAATTACATGAAAGAAATCAGAGAAACCGAACTACAATTGCAGCTGCTCTCTTTTTTTTTCGACAGTATCGTTAAAGGGCTTACAGTGCTGCAGCCTCCTCCAGCAATAATACAGTTGTGCCCATCGTACTTCTTCTGAAAATAGCACCATAATAGGGTTCATCCTTTTGACCAGCTGACTCTGTTGTATCGTTTGAGTCCCCATCTGGAACACTAAAAGTGTAAAGAGAATCATTCGGAAAATGAGTTATAATTTTTCTGTGAAGAGCATTTTCTGAAAATCATTAATGGCTCAGTCTTGACGATGCTGGCTCCGCAGTAAACTGATCCCTTTCTGCTCTGGCGTAACTAAAGCACACACTAGAGAAGGTCTAGATTTTGTATAAATTTGGAATCCTTCGATACACAACTACATTCCTGAAGCAGCTGTAATTTCTGCATGCAATTTTCTGGGAGATATATCTGTATTTCATCATGGTGGTAAGGCCAGATATCGGTGATGTTAGAGACTGATTACTCATGGCCAACATTGTTTGGGAGTCCAATGTGTTACACGTGTCAGTAGGAATTCTCACCAAAGCCCCTAAAAGGCCTCTATGGAACACTGACACTTATACAGAGATGAAATGTGCTGACATTTCTGCGGAGTAAAAGACACTTGGCAGTGTTTTGCTATCCTATTCGTTGACTTCGCCAACTCAAAAGAAAACTGTCAAACTACACCGTAATTTCGACCCAACTGGTAAAAGAAAAATTAATTATCATAATAAAGTGACTCATCACAGTTTCTCAACCTTTCAACATATATTAAAACAGATACATAGTAATACATATCGTAGACTGTAGCCAGTTGTGCTAACCTGCTAGACAGGATAACAAGTCCTGGGGAAAGACGCGTATTTCAGCCAGAGCCCCAGGTTCCTTAAAAATGTCTGTACGCTCAAGTGTTGCAACCCGTTGAACGCTGCTGAAAGTTCTCCATTTGCATTAGTTTTGTTTACTGGGTCTTCAAGACTGCGTTTAAGCGATGTCTTTCGAGTATTAAGTCTTAAACTTCGCCTTTCCTGTGTAAAAGTCCAAATATTATAAAAAAATTTTGAGACAACTGCATAACTTCCAGTTGTCTACTAATCACGGCCATATTCGCATCACGAAGTATGCCTTTCCTATGCCGGTTACACAGTTTCAAGCTTTGTGAAAATCTTGATATTTACATACAGTGACTGATGTTTGCATTGTTCTATTTTTCGAATTACTCCAGATTTTGGCAAGACAATGTTACGATTTATTGCGCATGTAATGTGATGTGGTGGAAGTTACCAATTATTCACAACCAGACAAAACAAATTTTGGGTCATACTCGTAACATCATTATTGAGATATATAGTCTATCATCGACATAGTTTCGCGTTATGACTTCAGGATGTTTACAGCAATGTACTAGTTCATCTACCAAAATTCAGCTCTGGTATTGTTCATCCAACCAGTTTCATATATGTTTATGAGTGCACATATATATATATATATATATATATATATATATATATATATATATATATATATATATATGTGTGTGTGTGTGTGTGTGTGTGTGTGTGTGTGTGTATGTGTGTGTGTATGCGTGTATTTGCACTCTAGCGTGGAAAAGGATAGCTCCAAAAACTAGCAAGTTTTCTTTATTTTTTGGGTGTGCCTACTCAAAGCTTCTGATTATCTGTGAGTGATCTTCTATACTGCTAAAGTATAGTAGCAGGAAAAAAATTTAGTACACCTCGAAAGGCGATGTCGATTTTGATCCAATGATGGAACATGCCACCTGGGGTATAGTAGGTGTACTGATAATGATTTCAACGTCGTCTGCCAACAGATAGCGCTGTCGCATAGCTACCAGAGTCCCATCCATGTCTACCCTTTAACGGACAGAAGGCAAGTGGACTTCAGCAATTCGATTTTAGCAAATTTGAAATGCCTGGTCCTTCCTGCGTGAAACAGTTTTTGTTTTATATAAATACGACAATTTCTTCATGAGATATGATGGTTTTGCTGACGCTTTGTGCAATCTGGCATTTAAATGCCACACCTTCCTTTTTGCACCATGCAGAGTTAATGCACAGCATTCTTTCACGCCTTGTATGTTTCATGCTTGTATTGTTTTATCGCTTCAGTGTTCCCTACCCTGTATCTGCTATCGGTACTCGCTTTTCCGATCGTGTTTGTTATTGTTTCGAGCGTTAATGGTTGTACTTAGTGAAGTTCGTTGTGAGTGAAGTACGTGTTGATTTGTATTTTATTTGGCTCAGCGTGTTTTCATAAAAATGCCACGAATAAAGAAATTCTCGCCTAAACTAAAATTCAGAGGAAATAAATACGTAAAGGTAAATGAGGTTAGTGGGTCAAAGGAACCAAGAATGTTAGACACAAAGAAAATCAGCACATCAAGAAAGAAACTGCACTGTCTTCAAGGCAGTTCCTCCCAGTCAGCTTGTGGAGATGAACATTCGTTTGGGAATATTATGGTAAACCTTAGCATGCTCTGTGATTTCATTTCTAAAAATACTGTGTGCAGAATATGTGGTGGTGATGTATCTTTGGGTGAGAATCAGTGTCTTCGTAAAGGGATTGTTTCAAACCTGACACTGAGTTGTACAAAACGTGGTGCAGTTGCTACAACAATGACATCAAAAGTGGCAAATAATAATTTATATGAGAAAAACATAAGGCTAGTTTATGGTCCCAGATCTAGTGGTAAAGGGATGGAGGCAGGCAAACTTTAATGTGCATTACTTGACTTTCCAAATCCTCTTGCAAAATGTATGACTTACAATAATGTTATTGGTACTGTTGCTGCTGAAATTTTTAACTTCTCAATGAAGGAAGCAGCTGAAGAAGCACTCAAGGAAAGTGATGACAGTGAAAGTGGTGATATTTGTGCATGTTTCGATGGCAGCTGGTAGAAACGTGGAACACATCACTAAATGGTGTTGTGACAGCTACATCATTTGATACTGGCAAGGTAATTGATGTAGAGATTCTAAGCAAGTACTGTAAAACTTGTGGCAGTGGAACTGAGAAAGAGCATGAATATAACTGTCAGATGAATTATACTGGTCCAAGTGGTGGGATGGAAGTAGCAGGAGTTCTCAGGATTTTTAATCGTTCAGTGGCAGAGGTGTCAGATACACACAGTATTTAGGGGATGGTGACAGCAAGGCTTATGACTGGGTATGTGCAGAACAACCCTATGGTCCTAATCTCACAATTTTTAAATTAGAGTGCATTGGGCTTGTCCAGAAGAGAATGGGGCCCAGGTTCACAAGATTATTGAAAGAAAAGTCAAAAATAGTATTGGAAGATGGTAAGAAGATAGGTGGTAAAGGTCGCCTGACAAATGTTGAAATAGATGCATTACAGAATTATTATGGCTTGGCCATAAGAAGAAATGTAGGGAATTTAGAAAGCATGAAAAAAGCTGTATGGGCTATCTTTTTCCATAAGCTTCCCACAAATGAAAATCCAGTGCACGGTTTTTAACTGAATGATCCTGACGCTTGGTACAAGTACAGGACAAGTGCCAGATATGACTACAAACATTCTTTATCTGCATCTGTAATGAATGAAATTAAACCCATATTTAGAGACCTTTGTAAAGATATCTTGTTGAAGAAATGTCTTTATGGGAAAACCCAAAATTTAAATGAATATGTGAATTCTGTCAATTGGAACTGGTTACTAAAAACTGTATTTGTTCAGCTTACAACACTCAGTTTACACGTATTTCATGCTTCAGTGATGGTGTAATTAGAAAACTGGATGTTTTCGAGTTATTGGGCATAAAATTTAGTGGAAATACTGCAAAATCCTTGGTACAAATAGATAAAGAGAGAATCTGCAAAGCAGATATTGCTAATTTAAAATGCACAAAAGAAGCGAGACAGAAAATAAGAGGGACCAAGAGAAGACAATAAGATCAATATGAGTCAAATGACGCTCAGTACGGTGCAGGAAAATATTAGTGGTAAGTAATTCTCATCAATAACTAGACTAGAATTGCAATATTAAAATTTAAATTGATTTTTCTCAAAACTATGTTTTTTTACTTTCAGGTACCATTATTTGATAAACTAAAGGGATTAGAAACATTAAATTTGGTCAATTTGTACTGCAGATGGTAATAAGTTATTACAAGTAAATTGAGAACCACCAAACAATCAGAAACCATTTTATAATAATTAACGTATAAAGAGAAGTTAATTTTACTAGTGAAAGAATAACATTTTTTTCTTCAAACCATAAGAGGTATTGTGTTGATTTTCCTTGTAAATTGAAGCATATATGTTATATATATGCAGTAAAAATTTCATTGCTTTATCACTTATAGTTCTTTTGAAAAGTGTACCTACTCAAAGGGTAAAATAGCATTGACAGAATAGGGATAAAAATTGCCTTCCGTCTCCCCTTAAAACTGGAGCCGTTCCTGTGCATTAATGGCTAGTGGGGCGAGTAAAGCTATCTCTCCATATACGGTGGTCTGGCTGTCGATGAAATCGGAATATCGAAGTGTTCGTTGAATGTAACTTCGCAAAACTGTATGCCGTTCTGTTAAGCCTAAGATGTATACTTTTACTGATAGGTGATGACTTACATTCGCCCATTACCAAAGCGCCTCATTCTCATTGCACAGCAAAAGGAAACATCGTAAGCAGAGGTGCTGAAATTAAGTAAATATACGCCTGAATCCGTAATCAATTGAAGCCTCTAGCTTTAGAGAAAATGCTTTGATGTGCTTCATTTGCCAAGAAATTAGCACCAGATTGCGAGGTACTTAGCAGTATTAACGAAGTTGCATTTCCTAATGATATTCACGTTAAAGGATGTAACAGCGGCATATTTGCCTTCCCATGATGCTGGTGGTGCTTCGATTTTTTCTGTTTTCTGCGTTTTCATGAGAGATATGACCCTAGAGAATACACCGGTCCTCTTGAACTATAAAAGTGAAAATCAAAGCAAAAACTGATATCCTAGAATTTACAGCATTTTTTCATTTTCAGTTATTGTTAGTTACATAAAGTTATATGAGATTTGTGATGATAAAATCTAATTTTAATAACATGTGAAACGCTTATTTATTTTTAGATGGTTCCGTTGAATTTCACTAGGTCACAAAAATATTGATGTCACTGTCACATACTTGCGGGACAACAAATGAAAAAAATGTAAAAACATAAGACTGGATCTAACCAAGGATCGCAAAAGTTTGAAACTGCTCTTAGCCAGCACGGTGCCAATTCGCTTGGTATGGCACAACGTGTGTCAACTGATGCTGCAGCGTCAGAGCTTTGACTGTCATTTTCTCGGAAAGTACTGAGTGTTAGCATTTAAGACAAAATATGAACCCCTTTATTTTCAGCAAGTTAAGTTTCAAATGTGTCAGAGAGCGGGCTGTAGAATGTCCTCCTTGTAAAACATAGTTTCAGTATTTCCGCACAGGAAACACAGCTCGGCCAATCTCTTATAGCCCCACAACGTCTCTCTTGAGAAACTAATACACTGCCAAAATTAAGTACCACGTTGTGCATACCTCAGGACTACTATGGTGATTCGACTTGTTAAAGTAAGGTTAAACCATAATGATTCCGTCGAAACTGGCATATATCCATTTCCTTTGATTTGTGAACACTTTTATTATCCCTTTTTGACTCTCTTCCTGAAACTATATCATTGCTGAGTTTATCGATGAAATTGTAGAATGCAGTGACCGACACTCCCTACTTCGACTTCGAGTTAGCAAAGTATTTAAAACGACTCTAAGAGATTATCAAGTACACACATTAGGTGTTTGTTAGCCGTATAGGGGCGAATTCAAATCGGAGATACTTACACAATAAATGGTTTAGGTTTCATCTCGAAATATTTGATTCGTTTTATCAACCTCATTTCATCTAAATTCGTTGCCTCAGCGGAGCTTAATATTTTCATGTTATTCCACAGGGACATAAAGGATGAGATGTCTTGTCCCCATGCCTATGCTTCTTTCTGGATTTACCCTATTTATGTGACTCAGCATTTTAGTTAAACAAGAGACATGTGCAGTAGTATCCCAAGACAAGTTAATGTGCGTGGGAATTATCTTTAATACATTTTTAAGCCATTCCAATAGTCTCCAAGATGAAATAAAAGTATAATTAGCGTTTTCCACTAAGTCGGTTTCAGACGCAAGCTCTATAATATTTAACATAGCAGTCTGTTTTAAAATTTACACCTAGGTATTTCTCATATCTTTGTTGTGGTAGCCTAGAGAGGTTGTTAATGTGAAACTACTGGGAAATAAACTACGAGCAAGATGTGACAACTGCAAGGTACTGTATGGACATTCCAACTTGATACTTTCATTCCTATCGGTCTTAAGCTGTCTGCAAACTGAAAAGCTCATTCATCAGGCGCTTTTTGCTTTTACTGACAAAGCATCAAGAGTGGTTTTACCGTAATCATTAAGAGCAGACGATACTTTTCGTCTCTGTTTTTATAGAACGAAGGACACTCTTGCTTAAGAATGACATACTCTACACACTGCATTCGGTTCTTTTTGGTCCTTGTTTCATATTCTCATCACAACTGCTTCTCCTTTCACACTACGAGAAAATGGAATCTAGCTAGCAGTGGAATGACTGACCTGTTTAATTATCTGAGTGGCCTTAGTCCGATTCGTTGGTCATTGCGGAAAATTTCGTTGCACAGTTCGCTGTTGTGATTTGAAACTGTGTGTTGTTCGCAGCTTATTAAATATGATTTCAAAACGTGAACATCTACAAACAGTGTTATGACGTCTTTTCGTTTGCTTTATTACGTATTAGAAGTGTTGCCATTGCGAGCATTCATAAGGAATGCTGTTTTCACGTATATAGGGCTAATATTAAAATAAATGTTATTTATTCATACTGTTAATAGAGTCTGATGATATTAAAAAGGCGAATCGCTTCCGGTGAATCATATTTAATTTGCAGTTAACTTAAGGCAACAGCTACTGGAGAGGAAATGTACACAAATAATTTTCCCTACTGTCTGTTTACGATGGTGCAGTCACTGCATCTGGTTATTATTTGTAACTACGCATTACTTCCAAAACATAGTTACAGATTAAGAAATAACGGCCTATGCTAGGTATTCTCTTCCCAGTCAATGCAGTGGCAGCCAACAATGCATCTTCGAAGGGCGATCTTCACGAGTCCAGCCAGGTCAAGAAACACATCGGCTGAGCAGATGTATTCTGTCTGTCACTAGTCTAACGGACATTTAGAAACACTGTAGAATATGTTCGTCAACCATGTGGCCGTCGGTTTACTTTCTGGAGTGGTTCAGAATCATGGTAAATTCCCTCGATATTTTCCTGTCTTGCAGATTAAATATTCCGAATTATTTCCAGTTAAGAGATGACATAGAGGTAGCAGACTTACGTTTTAGAGACCAGGAAGCTCGTTGAAACATAAAATGTAGCTTACTTTGCCATTTACGTGCGAATTATCAGTCTTACGAGGAACCCTTTGAGTGCGAGGTCGCAAAAGGCCAGTGATGTTGCCGGTAGTCGACGACCCACATATTGTTTACCATGCAACCGTAATATTGGCTGCTAATGACAGAGGACGGTACTGGAAGTATCCTACGGTGAGTGCAACATGAGGCTACGGATCGTAGTCGAACTGCTTATTCGACGAATAACTCACAACAGTGCTACCGTGCTAATGGTGCTGATAAAAAGCAGAGAAACAGAAACGATAAACAAAGCAAACATGGGATTATATCTACAGCAACATTTGCCAAAGGTGGCATTTCGACAGAAAGTTCAAATGTTTCAAATGGCTCTGAGCACTATGGGACTTAACTGCTGAGGTCATCAGTCCCCTAGAACTTAGAACTACTTAAACCTAACTAACCTAAGGACATGACACATATCCATACCCGAGGTAGGATTCGAACTTGCGACAGTAGCGGTCGCACGGTTCCAGGCTGTACCGCCTAGAACCGCTCGGCCACCAGCGGCCGGCTCGACAGAAAGCAACAAAAGGAATTTCGCAGAGTGAAATATCAGCGTTGTTATAAGATGAGTCAGTGGAATGTGTGATGTCGCACTGAGAGTGGATACCTAGCTGAACGTCCTGCATGGTTTATAACTCCCAAGGAGTTCACCTTCGATCTCAATATACATGAAATATATTAGCAGTTCCAGCTGCATAATGGAACGACGACAATGAAAATTTGCCCCGGACCGGGACTCGAACTCTGGTTTGCCGCTTATCACGAGCTGTCGCCTTACTGTATAGCTAACCGAGAACGACTAACGACCAGACCTAAACTTCCATAAGTCGTCAGGCATGTATCTACAACCTGTACTCGTACATTCATTATGTCTATTCCCGTACAGGCGAGACGTTTTAATTGAAAGTCGCCATCCCGGGGTTGGCGGATAAATACGATTTTGCAGTGTCTCTGTCCTTCCGAATTACGATGCTTTGTTCCTTCGGAGTTCCGTACTTCAGAATAACACACGCAGCGCAATATCCTATGTATCCGCCGACAGTTAGCAAGAGACTCTCAAGTAAAATATCTCCCCTGTATGGAAATGTACTTAATGGATGTATGAGTACAGAATGTTGACACGTTGCTGACGACATATGGAAGCTTGGGTATGGCCTTCACTCGTGCTTGGGTAGAGGAAGGCTAAGGTGGCCGCTCCCGATAAGCGGGAAAACCGGATACGACTCCCGGTCCGGCACAAATTTCCACTGTCGTCATTCCATTATACAGCCGATGGTTTCCATAATCGCAACTGCGAACACATTTCATGTATTTCATAACAGCTGCAGTCGCGCAGTACCTGTTCCTTCGGACATGGATGCGTGTCTGAAGAAACATTGTATCGTAATTCGGAGTGACACGGGCACTGAAATATGGTATTCGATGTTGATGGTACTAACTGTTGTGATCACTGTTGAACGCCATTTTTCATTCGGTATTAATTGCCTAGTAGGCGGTGCAGGTCTCCCGCATCGCCCCTACGCTCCTCGGAGTATGGGACCTCATCATCATCATTCGTGGTGCCAGCTGATGGTTTGTTTTGAACGTTTCTTGACTGTCGATGATCTCAATTTTGTGACAAATAGTACATACATCCCATAGAAGGTTAATCTCTACACATCCTGCACACTCATTTTCTGTCGACCTCTAGATGCATATGGTGAGTCATAAGCAGATAATATTTTTCTGTCATAACTGATAACACATCACTTTGAAATTAGCCTTACAAAAGATTGACCTTGCGACCTCGCTCACAAGGGGTCCCTAGTTAGCCATAACTGGTAAAACAAGGAAGCTCTCTATGATGCAGTTGTATGCTGGATTAGTAGTAAAGTTCTTCAAGTGGATGAGTGGGGTAGTTTTCACTTCAAGTCTCTCTGGATACAAGATTTTTACCTAATCTGTAAAAGAGCCACTAGTAGGCAGATGGATATGCTGCAAAGAAATCGTAAGACAACTTCTCCCCTATAAGTTTTGTTGCTGCCTTGATTCTGTACGCTGCAGATCTAAAAAATATTCAAATATGTGTGAACACCTAAGGGACCAAACTGCTGAGGTCATCGGCCCCAAGACTTACACACTACTTAAACTAACTTATGCTAAGGACAACACACACACCCATGCCCACGGAAGGACTCGAATCTCGGGCAGGAGGGGCCGGCATATCCACAGGTGAAAAACTTGCTGAACTGTACACTTTATAGTGCGCACTCTTTCTGCTTCTGTCAGCTGTATGCACTTAATTGTGGCACTGAATGATTTAACAGGATTTCCTTATATATCTACCCCTACTGCTACATTTGAATATTTTCGTGGTAGTCCTCTAGCCCAGCTTCATTACGACTGTGGAATGAACGTAGACACAAACCATTTAGAAGCCGAATGTGCGTATCATCCGGTTAATTCTGGGATACTTTGTTTTATTAAAAAAAACTTTCTTTAGAAACGTTATCATGATAAGTTGTAAGTCATATGTAACAGTACAGTGCATACTAAATAGTGTTTTTTCCTTAGTTTATTGAACGCAGTAGATAGACATAAGAGATAAATAAATCAGCAGCAATATAGTCTCCCACATTATCTAAAACTTTCTGAGAATTTTCGAATAGTTTTTCGACTTTATGCCTGTAGACAATATGTTGATAGCTCTTCGTCTCCTTGCAAGTTATACCGTGTTAGCAGACTGTAAAGGTGTGCTGTTCAGCATAACGATGAGGCAAGAGGTCTCGCAAAATGTGTCACTGCCCGTACATATGGCTAACTGCGTACCAACTTACTCCATGTCACGGATTGTGCAGCCACACCCGCTGGAAGTCAGAGTCCTCCGTCGGGCATGGGTGTGTGTTTTGTTCTTAGCACAAGTTAGTTTAAGTAGTGTCTAAGTCTAGGGCCCGATGACCTCAGCAGTTTGATCCCTTAGAAATTCACACACATTTTTGAGTCTACCTGCCGCATCAATACGTAACATCTTTTTTCCAGTGAAAACCCCCAAAACTAGATATAAGGGACGCCTTTCAATAAATTTGTTTAATACGTTAGGCAACAATTATTGTTTCCCTCGTATCTGAAAATGGAACTTCAGTAACCCTGTGATGTGCTTACCACTTCAGGTGTACACATTACTTTGTGCCCTGAACGTTAGAAGTAACCTGTGACATACTTGAGCAATAATGTTATATATAGCTGCCCAAGAATTTGGGGTCCTTAATGCAAGTAGAAAGTCCACATTTACAGCGATGTTGCCGCTGGTACCACTGTTTAGATAACACTGCAGTCTAGTAACATCTAGTGTATCGATCTCTCCATATTCACATCTATTTGCCTGACGATTGCCGATTTTACGCAGATACACAGGGCAGGGCACAGTTCATGTCCTGTTATGAAATTGTTCTCCCCTCGACCGGGATTTATATATTGCATTTTTTTTCCTTTCTCGAATGTCAAGGAATAATTTTTAAACACTACGGCCAACGTCCTTATTGCCTCAGCTCATCTGTCACGTTCCGATTCTGAAGGACTTAACACGTTCCCTCCAGCATGTACCACTGGTGGCTCACGCCAGATCCTCCCACCAAGCAGCGTGTACCACATACGACTCACACTCGCCTCTACCTAACATGGTACCTGCAATTCATCAACGTATGATGTATTATCTGTAAGACAGGCGCTCTGAATACAATTTTGTCTGACCCTTCATCGAGAAAGCTTTCTGATCAAATGAGGTATCACTTAACTTGTGATTAATTTAATCTTAAATTATTTCGTGTGATCTCTCGCTGTTTTAAAAAAATGAACTTACATTGATCAGCCAGAACATTATGACCACATCCCTAATACCCAGTATGTCCGCTTTTGGCACAGATAACTGTGGCCGCGCGGAGTGGCCACAGGATTTGAGGCGTCGTGTTACGGACTGTGCGGCCCCGCCCGCCGGAGGTTCGAGTCCTCCCTCAGGCATGGGTGTATGTGTTGTTATTAGCGTAAGTTAGTTTAAGTGGTGTGTAAGTCTAGGGACCGATGACCCAAGCAGTTTGGTTCCTTAGGAATTCACACACATTTCAAGATTTTGATACCTGTGGCGATGCATCGTCGCATGGAAGCAGTAAGCCATCGGTAGGTCTCTGGAGGGAGTTGGCACTACATCTGCTCACGCCAGTTACCGAATACCCGTAAATTCCGGGGAGGTGGCGATGAGATCTGACGCCACGTTTTATCACATCCCAGATGTCTTAGATCGCGTTAAGACGTGGCGTGTTGGGGGTCCAGCACATCAACTGTAACTCTCCATTGTGTTCCTCGAACCACTCCTTCACACTCCTGGCCTTCCGACATGGCGCATTATCTTGTTGAATAATGCCACTGCCGCTGGAAAACATAATCGTCATGAAGGGGTGTAAATGGTCCGCAACCAGTATACGATACCCCATGGCCGTCATGATGCCCTGCACGAGCTCCATTGCACCCATGGATGCCCACATGAATGATCCCCAAAGCAAAATGAAGCTGTCACCAGCACGTCTCCGCCCTGTAGTACAGGTGTCAAGCAGCTGTTCCCCTGGAAGACAACGAATTCGTTCCCTCCCATCGGCATGATGAAGAAGGTATCGGGATACATCAGACTATACAACACTCTGCCACTGAGCCAAAATCAAGTGCCGATGGCTACGTGTCCATTTCAGTCAAAGTTGCAGATTTCGCGGCGTTAACATTGGCACATGCATGAGTTGTCGGCAGGGGAGGCCCATCATTAGGAGTGTTCGGTGTAGTGTGTGTTCAGACACACTTGCACTCTGCCCAGCACTAAAGTCTGATGTTAGTTCCGCCACGGTTCTCTTTTTTACTAGTATACCCAGCCTACGATGTCCGACTTCTGTGATTAGGCTCACTGAGATTACCTGCAGCGTGCGTGTGTCTGACTAGCAGTCAGACGTGTTTATGTCGTAGGGGACCAGTAGGCCGCGGGGGATTAGCCGAGCGGTTTAAGGCGCTGCAGTCATGGACTGTGCGGCTGGTCCCGGCGGAGGTTCGAGTCCTCCTTCGGGCATGGGTGTGGGTGTTGTCCCTGGGATAATTTAGTTTAGGTAGTGTGTAAGCTTAGGGACTGATGACCTTAGCAGTTAAGTCTCATAAGATTTCCCACACATTTGAACATTTTTTTGGACCAGTAGTCACTATATTCTAGCTGATCAGTGTATGTCACTTTAAAAATTAAAGGTCAGTATATTAAAATAGTAGCCTAAGCTTCCGAATACGATACCGCCGCACAGCGAGAAACAGGAAAAGCAGCGTCACCAATTGGAGAAATGCATGAATACGTGAGTGGCCCCACAGTGAGGAACACAACACCTAGCGCTGGTGTGAATGTGTTAAGCTGCACTTTATTAGTAATTTGTTTGACAGTGACCTGTCTTACTTTCTCAAAGTCCCCTTTCCGCAACCAAGAGCATGCAGCTCTGTAGAATATAACTGTATCGGCAGGATGCACTTCCAAAATTACTGAGAATGCTTTTAGTGGTGGTGTACCAAGTGTTCCCGGAAGTACATTTCGCAACATATGTCTTAGGCCCAGCTCTTGGGTCCTCGTGCTTGCTGCGAATCCATTACTGACATGAAAGATGACACGATGATACACTCTCACTGCTAACGATGGTAATTTATAAGTCACATTTCCAGCTCATGCGAGCTTGTGCATGATTTTGTACGGTTTCTCGGTGAAATTACTAAGGTGAGCTGAGTAATTTCTTTCCTCGTCTATATGAAATTCTGAATATCGGCGCATTATACATCTGCGAATGAAAGTTCCTCTTAATTGGAGAGTAGAAGCTCTATTTCGAGACAATCTGCCCTCTGGCAGTATAAAAGTTGTATTGTGGACAGACATTGTTTAGTTTTTTTAATGCGTTATTACTGCACCATTTTTATGTATCATCGTAAGCGGTGGCCCTATCGAACTTCTTTAAGGTACACTGGGAACTACTGTCATTTCTTATCATGCTTCCCTGTTATTAATGACGTAATTAGTTCAATCCAGTAGGAAATTTTCAGTTCAGCTGCACATCTGTTTTATTATCTCGTTCACACCCAAAACAATATCTCGTCGTATAACGTTAGTTTAAACCATAGCTGATTTGTTTACGCTTTCAGGATAAAAATAAAACTCAGTTTTCAGGGACCAGCTGCTGCCCAAATTCAGGTACTTTCAATGTCACAGCTTTTTAACCTACTTTGGTAATTAGGTACTTGTTCAGATACCGATCTAGAAACTTTTGAGGTCTTCAAAAGTCATGTGACACCTCCTAATACAGTGTCGAACCTCCATTTGCCTGACGTAGCAAAGCAGTTCGACGTGGCATGGACTCAACATGTCATTGGAAGTCCCGTGCAGAAATACTGAGTCATGTTGCCTCTATAGCCGTCCATAACCGCGAAAGTGTTGCCATTACAGAATTTTGAGCACGAACTTACCTCTCGATTATGTCCCATAAACGTTCGATGAGACTGATGTCGAGTGATATGGGTGGCCAGACCATTCGCTGGAAATGTCTGGAATGTTCTTCAAACCAGTCGTGAACAATTGTGCCCCGGTGACAGGGAACATTATCATCCATACAAATTCCGTCGTTGTTTAGGAACATCAAGTCCATGAATTGCTGCAAATGTTCTCAAGTACGCAGACATAACCATTTCCAGTCAATGATCGATTCAGTTGTACCAGAAGAGCCAGTCCATTCCACGTAAACACATTCCACATCGTTATGGAGCCATCATCAGCTTGCACAGTGCTTTGTTGACAACTTGAGTCCATAGCTTCGTTGGATCTGCGCCATAATCCCAACCTACCGTCAGCTCTTATCAACCGAAATCGGGACTCATCTGACCAGAGGCTCTTAACTGCCGTCATGCGGCCATAATCACGTCGGAAACCTTTTCACCTGAATCACCTGAGAACAAATGACAGCTCCGCCAATGCATTGCCCTTTTATACCTGGTGTGCGCGACACTACCGCCATCTGCATACGTGCATATCGTTATCCCATAACTTTTGTCACCATAATGTACATTTATATTATTGTATTTCTTTTCATCTTTTCTATCGTTCAGTCATCACATACATATATACTTACAAGCCAAAACCATTTGAGGACTGCTCACTGAAGGACTGAGAGCCGCTTGGTTGCGTTGTGGGTAAGTGATATGGTAACGAACGTATAAGCTGAACAGATAGAATATTATGACCACCGACCTGCTATCGATACAAATCCATCCAGGCGATATCAGCGTCATCTAGCGAGGAATGATTGCTAGTCTGACACACAAACGGTGCATATAGTATCAGTTGAGCATGCTGTCCATGTGGATAATGGGGAATGAGCACGATCTGTCTGGGTTTGACGGAGAACAGATTGTGATTGTTCAAGGAGTGCTGTGGTGAGTGTCTTCAACACGTGGCGAAACCAAGGTGAAACCACTTCTGTACATTGTGGAGTTGGGCGGCCACCCCTCATTACAGATGTTAAACGTCGTAAGTTGGGCAGACTGATAAAACAGAACAGGTGGCAAACTGTGGCGGAACTAACATCAGACTCTAACGCTGGGCACGTGACCCTCGGCACTGTACGCTGGCGCAGTGGCAGATTGTTGCATAGGCTAATGAATTCCGATACCTTCTTCATCATGCTGATGGGAAGGCACGAATCTGTTGTCTTCCAGGGGAACAGCTCCTTGATACCTGTACTGCAGGACGGAGACAAGCTAGTGGCGGCTGTGTTGTGCTCTGGGGAACATTCAAATGGGCATCCATAGGTCCAGTGGAGCTGGTGCAAGGCTCCATGACGGCCAAGGGGTATCGTATATTGGTTGCAGACCACGTACACCCCTTCGCGATGATTATGTTTCCAGATGGCAGTGGCATTTTTCAACAAGATAATGTGCCATGTCACAAGGCAAGGAGTGTGATGGAGTTGGTCGACAAACACAGTGGTGAGTTCCAATTAATATGCTGGCCCCAAAACTCGCCAGTTCTTAACTCGATCGAACATATTTGTGATGTGACTGGACATGGCGTCAGAACTCTTCGGCCCCTCCCAGAAATTTATAGGAATTCGGTGACTTGTGTTTACAACTCCCTCCAACGACCTACCAATGCCTCATTGATTCCATGCATTGTCGTTGTTATCTGTGCTAAATGTGGACTTTCCAGCTGTTAGGTAGGTGGTCATAATGTTCTGCTTGATCAGTGTACAGGCGGAGCAGAGACGAACAGTAAATAGTTGTAGCCGTGATATGGGCTCCAAATGGGGAAATCGACTGAAATAAGTGCATTCACATCGGGAAGACTACTATGGCCTCGCGCGTGGAGTCCAGTATGTCGGAAATGACGAAGCTGGTCGGTTGTTTGAGTGCTTGTATCGTGAGCGTCTACGGAAAGTAACTGATTGACTGTGAAACCATGAGTAGGAAACTAGCTGTTGGATGTCCAAGCCTGATAGCAGATCGTGGGTGACGGTGGGTTGCCCAACCAGTTAAGCAGGATAGGCAGCAGTCTGCAGCAGACATGAAGACATTGTATGAGTTTAGTGTGTAAGATAGTTCCGTTTTTAGTTAAGTTTAATAAACATAGCAGAGACTTTAGTCATCTACAATATATTCTGCTTCATTATTTACAAGAGTTTGTCAACACTGGGGAAACTTTTTGATTCCACGACTCCGGAAATAACGTGGTTTTGCGGCGAAGAACTCGTCGACCCATGTACGGCGAGCATTTTCATTTGGAAAAGAAGTTCCTTGAAGGTTGCTCGATAGAGAGCGGAAAAGGTGAATATCTGAGAGCCAACATGAGGTGAATAAGTTGGGTATGAAGTGACTTCCCAACCCATCTCTGTATAGTTTTTTGCCAGTCTAGCAGAGTGCAGGAGAGCATTAACGTGCAGTAGCAGCCATTCAGGCAGCCTTCCTGGCCGTTGCTCTCGGACTGAGTCTGCAAGACATCTCAGTTGCTGACAGTGTATCTCAGCAGTGATGATTACAACTTGGGGAAGCAATTCCCAGTACACCACATTGTCGCTGTAGCACCAGATGCATGGTTGTGTCTTCCCAGTAGTCGGTGACACCTTGCAGCAGTATAATTGCCCATGTCACGAAGCTAAAAACGTGCTATATTAGTTGGAGGAGCATGATACTAGGTTAACTTTGACATCTTAGGACCCAAATTCGCTTGATATGAAGCAGATGGCACGTGCCTGGGACTCTATTGGGCATCATCTCTGCAGCTCCAAACCACCAACCCGCAGTTTAAAGGGATCACATGACCTGAGCGTAGATATCTGATGCCACATACCTGCAGAAACTTACAAAGGACTTGTAGAATCCTTAACACGCAGAATCGCTGCTATATTCCATTCTGAACATGAACCAACACGCTGCTAGGCACGCTACAGCAATGTTTTGGCTCATAGTGTATGTTAAGAGTACTATAATGTTTTCTCATTCTTTATAGAAGACATAATCAATGACAGCACATCTAAGTATGAAACTCATTAACCATGCTGAACGACCTAGCAATCACGACAGAACAGAACAGCGATGCCATCCCGAGACCAGATGCCGTCAAGGATTTCCTTATACAAATCACTGTTGCTTACTCTATTGAGCAGATATGGTACCTCCCTGAAGCCTCGTGTTTCGTAGCGCAATGGTGAACTGTATGAAAGATACTAAGAGCATACTCGTTGCAGCCAGACAGCTCATGTTGCACCCAGTGCTTGAAGCCAACATTCGTTTGCATGGAGCGCAAACTGCGTGAACAGCGATGCCTTGCATAGAAACGATCTTCACAATCAACCTGATGGTTCTCATCGTGGGAAAGAGTCGCCAGGGCAGTACTGGCTGAGTTGTGGACGCGCGATGTGCTGGCGGCTGTGGTCTAGCCTGGTCCTCTGACGACTGAAAGTTTCTTGAGTCTGGATCCATCCTTAGGCCGCTTCCAGTAACACTCTAACGATGTCAAGCATATCAGTATTCTTTCATACTGTTTATATTTTTTGATAGAGCTTATTTACACATAGTTTAAATCCCTAAAGCCTTAAACCTTCTTTCATAAATTATTTACACTGATATACAAAACTGTCTCTCATACTGTAGGTATAAAACAATTTTGTACCCAATTATGAGCAATTTAGTTAGAGATAAGTGCTGGGCTGGGGAAAGAGCATCTCTGTCCCCACAGCGAATGGAATATGTCGGCGTGTTATATGACTAAGATGCTTTCAGACATTGCATTTGCCCTTTACCATGATTGTGGACCGCCGCCGTAATCAGTGTATATAGCTGCACCCAGGTCCTGGGTGCCCGATGAATGGAATACCCAATCCCAGAAACAATGCAGATACTGGGGCACAATTTCAAGGGTGTATCGTGAGCATCTCGACGACTTAATGACGGGTCACTGTCCACTATTGCAGATTGTAACAACGGATATACAGGCCACATTGTAGTAATTCAGTCATGAATTCAATTTCAACAACAGTTGCTAATTAACAAACTCATCCATGTGAATCGCGATTTGTAATTACAGATATACTGGATGTCCCAGGGGAAACGGGTCAAAATTCAGGGCTATGACAGGAACGACCATTCGAAGCAAAATTGTAGTAAACACGGGCTCTAAAGTGCCTACCTTGACAGCTATGAGCACTTTTTCATCTTTGATACTATGAAACAGATCTCTTCTACTGCAGCCACGTCGGTTTCCATGTTTTAAGATAGTAGTAGTAGTTGTTATTTATTCATCCAGAGACGATGTACATCCTATGGATTTCGTCAAAGAACATAGTATAACAGAAATAAGGTAAGGGTGTACAGTTTCCTACATAATACAACGGTTCATTGTACCCATCACAATATTTTTGGGCAATTCAACTTTGATTACTGTAATAATATAAAAGTATAAGAAGGACTTTTGCATGAAATACATTACAAGTAAATAATTGATTTAACACTAGTTTAGGGCCTTTTACACGAAATACATCACAAGTAAATAATTGTTTTAACATTTTTGTTCAGAAAAATTAAAATTGCGGCTGTGGCAAGTATTTGATTTATGGTACTATTAACATACAGTAAATGGATGTAGTTACTTGCTACAAGGTTACTGCAGATATTCATTTACACTATAATAGCACTGGTCATTAAGAATTTAAATATTGCTTCCTTGAATGTAGATAAGGTTTTTACTTCTTTTAGCTGAGTTGGATGTTTGTTGTACAAAATAGTATCCTGAATGTTGGTTTGTTTTTGTGTTAAAGCCTTGTTTACTCTTTTTATGTGGATGTCATTGTACATTCTTGTATTATATGATTGAAGATCTGAGTTGGTTTTGTAATTACCAATGTGCATTTTTATATGAACAACCAATTTTTTATATAGAGGCACGGTAAGGGTAGAATATTTAGGTGTTGAAATAACTGTTTGGAAGGTGTTAGCCTTTTACTGTTTGAAATTATTCTAACATTTCGTTTTTGTAAGGTGAAGATAGTTTTCGTGTTTGGCTTATTATGATCCCAGAGGGTTAGACCATAGGTGATAGAATGGATGTAAGCAAAGTAGACAGTTCTGCTACACTCTCTACTACACAGAGTACTAATTATGCGTAATGCAAAACAAGCACAGCTTAAATTGTTAGTGAGGTACAGAATGTGGGCTTTCCAGTCTAAATTTTCATCAATTTGCGCACCTAAGAATTTTGTGGCAGCTACCCTTTCAATTTGTTTATTTTGAATTTTGAGGTTCATATCATGATGAGGCTTTGTTTTCCTGTAATGTATATAATTAGTTTTTGAAATATTTAAAGTTAGTCTTCTCTGTTCAAACCAGTTTTGCATGTATTCCAAATCCCTTGTTGCAGTTGTTGGCAATACCCTGTTTATGTCTGTCACAACAATATTTGTGTCATCAACAAACAAAGTTATGTTCATACTACTGATTGGGATCTTGATATCATTAATATATATGAGAAATAAGAGCGGTCCTAAAACGCTGCCCTGAGGTACTCCAATTGGTACAGTCTGCATGTCCAATCTGAACACAATGCATTGGTTTTTATTGTTTGCATAGGTAATTTCTACTACCTGTTTTCTGTTGTGGAGATATGACTGAAACCATTGTAATGCAACTCCTCGTATACTTATAGCTTCTAGTTTGTCTAGCAAGATATGGTCAACAGTATCAAATGCCTTTGATAAATCTAAGTTTATTCCTACTGTACTGTTATTTCTGTCAAGTCCTATTACAAAGTTTTCGATGAGTTGGGTAATTGCTGTTTCTGTACTCATGCCTTTGTGAAAACCATGTTGGTTTACAGACAAGAGATTGAATTTTTCGGGGTAATTTGTAATTATATTTTTCATGACAGTCTCTACTATTTTTGAAAATACAGATAACAAAGCTACTGCTCTATAGTTTCCTACTTCGTATATATTATCCTTTTTATACAATGGTTTTATTTTTGAAATTGTTAATCTTTGTGATAACGCCCCTTCTGTTAATGATATGTTTATGATGTGTGAGAGTGGTTCTGCTATGACACTAGCACATTTAATTATGACTGTACCTGGTACCTCGTCAATTCCAGATGACATTTTACTCTTCATTGTTTTTATTATCATAAGAACTTGTAATTTATTTGTGGGACATAGCAGTATTGACTTACCACTTTGCTCTCTTTGTAGTGTGGTACTACTATTACTAGCAAAATTTTTACTCAGATTGATTGGAGTGTTTATGAAATAGTCACTTATGTAGTTTGCTAGAGTACCATTTCTGAGTAACACACCACGATCATCTTTTAATACAATGTCATCTTGCTTTTCAACACTTTTGTTTGTTTCCTTTTTTACTATATTCCATATTGCTTTCGACTTGTTTGCTATCCCTATGATTACCTTGTCATTGTGCATTGTCTTGGCTGTTTTAATTACTTTCTTATAAATTTTCTTATATGTCTTAACATATTCTACAAACTGATCATCTTGGTTGTCTTTTCTCAGTTGATTGAGAAGTTTTATCTTTTGACTGGATATTCTGATAGCAGGTGTTGTCCACTGGCTGCTGTTTCTTGGCATGACATTAATTCTTGTCAGTTTTTTTTTTGAAAACACATCTCAAATATGGACATGAAAGTATTATAAAATGCATTGAATGATTCATTAGTTGATGATTTTGAGTACACATCTTCCCAGGTTTCTTTTGGTAGCGACTGGATAAAAATATTAACCTTTTTGGGTAGAAGTGCATTTTATATTCCCACTTGTACTTAACCACCTCAGGTACAGAAGAATTTATGCATGTTAGTAGCGTGTTGTGGTCTGAAAGACCTAAGTATACGTTTTGTGCCTCAGTAACATCATTTTCGATATTTGTAAAGATATTATCTAATTGGGTTGAAGATGACTCTGTTATTCTAATGGGGTCTGTGAAGAGTGGCTTCACGTGAAAGCTGTTTAGGATACTCAAAAGCTGTCTTTTTTCTTCATTTTCAATTAACAGGTTGAGATTAAAATCCCCATATAGTAATAAGTTCACTTCATTGATATACAAAATATTTAGCACTGCTTCCAAATTTTTTTAAAAAAGTTTTTGTCACTTAGTGGTGACCTCTATATGACAATTAGATTTTTACGCTTCTCCTCAGATTTTAGCTCTATGGCACATGATTCAAAATGTTTCTCGATATTTAGATGGTATGTTTCAGATCTAGCTTTATGCTGTAGTCCAGCCCTAGTATAATTGCATACTCCACCATTTTTACAAACACTGCGGCGATAATGAGATGTTAATTCAAAATTGCTTATATTTATAAGACTTCATTCACTGACCCTGCACCAGTGTTCTGATAGACAAATACAAGGGATATCTAGAAAGTTTTTTATGGCGACTTCTAATTCTAACACTTTATTATTGAGACACTGAATGTTTTGACTCATTATCTTGAAAGTTTTGCACGTATTTGTTATTTTGTCAATACCTTTTATTTGTTGCTATTTTCTGACACTTATCCGCAATTTTTCAGGCTGATTTGTCACAATCTCTTCCTTTTCTTCGTTTGGTGCCATAAAAATCATCACTAAGCGAAGCAGCTGTACCTAGCCTTTGGCTCCACCTTAGGCAGTATTGATCAGCTGCTACTGTTGTTGGAAGTTCAGTGGCCGCTGCTATTGGTGTTTTCTGTGACATGCTTTCTCGTACAGTGACTGTGTTTGCTTTTTTTACTGGCACTGTGTCTGCTGGAGGTTGGGCGGCTGCTGTAACTGATGTTGGTTTTTCCTCAGCTTCGGTTGGTTCTTCTGCTGTTGATTTAGGTTTAGTTGCTATTTATGTTTCTTCTGTTGCTGTCATTGTTTTTGTTGATGTTGTCGTTGGTGGTGGTGGGCGCTCTTCTTTTTCTTCTGCAGGTGACGTTATTATTATTATTATTATTAAGCATTACAATCCATGAAGGCTTTTTGCTGCAGAATGGACAATGTTGAACCACTTTGCTCTGTCTTTACAAGTAATTTGCCACTGTCTGTCATGTCCTAGTTTTCTGAGATCGTCTTGAATATTGTCCAAGTATCTCATGCGTGGGCGTCCAAGAGGTCGTCTTCCGGTGGGAATCTCTTCAGTCACTTTCTTGATGGTCCTGTTTGGTGGTGCTCTGATGACATGCCCTATCCATTTCAGTCTTTTGGCTTTAATTTTGGCCACTATATCGGAGTCTTTATATAATTTGTAAATTTCATTGTTATTTAGCAATCTCCATTCATCACTGATCCTATCTCTTATGGGTCCAAATATTTTTCTCAAAATTTTTCGTTCAAATACTCTTAATCTGTTTTCCTCTTTTTTTGTGAGAGTCCAGGTTTCAGATCCATAGGTGAGTACTGGTATAATCAATGATTTGTATACTTGTAGTTTGGTGTTCCTAGAAATTAACTTGCTTTTGAAAACTGTCAAGAGACTATAGTAGCATTTGTTAGCCTTCTGAATTCGTGATTCTATTTCAATTTTTATGGAGTTGTCAGGGGTTACTATTGTACCAAGGTAATTAAATTCATTTGTCTTTGTGAAAGCTGTGTTATTAATTTGCAGTACATTATTATTTGATGGATAGCGGGATAAGATAAAGTACATTGTTTTGTCTGTATTCAGCTGGAGGCCTGTGCCATTTGTGGCTTTAATTAATTGTGCTGTAAGAAGCTTCAAATCATTCTCACTGTCAGATAATAATGCAATGTCATCAGCGTATGCTACAATGTTAATTTTGCTTTCCAGTTGTGCTCCAATTTGTAGTAGCTTTACTTTTTGGATTATTCTATTGATTACTATGTTAAAAAGAACTGGTGAGAGTGAATCCCCTTGTTTGACTCCAGTTTTAACCTCAAAGTCTTCAGAAAGTTTGCTAGCTACTTTTATTTTGTATTTTGAGTTTAAAGTGCAAGATTTTATTAAATTTATCAATTTGTTAGGGATGCCAATCTGCCTCATGCACTTCCATAAATATTCCCTGTTGATACTGTCAAAAGCTTTTTTAAAATCAATGAAAAGCATATGTACATTTTGATTGAATTCATATTTCTTTTCACCCAACATCCTTAGGACATATATATTGTCAATAGTCGATCTGTTAGGTCTAAATCCACATTGGGCATCATCTAGGGAGTCTTCAACGTAAGGGCTTATCCTTGCTAACAGTATATTTGTCAGAATTTTATATGTTGTGTTTAGTAACGCAATTCCTCTGTAGTTTGAACAATTTGTTGGGTCCCCCTTCTTGTATATAGGGCACACAACTACTTCTTTCCAATCATGTGGGACCTGTTCCTGCTTCCAGATGTTGGTGATGATTTTGTGTAAGCAGTTTACAAAAGGAAATTTACTGAGCTTCCATATATCTGTGTCTATACCATCACTTCCAGGAGCTTTATGTCTCTTCAGCTTCTTGATGCTTTCTTTAATTTCTGCTAAGCTGGGCTCTTCGTCCGATGGGTCAGCAGTAAGATATTCATTGTCATCTTCCTGAGAGACGCTTATAGTTGGAGCATTTAGTAACTCATTAAAATATTCCTTCCATCTGTTAGCTATGTCACTTCTTTCTGTTAGCAAGGAGCCATCTGGGTCTGTTATGAACTGTCCATAATTTTTTATATTCCCACTTTTAAACATATTTATGCTCTTGAAAAATCCTCTGGAGTCTGTGGTACGGTCATTCTCAGCTCTTTTTAATTTGTAATTCATAAAATCCCTTTTCTTTTTCCTAATGAGTTTCCTGGCAAGTTTCTGTTTCTCTTCAAAAATAAGTTTGTTTTGTGTTATTGGTTTTTGTAGGAATTTTTCCCTTGCTAATTTTCTATCTTCGATAGCGTTTGAGCACTCGGCATCAAACCAGGGGTTCTTAGTTGTAGTAAAATGTCCCAAAACTGAGGTAGTTGCTCGTGTGATATTTTCTTTCAGAGCGTTCCAGGCTTGATTAGTATCATCATTGTTAATTTTACTTTCCACTTCAGGTTTGTGTGTTTCTAATTCTCTAATGTACTGGTTGAGAATGTTTGGGTTTTTCAGTTTCATTGTATTAAACCTAGGAACACCATTTAATTTAGACCATTTATGTCTTGAGAGTGAGATCTTGAACTTGACTTTTACAAGAAAGTGATCCGAATCACAGTCTGCTCCCCTTTGACTTCTGATATCATGTATGCATTTATGATGTTGTTTTTCGATTAATACATGATCAATTTGATTTTTTGTGATGCCATCTCTTGAAGCCCATGTTTGTTTATGTATATCTTTATGTGCAAAATATGTACTTTTGATCAACATGTTTTTGGAAGTGGCAAAGCTAATAAGTTTTGTTCCGTTTTCATTACTCTGCTGATGTAGACTATGAGGTCCAATTGTAGGTTTATAATGATTTTCATGTCCTAACTTGGCATTGAAATCTCCTAGAATTATTTTAATTGAATTTTTCGAGAATGTATCATATACCTGTTCCAATTTGTTGTAAAATTCTTCTTTAATATTGTCCTCTTTATCCTCTGTTGGAGCATGGCAATTTATAACATTTAAAGTCTTATATTTGCATTGAATCGTAATGTGAGATATCCTTTCATTCACTGCCTCAAATTTCCTAATAAAAGGTAACAATTTGTTGTTTATTATAAATCCTGTCCCTAGTGCATGTATTTGTGTATCATTTCCCCCATACATTATTGTATACTTATTTTTGTTTATACTTCCATTACCCGTCCATCTGGTTTCTTGTACTGCAACTAAATCCATTTTATACCTTTCAAGTTCCTGTATGACATTTATCAGTGATCCTGATCTATAGAGACTTAATACATTCCATGTTCCCATATTCATAACCTTTAAATTTTGCAAGTTCGTCATCAAGTTTGGTGGCCCAGCATTCTTGTCATTCTGATTCGTAGCAATCCATTTTCTCCTACAGGATCCTGTGATAGGGTCGCTGGCCCTAAGCACAACCCCCAACCTGGAGGACCAGGGTCTTGATTTCGGGGATGCCTACCCCTAGAGCAGTTGCTTTCACTTCAGCTAACGAACTTGCTCTGCCCGGCCTGTTGGTCCGCGGGAGGTATTTGATTTCCCTCCTACCACCCATATCTGGGAGGCGTTCCCCGATCCGCCACCTGGGGACGCGCCCTCTAGGAGTTACAGGCTCTCCCGAGGGGCAGGTGACGTTATGCCTGAAAAAAATTCTTGGTGTGTGTGTTCAGTGTGACTTCTGCTTCTTGGTGACGATCAAGTGGTGAAGTTATTTTTGGATCTTGCAAAATTTGTGCTTCATTCACCACCGTCCTTTTTGGCTTGAACCATTTTGTAATTTGAGGTTGTTTTACGATTTGATTGTTCGTTTCAGGCCTACTGGGTTTAAACCACTTTGTAATTTGCAAATGATTGGGGGCTTTACTGTTTGCTGCTCGCCAAAGACGGTTTGTGATTTGCCTTAGATTGCTACTTGGCCTGGTTTCTTTATTATCAGGCGAGATACTAGTAAAAATTTTATCAGCAAGAACCTCTTTTCCTGATGCTTTTAAATGAAGGCCCTGAGCTGTACAGAACGTTCGTTCTAAAATGTTTGTGTCTATAATATCAACATTCTGGAAGTGAGTACATATATCCGCGAAACTCTTGTTAGCGACACTAATTTCGCGCTTTACTCATGACCAACTCTGTAATTCATGACGCCGTGGGAGATTCACAAAGAGAACATTTGTATGAGTCAAATTATTTAAGCAATTTCTCAGTTCTGTGATAGCCTTGTATGATTCATTTCTATAAACTTCATTAGCTCATCCGAGCAAAACAACAAAATCATCCTTAGTCAAGCTAGTTACTGCATTAGATTTTGTTAGGTTTGTTAGTTCTCGTAATGGGGCCCCGGGCTTCATGAATCCAGATTGCCTGAAGTATTTTTCCGTTAACACTGCGGAAATTCCCTGGGCGTGACTATCTCCTAATATACAGATCTTCTCACGTTTTCCAGTTTTCGCACTCGGGGGATCAATTAGCAACGGTCTGTTTACTTTATGCGATTCATTTCAAAACTTTTCGGCTCCGACTGGCGTGTTCAAAGAATCTCCAGCAGTGTGCACAATAAAGTTTTTATGCACTTGTGAAAGACTGTTTTTAAGCACTAAAGTTTCATTGTTTTTACACACGGATGTTTGAATTAGCAACGGTCTGTTTACTTTTTGCTATTCATTTCGTAACTTTTCGGCTCCGACTGACATGTTCAATGATTCTTCAGCAGTGTGCACAATAAGGTTTTTATGCACTTGTGACTGACGTTTTTAAGCACTAACGCTTCACTGTGTTATTTTGAGAGTGCACCTCTCACATAATCAGGATTGAAGTTTCTTCATGTCCGTTTTTAAAGCACCGATTATAAATTGTAAACTGGAAATACGTTCATTAAGCCTTGAAATTTCGTCCTTACAATTTACACACGTTTTCTTTTTACCATAGAAATTTATTTTTTTCTGCGGAGAGGCTCGATTTACTTTTACACTCGCCACGATTTTGATTCAAATCTTGATGTGGTAGCGTGGACCGAAAACGCAAAAAGGTCCAGTAAACATGGGCTGTAAAGTGCATACTTACTAATGTGAAACACATCTCTTCTACTGAACAAGTGGTCACAACACTTAAGGTACAAGCAGGGTGATACAGACTGGCCAGGGTGATACAGACCGGCGTACAGGGATGCGAGGGCCAGTTATTCCTGGTAAAACCCAAAGCAAGTGAATGTCAGTGGGAAGTGTTAACGCTACATCCACATTTTCAGAGAGTAGGCACCCAATGGGTCTAGTCTGTTTTTTTACCACTAATCCTAGTAAACTGTTGTGAACGCTAGAAACAACAGATATGAACAGAGCAGAATTACGGGTTAGTAGAATAATAACAAACGTTACGACCTGTTTCTTAGCGGTCGTCACATTTCGCCTACCAACTCCAATCACTGTTGTGGCCACACTGAAGTGGGAACAACTTCTGTTGTACTGGTCCAAGAAACTGCTAGAGGTGCTGCCTACCCTAAACTTAATCTTTCTAAATAATAACCTACATCCAGAAATTTTGGGATCACTAGATGAACTGGTAGCAATGCAAAAAGAAGAAATTACAGCCTAAAATATTTTCCAGTACATACAGCAATACCGAGGTAGACAACATCACAGTATCACAACTATCTACGAGCGCTGTAGTGGTTCTGGTTGCGATGTGTGTAGTGGGCCTAATCTACTTCTGTTTTAAACAAAAGTCAATACACCGCTCTGTTTTACATGCGCTCCAAAGACCCTTCGGTCTGTTTGTAAACAAAGCTCAGACATAGAGAATTATGTGTAAACTATTAGAACAAGCATTGAGCGTATGATTAGTGGCCAAAACCTTCGTTATCGATTCGATGTATCAACAGTAGAAAATCATATAAATCAACTGCATGGTAATGGAAGAATCGCTAAAGATTTATAATATATGACTATTGGTGCAAAATATGTAAGATGAGGGTATCACGAGTACTCCAAACTGAAAAATTCGAGACGAACTTTCTAAACAAAGGGGGATATTATGTCTCAAGAAAGCATCGCTGGCGGACACTAACAGTTCGTCCAAGTTGTACCTTGGCAGCTCCTGGAAGCCAAACTGCCTGTGTCAAGAACTACTAGACTGCCAGAGGGGGACATGCTGTGCGAGTTGCGGCACACATAACAGCTATTGCAGCATAGGGGAACGACTGATCGACAGAGTCAGCAAGCAAGCATAATGACAGCATGGAAGCCTAGAGATACCATCATACTAGTGATAAGCAGAGTGTTGTGAGAAGACAGTCGGTATTCAGGTGCCGAACCAGCAGAAAAGGGTCTCTGAAAGGTCAAGTTGCGAAAGTCTGAAGTCACTAGGACAGCTGACAGCAAGGGAAAACTGGGACACATGAAGTCATAGCCATCCCCAGAGCTGCAGAGCACACGGGTGTCACTGATCATTCAATTGGGAGGCCACAATTCGGTTATGGATAGAATTTAGTTTCATAACACCATCTTTATGCGTAAACGTATTTTCACGAAGACGGAATTTTTCCAAGGCCTTTTTCCAGTTAGAAAACCCTACGGAAGTAAATAAATTTTTTTTGAAGAAAATTGTAATAAATTTTTAGCATCTGCCTCTTTGCAAGTTTTGCAAATAATTTTCTTGGTAGAAGCTTCATATTCTATCCATGTATATTTGATCAACCAAGACTTCTGAAATGATCTTCTCTTACCGGATGGTCGAGGTTTCTGCTGTAAACGGTTCTCGCCTGAAGATGGCGAGGCAATTGACCACACAATAATTGTTGGAGGTTGACTTGCAGTATCATCAACTACCAAGCGCAACTTTTTGGTAACAAATTTAGCCCTTGCAAACATATTTCACAACACAATAAGAGACTAAAATATAGTCATATAAAATAGTCCACTAGACACTAAAGTCGCAACACTAAACACGTTTCCAGCATGCACTGAACGAAACTATCCACACTTAACGACTGCGACAGTAGGATGGGCTTTATATAGCCACGGCATCGTAGTGCCTCGAAGTGTGAAGGCGACGTGAGGCGGAGGGTTACTGGCGCTTCTCCTCTAGTTCTTTCGATGTCGACGCGGCCTCAGCGCTGCCCCGCCGGCGCCAGACTTACACGAAGGTTCGCACACTAGGACAAATTCTAAGTATGCCTACAGCACCTTAACACTATCAAGATTCACACCACTCGTTTTCAGTTAACCTGCTTACTACCATCATAATTATTTGTTTTAACTCGTTACTGAATGTATTTTAGAAGGTAGCTGTCGTCATACAAGGATAATAAAAAATTCCAACATAACTTTGTGATTTTACAAATCATAATGTAACTTATAATTTTCCTAAATTATTTTGAGATGGCTCAGGGCCTCTCAGGCCCCATGAAATCGGCGCATGTGGACAGATATTACACTGGACATACATTCATTCGTGTATATTGTCCAAATGTTACAGTTTTTGTATAATAAGTGATTCTGCTCCTTTTATTCTATTTTTATTTTCCCCAGTTATTTTGAAAATACATATCATGCTGAAACTAGCATTGTAAAGGAAGAAAGACAGCAAATGGAGTAAAGTAAAATATGTGGTAGGCCTATGCATGAAGTCGTGTGAATAAAGTGGAATTTTGTGTGTGTTGTGTGTTGTGTTTGTGTGTGTGTGTGTGTGTGTGTGTGTGTGTGTGTGTGTGTGTGTGTGAGAGAGAGAGAGAGAGAGAGAGAGAGAGAGAGAGAGAGAGAGTAAATTAGACCAATATTATGATCTGTGTTCTCACATTTCCATATCATTCACATTTTTGTAAAATGTTCCAGTGTATTGTAAACTGTGTACAAAGTCATTGGTTCACAATTCACAATCAAGCATTTCTATGCACTAACACCTGAAGCAATATTCGGTCTAGGACAACTTTCCGCCTAAAGTAAGGTAACACAGTTTTATGAATAGTTATATGAGAAAATATATGAAAGTAATTATATGCAATGTGAAACAACAGAATTACTTTATTGTGGGTAATCGATATTACTTTTACAATTAATTATGGGCAAAAAATTGGAAGTAAAACTGGCCTAGTTATTGTTTGAACATGTGTACCAGTATTATTTAAGCAAAGAAGCTGAAGACACAAATGATAGTAGTAACAAGAGTCATTAATTAGAAACCAGATAGGTTAGATGTGCTTCCCAGTATCCTATTTGTTTACACTGCCTAATATAAAAACGTGAAGCTCCCAAGAGGACATGATCAGATGGCACTGTAACTTCATGCATGTATGCATCATTGGTTGAAGTTTAAATGATTAGAGTTGTAATTCTCTGTGACATGTAAAACAGTCACCAGAGTCCATTAGGTTTGTTCATGGTTAGTTTGTTACCTGGCCTGATAGGATAATGTTAATGGCATGAAATACAGTGTGACTACCGTGAAAGATATGTACTCATGTAAGAGAGAGTTATTAACTCCTGACAGAATCTGAAAGAGGCCTTATTGTGGGGTTCCTATTTGGGTGACTGACTATCGCATGGGATATCCAGAATAATGTGGCATTTGGGAAAGACAGTGGCCTGATTTTGTATTCCATGGGAATGTGAGTACAGACATACTCATCGTCAAGATTCCAATTCCTACCACCATGTGGGAGGATTGCTGTATTGTGCATGAAGCACACCATAAGCCCTTCACATATACACCTGCCATCTGAGAAAAAGTAATTGATTCCGTGTAACATTATATGTCATATCACACTTTTCGTAGAAGTGTAGCAGCAGGTAAACTGTAGAATTACCATCCCATTCTTGGGCTGCCATTAATACTACAGCTTAAACAAATGTGTTTAAAGTGGTGCTGTGAGCATGATACATGGCCTGCTGGTGAATGGTGCTGCATTGTGTTCAGTGATGAATTTCAGTTGTGCACTATCATAATTGGTCATCACTGGTGAGCATGGTGGTGACCTGGGGAGAGATCAAATTTTCCTAATGTTTCAAAGAGACACAGTGGTGTTGTCCCATTCTTCCAATATTTTAGACAGACACAGTGGTATTACTCCTGACATGTTATGACGAGCCATTGGGTATAGTTTCTAGTCACAGCTGGTAGTAATTGAAAGATCTCTGACAGGATAATAGTGTGTCACAAAAACCCTGCATATTCATGTGTTACCTCTGATGCGACAATATTGTAGCTCTGATGTTCAACGTCATGATGCTTGCCCATACAGGGCAGGAGTCTTTATGAACTGTGTGCATTGTGTTGAGATATTCCTGTGGCCAACAATACCCCCAGGTCTGTCCCCGATAGAACAATAGAGGGACCAGCTCAGACATCAGCTCTGTCCAAGTGCCAGTATCCAGGATATCAACGACCAGTTTCAACAGTGGTAGGCCTTCTTGTCTCAGGAGAGGATATGACACTGCTATGACACAGTTTACAAATGGTTCAGTGTATTCATCTGGGTTAGAGGAACTGCAACTTCATATTGTTA
Organism: Schistocerca piceifrons; assembly: GCF_021461385.2. Lineage (NCBI taxonomy): Eukaryota > Metazoa > Arthropoda > Insecta > Orthoptera > Acrididae > Schistocerca > Schistocerca piceifrons. The sequence goes on along the minus strand of NC_060149.1, from coordinate 680,960,319 downwards.
AATGGGCACATACTGCCAAGTACTTTGTAAATGTGACAGTTTTGTAATCATTGTAGTAACATCAAATAATCTCTCAACCCATTCAGATGCATTTCATGTCGTCCTCCACTTCTGACAGCTTCACCTTTATTGTCAGGCAGTATATTTATTTAGCACATTCAGTCATATGCAGTACAGTGTGCCAGGTGATATTGGACTTTATATGATTTTAGTGTTAGCAATAAAAAGTAATGATGTATGTATGTACCTACATTAAACTTTTCTTGAGTGATTTCTCTGTTGTACAAACTGAGGAATAATTAAACAGAACCCTATTAGTGTATGCATGTTTCGCATTTTTCCACTCTCACCTTATCAAAGGAACTCTTCTATATGGTAACTGCACCAGCTCAAAATAGTATTCAGATAGCAAACAATGGCTGTCAGATGAATAGCAGCATGTGCTACAATAGAATCTTGTAAAGATTACTTCAGAGAGCTCAGTATTATTATAATCAATAGCCTCTATTTGTAAATTATCCATCTCAATGTTAAAGATACATTATATGACGACAACCTTAGGATGTCTGGTCATGAACACAACGCAAGAACTGGAAAATCAATTGATGTACCCACAGTAAGCTAGCTAAGGTTCACAACAGCCATAAATATCTGTTGTTGTTGTTGTTATAGTCTTCAGTCCTGAGACTGGTTTGATGCAGCTCTCCATGCTACTCTATCCTGTGCAAGCTTCTTCATCTCCCAGTACCTACTGCAACCTACATCCTTCTGAATCTGCTTAGTGTATTCATCTCTTGGTCTCCCTCTACGATTTTTACCCTCCACGCTGCCCTCCAATGCTAAATTTGTGGTCCCTTGATGCCTCAAAACATGTCCTACCAACCGATCCCTTCTTCTAGTCAAGTTGTGCCACAAACTTCCCTTCTCCCCAATCCTATTCAATACTTCCTCATTAGTTACGTGATCTACCCACCTTATCTTCAGCATTCTTCTGTAGCACCACATTTCGAAAGCTTCTATTCTCTTCTTGTCCATACTAGTTATCGTCCATGTTTCACTTCCATACATGACTACGCTCCATACAAATACTTGCAGAAACGACTTCCTGACATTTAAATCTATACTCGATGTTAACAAATTTCTCTTCTTCAGAAACGATTTCCTTGCCATTGCCAGTCTACATTTTATATCCTCTATACTTCCACCATCATCAGTTATTTTACTCCCTAAATAGCAAAACTCCTTTACTACTTTAAGTGTCTCATTTCCTAATCTAATTCCCTCAGCATCACCCGAATTAATCTGACTACATTCCATTATCCTCGTTTTGCTTTTGTTGATGTTCATCTTATATCCTCCTTTCAAGACACTGTCCATTCCGTTCAACTGCTCTTCCAAGTCCTTTGCTGTCTCTGACAGAATGACAATGTCATCGGCGAACCTCAACGTTTTTATTTCTTCTCCATGAATTTTAATACCTACTTCGAATTTTTCTTTTGTTTCCCTTACTGCTTGCTCAATATACAGATTGAATAACATCGGGGAGACTCTACAACCCTGTCTCACTCCTTTCCCAACCACTGCTTCCCTTTCATGCCCCTCGACTCTTATAACTGCCATCTGGTTTCTGTACAAATTGTAAATAGCCTTTCGCTCCCTGTATTTTACCCCTGCCACCTTCAGAATGTGAAAGAGAGTATTCCAGTCAACATTGTCAAAAGCTTTCCCTAAGTCTACAAATGCTATAAACGTAGGTTTGCCTTTTCTTAATCTTTGTTCTAAGATAAGTCGTAAGGTTAGTATTGCCTCACGTGTTCCAACATTTCTGCGGAATCCAAACTGATCTTCCCCGAGGTCCGCTTCTACCAGTTTTTCCATTCGTCTGTAAAGAATTCGCGTTAGTATTTTGCAGCTGTGACTTATTAAACTGATAGTTCGGTAATTTTCACATCTGTCAACACTTGCTTTTTTTGGGATTGGAATTATTATATTCTTCTTGAAGTCTGAGGGTATTTCACCTGTCTCATACATCTTGCTCACCAGATGGTAGAGTTTTGTCAGGACTGGCTCTCCCAAGGTAGTCAGTAGTTCTAATGGAATGTTGTCTATTCCCGGGGCCTTGTTTCGACTCAGGTCTTTCAGTGCTCTGTCAAACTCTTCATGCAGTATCGTATCTCCCATTTCATCTTCATCTCCATCCTCTTCCATTTCCATAATATTGTTCGAAAGTACATCGCCCTTGTATAAACCCTCTATATACTCCTTCCACCTTTCTGCCTTCCCTTCTTTGCTTAGAACTGGGTTGCCATCTGAGCTCTTGATATTCATACAAGTGGTTCTCTTCTCTCCAAAGGTCTCTTTAATTTTCCTGTAGGCAGTATCTATCTTACCCCTAGTGAGACAAGCCTCTACATCCTTACATTTGTCCTCTAGCCATCCCTGCTTAGCCATTTTGCACTTCCTGTTGATCTCATTTTTGAGACGTTTGTATTCCTTTTTGCATGCTTAATTTACTGCATTTTTATATTTTCTCCTTTCATCAATTAAATTCAATATTTCTTCTGTTACCCAAGGATTTCTATTAGCCCTCGTCTTTTTACCTACTTGATCGTCTGCTGCTTTCACTACTTCATCCCTCAGAGCTACCCATTCTTCTTCTACTGTATTTCTTTCCCCCATTCCTGTCAATTGTTCCCTTATGTTCTCCCTGAAACTCTCTACAACCTCTCGTTCTTTCAGTTTATCCGGGTCCCATCTCCTTAAATTCCCACCTTTTTGCAGTTTCTTCAGTTTCAATCTGCAGTTCATAACCAACAGATTGTGGTCAGAATCCATATCTGCCCCTGGAAATGTCTTAAAATTTAAAACCTGGTTCCTAAATCTCTGTCTTACCATTATATAATCTATCTGATACCTTTTAGTATCTCCAGGATTCTTCCAGGTATACAACCTTCTTTTATGATTCTTGAACCAAGTGTTAGCTATGATTAAGTTATGCTCTGTGCAAGATTCTACAAGGCGGCTTCCTCTTTCATTTCTTCCCCCCAATCCATATTCACCTACTATGTTTCCTTCTCTCCCTTTTCCTACTGACGAATTCCAGTCACCCATGACTATTAAATTTTCGTCTCCCTTCACTACCTGAATAATTTCTTTTATCTCGTCATACATTTCATCAATTTCTTCATCATCTGCAGAGCTAGTTGGCATATAAACTTGTACTACTGTAGTAGGCATGGGCTTTGTGTCTATCTTGGCCACAATAATGCGTTCACTATGCTGTTTGTAGTAGGTAACCCGCACTCCTATTTTTTTATTCATTATTAAACCTACTCCTGCATTACCTCTATTTGGTTTTGTATTTATAACCCTGTAATCACCTGACCAAAAGTCTTGTTCCTCCTGCCACCGAACTTCACTAATTCCCACTATATCTAACTTTAACTTATTCATTTCCTTTTTTAAATTTTCTAACCTACCTGCCCGATTAAGGGATCTGACATTCCACGCTCCGATCCGTAGAACGCCAGTTTTCTTTCTCCTGATAACGACGTCCTCTTGAGATATCTAGGGCCCAGATTTTTTAGTAGACTTCCAAAACCTGTTAGCTACAGAACATTTAAAACTATTTTAGCAGGTTGGTTTAAGAGGACAGCATGCTACTCCATAAAAGTGTGTGAGGAATCAGACTTAAGTGACATAAAGTTCTAGCTAATTATTGTCAAACAAAGTTGTAACAAATCGTTGTTTAAAAGTTTGCTCCATGTATAATTTCCACATAACAGGAAACAATGTGTCACTGATGTAAATATCATATAATTTCATGGACCTCATATCTCTTAGCATTACATTTAAGAATTTCTACCAATAACATGTAAAATGTAAGTCTGCAGGCTTTCGTGGCCATTCTCACTAAAGTTAAATTTTTCTAAGTTGTTAGGCCACGTCATATTTCCTTCTAAAATAATCAGTGTTTCGACCCTTCTGCTGGGATCCAAGCAGAGGGGGCAAAATGTTGATATTTTATAAGGAAATGTGATGCAGTCTTATAATATAAAAGATTTTAACTTTACTAACATGTTAGATGTTTGAAGCAGAATAAACTGTATTCTGAACTCTATTCTCTGTTGGTTCTCTCTTTACCCATATGACTTGAAACAATTTCCTTTGATTAATGGGTGGGTAGAGCTATAGAAATATTGGTTTCATCAATGCTGTATCTAGATGAAGGGATTGTTTAATTCTTACCAATAACACACAAAAACTAAGTATCAGGCATGTACAAGTAGAATCATAAAATTTTTGTCTGTTTAAAAGTTACAAGATATTTCTCAGTAGAGTGCTTAGTCACCAACGGGGTTCCTCAAGGGTCATTAATGGAAACTGTTCAAAAACTGGTTCAAATGGCTCTGAGCACTATGGGACTTAACATCTGAGGTCATCAGTCCCCTAGAGCTTAGAACTACTTAAACCTAACTAATCTAAGGACATCACACATCCAAGCCCGAGACAGGATTCAAACCTGCGACCGTAGCAGTCACGCGTTTCCAGACTGAAGCACTTAGAACTGCTTGGCCGCCATGGCCATCAAAAACTGTTCTTCGCCTGATTCATATCAGTGACCTGAATGTCCATGGTGATTTAAGTAAAACAAATATGTTTACTGATGACCCAACATTATCAATGAAAGCAATTCAAAATGCAGATATCCTACATGTAGTAAACTCTATTATAAGTCAGCTCAGCAAATGGTCAACAATAAATCAGCTCATTAAAAACCATGGGAAATCAATATCAATAAATTTCTGTAGAGGTCAAAAGAGTGTCACGCATTAACCTGACGCCACCAGCAACAATCAACCCATTGTAAATAAAGAAACAACAAGGGTTCTTGGGATTTGAATAGAATGTGGCCTATAATGGGACAAGCATAGTAGATACAGTAATTCTGATCTGTCAACAGGCTGGTATATTTTGTTGTGTTGAAAAGGATGCAGGAATAAGCAAATACTCATCCAGCTGAGTTTCTGGTCTATGTAGAAACCCAAAAGGTTAATTATTTTGTAATCTTCATTTAATGTTGGAAACAATGACTGCAGTTTTATTACAATTAATTTCTTAGCAATTTGTCTCAAACCAATCAGTACATTTGTCTATTGCTATATATATATATACACTCCTGGAAATCTGGAAATTGAAATAAGAACACCGTGAATTCATTGTCCCAGGAAGGGGAAACTTTATTGACACATTCCTGGGGTCAGATACATCACATGATCACACTGACAGAACCACAGGCACATAGACACAGGCAACAGAGCATGCACAATGTTGGCACTAGTACAGTGTATATCCACCTTCCGCAGCAATGCAGGCTGCTATTCTCCCATGGAGACGATCGTAGAGATGCTGGATGTAGTCCTGTGGAACGGCTTGCCATGCCATTTCCACCTGGCACCTTAGTTGGACCAGCGTTCGTGCTGGACGTGCAGACCGCGTGAGACGACGCTTCATCCAGTCCCAAACATGCTCAATGGGGGACAGATCCGGAGATCTTGCTGGCCAGGGTAGTTGACTTACACCTTCTAGAGCACGTTGGGTGGCACGGGATCCATGCGGACGTGCATTGTCCTGTTGGAACAGCAAGTTCCCTTGCCGGTCTAGGAATGGTAGAACGATGGGTTCGATGACGGTTTGGATGTACCGTGCACTATTCAGTGTCCCCTCGACGATCACCAGTGGTGTACGGCCAGTGTAGGAGATCGCTCCCCACACCATGATGCCGGGTGTTGGCCCTGTGTGCCTCGGTCATATGCAGTCCTGATTGTGGCGCTCACCTACACAGCGCCAAACACGCATACGACCATCATTGGCACGAAGGCAGAAGCGACTCTCATCGCTGAAGATGACACGTCTCCATTCGTCCCTCCATTCACGCTTGTCGCAACACCACTGGAGGCGGGCTGCACGATGTTGGGGCGTGAGTGGAAGACGGCCTAACGGTGTGCAGGACCGTAGCCCAGGTTCATGGAGACGGTTGCGAATGGTCCTCGCCGATACCCCAGGAGCAACAGTGTCCCTAATTTGCTGGGAAGTGGCGGTGCGGTCCCCTATGGCACTGCGTAGGATCCTACGGTCTTGGCGTGCATCCGTGCATCACTGCGGTCCGGTCCCAGGTCGACGGGCACGTGCACCTTCCGCCGACCACTGGTGACAACATCGATGTACTGTGGAGACCTCACACCCCACGTGTTGAGCAATTCGGCGGTACGTCCACCCGGCCTCCCGCATGCCCACTATACGCCCTCGCTCAAAGTCCGTCAACTGCACATACGGTTCACGTCCACGCTGTCGCGGCATGCTACCAGTGTTAAAGACTGCGATGGAGCTCCGTATGCCACGGAAAACTGGCTGACACTGACGGCGGCGGTGCACAAATGCTGCGCAGCTACCGCCATTTGACGGCCAACACCGCGGTTCCTGGTGTGTCCGCTGTGCCGTGCGTGTGATCATTCCTTGTACAGCCCTCTCGCAGTGTCCGGAGCAAGTATGGTGGGTCTGACGACACACCGGTGTCAATGTGTTCTTTTTTCCATTTCCAGGAGTGTGTGTATATATATATATATATATATATATATATATAAGTACAATATAACTTCTGCACAATTTCAGTGCAGTAATGTGTTCATTGTAAATAAGTATTATAGGAGTTGTATTACATGTTTATTACCTTATAAATAAATAAAAATTATTTTAAATTCAGTGCATTAGTATTTGCAAAGTTATTCATTCATTAAAATAATGATCATCAGACTTGGGACCTGTGGTATGGTACATCAGTTTATTTGTTTGAGTTGTAAATATTAGTCATGTTTTGTTGGTTTTCTGACATGTTCTACATCCTGGAGGACCTCCTCACTACAGATCAATAGGAATGAAAGTAAATCTAATTTAATCTAATCTGTCTTTGCTATTGTTGGTGTGAGTGATATGGGATGGTAGTTATAAGGGAGTGCTTTATTACCTCTGGTATGAATAAATGTTAAAATAGTTTGTTTTGGCCATCTGGGAAGAACCCTTCATGAATTATTTGGTTGATGATTTGAATTTGTGGCTGTATAATTTCATTCTTAATGTTTTTTATTACATAATTTGATAGTCCATAGAAGCTTTTGACTTATGAGTTGCTAATTTTGATAAGTGCTTCCCAAACTGTTCTATAAGTTACACAAGACCAGCAGAAGTTGTCAGATGGCTTGTTATCTATAGTTGGGGCCAAAGATTATTTACATCTTCAGCGAGATTTTTTATTTGTATCAGAAGTGGTAAATTTTGCATTTATGTAGGTGCTTGGTAGGATTCAAATGTTGTTTAATTTCAGAGCTTATTTTTGTTGCGATAACTTTTCATTCTAACTCACACTTTGAGTTGAGTATATAGTTGTTCACTTGAGTATTTAGTTGTCATCAACTATCCTCTGGAGGCTCTAATTTCTAATCTATACATCCTTCTTGCTGCCATCTAAGCTTCATTCTCAGCTTGACTCTACTGTCATCTGTCACAGTGTACAGTCATTTCCTCACAAATTTGCTCAGGTGTAGTATGTACCAGTTCCTTAGCTCTTGAGGTTTATTATACTGATTCTGTTTTGTGCGTTTTTGCAATATTTGGGACAACATATCTCGAGGTTTTTTACTAATAATTTTAAAAATTTGTGTGTTGATTCATTGGCAGGCATGTCATTAGTGACTACTGTGCCCCAGTTTATGTGATTAAGATTGTTTTTTAACTGAATCAATTCATGTTCATTGCTTGATCTGATTACCCTTCAAAGTTATGTTGAAGAACTGTCTATGTTGTTGTTTAGAGGGGGCAGAAGCCACAGCCATGCATAGTTTGACAGCCTGACGTTTATGGTATCAAATACAGTTTTGTATGGTTGAAAGTTGCAGGTTATACTATTTAATTTTGCATTGAGTCTGATGGGATTATCACACAGACAGTAGTAGTTTTGTGATCTTAACATGTCTAATAAATACATCACATTTCTAGTCTTATACCTAATATCTATGTTAATATAGCTAAATATGACAACTCTGCCATTACTACACATCAGGAAATAATTACCCAAATATGGTGGATATCGGTAGATGTGACGTACATTTACAGACAAGTAAATGATTACAATTTCAGAAAAATTGGATAGATTGTTCGAGAGACAGAGCTTTACAAATTGAGGAGGTCAGTAATGTGTTGGTTCACCTTTGGCCCTTCTGTAAGCAGTTACTGAGCTTTGCAGTAATTGATAGAATGGTTGTCTGCCATCCTGAGGCATATTGTGGCAAATTCTGTCCAACTGGTACATTAGATCACTGAAATCCTGAGCTGGATAGAAGGCCCTGTCCATAAAGCTCCACACATTCTGTACTGGTAAGAGATCCAGCGTCCTTGCAGGTCAAGGTATGATCTGGAAGGTTGAAGACAAGCAGCAGAAACTATCATTGTGTGCAGACAGGCATTATCTTGCTGAAATGGAAGCTCAGGATGGCTTGCACTGAAGGGCAACAAAACCGGGCGTAGAATATAGTTCATGTACTACTGTGCTGTAAGGATACCACAGACGGTAACCAAAGGGCTCCTGCTATGAAATGAACTGGCACCCTGGCACATCACTCCTGCTTGTCAGGCCATATGGTGGACGACAGTCAGGTTGATATCTTACTGCTGTCCAGGTTGTCTCCAGACATGTATTTGCTGCCCTTTTGCTGTCAGTTCAAAGTGTTACTCATCACTGAAGACAATTCAACTCCATTCAATGCGATTCCTGGCTGAATATACATGACAATGCTGCTAATGGGATTTCTGGTGTACAGAGATCAATGGCATTTGGTGCCAGGGGTGCCATGACCTCAGCCCCTTTACTGTGAGCCACCTATTAATAGTTGTTATGGTCACTGAAACACCAGTTGTATGTCAGATCAATGATAATATTGCATCCACGGCACTGAGTGCCTCTGAAAATTGTCCAGGCTTCACTTTCTGTTATCTCCATAGCTTCACCACTTCCTTCTTGATACGGTGTTTACTGTGGTTTACACATTCCTGCTGAAATTGTCAAATAATGGCATTGCCCCTATTCAAATGTTGAGCATTTCATCAATTACTCCAACCAATTTCTTTGAGCCCAACTACATATCCTCTCTGAAATGCTAACATCTGTGTATATTGCTCATGCACCTGTCTGCAAGACATAGTTACTGTCCAACTAATTACACAGAATGAAATTCACAAAAGGCATTATGCCCTGGTATTGACATGTCCTGTGTTTAGTATACTTACCAGCTGCATGGTGAAACTGTGCTGCAGAATTATATATTCATCCATTCAGCTGCCAAAGTTTACAATTTTGTATTTTCCATCAATACCTGTATCAATGTCAATTTGTGATAAATTTGCATAGCTCCTTCCTTGTGCATCATTTTTTCTGTCTTAGAGTATATTTTAAGAGCGTTATTATCATTTTTTCAAGATTTTCTACAAATAATTCCATATTATTAGTAGAGGGGTGTTATGCCAATACAGCTATTAGTTTCTGACTTAACATCAGCATTTTTGGAACTTCGAAAACTGCTTCTACACATAAAGAACTTACATTAATCACTTTATATGCTAAATTATTTGTTTCTTTGATAAAGTTTGAAACACCATCATGCTTCAAATTGCCTCTACAGTAACATGTGGCTAGTTAGTATTGATAAGGCATACTTAATTCATGTTCACTATGGATTTGCCTGTGTCCTTTTACTAGAAAGAGATCATAATTTAATTCTTCTAACCAATATTCCATTTCTGTCAGTTAATTTTTAAGTTATTTACATTAAGAGGCTCGAAAAAATATAGTTTTGGCCCTGATGTTTGGTATTAGCAATAAGCATATACTGGGTTGGTGTATAAATTCGTAGCATTTTTGCACAAGTTTCATGATCATAAAGGATACATATAACAGAGACTTTGGTCATCAGAAATGTATGCTCCTTCACTATTTACAACAGCCTGCCAGTGATGTGGTAGTGATGGTTACAACTTTGGGGAGCAATTTGTAGTGCATCACTATTTTACCAGATACATAACATTATCTTCTATGGACACACTTATGTTTTGTACAAGGATTTGCACCTTTTTTTGGGCACAATCATTCCTTTCTTTTCTTTATGTTAGCATAAAGACAACATTTCTCATCACTAGTAATGATACAGGGCAGGAATGGTTGGTGTTGTTCATGACCCAATTGATGACAAGCAAGCAGAGTTGCACATATGACCACCCAACGATTTATGTGATTTTAGCTTAGAGCATGCAGTAACCATACACCCAATTTTTTAACCACCCTGATTTCATGGAAATGTCTCAAAATGGTGGAATGATCACAGTTCATCAAATTTGTCAATTCTCAATTGCAGTAATGTGGGTAACTGTGGATTAATGCCTTTAAACAAATGTGTAGTGTCACTAATGTCAAAATGATCCTCCATAAAATGAGAAAACCATTTTCTTGCCATGCTTTGTCCAGTGGAATTATCCCCATACACAGCACAAATGTTTCAGGCTCCCTCCACTGCTGTTACCCCTCTTTTAGAACTCAAAAAAACAAGAATATGTCAGAAATGTGCCCAGTTGGGATTCCATTTTTTAGTGTCCTCAGCTCCGCTCACTATCTCAAAATGATAAAATGACAATGTGTAAACTCAAATAGCAGCAGTGAACTACAAATAAACAATTGCAATCAATAAATAACCCCATTTCAACTGAAATACCATCATGAAAAATGGAAATGCTACGAACTTATGCAGCGACCTAGTATGTTCAAGATAGGTGATCATCAACACCTTTTTGAGGAGATGAGATTCTGACAGTTATACTGGCTTTAGGTAGAACTGCAATGGGCTTTATTTGTACCACTAGACTGAGCTGCTAGAGAATATTAACTTCTTTATTCATAGTTCTTGTTGTGCTCCATATAACTTTTCCAGTGTCATTGCTTATAGTTATAAGAAAGAAGCAGAACTGACCATTGAACCTGTTAATCATTTTGAAACTGAACATATGGAGAGCAGCTGAAGAAGTGTTCAGTGTATTCAAAAGCAAAATTTTACTATTCCAACTGACCAAATATCTGAATTAGTTTTAGGCTATTGTAAATTCAGTAAATGGTTCAAAGTTGTGTACCCAACTGCTCAGTAATGATATTGGAATGAAAGTGGCAGATGGCAGATATAAAGCTGAATTATCAAATTTGGTCTTCCAAATTTTTTCATTGTGGAACTTTGTAGTAAAATTCTTCATTTCAGTCCTTGCATGAAAACCACAATACCAGATACCGATGAAGGTGATCACAGAATAGAAGTGAAGCTACATTGTTCTCTTGTGGAAAAGCATCTGGAATTTATAAGGTACTGTAATATGCTATACAGTTTATGCAAAAGAAGTTGCCCCCTTCTATCTATAGTTTTTTTCAACTTACTGGAAAAATTTATGATGATGTACTATGCAATTAGACAATTGCTGGTCACTAACAGATATAAATAAATAGGTTTATATTGCTACCACCAGTCTGATGCAGAACTAAGGAACATATTTTTAGATCATCCACTATGGTCTATTTGTAGAAAAAATCTCATCTATGAGAAACGAAATAGATTCTGCTAACAGAGATCTTGTGAAACTCATATCTTAGTGTCCTCTTTCTTTTTCTCTACAATAATTATTTAGTATACACAGTCTTTTAAACCTTATATATCCTGCAACTACAGTATTTTAATTATGAACATAACACTCATAATAATAGTACTAATACTAAACAAAAATTATCTGTAATAGGACAAAAGTAACTACAAAAGTTAAACATACAAACTACATTCAGCATAAGCTGCAATATGAAATACATTAGCAGCCTGCTAAGACAGTCCAAATACACTGTCAGGAACAGCATGTCTTTGATGAAACAAACATTGCCCTCAAAGCAGATTTCATAATGTAAAATCTGATAAAGAAGATAGTGATTATCTTCTAAAGTTTAGTGTAAATCAGGTCTGAGATGTCTGAATGTGGAGAAAATTTTCTACAATAATGCTGCTGTGAAAGACTTCAATATCAATTGCTCAAAGTGACATCCTTACATCTCCAAACATGTAGCAACTCATTCGATCATGTTTTTCTGTACTGTTTGAAACATACTTACATCCACAGTTACATGAACAGAATTGATGTTCTTTACTAGTTCTTGTACATTCATTACCAACAGAAGAAATGTGCACACAAGAACAAGTGCCTCTGGAAGAACAAATACGCTGGAATTAGGTTAGGCAAACACTGGACCTATGTAACTAATCCATTTCCCAGGAAAAGCTCTACATATTCCTTCCAGAGTGTGCAAATGCACTACTATGTTGTAATGATAACCTCCTCAAAATGTAAAGTGGAACATCTTCCAGAACCTCAGGCAAATAGTTTATGAGAAATGGATGATACCTCCATGCAGTCAACTGATTTAGCAAGTAGGCACCTGAAATGCAACTTCCTATACATTCATGCTAAAGCTGATCTGGTCTACATGATTATAGATGTGCATGCTGCCAACAGACCAATAGTGGCATCATGCCTATTGAAGTTATCCTCACCTATGACTACTGCTTCATCAGACCATATTAAAACACTTAAGAAGTGGCAGATTAAAAATATGTGCCAGACCTAGACTCAAACTTGGGACCTTTGCCTTTTGTGGGCAAGTGCTCTACACTTGGTAGAGCACTTGCCCGCAAAATGCAAAGGTCCCAAGTTTGAGTGTCAGTCCGGCACACAGTTTTAATCTGCCAGGAAGTATCATATCAGCACACACTCTGCTGCAGAGTGTAACTCTCATTCATTTAAGACGTTATCATCAGGTTCCTATGATGGTTGGATCCATCTAAAAACTGCATCTTCAGGAGATAATCTTCAGGATACAGGTGTTGCATTATCTAATAATGATGCATGTTAATCTTTTCACCATGCAACATCTTAATTACTATTCTTTGCAAGACAGGACACTGCATTGTTACATCATGTGTACTTAGCTGGGTCCTTTATATATATCATCAAAAATGACATCTTTGGTAGTTGGGGTATGGCTAATCATATGTGGCCTCTGTTCAGTGATAGTTGAAGGAGACAACTGGTCTCTCAAAGGCAAAACACCATATGACAAAATACATTTTTGTGTGGGTGACATTGACCAGGATACCTAACATCATATTGACAAAAACTAACATCAGCCCTATAATCTGATGCACAAAGGTCCAAAAGCCTATCAAGATATTTGGCATTTGTTTATGCCATAGGATCGTCTATGCTGTCCTGTAAGAAACAGAAGGACAAAGTACAGCATGTATTACTTCCCATCTGCGGAACCGAACATGTACACACATCAGTCATCAGAGAGGGCCATTGTCCTTAAGAAACATCAGCACTGTTAAAGCTTGTTCTTGGTGACATACAGAGATAGAAATATCAACACACATTTTTTTAAAAATATAATCCATGTTCTGACAGTATCCACTATATACAGCATTTTCAAAACACTTTTGCATCAATGGTTCACAAAAGGTTCACATAACTATCTAGGCCATGATGTCAACAATTTGCTAGTTGTGTGTGTGATTCAAGAGTTACAGAAAAATATCTTTCATTCTGCATTATTCAACCCAACATTGCCATTGCCAAAAGGCTTAAGATTCCAATCGAATTGTTTTCCTGGCCATAACAGACAAGATAATTCCAGATTCCCATCAATGTAACTAATAATAATGAATGGAGAACCATACTAAGTGGCCTGCACTTATTGGACTGAATAGTTAAATGCATAATTAGTTGTTACTCAGTGTTGATGGTTGTGATGATAAAAATAGTAAGAATGTTTGGCAACTATCTGTAATATGGCTTACGTGCCCTATGGATAATGCGACATCCTAATTAATATAATGAGTAAGAGACATGTAAGTGGCATGCATTATAGTTGGTACTCAGTGTGCTTACAGGACATGGACAATAACATGGAAACGCAAAAATAAAAGATATTATCATGCCTAATACAGTGTAAGAAAACTGTTGGTATTCAAAACATCTTCCAGTCAGCTCAAGATGGTTAAATACAGTTCCTGTGTAGATTTCATGGGAAGTTTATGTCATTCTTTCTGTAAAATAGTGACAAGTTCAGTTAACAGTGATGGAGGTTGATAGTGATCATGCACCTTCTCTCCAAAGTAGATCACACAGGCTCAATAATACTGAGATAGGGTGACTTGATCTTCATGCTTATAAAACCAGTCCTGGACAATGTAAACTATTTTAACAGAGGCCCTGTCATCTTGGAATACACCATCACCACTGGGGAACAAACACTGTACCATGGCATGGATCTGATCAGCCAAAATGGTCTCATAACCCTTTACAGTAATGTGACACTGCAGAGTGCCCATGGGGTCCATGAAACACCAGGGTATGGCTGTCCAAATCCTCACCAAACCCCCACCATATTTCACTCATGGGACATAAATCAGCCAGAAGTTGAAATTAGTGTGAAACAAAACTAATTTTACGACATTATATTCTTCCATTGCTCCATAGTCTAGGTCACTGATATGTGATTTTGGAATTTCAGCTTTGTTTGCATTCCTCTGCTTATGGACCTCCCTTCATGGTTTCTTCATTGTGACAGAGTTCACCAGTGCAACATTCAGTTCTGCAGTGACTTTTGTAGCAGCTGTCCTCTTAACGTTTGTCTCCTGTCCTATTCAATGACCATCCATCATGATCACTCAAAACACCCTTTTGTTCATTTTCAGACTTAGCATACAATATTTTCCCCACTTTCCCTGTATAAGGTATCCATTTTCAATATGTCATGCTTAAAACACCAAATACTTTGGTTACCTCGGTTACAGAAGCACCCAGCATACAAGTGCCAACAATTTGTACAAATTCGTATTCACTTGGATCCAAAGTACTACGCTCAAAGCTCCACAGAACACTGTTCTAACAATGACAGACATTTGTGATATATTGAGAATACTGCACTGGTACTGTTCATGATCAATTACAACAGCACAACCTGCAGGCTTGCCTAGCATCCACATTCACATTTAAACATGCATTTCTTATGTTCTTTCTTTATTTTTGTCCAGCCCCTTTATTTGATTTTCATGGTTGAGGGCTAACTGACTATGATAGGTATGAATTCACTGATGTAGCAGGAACAGATCAAAATGAATATGGGTAGAATAGTCCCCTTTTTATTTATTTATTTATCTCTATCTATTCCACTAACTGGGCAGTCTTACAACATACAGAAGGAAAGTACATGTCATATTTGTGAGTACATTGTTAGGAAACATCCATTTTCTATTGAAAATATGGATGCGATGAACTTTTGTTACAGATGCTTATATATTGCTAGTAGGGAGGGGATGCTGATCTGAAGTCAGTGTATATGAATGTTTCTTCACCAAGTATGTAAATGATTTAGTGGATAATATCGCAAACTTTCTGAAGCTGTTTGTGTATGATGCTGTTGTCTGTATGAATGTTGCAATGCCAGACGAATGCAGCAAAACACAGTGAGACCTGAAAAGGATACATGATTTGTACACTGATTGGTAGTTGAACTTACATGTAAACAGATGGAACCTATTGTGCATACATTAGGAAAGAGGTCCATTAAAGACTGAATTTACAACAGGAGACAAATCATTTCAAACAGAATCAACCACAAATTACCTATAATTAACCATATGAAGTGACCTAAAGTGGAATTATCACATGAAATCAGTTTTAGGGAAAGCAGATGCCAGGCTGAGATTGACTGGCAGAATCTAGAAAAAATTCAGTTCATCCAAAACAGAAGTGGCTTAGCAAACCCTCATTCAACCAATTAACAAATGCTGCTTGTCAGTGTGGGACCTTTACCAGCTTGGATTAATAGAAGAGGTAGAGACTATGCAACAAATATTGGTTTGCTTAACCTTACATTTGTTTAGTAAGTGGAAGAATATTACAGATATGCTTATTAAACTCCAGTGATGAACACAAGAGAGGAGTTGTTTACATCAGAGAGCTTTTTGTTATAATCCCCACACTGTGTGTTCCAAGAAGAGTTTGGGAGCACATTACTTCCCCCATATGTGTCTCAACAAATGACCACAACCAGACAGTTACATAAATTACAGCTAATACAGAGGGTTATTGACAATAAGGGAGACTTGTCGGGAATATTATGTAGACGATATTGGGAAAAAAAAAAGAAAAAAAAAAAAAAAAAAAAAAAAAAAAAAGACTGATCAGTGCAGAATGCGAAAGTGAAGTGATTGCAACGTTGCTAACTGAGTTCGGCATTTTAAAACGTAAATATGACGCCTTAACACAAGAAGACTCAGTCTTTTAAACCTTATATATCCTGCAACTACAGTATTTTAATTATGAACATAACACTCATAATAATAGTACTAATACTAAACAAAAATTATCTGTAATAGGACAAAAGTAACTACAAAAGTTAAACATACAAACTACATTCAGCATAAGCTGCAATATGAAATACATTAGCAGCCTGCTAAGACAGTCCAAATACACTGTCAGGAACAGCATGTCTTTGATGAAACAAACATTGCCCTCAAAGCAGATTTCATAATGTAAAATCTGATAAAGAAGATAGTGATTATCTTCTAAAGTTTAGTGTAAATCAGGTCTGAGATGTCTGAATGTGGAGAAAATTTTCTACAATAATGCTGCTGTGAAAGACTTCAATATCAATTGCTCAAAGTGACATCCTTACATCTCCAAACATGTAGCAACTCATTCGATCATGTTTTTCTGTACTGTTTGAAACATACTTACATCCACAGTTACATGAACAGAATTGATGTTCTTTACTAGTTCTTGTACATTCATTACCAACAGAAGAAATGTGCACACAAGAACAAGTGCCTCTGGAAGAACAAATACGCTGGAATTAGGTTAGGCAAACACTGGACCTATGTAACTAATCCATTTCCCAGGAAAAGCTCTACATATTCCTTCCAGAGTGTGCAAATGCACTACTATGTTGTAATGATAACCTCCTCAAAATGTAAAGTGGAACATCTTCCAGAACCTCAGGCAAATAGTTTATGAGAAATGGATGATACCTCCATGCAGTCAACTGATTTAGCAAGTAGGCACCTGAAATGCAACTTCCTATACATTCATGCTAAAGCTGATCTGGTCTACATGATTATAGATGTGCATGCTGCCAACAGACCAATAGTGGCATCATGCCTATTGAAGTTATCCTCACCTATGACTACTGCTTCATCAGACCATATTAAAACACTTAAGAAGTGGCAGATTAAAAATATGTGCCAGACCTAGACTCAAACTTGGGACCTTTGCCTTTTGTGGGCAAGTGCTCTACACTTGGTAGAGCACTTGCCCGCAAAATGCAAAGGTCCCAAGTTTGAGTGTCAGTCCGGCACACAGTTTTAATCTGCCAGGAAGTATCATATCAGCACACACTCTGCTGCAGAGTGTAACTCTCATTCATTTAAGACGTTATCATCAGGTTCCTATGATGGTTGGATCCATCTAAAAACTGCATCTTCAGGAGATAATCTTCAGGATACAGGTGTTGCATTATCTAATAATGATGCATGTTAATCTTTTCACCATGCAACATCTTAATTACTATTCTTTGCAAGACAGGACACTGCATTGTTACATCATGTGTACTTAGCTGGGTCCTTTATATATATCATCAAAAATGACATCTTTGGTAGTTGGGGTATGGCTAATCATATGTGGCCTCTGTTCAGTGATAGTTGAAGGAGACAACTGGTCTCTCAAAGGCAAAACACCATATGACAAAATACATTTTTGTGTGGGTGACATTGACCAGGATACCTAACATCATATTGACAAAAACTAACATCAGCCCTATAATCTGATGCACAAAGGTCCAAAAGCCTATCAAGATATTTGGCATTTGTTTATGCCATAGGATCGTCTATGCTGTCCTGTAAGAAACAGAAGGACAAAGTACAGCATGTATTACTTCCCATCTGCGGAACCGAACATGTACACACATCAGTCATCAGAGAGGGCCATTGTCCTTAAGAAACATCAGCACTGTTAAAGCTTGTTCTTGGTGACATACAGAGATAGAAATATCAACACACATTTTTTTAAAAATATAATCCATGTTCTGACAGTATCCACTATATACAGCATTTTCAAAACACTTTTGCATCAATGGTTCACAAAAGGTTCACATAACTATCTAGGCCATGATGTCAACAATTTGCTAGTTGTGTGTGTGATTCAAGAGTTACAGAAAAATATCTTTCATTCTGCATTATTCAACCCAACATTGCCATTGCCAAAAGGCTTAAGATTCCAATCGAATTGTTTTCCTGGCCATAACAGACAAGATAATTCCAGATTCCCATCAATGTAACTAATAATAATGAATGGAGAACCATACTAAGTGGCCTGCACTTATTGGACTGAATAGTTAAATGCATAATTAGTTGTTACTCAGTGTTGATGGTTGTGATGATAAAAATAGTAAGAATGTTTGGCAACTATCTGTAATATGGCTTACGTGCCCTATGGATAATGCGACATCCTAATTAATATAATGAGTAAGAGACATGTAAGTGGCATGCATTATAGTTGGTACTCAGTGTGCTTACAGGACATGGACAATAACATGGAAACGCAAAAATAAAAGATATTATCATGCCTAATACAGTGTAAGAAAACTGTTGGTATTCAAAACATCTTCCAGTCAGCTCAAGATGGTTAAATACAGTTCCTGTGTAGATTTCATGGGAAGTTTATGTCATTCTTTCTGTAAAATAGTGACAAGTTCAGTTAACAGTGATGGAGGTTGATAGTGATCATGCACCTTCTCTCCAAAGTAGATCACACAGGCTCAATAATACTGAGATAGGGTGACTTGATCTTCATGCTTATAAAACCAGTCCTGGACAATGTAAACTATTTTAACAGAGGCCCTGTCATCTTGGAATACACCATCACCACTGGGGAACAAACACTGTACCATGGCATGGATCTGATCAGCCAAAATGGTCTCATAACCCTTTACAGTAATGTGACACTGCAGAGTGCCCATGGGGTCCATGAAACACCAGGGTATGGCTGTCCAAATCCTCACCAAACCCCCACCATATTTCACTCATGGGACATAAATCAGCCAGAAGTTGAAATTAGTGTGAAACAAAACTAATTTTACGACATTATATTCTTCCATTGCTCCATAGTCTAGGTCACTGATATGTGATTTTGGAATTTCAGCTTTGTTTGCATTCCTCTGCTTATGGACCTCCCTTCATGGTTTCTTCATTGTGACAGAGTTCACCAGTGCAACATTCAGTTCTGCAGTGACTTTTGTAGCAGCTGTCCTCTTAACGTTTGTCTCCTGTCCTATTCAATGACCATCCATCATGATCACTCAAAACACCCTTTTGTTCATTTTCAGACTTAGCATACAATATTTTCCCCACTTTCCCTGTATAAGGTATCCATTTTCAATATGTCATGCTTAAAACACCAAATACTTTGGTTACCTCGGTTACAGAAGCACCCAGCATACAAGTGCCAACAATTTGTACAAATTCGTATTCACTTGGATCCAAAGTACTACGCTCAAAGCTCCACAGAACACTGTTCTAACAATGACAGACATTTGTGATATATTGAGAATACTGCACTGGTACTGTTCATGATCAATTACAACAGCACAACCTGCAGGCTTGCCTAGCATCCACATTCACATTTAAACATGCATTTCTTATGTTCTTTCTTTATTTTTGTCCAGCCCCTTTATTTGATTTTCATGGTTGAGGGCTAACTGACTATGATAGGTATGAATTCACTGATGTAGCAGGAACAGATCAAAATGAATATGGGTAGAATAGTCCCCTTTTTATTTATTTATTTATCTCTATCTATTCCACTAACTGGGCAGTCTTACAACATACAGAAGGAAAGTACATGTCATATTTGTGAGTACATTGTTAGGAAACATCCATTTTCTATTGAAAATATGGATGCGATGAACTTTTGTTACAGATGCTTATATATTGCTAGTAGGGAGGGGATGCTGATCTGAAGTCAGTGTATATGAATGTTTCTTCACCAAGTATGTAAATGATTTAGTGGATAATATCGCAAACTTTCTGAAGCTGTTTGTGTATGATGCTGTTGTCTGTATGAATGTTGCAATGCCAGACGAATGCAGCAAAACACAGTGAGACCTGAAAAGGATACATGATTTGTACACTGATTGGTAGTTGAACTTACATGTAAACAGATGGAACCTATTGTGCATACATTAGGAAAGAGGTCCATTAAAGACTGAATTTACAACAGGAGACAAATCATTTCAAACAGAATCAACCACAAATTACCTATAATTAACCATATGAAGTGACCTAAAGTGGAATTATCACATGAAATCAGTTTTAGGGAAAGCAGATGCCAGGCTGAGATTGACTGGCAGAATCTAGAAAAAATTCAGTTCATCCAAAACAGAAGTGGCTTAGCAAACCCTCATTCAACCAATTAACAAATGCTGCTTGTCAGTGTGGGACCTTTACCAGCTTGGATTAATAGAAGAGGTAGAGACTATGCAACAAATATTGGTTTGCTTAACCTTACATTTGTTTAGTAAGTGGAAGAATATTACAGATATGCTTATTAAACTCCAGTGATGAACACAAGAGAGGAGTTGTTTACATCAGAGAGCTTTTTGTTATAATCCCCACACTGTGTGTTCCAAGAAGAGTTTGGGAGCACATTACTTCCCCCATATGTGTCTCAACAAATGACCACAACCAGACAGTTACATAAATTACAGCTAATACAGAGGGTTATTGACAATAAGGGAGACTTGTCGGGAATATTATGTAGACGATATTGGGAAAAAAAAAAAGAAAAAAAAAAAAAAAAAAAAAAAGACTGATCAGTGCAGAATGCGAAAGTGAAGTGATTGCAACGTTGCTAACTGAGTTCGGCATTTTAAAACGTAAATATGACGCCTTAACACAAGAAGACCTACAGCCTGATATATTAAAACATAAAAGCGAACTGGAAGAAGCAAAAATAATAATAAGTTCATTAACTAATGAACTACAAAGACAGGCCTCACATAGAAAACACTCTGAGATCGGTGAATTTCAACAGAAAATGCACACCAGTGAAGCGAAAATCTGTGCCCAAGTGACATATTTGTCTCCTAGAATAAATAAGAAATCTTCAGGAAATCTCACTGAGTTAAATATCTACTCAGATAGCCACGGACGCGGACTGGCGGAAGTACTACGAAACCATTACGATTTGAAAGTATGCAGTCATGTGAAACCAGGAGCACCAATGCGAGAAATTATTAGGGACGTTTTACTGGACAAACAAGACAACAAAAATCGTCATGTTGTATTAATTGGAGGAGCAAATGACGTGTATTGTAACGAGTTAGGTAATGCTATTCTCAGTCTCAAATGTGCCCTCAGTTCGATAGAGAACCAAAAACTAACTGTTGTTGGTATACCACATAGGCACGACCTATAAACAGATACAAACAGTTTGTAAAGTGTACCGAAACATATGATTTCTATCAGTCGATTTCCTGGATAGATGCAGCTTTACAAAACATGGCATGCACCTGAATAGAAGAGGCAAGTCATCTCTGTGCAAAGCAATTTACGAAACGTTAGAAACATATGAAAAACAGAGTATCTATGAGTCAGTACAAGCCATTTTAATGAACTACCAATACATTACTGAAAGCGACCATGCAGGAAGTGAATCTGTCTTGGAGACAACAACTAAAGCAGCTGCAGAACCGCAAATTGCTACAGCATCACGATCAAATTCAGTAACAACTGCAGCACCAGCAAAACCGGCAACATCTGAACCAGCTCAAGCAACATGACCAGTAACAGCAGCAGCACAAGCAACAGAAGCAGAAAGGGTGTCAACAACAACTGTAGCAGGTCCACTGCAGTCACTGGTAGAAAAGAGGAAGGAAACCACAGTGAGTATTGTATCACCACCTCCATCCTACGCCAAAGTAGTGCCTCCACTCAGCCTGCCCACATAAACTATGTAACATGTGAAACAAACAAGAACCTTGAGAAACAGACAACAAAAATGTCACCTCCATTAGCAGATAAGAAGACAGAAACCACCACGTGTTCATCCAAATGGGCCCAAGACACCACGCATCTTCCCTCTTGCTGTGAAAAATCAATATTATTCATGCACATAAATATTAGATCTCTGAAATATAAAGCTGATGAACTTGGTGTTGTATTGAATGGAAACAGTAGAATAGTATTAAGTATTAATGAACACTGGTTAAGAGAAGAAGAGATAAGACTGTATGTACTACCATCTTTTCATTTAATTACAAGTTACTGCAGACCCAATGAAGATTATGGGAGTTCGTCAATATATATAAATGACAACCTAGAGTTAAGATATACTGTGCTTGATGTTAGGGACATATGTGTTAAAGGCATTCTTGAAGCGGCTGTCATGCTACTACCAACATTAAAACTCACAGTTATTTCAATATACCATTCTCCTGATAGTGATGCCAATCAATCTGTAGAGTGTTTAGATAAACTTATTCACCATACAGAAAAATATACCAGACACAAGACAATAATTTTAGGAGATTTAAATTTTGATGCAAGGAAAAAAAATACAATGGTTACCAAACAAAACAAAACTATGGCGAGAAAGCATGGTCGAACTACTCCACATAGGTGGTTCACACCATATTTACAGAAGCTAAGATTAATGGTTTTGATATGCTATGATAAGGTAAAAATGGTAGTGTTTACAATGCAATGTACGTTAGCCTCAAGAGACACTATAGATCACAAATCTGATTAGCAAAATATAGATCAAATGATAGCTTCATCAAAAACTCCAATAATAAGTGTAAGGCTGCGTGGAGGGTCATTAAAGCAGAATTAGGTACAGGCAGTCATAGTGTAAAAGTTACAACTGATGTTAATGTCACCCCAGATGAATTTAACCTCCTTTTTATCAGAGCAGCAAATCCTAATCCCGCATATTCTCATAAGAAGAGTTCAAAATCCAATTCACAAACTACTTATATAAACGAGTTTTTACAAAACTTTGCTGATACTGTGCCAACCTGTAATTGGGGACACGTGGAAATAAGTGATGTAATTAAATCAGTGGCAAAGTTAAGTGACTCCAGATCAGAAGATATTTATGGCCTCTCAAATTTTGTGATTAAAAAAATAATCGGCTTGATATCATTCCCTCTCTGCACACACATATACTGAATATTTGACAGTGGTATTTTCCCAGAATGTCTAAAGAAGACAGTAGTAATTCCATTACACGAAAAGGGTGATAAATACTGCACTAATAATGATCGTCCAATTTTTCTGATACCTATTTTTTCAAAAATAATCGAATATTGTATAGAAAAGCAAATTAATATGCATTTGCCAAAAAACAATATACTGACTAAGTCTCAGTATGGTTTTAGGGCCCAGTTATCAACAATTAATGCTGTTGAAAATGTTGTTTCTATTGTGCAATCTTCTTTTGAATCCAAATTATCTGCTGAAGCCACACTAGTCGACTTAAGCAAAGCATTTGATTCTGTAAACCACACAATACTGCTGGAAAAACTATGGTGTTATGGCATTAGGGATCTGGAACTCTCCCTCATTAAATCATGTCTTAGTAACAGAAAGCAAACTGTAAGTTACAACGGTGAAAAGTCACAGTTACTGAACGTCACTAGAGGTGTTCCCCAAGGATCAGTGCTTGGTCCATTACTGTTAATAATATTTATAAATGACCTGCCCAGCAATATGCCATGCAAATCTGTGCTTTACGCAGATGATACAACTTTCATCAATTCAGGGAAGGACATAAATAAACTGAAGGAGCAAAGTAAAGATTTTCTCAGATTATCCAATATGTGGCTCAAAGCCAGTGAGTTAGCTATTAACTATGAAAAGACTGTAAATATATCCTTCAGCTTATCCATTGCTGATATTGAGTACACTTATGCCAAACTTCTTGGCATATACTTAGATACGAAATGAACCTGGCAGAGTCACATAGACAACATATGTCGAAAGCTTTTGCGAGTTATCTATCTACTGAAAAAATTACGCTCCTGTGTTTCTGAAAGCCTGCTGACCAATTCCTATTATGCATTCTTTCATTGCCTTATTAGCTATGGTATTCTTCAATGGGGTAATTCTCCATGGTCCAGGAAAATTTTTATTTGGCAGAAGAAAGCCATCAGGGGCATCTCTGGGATTACCAAAAATAACATATCATGTAGGTCATACTTAAAGAATTACATATAATGATACTCCCTTCTCTTTTTATATATAGCTGCCTTTTGTACATAAAAGAAAACTTTAACAGTTACAACCTTAGTCAGTCCGTTCATGATCATAACACTCGTCAAACATTTAAGATAGACATACCAACAATTCGACTCAAGAAAACACAAGAAAATTATGACTACATGGGAATAAGGCTTTTCAACACATTACCTGCGCAGGCAAATGACTCTCTCAAGGAAGTTTATGATTGGTCAATAAGCAATAAAGTGACATTGAACATAAAGAAAACTAATGCCATTAATTTCAGTTTGAAGAGGAAAAATGAAAATGTTTAAATTAAATGTAGATGGCACCTCCATTGCAAAATTTCTAGGAATGAATATTGATTCTCAGTTGAAGTGGTGTGAACACACAAAGGTACTTGCAAACAGAATGTCATTAGCATGTTATGCCTTAGAATCCTGTCATTAGTGTGTAACATTCAGTGTCTTTTGGTTACATATTATTCATATGTACACTCAATTCTTAGCTATAGCATTCTTTTTTGGGAGCAAATGCACAAAATATGAACATAATTCTCAAACTCCAGAAAAGAGCCATAAGAATAATAACCAAAAATACTGTTGAGCTCATTGTGAAGATCTGTTCAAAACACTGGGGATTTTAACTGCGCCATGTAAATAAATTTACCAGTCAGTTGTACACATCAAAAATAACATTGAATTACTGCACAAACAGCTGTGTCCATGACCATGCAACAAGAGATAAATTCAACCTACATTTACCAAGAAAAAATAAACATAAAACTCAAAACAGCATTTTTCTACCAAGGAATAAAACTGTGCAATAAATTACCAAAAGATATTAAAGAAATTGCAAAAATACAGTTATTTAGAAAGGCAGCTAAAAAGTACATGTTATGCAATACATTTTATACATTGAAGGATTACTTAGCTAAGACAGAGTAGGGATTTGATAAAAAATGTTATACAAAATAAATAATAATAATAATAATGATTATAAAATATCCAACATTCCACATAACATCTTCACTTTATGTTTTTTCCTTCTTTTTTTCCTTTCTAGAAATACTTACCCCCAAGCTATGCATAGCACAATACTAACACTTCTTCCTCTTTCTGAGCTCAATATCTCACTCATTATGGACATGCTCTATATCCTTGTAAAAAGAGATCTAAGGATGAATAAAGCTGCTACTACTACTACTACATGACAGTATTTACAGTGTACAGTTGTAATGAACATTACATTTTAGGAAACAGTAAAACCGTATTCTTTCTTTGTTAATGTCATTTTCAGACATTTATTAGTGTACAAAGTACTATTACTGAACAATTCACGAAAACCAGCATAAGTTCATTAAATATTTTACGAGTGTTTGCAGTTATATCTAAGTCTGTTAGCTGTAGGATATAAAATGTTGAGCGATTATCCTAGAAAAGTATGTAGCCTATAAAAAGAATTGTAGTGTGAGAGTGGAATTAATTGAGTGGCTGCCCAATGCATGACATTTATTATACCACTGAGAGTGAAAAGTGGGAGAATTGGATAATGGAATAAGAGGAATCGTACATAAATTAAACAATAAAAGTTTTCCTGTTTTATTTTAAATGTTACATAATACTTGAGTGACTAGTTGCTGTTTCATAGCATACATACTTCAGTGCAATCAATGAATAATTTCTTAAGTCTTAAATATATGTGCCACATGTCATTCAATAGTTGTTTCACCATTACAACACTGATTATTTAATAAATTTTATATTTTGAGTGTTCATAGACATTCACAGACAAACAGATTAAAACTGAAACAGTGTTACACATGGCAAGTGAACAGCCAAATAATGTGACATGGCAAAATATTCTTACTGCATATTTGGGGATCAAAGGGTAAAACTGTTACCAATACTGTAAAAACATTAACACATTTCAGTATAGGATTTTTTAAAAATTTACTTTTGTGGCACTTAACAAGGAACAAGCAGCTAAAACATAATTAAAACTCTTCTGATAAACATTTTATCAAGTAAAATCATGTGAATACACATGGCGAAATGTGGCGGCATATGGAACAATAAAATGTAAGCTTTCCACTGAATGATGAATTAAATTTTTTCATGAATTAGTAAACTATACAAAATCAAAGAAATATTACTGCTACACTCATTGTGATGTTGGCTTCACTGCAAGTGTGTGTTTTGGGTTTCCCTATCTTCGAGAAACTGTATCTGCTATTAGAATGCACTCATGTTTCAGCTCCACACCTTATGCTGTGCCATTTGTACAACACCCTCCGACCATTGCACTAACCTGAAACAGAGTGCCCATAATAGTTTAATATCCTGAATGACTAAAAAAAAATAATAATAAGGGAAGGAGACAATTTGCTTTTGCCTTTAAAGAACTCATAATTGCTTACAATAAGTCTGTTGTATTTGTTTGTGTTTGTAATGGTGCTCATTTTACTTATTTCTTTACTTTTATTTATTTATTTAACTTATGGGGTTACCTTCAGCATCCGTATAACTGCTGTAATTTCATTTTGCCTAAAGGCAGAGAATAATTTATTAATTGTGACAGGAAAACTGTCTTATTTGGTTTTTAAATGCAGACAAAATTATTTGTCTATGACAGATTACTGTACAATTAATCAGCATGTTATAGGCCAATGATTGTTGTTTACTACTATGGAAAGGCAACCCACAGATCTGCAGTACAATGAAGGCTTTTATGACTGGATTGTATGGCCATGGTCCATGGAACTCTTCTATCCCTGATGTTTCATTCAAGGCTACGTTGGAAATCTTCGGAGGTGCTCCTGGTTGTGCTCAGTCTTGCCGACTGACGAGTCGGATATTGAAGAGCGGCCTAAATACCTTGGAAAGTGGTTGTGGTCTGGATTTCATGTGATAGTGGAGATAAATCTTGTCAAAGATAAAATGTAACTATCGATCATAGCACATCAAAGATAAAAACTTCTCATCGATTCTGTCCATATATCGCTGAGTTTCATAGCTTCTTCTTTTCTGTTAAAATTATCCCCATGTTTATATATTTCGATAGCTTCTCTATATAGCCATGGATACTTCATCACAGTACACAAAACTTCAGTTTCTGAAAATTTCACTACGTGATAACCTGACTGAAGAGCATGTTCTGCCATGGCTGACTCTGTTTTCCTGTCAGCAAAGACTTTTACGTGTTTTATGTTTCTTCAACCATGTGTTCACACTTCTCTTTGTAGTTCCAATGTAGACCTTACCACACATACACAAAATCTTGTATACACCACTTGCAGACAGAGGAGGAAATTTATCCTCAGTGGAATGAAGTGCTTGGCCTATTTTCTTAGTTGGTCTGAAAATCCGTTGAACATTACGTTTCCTTAAAATCTTACTGATTTGATCCGTTACTTTTCTGATGAAGGGTAGAGAAACTGTGTTCTTCCATTGCTGTGTCCTATCGTTGTCCTTAGGCCGCCTGTTATTCAGTCACAAAACCCTATTTATTTCCTTAATAGAGTACCCATTCTTCTCAAAAGCCTGCTTTAGATGTTTTAACTTGGTGTTCAGGTATTCCGGTGTACAAATCCTTTTAGCTCTGTCCATTAGAGTTTTAATTACGCCTCTTTTATGTTGTGGATGATGAATGGAATCCTTATGCAGGTATCTGTCAGTATGTGTAACCTTCCAAAAGACTTTGTGTTTCAAGCTCCAATCAGTCTATCTCATAACGAAGACATTCAAGAAGGATATTGCATTGTCTTTCTCCATTTCCATGGTAAACTGGATTCTAGGATTTATACTACTCTTTTGTTATTTGAATAAAACAAGTGCCAAATTAAAGGAGTAGAGGAATGAAATAAGGAGACTGGTATTCAAATGACTAAAATAATAGGGGATATTAATAAATATAAAATGGTTGTAGAGTCAGAGCACAAATGAATCAATGTACTGGTTGAATCAGTGGAAGGTGAACTGACTGAATTTAAAACAAATTTTACTGATAAAGCTGAGAAAATAGGAAAAATTTTGAAATAATGGATAATGTGATAAAATAAGAAATCCATGTATTAAGATCATAAGTGGATCAACATAATAATAATCTTGAATGTAAAATTAATAACTTAGAAAGTATAATAGAAAATCCAATCTAGTTAATTAATTATGAAGTTGCTGAGGTAGAGAAATTTGCAATGTAATAGCACTGTAGTTAATTTTCTTAGAAAACTGCCTGAATTGAAAGAAAATTTTATAACTAAATATTTCAGCAGTAACTGTAGTGGGAGGTGGACCAATGCACCAATTAAAGGTTTTTGAGAAAATAATAAGCTTAACCCAGTCAACTTTTTACAACATTGTTATGATAATTTTGTTAGTGGTATGACTGATATGCATAAAATAAAGTCTGTAAAAAGGTTTTTGGGTGAGGAAGCACTCTCTTGGACTAACCAATATACTAATTCAGATATGATATATTGTCAATTTGAAAACAGCTTTTTGAATAAACTGTCAGAACTGAACAAGCTAGTATCAATAGTGAAATCATAAATGAACCACATTGCCAACAAAAGAGTGGTAGTATGACAGATTTTTGTGAGAAGCTCCTGACACAATAATTAATAACCCTAGATCAATCATTTGAGGAGCATACACAAGTAAGTGTATGAAACAGGATTTTATTTATTGAATCGTATCGCTAAGGCGCCCCCATCGGGTAGGCCGTTTGCCAGGTCTTTAAATTTGACACCACTTCGGAGATCTGCAGTCGATGAGGATGATAGGATGATGATGAGGACAACATAACACCCAGTCCCTGGGCGGAGAAAATTCCCCGACCCAGCCGGGAATCGAACCCGGGCCCAGAGGATTGACAATCAGTCACACTGACCATTCAGCTACCGGGAGCGGACTATGAAAGAGGAGATTACCAAGGAAAATGCAATGGGGTTTAGTTTATGGGCCAGATGATTCTATTTTGATTTTTGAAATATATAGATAAAATAGACAGGGCATTAGAGAGAAATGATACTTATAATTTTCATCAGAAACTCCATAGTGTTAATCAGCAGGGGGGGGGGGGGGGGGGGGGAAGAATTACCTGAATAATTGTCTGGGAAGCTGTCAGAGAATAGACTTACAATGGAATGACAG
This sequence comes from Schistocerca piceifrons, assembly GCF_021461385.2. NCBI lineage: Eukaryota > Metazoa > Arthropoda > Insecta > Orthoptera > Acrididae > Schistocerca > Schistocerca piceifrons. Next base: position 680,930,705 of record NC_060149.1, on the reverse strand, counting down.
AAGAAATATTAATGAGAAAGAACACATGAAAATGGAAACAGATCATTGGAAGGAAATAACAGACCATTTAATCGCAATAAATATGAAAATTGGGGTAATCATCAGATACATTAGGGATCATCCAACTGAGATCCAGTCAGTTTGGTGCGAGAAAAAGTTGAAGAAATCAGACTAATTATCACAAAATAATTATGAGACAAGGATAAACTTTGAACCATACAAGCAACAAGATAAAGACGGAAATATATATAAAATGAATAGATTAAATTTTGATGGGAAATTTTGGGAAACAATGAGCATTGATGTGTGTGGGGAAAAATCAGCAATAGTTTGCTCAGAAGAGTAAGGTAGTATCCCACTACAAACTGATTTCAGGGGCATATGGAGCAACAGAAATTGGAGATGTCACCAGCACATGTCCATGTGTCATAAAACTTAGATGGAGCAATATGTCGGGTGGAGGAGGTGAATCAGGAGATGCTATATGCATGTCCACACCTGAGTGCAGACCATGAACAAAGCACCAGGTGTGATGATGGTTAAGCAAAAAAAGTGCCACACTAGCTCCTAAGCAGTCAGTTCATCAGTTCATCTGATGATGGCATTGTGGTTGCTTACTGAAATATTGTGCTCACTGGGCACTTATGTCTGGCCATTCACCTGTAAGCTAATTCATCATGAATTACATAAGAAGTTGAAGATTCACAAGTAATGGACTGTCTGCAACATTCTATATCATCCTGCACCACTGGTCAGAGAAAAGCAGCAGCTGGAGCAGGGATATGCAGTCCTTTGTGTAGACTGCTGAAACACCACAACACAAACATTTGTGTTTGGAGTGGTGCTGTGACTGGGTAGTTTTGACTTCATATGAATAGTGTCACAATATGTTCAGCAATGAATCATTGTTCTGCATTACCCTAGATGACCACTGTCAGCAAGTAAGGTGGCTACCTGAGGAATAAGCCGATTCTTCCACTGCTTTAGAGAGGCACAGTGGTGTTACTCCTGGCATAATGGTGTAGGAGCCATCAAGTATGACTTTAGGGCTTGGCTCATAATGATTGAGGGAACTCTAACAGCACAGTGATACATCAGAGATATCCCGAATCCTCATGTATTACCTCTCATGTAATGGTATCATGTTGCCCATTTTAAACAGGGTGATGACCATCTTCACATCATGTGTCTCTGTGAATTGTCTGTGCAATACTGAGATACTCCTGTGAGCAGCAAGATCACCACATGTACCACCAATAGAATCCATGCAGGGCCAGTCAGGATTTCGACTCCATCGTAGTGCCAGTATCCACAAAATCAAAGGCCAGCTTGTCTCAAGAGAGGATACAATGGGTTTTTTACACCTTTCTGAACCAAATAACGTGTGCATCCAGGCCAAAGGGAGTGCAATGCCATAGTGACAAGTGGATGCATACTACGAAGGTCTTTTTAAACTTTCACTCTATTTTGTAGTTACTGAAATAATATCACATACCCTCTCAATTCATAAAGTTTTATTTCCTCCTCCCCCTCTAAGAACTTCACTTTTTTTGTCAGGCAGTGTAGTACTACTTTTCTGTTCACAATTAGTAATGGAAAATAGGTCTGAAAAAAGCTGATAAAGGTTTCTGGAAATATATGTTTGTCTTTCTGTTGTTCTGTATTATATAATTTCTGTAATTGTTGCCAAATGTGCTCCTTAAGGTCTGGCTTGTAAACACTGTAAATGAACCCATATTTCTTTTCTTTTACTTCTTTAGCATATGGCTGCATTAATTCTGGTTAAGGTTTGTATTTATGGATCATCATCTGACAGCTCCTCACTAATATCCCTCCCTGTATGCCCCTTTACTATAGAACAATCAAAGTAGATATAATCAGTGTGTGTGTGTGTGTGTGTGTGTGTGTGTGTGTGTGTGTGTGTGTGTGTGTGTGTGTGTGTGTGTGTGTGTGTGTTGCTACTTGTCCGTATACTACTGAGCAATATGGTGCAGCGCTTAGCACACTGGACTCACATTCAGGAGGATGAAAGTTCAAACCCATGCCCGACCATCCAGATTTAGGTTTTCCATGTTTTCCATAAATTGCTCCAGGAAAATGCTGGGATGAATCCTTTGTAATGGCACAGCCAATTTCCTTCCCCATCATTAATGCAATCTTAGCTTGGGGACTGTTTCTAATGACCTTGATGTTCATGGGATGTTAAATCCAATCTTACTTTTTTTCTGTAGGCTAGTTTGAAAGTAAGATATCTGCGTAAGGTTGTAAGACTCAAATAGATCCTGTAAAATTCTGTTCCACAGCAAATCAGTCATGACATTAGTACAAAAATAGTCATCAGAGGCTAAGTAAAATTAACTTTATATCTTCCTTATGGAATGAGCTTTGCAGTGTCAATTAAAGAGTAATAAAGATATGTTTTTCTTCTTGTATAGTAGCTATGAACATCATATTCATCTCAAATTGTGATTGAATATTTATCATGAATTTCATTGTCAAATATACACCTTGTGAAACATTTAACATGAAGAAGTCCTTAAAAAGGCATTTACAAGGTGATTCTTGACAAACTTGACATATTATAGAGTAGGCCATTGATTACCTGATATCATTCAATTGAAGCATTGATTAAATGAAAGAGTTTCAGCCAGCAAATTTAAATTTGTACATCATACACTTCCACTAGTAGCCGCTAGTACTTGCTGGACCTCAATCCTTTAGTCATCATCCATGAGTGGCAGTTTAGCCTTCACTTGAAACATAATGCTGTAGTTGTACTGTTCACAACAATGAACAAATGTAAATGCATTGTTCTCAGTGTTTCCAATAAACTTAATATAGTAGGCCAACTGAGGAATTGTGCTAGTGAATCAAGTTTAGTTAGGGGATATGGCATGCCGCAAGACTGGATATTCAAAAGAACGTAATGCTATTACCAAATTTGCCAAGTGACGTGGCAGTGAAGATAGAGCCTTACACATAAAAATGATGAAAATGGCAGAAAACTGGAATTTAGACACTGCAGTGTACACATGGTTCATGCAGTGATCCTTTGATTTATGAAAAAGTGCTTCATTGAATAAGAAACTTGGGGGAACACTGACTTTACAGTGACTACTGTTGTGGTCTTCAGTCCATAGACTGGTTGGATGCAGCTCTCCATACTACTCTACCCTGTGCAGACCTCTTCATCTCCAAGTAACTACTGCAACGTACATCCTTCTGAATCTGCTTAGTGTATTCATCTCTTGGTTTTCTGTTATGATTTTTACCCTCCATACTTCCCTCCAATACTAAATTGGTGATCCGTTGATGCCTCAGAATGTGTCCTACCAACTGATCCCTTCTTCTAGTCCAGTTGTGCCACAAATTCCAACTTCTTCCCAATTCTATTCAGTACATCCTCATTAGTTATGTGATCTACCCATCTAATCCTTAGCATTCTTCTGTAGCACCACATTTCAAAAGCTTCTATTTTCTTCTCATGTCAACTGTTTATCGCACATCTTTGACTTCCATACATGGCTGCACTCCATACAAGTACTTTCAGGAAATACTTCCTGACACTTAAATTCGTACTTGCTATTAACAAATTTCTCTTCTTCAGAAACACTTTTTTTGCCATCGCCAGTCTACATTTTATATCCTCTCTACTTTGACAAACATCAGTTTCTTTGTTGCCCAAATAGCAAAATTCATCTAATACTTTAAGGGCTTCATTTCCTAATCTAATTCCCTCAGCATCACCTGATTTCATTTGACTACATTCCATTATCCTCGTTTTGCTTTTGTTGATGCTCATCTTATATCCTGCTTTCAACAAAATATCCATTCTGTTCAACTGTTCTAACAAGTCCTTTGCTGTCTCTGACAGAATTACAATAGCTTCGGCAAACCTCAAGTGTTTTATTTCTTCTCCCTGGATTTTAGTTTCTACTCCAAATTTCAAATTTTTCTTTTGTTTCCTTTACTGCTTGCTCAATAACATCAGGGATAGGCTATAATCCTGTCTCACTCCCTTCTCAACCACTACGTCCCTTTCGTACCCATCGAATCTTGTAACTGCCATGTGGTTTCTGTATAAATTGTAAATAGCATTTTGCCCCCTGGATTTCATCCCTGACACCTTCAGAATTTGAAAGAGAGTATTCCAATCAATACTGTCAAAACCTTTCTCTAAGTCTACAAATGCTATAAATGTAGGTTTGTCTTTTCTTAACCTATCTGCTAAGATAAGTCATAGGGTCAGTATTGCCTTGAGTGCTCCTGCATTTCTGTGGAATCCAAATTGATCTTTCCTGAAGTCAGCTTCTACTAGTTTTTCCATTCATCTATAAAGAATTCGTGTTATTGTTTTGCAACTGTAACTCGTTAAACTGATAGTTCAGTAATTTTCACACCTCTCAGAACCCGCTATCTTTAGAACTGAAGTTATTATATTCTCCTGAAGTCTGAGGGTGTTTTACCTGTCTTATACATCTTGCTCACCAGATGGAAGAGTTTTGTCATGGCTGGCTCTCCCAAGACTCTAAGTAGTTATAGCAGAATATTATATGCTCCCTGGCCCTTGTTTCAAATGAGGTCTTTCAGTGTTGTGACAAATTATTTATGCAGTATCATATCTCGCATCTCATCTTTATCTACGTCCTCTTTCGTTTCCATAATACTGACCTCAAGTACATTGCCTTTGTATAGAATCTCTAAATACTCCTTCCAACTTGCTGCTTTCCATTCTTTGCTTAGGACTGGTTTTCCATCTGAGCTCTTGATATTCATACAGGTGGTTTTCTTTCCTCCAAAGTTCTCTTTTTTTAGGCAGTATCTACCTTACCCCTATTGATATATGGCTCTACACATCTGTCCTCTAGCCATCCCTCCTTAGCCATTTTATGCTTCCTGTTGACCTCATTTTGAGACATTTGTATTCCTTTTCACCTGATTCATTTAGTGCATTTTTATATTTTCTCCCTTCATCAATTAAATTCAATATCTCTTGTGTTACCCAAGGATTTCTACTAGTCCTCATCTTTTTACCTACTTGATCCTCTGCTGCCTTCACTATTTCATCCCTCAAAGCTACCCAATCTTCTTTTTGCTGGCTTTTGCACTTCAAATCTAGGCATTGAATTGGGGAATTGGACACTCAAGGTGAAAAACTATTGGCTAATACTGCGGTAGCTGAATGTTTTAAAGAGGTTTTAAAACAATTTATCACCAAGGCTATAACAAAACCAATTTATACAGTGCAGATGATATTGCTTTGAATTATAAGAACATGCCAACAAAAGCCCTAGTGTCCAAGGAAGGAAACCTCACATCATTGCTATGGTGTGTGGAAATGTTACTAGAACACATGAGCTACCCTTTCTGCTCCTAGGGAAATCTAAGACTTTGCAGCACTTTATGGGAGTAAAAAAACTGTTAGTCACCTACAAGAATCAAAAGAACGCAAAGACAGACACAAATAATTTTACAGAATGGTATCACATTGTGTTTATTTCTGAAGTCAAAAATCATCAGCATGCAATTGGTAATTCTGAAAATGTTTTGTTGTTGATTGATAATGCCCCAAGTCATCCCTCAAACTGTTCAATGCAAAGACAAACTGTAAAGTCTAAAGTTATTTTCTTGCCTCCCAATAATATTGGAACTAACTTGAAGGGCACTGTGCACATGGCAGCTGAAGTTTGGACTGCTGTTAAAACACTAGTCTAGCAAAATGTTGGAACAAGCTCCTTCCATCAGGTGAGCTTATCACTGGAACTTGAGAACCACCAAACAGACATTTGTATTGCAACTGGCTGGGCTGATTAAAGCATCTTCAGGATTTGAAAATTGCGACCAGAAAAACATTCAAGACTGGTTCAAATGTGATACCAATGCTCCTGGTTATCAATTAGTAACAGATGATGAGGTCATTGCTAGTGTCATCAATGACCAAGATGCCTGCAGTGACAATAAAGAGACTAGTGATGATTCTACTATAAAAGAACCATTCAGTAAGGAAGCTTTTCACTGCCTTGCAAACAAGAAGAGAGTGGAATTGTGCAGTTGCTGTGTTTAAGATGTATGTGGGATTTAATGGCAAAAAAAGCATGTTTCATTTCTGGAGCAAATGTCACTTTTGAACTTCTTTTCATAAATGGTAGGGCTGCTTTAATAGAAAATGACTGCTTTATGTAAGCTATGTACAGTATTTGTAATACATATAAAATACATGCACTTTTGTATTTAAAACAAACATCTGTTTTTTTGTTTCATATTTCTCCACTGATAGTGATACTTTTCTCTCAAAAATGATTAGTTATGTGAAAAATGAGTTATTCAAACACCCCAGGCCCAAATTGTTTTGGATAATTGTTGCTGTGCTATACTCACTACTTATGTTTATGCAACAATATTTCCTTCCTGAATTATGCCATAAGACATTAGTAAGCATAAATATGAAGAATATGTTATGATTTTTATCTGTTTCTTTCAAAATGTGGCTATTATGTGAATGACAATAATTCATGAACTTAGTTGTTTGAGCAGCTCAGTTATACATTTATTCCACTTTCATTTAGTCATCATTACATTCACCCAAAAATTTGGGAAATTCTGTGCTATTTACTGACTGCCATTCAGAGAGTAAAATGCATTCACCTACACCTTCCTTGGAAGTCCACTAATTTTTCCTCTCTTGAGACAAAAATAGCACTGACAGCATTTGTCTACACAAATCTAAAAATGTATGCACAGTACCCAATTTTTTAGTGTTTTTTCTCTTTATCCTTGATTGTTATTGGCTAAAAAGCAAAGCTCAAAACAAAGCAAGAAATGCTTGTACTACACACACACTATCAAAACTTCTGTATCTGATTTAGGAGCCTTGTCAGACAAGCAAATGGAAGAAATCAGCATATCAATTTGTGTGGCATTGCCTACATCCAGCAAGGGTGCCTGCAGACACCAGTATTATAAGCTGCTCACACAAATTTCTGTAAAATGCAAATGTAAGTTCACCAGTGGCTAGCTTGCTCTCAGTTGTTGTACTCCAACTTTTCCTCAGCAAGTGAACTATGACCACCACTGAAGTTTATATGGACCAATTTACACTTGTGTAGTATAGTGCTTTGACAGATGAGCAATTTGTTTCCAGCCCCTCCAGTCTTAAGTGGGACTTTGCTTCCTGTTATAATTTTAATATGCATGTATCATGAAGTACTAGTGCTAGGATTTATATCATATTCAGACACGAACTAGTGCACTTTAATTTCTGTCAGTAACTAGGGCTCATATTAATTACCACCATGAATTATTGTTTGGTTTCATGGACTAATAGACAATTGTAACCTGTTGTTACAGGTAATTTATTTGTATTTGACAAACTGTGATGACACTGTATTTGAGGTTACAGTATGTTACCCATGAGAACTTCATAGTTCAGGTAAATATCTGTGGCTGCCTTTCTTCATATCCAGGAGATATAAGTAACAATATGCAGCCATTATTTCAGCAACATGCTTTGGATGAGGTGGTATTTTCATTAAACATTTGTTTTGTAATCTTGCTTATTTTTGAAATTTAATCTTTTGAGCCTTACATATATTATCTGTGCTAATAAAATAACTGCAAGTATCACTATACCCTTCTTCACCTCTTTCACAGTCTAACTCTGAATCACAGTGACATATTATACTCCACTGTCTACTGCTTCTTCCTCACTGATCAATTAATGTAATATACTGCGTGTTTCTTAACTCCCAAAGTAATGTAGATGGCGCTGAGTCAATTACTTTAAGACACAAGGGGTTGCTAATGTCACAAAATATCCCAAAAGTATATGACAAATGTTGAACAAGTCATGGCACCACATGATATACTTCGTCATACATGCAGCAGCTCAGCCTAACTGTCTGTCACACCTGCTTATCTCAACCCAAGTCAAGTAGTCCTATCAGTATGGATCTGAGCCAATGTGCATAACTTTAGTGTATGGAGCTCAGAGTTTGAGTCTTGTGTCTGGCAGGCAATATGTTTTCATTGCATTAAACAATTATGCATTGACATTGAGGTAAGATTTATTAGTTTAATTAGTGGTCTTGCAGTCACCACCAGTTAATGCCACAACAAAAACTTACCATATTGTAGCACTAGTAAATTGGCAAGCTTCCAAATTACATTGTTACTAGTAAATTAGCTATATTTCTTTACTATACAATATCTGTAAACAGGAAAAGAAGAGATAAAAGTAAAAAAACACATAATAAAAATAACTTTTACTTGGTTACAGCAAGGACAATAATTTAGCATATTCTACATTTACAACAGATCACAGTTACAAAAGGTGTCTGAAATTTGCACTGTTTGCTTGAATGCAAGTACTGCATCACTCAATCATCCCTCCATGCCCAAGGCCTGCAACATGTGTGACAAGGTATGTCATCTGGTGATGTCGCATGTTCAGTATTTCTCATCCCTTTTTGGGGTATTTCCTTACATTTGCCATCATATGTCTGACCATCATATACAACACTTTTGGTACTTTAAAATGTTGATAAGAATCACCCTGTATTCAATATATTTTTTAGATATCTTTCTTATAAATGTGTAAAAACATGGTGATCATAATACTTGGATCATAACTAACAAATGGAATCACAATTTTTACTGAGTAGCATTTCTGGTAAAATAATAATAATGTGATATTAAATTATTTATGTGACCAGACTCATGGGTTGATCACTTCACAGTACTGTAGTATAACATCTAATGGCATGGGTGAAAGAGAATATGACTTACTCTATTCAGTGTTTAGGGCAATAATGAGTAGATCAAAGGTACTAATGTCAAGCATTGCTTCATGGCAAAAAGTAGAATACTTCAAACCCCCTCACTAAAAATATAATTACCATGGGTCCAGAATTAGAAAACATTAACAAATGTTATTATAAATCACATGTGGGATGCAATTGGAGGCAGACTGCCACCCATCACCAACATGAACTACTCTTCCAGACCTACAAAAACAATATCTCAGGAATGGAATCAATTGTCAGTAATACTTCTGAACTAATTCATAGCAAGTATGATTGGTAGCTAGGAGAAACTATTTTGTCTGATCATATTTTGTTGTTGTTGAAGATATTTTCCAGGTCTGTACTTCTTTTTTAAATGGGTAGTTTTTTCTAAATACGTGAAGTGGGCTCTGTTCAGTTTCATACATTTTTTCATCAATAATTATCTTGTTCTGTGAACCTTCAAACATGCTGTTCAGATTACACACATTAATTTCTTGATTGTTTTTAGCTTTAGGAGACTAGTATAGTAATAATATGTCAGATGACTACTGTTTGTTTTTGTCTATAGTGGAGGTAATTTTAGAAACTCGAGGTAACAGCTTACCTCTTCTACTTGTTGATTCCTCTGAAGTGTCTGCATCTGCATGTATTGAAGTAGCAACTCCCAGTGAGCTGCTAGTACTAGCATATAACGGAAGACCAATGTAGTATTCAACATCCTGTGGTGTTACGAGAGGCCATGGTAGCAACTCTTCCTCAGATCTCCCCAGGATGCCAAGAGCAGGCAGTGGTGAAGGCTGCTGGGCACTGCTTGCATCTGCTTGCTTGTCTCTGTATCATGCAAAACAGTGGTTAGTGGCTAGTGTTTCGGTGAGAGTGAAATCACTAGATATGGAGGCTATAGCTCATGGTGGATGAATGACAAGTGTGGAGAGGCTGGATGTGGTCTTATAAAAAAACTCGACCAAATATTTTTCTTTATCATGGAAAACCTGCATCTTGAAGGCTAGGCAAAAATTTGAAACTACCAGTTCCATATGTGAGTATAATGCCCCACATGCATGCTTTCCTTTGGCCCTGTTTCAAATTTGAAAGTCTACCCAAGGATATCTGAGTATTTAGAAACATGCTTGCTCTTAACATTCATGGGCTACAGAACTAAAAACAGCTGATATGTTGGAGAGAGGGCACAGCTATTGCCATAGCAATTGCAATAGTTCGTATGTCATGGAATCAGGAAGTCATCTTGGCCATTGGCAGGGCAAGATGAGCGTAAGATGAGAAAGATGCAGTATAACAACAAACCCCATCAAAGCCAAACTGCAGGACACAATGGCATAGTACACACCATCATGGAGGTTGTGCAGACAGCAGGTGAATGATAAACTAGGATTACCTCAATTCAGGGAAACCTGTTATCCACAGAATCAACTACCATTGATAACACTGTGCTGTTAACAAGGGTTACAACTAAAAATAGCAAGCAAACATAAGAGAGAGGAGGAGTGGGCCAGTGTCTGATTAAGTGAGACATGAAGACTTAGCATTTGAGGAATTTAAAAAAATTTGCAAACTGCAATTTAATTCTCACATAAGATGAAATGGCTACTTGTAAGGAATAAAATTATTTTGTCAACATTTTATAAAAATTTAATGTACAAGACAGGCACAGAGTCTAAACATTTTAATGTTCAGAAAGGAGACCATGACAGAAAAAAAACCATGGTAAGGTTCTACACATCAAGCTGCATAGTTAATCTAACAAATGCATCTGGACGAATAGCTGAGCACTCAGTGAGTAACTGTCTAGCAATGATGAAAGTGCAATGAGGTAGTCTGGTAGTGGTAGGGGGGTTCACAGTGGCATTGGCAAAAATGTAAAATATGGTGAAGTAAAGGTTTGAGCAGTTAAAGTGAGCAAACACACTTCATCTATGATAATTACTGTTCTGCTAGAAAACTTAACAGCAGCATTATTTGTAAATTTGCTGTTGCATACATGTCAAGAGAAACACCGCTTTGAGTTTTGTTCTGTTGTTTTATACTGCATTTATAATATTGTATAATATCTAATTTTGCCATGGACAGTTACAGAATGCAGAAATGAAGATAGGTAAAGTTATATACAGTGTGCTTCTAATTAAACTTTCCCTAGTTGAGAGGCCCCCATGAAAAACAAGTTATCGTATCACAATGAAACTTTGTGGAAACGATTTTAGGGACAAGTGGGAGATAAATAATGAATAAACCATTGAAAGAAACACATTTCAATTTCCACATGAAACGGTAACATTTATTAATTGCATACAATTTTATGTTCCAGGTTTCAAATTTTGCTGAACATTATGACCATTTGCAACCAATACAGCCTGGAACCATATTAGGGATACTAATTCATAATTGTTCATAGTACTTTTCAAACAGTGGACCATGGAATGTTCAACTGTTGTGACACAGCCTGTGAACTGATTGAAGATTGCACATTGCATCCATTATTCTCAGCAACAGTAACTTCAACACTCTGGAGCACAATTGTCCATCAACCTCTCCCAGGAGCAATTTCCAAAACACCAGTTAATTCAAACTTCCTAATAATGTTCTTCAAGAAAGAGGACCTCTCCATATTCCTTCAATGTGTCAATATTCATGAAGAATATGCTGCTTATTTTGATAAAACAGCTTTATGAGTGAAACCTTGCTCACCTTGTCCAAGCTCGTGTTGACTGCTGCAACTGTAATGCAAACTGATGCTTTTGTTTCAATCCTGCAGCACCATACCAGTACCAACACCTAATGTCAAATCATTACACTAGCGCTCCTAACAATGCAAATCCTGCAGCACAGAGTCTGAACATCATACTTATAAAACTGGATACCTCTACAGTAAATAGTTTTCCTTCTACAATGGCTTAAGTAATAAAAGTTTAATAATAACCAAGCTGTTTTTCTGCTTGTTTCCTAGAAACATTTAATTCAATTTGCTTTTAATCAAGTCACATTTCTCTTCTAATGAGTACAGTTAGCTCTGCTCTAGAGACATGACGCACCTCAAAAACGATTTGTACATTTTCTGCTAAGCAACTACAAAATTTTGTCATATATTTACTACACAGGGTGCCCCAGTAGGAATGGTCAATATTCAGGAATATGACAGGTACACTCATTTGAAGCAAAAAACTTCACATCAACTAATGCCCCATTCCAAATGATTTCTGAGATAGAACACATTTAATATACAATTGTTTTTTGGTTAGTGGTGCTCATTGATAACTGCAGAAAGTTGCCATGTGCTTGTAGTAGGACTATGCTACACCTTTCAACAATATGTCTTACCCATCCAACCTCTTTGACATTTTTTCTAGTCCAACCCATCTCACCACTTCCAACTTCTTTGGTTGGGATGTCTTTCTGCCAATATACAAGCCTGTTGAACACATAGGTGCCAAAGGTGTGTTTTCAGTGAAGTAGTGTGGGGGACAGAGATTGTATCAGAGAGAAGCACTGTTTAACTCTGTTAGTACGCCTTCTGGCTAAAATGTCACAAATCTTCCTATGCACATATGTGTATGTTCATGGCTTCTTTAATGGTAGTACACCCGCTGTCAGCTCTTCCCAACACATCAACTGACTGTGGAGAATTTACCAGAGTTTCCAGCACATTTTGTGAAATGGGTGTTCTTCTTCCAAAGTCTGTTTTTTCTTCTGAGTATATATTTAAGCAATCAGTGCTGCATCAGCAACACATTGTTGAAATGGTGCAGCATAGTTCTACTACCAGCACATAGCAACTTTCTGCAGTTATCAGTGTGCCATGCACATGTGTAAGGTAAACATTACATGTGGAAAGCTTGTACCCATTTCACCCATAGCATTTCCACAATCTTCACATTGGCAACAATGTCACATGACTTGAATTTTGTCAGTGGTTAAATGACAGTTGTCATTTGCTTCCATTAATACTATGCACTGATGACACCACATTTAGATGAAATGGGATCAACAATACAGGGCTATTACAAATGATTGAAGCGAATTCATAAATTCACTGGAGCTCCACTAATTGACATATGGTCACAACACACTACAGATACGCAGAAAAACTCATAAAGTTTTGTTTGGCTGAAGCCGCACTTCAGGTTTCTGCCGCCAGAGCACTCGAGAGTGCAGTGAGACAAAATGGCGACAGGAGCCGGGAAAGCGTATGTCGTGCTTGAAATGCACTCACATCAGTCAGTCATAACAGTGCAACGACACTTCAGGAAGAAGTTCAACAAAGATCCACCAACTGCTAACTCCATTCGGCAATGGTATGTGCAGTTTAAGGCTTCTGGATGCCTCTGTAAGGGGAAATCAACAGGTTGGCCTGCAGTTATCAAAGAAACGGTTATACGCGTGCGGGCAAGTTTCACGCGTAGCCCGCAGAAGTCGACGAATAAAGCAAGCAGGGATCTAAACGTACCACAGCCAACGGTTTGGAAAATCTTACGGAAAAGCCTAAAGCAGAAGCCTTACTGTTTACAATTGCTACAAGCCCTGACACTCGATGACAAAGTCAAATGCTTTGAATTTTCGGCGCGGTTGCAACAGCTCATGGAAGAGGATGCGTTCAGTGTGAAACTTGTTTTCAGTGATGAAGCAACATTTTTTCTTAATGGTGAAGTGAACAGACACAATGTGCGAATCTGGGCGGTAGAGAATCCTCACGCATTCGTGCAGCAAATTCGCAATTCACCAAAAGTTAACATGTTTTGTGCAATCTCACGGTTTAAAGTTTACGGCCCCTTTTTCTTCTGCAAAAAAAACGTTACAGGACACGTGTATCTGGACATGCTGGAAAATTGGCTCATGCCACAACTGGAGACCGACAGCACCGACTTCATCTTTCAATAGGATGGTGCTCCACCGCACTTCCATCATGATGTTTGGCATTTCTTAAACAGGAGATTGGAAAACCGATGGATTGGTCGTGGTGGAGATCACGATCAGCAATTCGTGTCATGGCCTCCACACTCTCCTGACTTAACCCCATGCAATTTCTTTCTGTGGGGTTATGTGAATGATTCAGTGTTTAAACCTCCTCTACCAAGAAACGTGCCAGAACTGCGAGCTCGCATCAACGATGCTTTCGAACTCATTGATGGGGACATACCGCGCCAAGTGTGGGAGGAACTTGATTATCGGCTTGATGTCTGCCAAATCACTAAAGGGGCACATATCAAACATTTGTGAATGCCTAAAAAAACTTTTTGAGTTTTTGTAAGTGTGTGCAAAGCATTGTGAAAATATCTCAAATAATAAAGTTATTGTAGAGCTGTGAAATCGCTTCAATCATTTGTAATAACCCTGTACATGCTATAATCACTGTTAGTCATGGGAAAACCCATACACTACAGTGGAAACCAATTTCCAAGTTCATTTTTTGATCAGTTTTTTGTGTGTCATGAAGGGTAACACATTGATGGTTCAAGACTTTTTTTTTTTTAATTTGTTTGTTTAACACATTGAGGGTGTTCCTTTGGCCACACAAACTGCAATGTACTTCTAACAGGATACAGTATCTCCACATTTTACCAGACATGCCAGGGAACATCTCAACTGCACGTACCCTAATTGCTGGATAGTACAGTTAACAGGCCACCATGATTGCCAGACCTTATATAATGTTGCTAACCATCACACTGTCTTACAAAATGTATATGCTCTCACCAGGGATCCAAAACTTACTATGTTAATTTCAACACTATCACAGAATTCTGGGTTTCTTGTCAATTTCCAATGGGAAACAAGTGGCAAATTCTAAAAATAGTCTGCCTCAAAAAGCTTTCAGGCTATATTTATACAAATGATGAGCCGCTTCCTTACAACACAAGAAGTTTTTTTCTTTGATGACAACACTACCCTGACCTCCTAAGGTGAAACATATGAAATTACAGAACTCACTCTTGATGGTTCTCTGAAAGAACTAGCACATACAATGAGACTAACCACAGAAAGCCTAAACCTAAAAAACTCCTGTCTTTGCTTTCCATCTCAGAAATGGGGAGGCCTCATGAAAACTGAATGTATCTTGTAATGGCACATTACTTCACTCCAAAGTACATGCAAGCAATACTGGACTGACCCTTTACCTTTTAGGCAACACAGCTTATACATGAGAGAGAGAATCAGTGCTCAGAATAACATATTGAAAATATAAGGAGGCACAAAATTAAGAGCTAAGCTGCACATTCCTAGAACTGCTGCTTTTTCCCATGCTATTATGCAACACAGTATGTCTCTTCTGTTTGCTACAAGTCATCTCATGACAAAACTGTGGCTGCTACTCAGAATGAAGCTTTCAGGCTGATTAAAGGGTGCTTAAAACCTACGCCTATTGAGAAGATTTACTGTCTTGCAGGTATTTAACCTGCAGATATTTGATGAGAAGCTGTCACCAGTCATAAACAACTGAGAATGTTGAAGCTCAAATGCTGTCTGGGCATGATTTACTTCAGCTTAGGCTAAAATCTTGATTAAGTTACCTTTGAATAGCAGAACCTTTGAAACTACCTCCAGATAAGGCAAGACATTTTTGATGGACATTCATACAACAAAACTGATTGCAACCAAGATAACATATTCCAGCCAGCCATAATAAGAAAAGGGGTGTTTGGAGGTCCATTAGATACACTTAAGAACATGTGTCAATAAGGAAAATCCTCTCTTACACTATGTCATGTGACAATGGAGGATACATAATACGAGTGTGGAGAAGAACAAACTGTGGACCACCTGTGTCAGTGCCCTCTTTGTCCAGTTATCTGTTCAACATAGGATTTTGTGCTTGAAATAATAGACTGTATGCATGATGATTAATGACAGCAAACCCAAGGCACCAGATTGTTGCAGATGTCACGGTGCACGTGTGTGGTCTGGCATTGTCATGCTGAAAGGGAGAGTGCCCCATGTGTAGATGAACTCTGAGTTCGAAACTCAATTACGGCACAATGTTTCTTACACACCAAAATAGTTACATAACATATTGCCGTGTTCAGAGACTTCTAGCAGCAGAGTGATGCAAATATGAAGACAAAGAAAGACTATAGAATGTCAATAATGTTTGTTTTATACAAGCAGTTTTAAGAGTTTTCACATTAAAAATTTGGAGGTACAACTTTTTAGCCCTCCCTCATGCAAGGTAATAGAACTTTGAAGTTTGACATGCCATGACCTGATGCTTTTATTTATTTATTTATTTCATGTTCTGTAGATCCAGTTAGTGAGTCAATCACAAGGATATGGAATGTGTCAAATTTTATAGGTTTCAGTTTAAACTTACGATAAATACAAGCGCAATTCAATGCCAAATTGTGCATAGTTTAAGTAAGACATACTTTATATGGTTTGTCCAGTCTGAAATTGACAAAATAGTGCTGCCCACCAACTCCCAGAGACATGATGAGATATTCAAATGAGATGAAGGCATATTTCTGGAGTCTGTCTAATTTTCACCATGTATAAGATTCTCTCTGATTTGATCCATTATAATCGGTTCTGAAAGCCTGCAGCCTGTGAAAACAATAGGTTTGTTTTTATATAAATAACTCGTCTTCTACCAGTCATGGTTTTCTTTATTTTATTTTTTGCACGATGCAGTTCGGGAAATGATTCCCATTTTCAAGTGCTTTTTTTGTGTTTATTATGCCATTCCTATGTGATGTTGTCGATGTGTGAGATTCTGCTTCATTTTGTTGACTTTACTGCAATATATAAGAAAACATGCAATTTTTAGTTGGTTGTCAATCTTTTTGAGAAGTTAGTGGCAAAATTTAGAAGAATTTGTACTTACAGTTCCCTTAAGGTCCATTTGTGCAGAGTCTCAGTGATGTTTAGCGTGTGTGATACTCTGCACAAATGGACCATAAGGAAACTATAAGTACAAATTCTTCTAAATTTCCCCACTAACTTCACAAAAAGATCGACAACCAACTAAAAATCAGGTGTTTTCTTATATAGTGCAGTAAAGTCAACAAAATGAAAGAGACTCTCACACATCCACAACATAACATAGGAATGACATAACAAACACAAAAAACACCCTTGAAAATGGGAATCATTTCCCAAAACGCGTCGTGTGAAAAATAAAATAAAGAAAATTGTGACTGGTAGCAGATGAGTTATTTACATATAAACAACCTATTAAGATTCTCTTGCTCACCAGTGCCCTGTAGGCTCATTGTTTTATTCTCTTTTTAGCCACAGAGTCGATATAATGGGTAATCTTGGTGAAAATAGGTACATTTTTCTGCTTCTGACATTTCAGTAAAAATGCAAGAGAGCACAACAGTTTATTTCTCTTGTTATCAAACTCATATATTGTTGGACACCTCCTCTGCGTAGAGATTTTTACTGACATGTCAGTATCAGTTATCACAATGAAGATTTACAATGCATTTTGAACAGAATGCACTCAACCTCAAAAGCAGCCAGAAGAAATTGAGAACTCCACAAGGACAGTTTTTCTTTATTATGTCGGTGATGTGTCCTTTAAAATTGGCAGGGTATTACAGAAACATCAAATAAAATGTGTCTTTGCACTCTGGAATGAGTGCAAATGATTTGGGGTTGTATTCACAATGATCTGGTCTAAGGAGATCATGAGTAGCTAAAACGTCGTGCCCTTGTGTAGGAAATTCTTCAGTGCTTGGACATGTTGCACTATTAAAGACAGATGCAATGAACACAGCATAACAGACTAGGTCAGTCAGAAAAGTCTGTTGTTGCTAAACATTGTCTGTAAAAAGGACATGGAACAAACTATGAAAAGATCAAGATTCTCTAGTGTGCCTCTACTTACTGAGACTCCATCATTTAAGAAACAGTCACAATTTATACAGCTAATGAGTAAATTAAGAGTCACATGGGATTTCAAATCAGTGAAGCATGGGAACCAGCATTGGTGGCAATATGGCATTGTTGGGCACAGAAAAATAATTACAATGAGTTAATCCAAATGAAGAATCAAAGCCCGAACAATTATGGTGGGCACAGGCATATTACAAGTACATGTACACCGGTACACTAGGGTCTGCAGATTGTGGCAAGGCTACCCTGCACCATACGTGTGGAGTCTATGATCCATTTCTCTGAGAGGGGGCTTCAGATCTTGATGTCCTTTGTGAGGATGTTATAACCCTGCCACTTGATGGCTGCATCTTTATAGTGAGCCATAGTATAAATTTTCGAGCTACAATGGCAAGCTGCAATAGCAGCTGAAGATGATAAGCAGTTGCCTCATGGGAAAATTGTGCAGTTTATAAAATACCATCTGTTGCACTACCTGTGAACCTATTAAGCAGTTATTATAGCTGGGAATCCTCATACAGCAAAAGTGCCACTCTTCAAAAAGTACAGACCTCATTAGTACTGACATGTTTCCAGTGGGTGTGATATAAATAATCAGTTAATTCTAACATTAATGAAATAAATTTTTTTAAGAATACATGCCCAGAAATGATGTTGCCAATGGAAAGAACTGATTTTGTCTGGTTTCATGCAGCTCCTCATATTGCTCTGTCCTGCACCAGCCTCTTCATCTCTGAATAACTACAACAATGTATGTCCAGTTAAACCTGCTTAATGCTCTCATCCCTTGGCGTCCCTCTAAAATTCTTACCCCTCACATTTTCCTCCATTACTTGCCTTCAAAACTGATGATTTCTTCATGCCTCATGATGTATTCAACCAACCAATCCAATTTTTAGTAAAGCTGTGCCATAAATCTCTTTCTTCCCTAGTTCAGTTCAGGACCTCTTCATTAGTTATTTATCTGGTCTTCAACATTCTTCTGTAGAGCTACATTTCAAAAGCTTCTACACTCCTCTTGTCTGAACTGCTTATAATCCATGTTTCACTTCTGTACAAAGCTACAATCTCCACAAATACCTTTAGAAATGAGTTGCTAGCTCTGAAACTTATATTAAATGTTAGCAAATTCCTCTTTTTCTAAAATGGTTTTCCTGCTATAACCAGTTGGCATTTTATGTACTACTTTTAGTGTCTCATTGTCAATCCAATTCCCTGAGCACTGTTTGATTTAATTTTATTACATTCAGTTAGGCTTGTTTTACATTTGTCATTGTTCAACTTATAACCTCTTCTCAAAGCACCATCCATTGCATTCAGCTGTTCATCCAAATTCTTTGCTGTATCTGACAGAATTACAATGTCATCAGCAAACCTCAAAGTTTTTACCTCATCCATCTGAACTTAAGTTCCCTCTCAAAGTTTGTCATTGGTTTCTTTTACTGGTTGTTCATAGCACAAGTTGAATGACATCAGGGATATGCTGCAATCTCATGCCACTTGATTCCCTACCACTGGTTCCTTTTCATGTCCTTCAACGCTTGTAACTGCAATCTGGTTTCTGTCCCAGGTTGTAAATAACACTTCTTTACCTGTGTTTTGTCCCTGTTACCTTCACGATTTCAAAGAGTGTATTCCAGTCAACACTGTAAAGAGTTTCCTCTAAATCTACAAACACCAATTTGCCTTTCTCTAGTTTCTTTTATAGCACAAATTGTAGGGTCAGCATTGGCTCACATGTTGGTACATTCGTCTGGTGTCAAAACTGACCTTCCCTGAGGTCAGCTTCTAACATTTTTCCTATTCTTCTGAAAACAATTTATGTTACTATTTCGCAAACATGGCATAATAAACTGATGAATCGGTCTTATTCACATTTGTAAGCCCCTGTCTTCTTTCAAATGGGGATTATTTACATCTGAGGGTATTTTTTATGTCTCACATATAAGAGGTGATCAAAATGTTTCACTTCACAGGCCATACAATCCAGAATTAGTATGCCAATAAGGCAAAATTGCTGTGATCATTGATGCATTCATCCCACCAAGGTAACAGGTTGAAAATACGAGTTTGGTAAAATACTGTGTCCTGTTACATGAAGAATCCTGTAACTCCCTGCAGCATATCCTTGTCTGAGAGGAATTTTTACCCTTCAAGGCCATTTCTAAGGGATCAATGGCACAATAGTCACATGGGGAGAGATCAGGACTTTACAGTGAGTGCTCAAGAGTGTTCCACTTGAGTTGGTATAACTTCTGCATACAAAATTTGCTATGTAGGGATGTGTGTTGTCATGAATCAGTGGCATGGAACTTGGTGCATCTTTCTACAATAGTGCTTTTCCGCAGATATGCAGCTCAGCACACATTCTTCTTTCTGAGTTGGAAATCTACTGGTGTTTGTCCTTTGGCAACCAAGAAACACATTGGTCCTGTTTGGACACATTTAATAATAACATTGCCATAGTTCACATTTCTACATTTACTGTACACATGCCAGAAAGACATCAAGGCCACAGTAATTCATTGCTTACATTTTGGTGCTTATATAGTCACATTGGAGCCATGCTACGCTGCATGTACACTGCAGCAGTGCCCTCAGATGGAATCTTTTTGATGGCCCCTTATATGTTCTGCACCAGGTGGGATAGTTTTGTCATAATGGCTCTTCCAAGGATCTCTATAACTTGTCAGGTAATGTCATCAGCTTCAGAGGTCTTGTATTGACTCAGGTCTTTCAGGGTTATGTTTAATTCTTCTCACAGTATCATTACTCTCAACTCATCCTCATATACTTTCTTTTCTTTTGCAGTAATATTGTCTTCAAGTCTGTATTCCTTTTATATCCATTACATCTGCAGTGTGCTGGTCCGATTGAGGACTGTGTGCGTAGAGGATGCGCCGCCGCCCGGCACTCGGTGCCGCGACACCATCTGCTGCTCGGTCGCCCCGGCGGTTCTCACTGGTGGTTTGTATCGCAGCTGTGCAGACATGTTGGTGCGTGCGCTGTGCTGGGAGAGTTCGCTTCGGCACCCAAGTGGGGCTTTGCCCTTCTGTGGCCCTGGCGTTGGAGCTGCAGGTCACCATAGGTGGCAGTGTATTGTCTCCCGCCGGCGACGCCACGACAGCACGCTCCCAGGCCTCTGTCGGCAGCGGCAAGCTCATTTGGGAGCATGGGTGGTCACACTGAAAGTGTCTACTCACCTAACTCCGAGCAATTGCACCTCTCTCGAACCCGACCAAGTACTTAAAGTCTGTATTCCTTTTATAGCCATTCTTTATAATCCTTCCACCTTTCAGCTTTTCCTTCCATGCTTAGTACTGATTTGCCATCTGAGCTCTGAATATTCAGACAGCTGTTTCTCTTTTCTCCAAAGGTTTCTTAAATTTTCCTAAGCTAATTTCTATCTTTCTCCTAATTATGTGTGTTTCCATATCATTGAAATTATTGTGTAACCTTTCCTGCTTAGCCTTAGCTATTTTACACTTTCTGTCAATCTCACTTTTTAGATGTTAGTGTTCTCATCTGACTGCTTCATTTGCTACTTTTTCATATTTTCTCCTTTCATCAATTATACTCAATATATCACATGTTATCCAAGGATTTCTACTGGGCATTGTCTCTTAACCTATTTGATCCTGTGTTGCCCTCATTATTTTGTCTTTCAAAGTTACCCATTCATCTTATATAGTATTTCTTTTCTTTGTTTCAGCTAACTGTCTAACCTTACGAAACTCTCAGCTACCTCTGGTTCTTTCAGCTTGTCCATGTCCCATCTCATAAATTCTTCTCATTTTTTGAACCTCTTCAGTTTAGATCTGTAGTTTACAACCAATAAATTATGGTCAGAGTCCACACCTGCCCCTGGCAATGTTTTGCAGTTAAAATTTTGGTTTCAAAGTGTCCGTCTTACCATTATGTAACATTCAGAAACAATTCTGTGCCATTGATTCCTTGATATACACTATATTCTTTCACAACTTTTAAGCCAAATTTTAGCAATAATTGAATTATGTTCTGTTTGAAATTCTATCAGGTGAGTTCCTCTGTCATTACCTTCCCCTGTTCCATGTTCTCCTACTATTTTTCCTTCTTTCAATTTCTTCATCATCTGCAGAATTAGTTGGCGTATAAACTTGTACTACTGAGATGGATGTTGGCTCTGGATCTATCTTGACCATCACTGTGCTCTTCACAGATGCTTACCTGCATTCCTATTTTGGTACTCACTATCCCTTGATTTTTTATTAATAATCCTGTACTCACCTGAGACCTGACGGGAAGTCCTGTTCTTCTTGCCACCACACTACACTATTTTCTGTTATATTTAACTTCAATCGGTTCATTTCCATTTTCAAATTCTCTAGTCTATGTATCCAAGTAAGGGAACTAACAGTTCATTATCCGCCCCAAAGAATTCAAGTTGAGTAGTCCTTCAAAGGAGATCTGAATGCGGGACTATTTTACCTGCTTAATGTTTTACCCAAGGGTCTGCCATCATCATCTGACCACACAGCAGAGCTGCATCTCATAAGGAAATATAATGGCTGTGGTTTCCCCTTGCTTTCAACCATTTGCAGAACAAGCTTAGCAAGACAATGTTGTCTAATGTTAAGAAGTCAGATCAGTCAGTTATCCCAACTGTTGCCCTTGCAATTGCTGGAAAGGCTACTCCTCCTCTTCTGGAACAAAATATTTGTCTGGGCTCTCCAGAGATACAACTCCACTGTGGTTGCACCTGCAATATAGCTGTCTGTATTTCTGAGGCATGCAAGCCACCCCACCTTGGCAAGTTCACTGGTTTATGGGGTGTCAAAAGAATTATTAACCTCAAATTCATTTTTGATCAACACTGTACACCTCTAAAACATATGTTTTTAGTGATTGGAAATGTGTCTAAACTGTTTCACCTTTCCAAAAAAATTGAAGTAAAGTATGTTACAAACCTATCATATGAGCATATTTGGTGATAAAATTTTGGTTTTCAAAA
The DNA here is from genome assembly GCF_021461385.2 of Schistocerca piceifrons. Lineage (NCBI taxonomy): Eukaryota > Metazoa > Arthropoda > Insecta > Orthoptera > Acrididae > Schistocerca > Schistocerca piceifrons. Next base: position 680,908,088 of record NC_060149.1, on the reverse strand, counting down.
GTCATTTCAGAAACTTACGCTATTCAAATATTTGTTTTGATCCTAATATATAAACATTCTAAAATACACTATCCATTTTTCAGTACTCTTTTAAGTAATACATTGCAACTATGATTATTAGTTTTGAGAGTGCTAGGGAAGACAATTAGTATTGACAGTATTAACTGTAGAGGATCAGCATGACAGAATTATATATAAAAATCTCAGGGGAGTTAACAAAAGTCTGCTGTCTGTCTTATAACTAGTAAATTAGGAAACACTGTTCTGTTATGAAAGATATCTGTAATAGAGAGAGAGTGCAAGATAAAGAACTTATTAAAGAAAGAAGCTGCAGGAAAGGGGACAAGAGGACAATGTAGTAAATAGTGAGTGGACAGTGCTTATGAACAGCTATTTTTGGGTCAGAATTCATAATTACATACATGTAGGGTGACTGCAGTATAGGTCAGAACTGTCATAGATGTATAAAGTTATTTCACAAACCATGATCTCAGTGGGTCAGGTGCAGTAATGTCATAAGCAGTCACATATGTAGCTTAATCAAACAATGGAAAATCTAAGATGGAATGTAACAATATAATGAAAAGAATAGTTGCTGCTCACCATATAGTGGAAAAAATCCCAACGAAAAGACTGTCAGAAAGATAGCTTTTGGCCAAAAGGCCTTTGTCAAAAGTAGACAATACACACAACACACTCATGCAAATGCAACTCACACACACATGGCCATAGTCTCTGGCAGCTAAAGCCAGACTGCAAGCAGTAGGGCAAGGCAACAGGGTGGGGGTAAGGAGGAGGCTGTGGTGGGTGGGAAGGGGAAGGAATAGCAGGGTAGAGGTAGGGGATGATAAAGTGCTCCTGGGAGACTGCAGGGATGAGATGGAGAGTGGGGCAGCTAGGTCCAGGTTAGACGGAAGGTGGGAGAGGGTGGGGGGTGGTGTTTCAGAAAAGGAGAGAAGTAAAACAACTGGTTGCTTTGGTGCAATAGAGGGCTGTGTAGTGCTGGAATGGAAACAAGGAAGGGGCTAGATGGGTGAGGACAGTGACTAACAAAGTTTGAGGCCAGGAGCATTATGGAAACATAAGATATATTGCAGGGAGAGTTCCCACCTGAGCAATTCAGAAAAGCTGGCGTTGGTGGGAAGGATCCACATGGCACAGGCTGTGAAGCAGTATTGGAAATGAAGGTTGTTGTGTTGGGCGGCACATCCCGAGCTCGTGGTGTTGTGGGTAGCATTGCTACCTCTGGATCACAGGGTCCTGGGTTCGATTCTTGGCCGGGAAAGGGATTGTCTCTGGCCAGGCACTGGGTGTTTGTGTTGTCCTCATCATCTCATCATCATTCAGGAAGTGGCAAGATTTGGAACTGCAGCAATTGGAAACTTGTATGGGTGCTGATGACCTCGATGTTGAGCACCCAAAAAAAAATCATCACCATCATCATCATCATCATCATCATCGACAACAGGGTGGTAGAGTTATTTCTTGGCTACAGTTTGCTGCTGCCCATTCATGGGGACAGACAGCTTGATGGTTGTCATGCCATATAGAATGCAGCACAGTGGTTGCAGCTTAGCTTGTAGATCAAATGACTGGTTTCACAGGTAGCCCTGCCTTTGATGGGATAGGTGATGTTTGTGATAGAACTGGAGTTGCTGGTGGTGGGAGGATGTATGGGACAGATCTTGCACGTAGGTCTATTACAGGGTATGAGCCATTAAGCAAGGAGCTGGGAGCAGGGGTTGTGTAGGGACGGTCAAAGGTATTGTGCAGGTTTGGTTGCTGGCAGAATACCACTGTGGAAGGAGTGGGAAGGATAACGGATAGGGCATTTCTCATTTCAGGAAATGCCGAGATGTAGTTGAAACCCTAACAAAGAATGTAATTCAACTCCTCCAGTCCTGTGTGCTGCTGAGTCATGAGGAGAATGTTCCTCTATGGCCAGACAGCAAGGCTTTGGAAGTGTTGGGTGACTGGAAAAAAAAGGCATGGGTGATCTGTTTTTGTACAATGTTGGGAGGGTAATTACAATCTGTAAAGGCCTCAGTGAAACCCTTGGTATATTTCGAGAGGGACCACTTGTCACTACAAATGCAATATTGATGGGTGTATAGGCTGTATGGAAAGGATTTCTTGGTATGTAATGGATGGCAGCTGTCAAAGTGGAGGTATTGCTGCTGGGTGGTAGGTTTCATATGGACAGAGGTACTGATATAGCCATCTTTCAGGTGGAGGTCAAAATCAAAGAAGGTGGCTTCATGTGTTGACTATAACCAGATGATGTGAATCAAAACATTATCCAAAAACTGTCTTGAGCAGCTAAATCAAGAGCCGACGCGTAATGGAAATATTTTATATCTGGTAGCCATGAACAGACCAGACCTCATCGATGGTGTCAGTGTTGAGACAGGGATTAGTGATCATGATGTTGTCATTACAACTATGGTTACGAAAGTTAAAAAGTCGGTCAAGAAGGCTAGGAGAGTATTCTTACTACAAAGAGCAGATAAGCTGTTGTTAGCATCCCTCTTAGTAAATGAAATTACTTCATTTACTTCCGGTATGATGGACTTAGAAGAATTATGGGCAAATTTTAAACACATTGTAAATCACGCATTGGACAAGTATGTGCCAAAAAAGTGGGTTACGGATGCAAAAGATCCACCGTGGTTTAACAGCGCAATTCGGAGAATGCTTAGGAATCAAAGGCAGTTGCACTTTCGGTACAAGAAAGATTGGGGGAATGAGGACAGGCAAAAGTTAGTAGAGATTCGTGCTGATGTAAAATGAGTGATGCACGAAGCATTCAACCACTACCACCATCATACTTAAGCAAAAGATCTTGCTGAAAACCCAAGGAAATTCTGGTCTTACGTAAAATTGGTAAGTGGGTTGAAGGCTTCCATCCAGTCACTCACTGATCAGTCTGGTCTGGCAACAGAAGACAGCAAAACGAAAGCTGAAATTTTAAATTTAGCATTTGAGAAATCTTTCACGCAGGAGGATCATACAAACATACTGCCATTTGAGTCTCGTACAGATTCCCGTATGGAGGACATAGTGATAGACATCCCTTGGGTTGTGAAGCAGCTGAATGGCTTGAAAATAAATAAATCACCAGGTCCTGATGGGATTCCAATTCGATTTTACAGAGAGTAGTCTACTGCATTGGCTCCTTACTTATCTTGCATTTATCGCGAATCTCCCGCCCAACATAAAGTCCCAACTGACTGGGAAAAAGCGCAGGCGACACCTGTATATAAGAAGGGTAGAAGGACGGATCCTCAAAATTACAGACCAATATCCTTAACATTGGTTTGTTGCAGGATTCTCAAACATATTCTCAGTTCGAATATAATGAATTTCCTTGAGACAGAGAAGTTGCATCAGCATGGCTTTATAAAGAAGCATCGCTCCTGCAGAACACAAATCACCCTTTTTTCACATGATATCTTGCATACCATGGATGAAGGGTATCAGATGGATGCCTTATCCCTTGACTTCCGGAAAGCATTTGACTTGGTGCCCCACTGCAGACTCCTAACTAAGGTACGAGCATGTGGGATTGGTTCCTAAGTATGTGAGTGGCTTGAAGACTTCTTAAGTAATAGAACCCAGTACGTTGTCCTCGATGGTGAGTGTTCATCGGAGGTGAGGGTATCATCTGGAGTGCCCCAGGGAAGTGTGGTAGGTCTGCTGTTGTTTTCTATCTACATAAATGATCTTTTGGATAGGGTGGATAGCAATGTGCAGCTGTTTGCTGATGATGCTGTGGTGTACGGGAAGGTGTCGTTGTTGAGTGATTGTAGGAGGATACAAGATGACTTGGACAGGATTTGTGATTGGTGAAAAGAATGGCAGCTAACTCTAAATATAGGTAAATGTAAATTAATGCAGATAAATAGGAAAAAGAATCCTGTAATGTTTGAATACTCCATTAGTAGTGTAGCGCTTGACACAGTCACGTCGATTAAATATTTGGGCGTAACATTGCAGAGCGATATGAAGTGGGACAAGCATGTAATGGCAGTTGTGGGAAAGGTGGATAATTGTCTTCAGTTCATTGGTATAATTTTGGGAAGATGTGGTTCATCTGTAAAGGAGACCGTTTATAAAACACTAATACGACCAATTCTTGATTACTGCTTGAGCGTTTGGGATGCCTATCAGGTCAGATTGAGGGAGGACATGGAAGCAATTCAGAGGTGGGCTGCTAGATTTGTTACTGGTAGGTTTGATCATCATGCGAGTGTTACGGAAATGCTTCAGGAACTCGGGTAGAAGTCTCTAGAGGAAAGGAGGTGTTCTTTTTGTGAATCGCTACTGAGGAAATTTAGAGAACCAGCATTTGAGGCTGACTGCAATACAATTTTACTGCCACCAACTTGCATTTTGCGGAAAGACCACAAAGATAAGATAAGAGAAATTAGGGCTCGTACAGAGGCATATAGGCAGTCATTTTTCCCTCGTTCTGTTTGGGAGTGGAACAGGGAGAGAAGATGATAGTTGTGGTACAAGGTACCCTCCGCCATGCACTGTACGGTGGATTGTGGAGTATGTATGTAGATGTAGATGTAGAGGGAATGTGTTGAGGTTCTGGAGGAATGTGGATAGGGTTTCCTCATCCTCGATCCAGATCACATTTCTGGGAACCAGTGATCAAAAGCTTGAGCCAAAACTTTTGCAGACATAGTGTGACAAAGTAAGGTGGATTCTACCCCACTTGTTATGTTTTCAAGCCCTGATAATAACTATTTCTTCTTCCCTATTTAAATTTTCTGCCATATTTTCAGTTCTGTTTTATAAGTAATATGTATTGATAATCCAAAAGTGTAATTAAACATTCAGCAATTTCAATTTTTTTTCAGATTCTCCTTTTGGCTAGGCTTATTATAATGGTGCCATCAGTTTGGCTATATAGCAGGTTAATTAAAAATTATAGTTACTTAGAGTTAACACTACAGTATGATACATGAAAAACATTCTGAACTAATCAGCATAAGTCCATATAATGACCCACACCAACATAAAGTAAAGCATTCAAATTTTCCTCTAAAATGCTTTAAATTACCTATGACTAGTTATCTTCTGAAATAATGTAAACTGTAGTTCAGAACGACTGCCAATTTCTACAGCAATTTTTTTCATAACAGGTGTTTAATTCTGATCATTGATGACATGCTCAAGTTATCACCTTTTTTCTGTGTATAATGACATACAACATTCATTCATTAATCAATTCAGTAGTTAATAATTTCATGTAATTTATTGAAATCTGCAAAATGGTCCTCATACATATAAACAAGCACGTTTACATTGCATAATGAGAATAGTGCTCATATATTTTTATAATTTGTGACCAGCACCATTTTCTATCAGCCAGAACCACTAGTTCTTGTAGTTAATCAAAAACAACAAAATCCAGACTAGCTTATTTTTACAGCATTTTGTGTTTTTCATAATAATGGTTTGTTCTTACTGCCATCTGCAAAAAGTCAGACATCACGCAAAATTGCCAGTTCATCGTTTCAAAAGCTCATAAGTAAGATCTGTGTCAGACATACTCTCAGTGTTGACTCAGACTCCTAATGTGCTCATTCAGTACATTACATGCACACCTACAACCACAAAACTCAAAAACCTCAATGTTTAACAACTTTTGAGTGATTTCTGTAACCTTAATCAATGAAATTTTATGCAAACTATGTTGTGATAAGCAAGAGTGTGGAATGTTATTGTCATCAAAACTAGTGATTGTTGCAGATGGTGATTCTCATTATAGAGTAGATTAAATGAACTATCAAAGTGTAATCCTTCTCCAGTAAATCACCACAGTACAGTACTAAGTGCAAACTGTGACATATGTAAATGTGTCTTTGTACCACAACAGAACCATTAACTTTATCACTATTATTGTAGAGCTGATCTGGTTCAATAAGCTAAATAATTTTTGTAGACGATAAACTGGTCACCATATCTAATAATCAAACATAGATGTGTATGTTAGTTCAATACAAATAGTGGTGTTGTGTCCACCTTCGAGCAAACAGCATCCCACACTCATTCAGACTTTTCAGCTTTGTGGTAGTCAAGAGTGGTGTTATTGAGGGGAGACTATGAGAACCAAGTCTATCACTACATCTGGTGTCCCAGGGTTTTGGAGCTAAGGCACTGTGAAAAAGGGCACATAGGAAAAAGTAAGGTGGCAGTGAACTGTTTATATAGAGTGGTGAGGTGACTACTGAGCAGTGAACTATAAGAGACAGTAAATGAAAATGAAATGGATGAAAAAGGTATGTAAACTGTTCATTATTTCAACAGTAATCATGATAACTGAACAGTTATTTATCCCACTGTGAGACAAGATGGACAGTGCCTTCGCAGAAAAATGTTTGTGGTTGCCTATGCAACCATTATTTTACCCATTCATGGTATTGTTCATCCACAACAAATTGTTAGACACGAATGTTTTTCTTCTAGGCTCTTAAATATATGGAAATTGCATGGTGAGAGACTGAAGCTGAATGAAGGGTGTGTGAGGGCTTCCCAGTGACACTTCTACAGCATGAAGGTGGACACTTTGCAGAAATTGAAGCATACCATCAAGTCCAAATGCACAGGAATGTTGACAGAGGCATCGTTCTGTTGAAGGATAGTGTCCACCCATGCTGCCAAGGGTGTTTTGATTATGCTACAGAACTTTTGCTGGGAAGCTCTGTATGACGAAGCCAATATCGTTGTAAAATGATCTATGGTTAATAAACTTCTTGATTCTTACACATCATCTTATCCATACAGTCCCAATCTCTCCTACACAATTTCCATATCTTTACAGCCTTGAAGAAAGACATTCATGACCATCCAATTGCTTTGGATAAAGAGGTGCATGACTGGGTTCAATCATGGGCAACTGCAAATGTTTTCCATGGCACTGATCATTCTGTGTCACAGTGGGAAAAGATATATTAGCAGTTAGCAGTTACAGTGATTATTTTTTAAATAACAAAATTTTTTACTTACTTTTTCCAATCTGTTTTGTTTTCAACTGACTGGCCCTTATGTACTTTGGGTGGCAAAGTTAACTGAAATTATGTTTACACTGCAAATAGGGCAGTGCACAAACAATTTTCAGGATTGTTCAAATTATATTATGTGAAATGTGATGTGAAGCAGATGCCATTATGAGAGGACTACCAGTGGGAGAATGAGTTCATCTGATGTCATCACTGATGCCATCTTGAGAAAGACCCAATCATCACAGATCCTAGCAGCCTACAATGAAATAGCATGGCATGAAAGTTCTAGTTGGGAGCAGTAAGCAGATGGTGGTTGCAAGTTATAACAGCAGCAAATTTCAAGGGCAACAGTGACTGATAGGGAAGTAATTTGGAGCGAAAGTGTCTTTGTCATTTAAATGTGATTAACTGTTTGCCAAAGTGAGTCAAAGTGAGATGGAGACATAAGCATGAACATTAGGAAAGAGCCATGTTATGACAATGTGAATTATTATGTTTTTTTCCCAATCTTGAAACAAAGTGAAGTTCACAATGACAGTGGTTTTAAATCAGGATTATGCACAGCTTTATATAACGAAGTGAATTATAATCAGGTTGTGGACAAAATAGAACAGGCTTCACCCAGTGCTTGCTGTAATGGGAATGAGTGAGAGCACAGTTCCAAAGTGGTCGAGTAAACTAATATTAAAGAAGAACTGCATGAAAGAGTCGTAAAGTACAGGAAGTGTCAGTGAATGAGGATAATCAAGCAGTAACACTGAAGTTAGTGAAAAACTCAAATTCAGGAATGGAAGTGCAGGAAAAGATGATGTCTACTAAGAATGACATTCATAGTTTAGATTCCAGAATGAACCAAAACTTTAAAGATTTTAAATAAGAATTTAAAAATTTAGACAAAAAATTATATCCAAAATAATTTATTTTGAAAATATATTAGATACTTGCACTTGGAATATCCAATATAGAGAAAATGTAACTGAAAAAACTAAATAAATAGAAGATGAAAATAACTGATTTTTGTCACAAAGATTTAACAGAAATGGGTGCAGATCTGTTCTTATATAGTAATGAAATGATTTTCAATGCAAAGCAAATTGGTACTATTGGACTGAGAAAGCATGTAGGTGTAAATATTGATGTACTGAGAATACTGAAACAGTGTGTGTGCAGGTGGTAAAGGGAAGTGTTGACATGGTTGAGAGATCTTTAGAAGCTAACAGTAATATTAATAAGATACAATTAGTATAACCTGATGCAGTTAATATCAAAATTAAAAATTTTCATATTGAAAAGAGAAAGGTTACCAAGGTAAAGAAGCATGGACTGAAATTAATGGCAGTTACTATGTACAAATTACTAGAAGTTAATAATGAAGTAAACGGTGTGATGGGTGTAAAAGGAATTCTATGGGATTGACAGTAAGGAGACACTTTTCAAGAGGTTATTCTCAGTATAAATATTCAAAAACTTTGTTCACTATTAAAGTACAGTAAACAGTTGTTCAGGCAGATGAAATGGTCAGTGCACTTGTGTTTTCTGGGGGTCAAATTTTTGGAAATTTTGTTGTGTTTTGTCTTGGTCTGGTAAATGTTCTGAAAGACAGGTGTTGTTCTTCAATTAGTAATGCAAAACTAGCTGGATGGGCTGGGGGTTAGATTAATTGTGAATCTGTCCATAGGTAGGACGTTCACTGCTCTTTAATCAATCCATTATTTAGCACATAATGCTTCCCCAAGCTGGGTGATACCATTCTTTCTCTTTCCTGAATCACTCAGCCTCACTTAATATCCTGTCAATTGCTTGTAAGTGGACAATATTCAGCTTCCACTTTGAACACTTTTAGGTAGTATTTAGAGATATAAAGTCTTGATGATTAAAATTTGTATTGTTTCAAGCATAAGATTTGGGTAGTGATGAACTATAGTAATGCAAGTGGATGGAAACCAGTAGAACAGATAAATTTTGTTAAGCTTGATGATGTGTTGTGTTGTTTCTGAGTATAGTAGAACTGAGAATTTTGTGTCTATGATAAATAAATTTCTGTTAGTCATAAGGTAATTTTAAAAAGTAAAATATAAAATATGTTAGCAGATAAGAGAATGTTGAAATATCTAGAGACAATACTGACTATCTAAAGTAACCAGCAAATATCTGAGTCTATAAACATTTACACAGGACCATAAAGAAAAAACCTTAAATACATGATTCAGTATTGTTTGTGTAAATGTGTGAAAGTATTTTGCTCAGGCTAAAGTTAAACTGAATGACACTGTTTATGGAAATGGCCATCTTTGTTTGAAGTATGTCATATTACAGCCCTTCAGACATTATTAAAGAAACACAATATTCAAGGCCTTAATGGTCACTTGCATAGTTATCACATAGATGCAGTTGTAGGATGTAGTTGCCTATAGCAATGTCTGTGCAATGAAGGGAAGTTTTGTGTCTGTATTGTCCTTCAGGCTGCATTTCAGAATAATGTCTAGCCATAACATGAAGTAGTGATTTCAGTAATAATAATGGCATGTGACGAGGGCCTCTCGTCGGGTAGAACGCTCGCCTGGTGCAAATCTTTCGATTTGACGCCACTTCGGTGACTTGCGTGTCGATGAGGATGAAATGATGATTATTAGGACAACACAACAGCCAGTCCCTGAGTGGAGAAAATCTCCGACCCAGCCGGGAATCGAACCCGGGCCCTTAGGATTGACAGTCTGTCGCGCTGACCACTCAGCTACCGGGGGCGGACAGTGATTTCAGTAATTCATATTTTGTCTGTTGTGTTATGGAAATAAGAGTTTTGCCTATAATATTGTGGCTGGTTATTGTAAAGCATATTTTCACAAAGTCATTTTCTGTATATTCAGCAAAGCAGGGGTCTATTTGTTGTTTAATGAAGTAAAGAAGTGATGATGTAATGACATACAAAGGAATATGTGAAGTATAGGTAATCAGGAAGAAGTAACAGTACATAACTGAAAATATACATGAATTAATAACAGTTAAGGAACTTGACTTTGCAGTACCTTAATTTTTCTGAATGCACCCCTGTAGCTAACTAGGTTGAAAACTACTTTCTGCATAAGTGAATCAAAAAGAACATTACACTGCCATGTAAAAAGTCATGGATCACTACAGGGATAAAAGTATCTCATGGAAGGGAAAGAGAAATGTATCTTTGGAAAGAACAAGGAGGGATCGTGCAGTAGCTGCACACTACAAAAATTACTCAGAATTATTGAGGAAGGTTACTAAACAATCAAGGAACATGCAGATAATGTCAGAAATCAGTAATTTCAGCAGCAGACTTAAGGCTGTATGGAATGTAGTGGAACGAGAGACAGGACAACTGGCCACAGAACAAGACAATGTCATTACTGAACTGAATGGAAGGCCTGTAAATGATGAGTCACAGGTAGCAAATGTATTTAATAATCATTCAAGAGAAAAAGTTACTCCCATAAAAATAAATCATATGAATGTATCACCAAATTCTCCTTCTGAAACTGCAGAAATTATACATTCCTTCAAAAATAATAGTATATATCTCTCAAGGTGTTTCCAAAAGATTATTAAAGATTTGCTCGCATATAAAAGGTGCAGTTTTATCCAACATATGTAATTCATCACTGATTACAGCTATTTTTCCATAGAGACTGAAATATGTCATTGTTAAGCCCCTCTTTAAAAAACATGATAAGAGAGATGTCAATAACTACAGATCTGTTTCACTGCTGACATCATTTTCCAAAATTTTTGAGAAAGTGTTGTATTCTAGAGTAGTATCTCACCTTAGCAACAATAACATCATCAGTAAATCACAGTCTGGATTTCAGAAGGGCCATTGTACTGAGAATGCCATTTACATCCAGAGTGTGAGTTATGTGACATAGAACATGGTTTCCATCCCATGTGTTATGTTTTTGATCTCTCACAATAAATAATTTTTTCCTTTCCTTTTTCTAATTTTCTGCAACATTTTCAGTACTGTCATATAAGTATGTATGGCATATTTACTGATATTCCAAAAGTGAATTTGAGATTCACCTGTTCAAATTTATTGTTTAGATATTGTTTTTGGCTAGGCTGATTCCGCTTACACCATTAGTTTGGCTATAGAGTAGGTTAATTAAAAGTTACAATTAAATAATTTTAACATTATAGTATGATGTGAAATTTTTTAAAGGCTAATCAACATAATTCAGCTAATGATCCACACCAGTAGAAACTTAAGTATTCTGACTTTCTTGTGAAGTACTTTAAATTACCTAAAATTAATGTCTTCTGAAATAATGAAATCTGAAGTTCAGAGCTGCTGCCAACGTCCATTGCTGTTTTTGTCACAACCACTGTTAGATTCTGATCTTTGACAACATACTTTCGCTACCTAAATTTTTCTGTACGTAATGACACAAAACACTGTCTGTCTGAATAGGCCATGAAGGCCAATGGTACCAAGCAACCACAGTGTAATCTTCAGCCCACAGGCATCAGCAGGCATCAGTGGATGCCCATATGGAAGAGCATATGGTCAGCACCCCGTTCTCCCAGCCATTGTCAGTTTCCATGGCCAAAAATGCTGCTTCTCAATCAAGTAGTTCCTAAGTTGGCCACAAAAGGGTTGGTGCATCCTACTTGCCAACAGCGCTTGGCAGATCAGTTGGTCACCAGTCCAAGTGTTAGCCAAGCCCAACAGTGTTTGACTTCAGTGATCTGACAGGAACTGATGTTGCCACCGCAGCAAGGCCACTGACACATAATTACACAGAAAAATATTAATTGAATAATTAATAATTTCATGTAATTTATCCTAATCTGCAATATGGCACTCTGATATATAAACAAGAGGATTCCCATTGTGTAGGAAGAATAGTGTCCATAGAGTTATCCAAATTTCTGACATGTGACATTTTCTATGAGACAAAATCTCATTCTTCTAATTGATTCATCTGTGGGTTCTTGGTGAAATACTGTATATCATGTTAACTAAATGAAAGCTTTTTTAAGTCTTGTTTCAAAAACTTTATTGTTACTCTATGACACAGGTTGCAGGAAAATATGTTTAAACCTGAAACATAGGTCATACAGTAATACTACAGATTGTGAAACAAGGCTAAAAAAGCATTTCATGTAGTTAATACAAAATCACATTTGTTCTTGTTGTAGATCAAAAACAGCAAAAGTCAACCTAGCTAAATTGTAAAGCATTGTATAGTTTTCACAGTAACAGTTTGTTGTTATGCCTATCTATAAGCAGTCAAACATCACTCAGAATTGCCAGTTTGCAGTTAGAAAGCACACAAGTAAGAACTCAAGAACTTTAACATTTAATAGCTTTTGAATGATTTCTATAGCTTAAACTAATGAACATATCACTCAATCTGTGTTGTGATAACCAAGACTGTGGAATGTTATTTTTATCAAAACCAGTGATTGTTGCACATAGTGTTTCCCATTATAGACCGGCTTAAAGGAACTATCAAAGTGTACATTTTTCTAATAAATTACTACAGAACAGTGCTAAGTGTAAACTGTGGCATGTGTAAATGTGAAATGTGTCTTTCTTCCACAGCATAACCATTAACTTCACTACTGTAATTGTAGAGTTGATCTGGTTCAACAAGCTAACAAATTTCTGTAGTTGACAAACTGGTCACCATTTCTAATATCAAACTTAGTGAAGAAGAAATGGGTGTGTTAGTTCAATGTACACAATGGTGTTGTGTACATTTTTGAGTATGCACCATCTTGCACTCATTTACATTTTTCAGCTTTGTGGTGATCAAAAGTGCTGCTACTGAGTAGGAACGATGAGAACCAGGTTAATACTGGTTGAGCTGCAGTACGTGCTACACCTGCCCTAAAAGTTCCTTCATGAAAAATGTACTGAAATCAATAAACATCTTAACTACTTATATTAGCTCAAATAAAAATTTACAGACTAAAATTAGAAAAATAAATATAATGACTGTATATCTGTACACCTTTAATTAACTTGAAAACCCAAATATATTTGAAAAAGCGACTCAAGATGTGTTTATATTTACATGCTAATGATGATAAACTTACTCTTCTTCTGTTTGCTTCTTGGTATATTCAGTTGGTGCCCTGCCTGGTGTTGCGTCATGGAAAGTGGACACAGATGCTGTTTCTGCCATAGCTGACACAGTCACTCCTGTTTCCCCCTCTTCTGAAAACCTACAACCATGCATTAGCCTGAGATGACCTAGCCATGAGTGTGTGTTGGAGATTGTTTTTCTAGCCTTTATATTGCTTATAGGTTTATCTTCTATACCAGTTAAAAATATAAAGACACTTGGATAGCTGTTCCTGCATACATCAAATGTAAAAAATGGTATTTTGTGTAGGAGGGATAATAGAAGTTCATGATGATGGCAAGCCTTAGCCTCAACTTTCATAAACAACAGAAATGAAAAAAAAAACTAAAAGTATGTCATTGCTTCTCTCACACAATTATGAACACTTATAAATTCTGAAACACAATTGGAAATACTTACATTATTATGGAGAGGATAGTAAAATAACTTATACTCTTCCTCTTTGTTTTTCACATGGTGTGTCACAGAAGCAGGAGGTAGCTAATGCACTTGCTGCTTCTCCAACTGTAAACCTATTCACTCCCTTTCCTCTTTATTATGAATGCACTGAAGCATTGATTAGCGTCAGATGTCATGGTGAAGTGCCTGCACTGCAAATGGTCACTCTTTGTGCATTAATAGACAATGGTACTATGAAAAGGCATGGCTGCCAAATGATGTGCGTGTGTGTGTGTGTGTGTGTGTGTGTGTGTGTGTGTGTGTGTGTGTGTGTGTGTGTGTGTGTGTGTGTGTCTGTGTGTGTGTGTGTCTGTGTGTGTGTGTTTATTGTTCTGGGCTTCCTCAAGGCTAGTCAGACTTTGGCAAATCTTCTTGCATTTTGTAGACAGAGGTGTCATCACAAACAAAGGATTGCCACAAACATACTTTCCTCACTGATAAACATTAATTGTGAAGTCTTTCTCAGTTGTAATACTGTTAATTGGATCCACAGAATGCCACAAGTTAGTGTAGTGAGCTCCAGAAAAGTTTTCAGATGACACTATTTTGAAAAAAGCATGGCCAGGAGTGGGCCAACCAATAAGGTCACCATGGTATTACCATTCCTTTCTGTAAGTTGCTTTCTGAGTTATCTGTAATACATTGTGGTGTACTTTTGTTTTGCCCTTGATCCACAACAAATTTGGAAGTGTGTAAAAGAAGGAGTAATCTGTTAGTCTTGTGTGTTTTCATGATATACAATCATGTGGAAGCTCATAGACTTTTAGGAAGCACAAATTGTCAATCAAAGATTATTTGGTGCCTCTGTGGTAACAGTAAAAAGCTACTAAGTGTATCTCCAGCTATTGTATCGAATCTTCAGATCTGTATAGAGTTAACTGGATTAATGCTTCTACTTTGAAGAGAATCTGAACTTCTGGAAAGAGAGAAAATGGTTTTAAAAAGATGTTTACCTTTTATGTTATGTCAGTTCCATTTAGGTTTCAGCTGGGCTAAAGATGTGTCTAATGAACAAAGTTCTAACAAAGTATTTCCAACTGTATTACCAAATATACTGTATGGTAGAGTTACTGCTGCAACACTTCACCATATCAGAAAAATGCATAGAAAATGCTTTAATTGTTCAAAGCACAAAAATACTGCACTGTATAGCTGTAGAAGCACGTTACCTTACCCATCATTTCAGTTTTCATACAATACAATGGACAGTGATGGAAAAAATTCACAACACCAAGAATGATTTATGTGACATACACAAAAATTGGCAGGAAAGTTTCTACACCTGAAAGATGATGTCTACTCAAATTTCATGTGAACTGCATAAAAATAGCACTAGTGGAAGCACTATGATGATGCAAATCAGGTTTGCTTCAAACATATGCTGTAATCATCATGAGTGTTAGGAACCTTTGAGATTGAATGTGGTGAGTTGATGTTAGTCAAGAATGCATTTAGGGCAACAAAAGGTGCCATTATCAACACCTCATTGACTTTGAATGAGGCCATTTCTGTGAAAAACTGGATGTTCCTTCTGCGATACTGCAGCAAGACTAGGCAGGAACGTAGCCACTGTAGATCATTACTGGCAATGGTGGTCACAAAAATGTACATTCGCAAGAAGACCAGGCTCTGGACAGACACTTGGCACTACTGGGAGGGAAGACCTTTGAGTTTGGCATATGGCTCTGGCACATCATGCTGCATCTGTAGCAGCAGTCTGAGCAGCAGTTGGCACCACAGTGACACAACAAACTGTTACAAATCAGTTACTTCAAGAACAGCTCTGGGCCAGGTGGCCCATAGCATGCGTTCAACTGAACCACCATTTCGGGGTTCAGTTGTGTCAAGCAAGAGCTCATTGGTGATAAGTGTTGAGGTGCCAGTAATGACTGTGTGTTGCTTAGATGTCGGCAAGTTGCGGACCTGCAACCAATCTGTCCCCATGCTAGCCACACCCTGGACAAACCTGGAGATATGGTCTGGGGTGTGATTTCATAGAGCAGCAGGAGCATCCTCGTGGTTATCCCACACATCCTGACTGCAAAACTGTATGTCAGAGTGGTGATTCAACCCGTTCTGCTATCATTTATGAACAGCATTCCAAGGGGTGTTAGCCAACAGGATAATGCTCACTCACATACCTCTTTTGCAGTCCAACCTGATCTACAGAGTGTTGACATTTTGCCTTGACCTGGTCAATCACCAGGTCTGTCTGCAGTCAAGCAGGTATGAGATATCATCAGACAACTCCAGTGTCATCCATAAACAGCAATAACTGTTCCTGCAATGACTGACTAAGTGCAACAGGCATGGAGCTTCATCCCACAAACTGACATCCAGCACTTGTAAAACACAGTGCACATGTGGTTGCATGATTATATTCAACATTCTGATGGGTACAATGGTTATTAACGTACCAGAATTTCACATTTGCAGTGGGTCATCTCACTCTTACATTAATTTGCTAATCACTTAAATACATTTCTTAGACAAATGTATCACTAAAATTTCATTATTCTACAATAATTTTTTTGGTGTTGTGATTTTTTCATAAGGGTGTTTACCTGTGAACAAAAGTGGGAAATGAATCAAGTCATCACTGTCTCTTCCTCTTTTCCAGCAGTGTGTAGGGTGTGCAATGGACTGACTGATAATAAACTTGTGTTTCAATATAAGAAACAGTAACTGCTAGGGTCTCGAAGTGACTTAATTTCAATAAAAAGTAAAAGTATTTTATACATAATGAAAACTCAAAAAATATGTGCCAAAACTGTTTAAATGTAGTCAGTGTATAGAACATATTATTAGACCATAAATAGAATATAAGTTAAGAGTAAAAAGAGACATAAATGTAATATAAGGTGGTTTGAATTCTGTAATATATTAGGTCAAAACTCCTTCTCTGTCATACTGGATTTTACCTTAATCAAATCATCTGGTGTGCATTTAAGTCTTGTCTTTGTATTGTTTTTTCACTGTCATATTTTCCTCTAACTGTGAACTTCATGACTTGCACACACTATATATTTAAAACACAAATGATCATTTTTCCTCTTATTTTCTCTCCTTTTTTTTTTTCTTTAAATGGATGCTGGGATATTATTTTGGCAACTAGAGATATACAGGAAATGCTTATTTTACATGTGGTCACAGGATGGGTGGACTGTATCAGTATGTAACACCAGTGCTTCTTACTGATTATTATCATTTACACTCACAACTCAACACTTACATACCTACCAGCAGACATTAATATATCTTACACAAGGCATGGCAGCAAAGTAACCCACGGTAATCTAAACCTCTTGCCTCCAATGGCATTTCATAAAATTTGCCATGAATGTATCCTTATTTTTGATTAGTGAGTTCCAGTGTCAAGTAACCACACTCAAATGATTGCTCTTGAGTAACACACTCTTTTCCCTTGCTGAAACATACACACACTGTGAAATATTTTTCCCTGAAAGCATTCCACATCCACCAGCTTGCTGATACATCTACCAGATGCTAGAAACTAATTGTTTCACTGGTTTGTAATGTTTATGGCACTCTGATTGCAGCTATGGCCTACGTATGCTGAACTTTCACCAGTGGCCTACAGGCAAAACTAGCATCAGGCTCCTTCTACAACTACAATAGCATTGTGATGTTGCCAGTGGCAGTGTTACCACCACAATTAATTCTTTCCTTGTTTTTGGGCTCACCTTGTACAGATACAGTGCAAAATGCTACAGCAAAACCAACTTTTTAATTTCCGTTTTTGTATATAAAATATAAGGATTGAGCTATTTCTCCTACACTACAGATTGTTCTAAAATCTATGCATTCAGGGTCACAACATGTCTTGCTTTTATAGTCTTTCTCATTGTTGTACTTCATATTAACTTAAAATTATTTTGTAGGTAGGTCGAGATGAGTCTATTCTGAGAATTAGTGATACTTGGCCTAAATTTATCTCAGCAGAGCACATAAAATACCTCCTTTTTATTGATTATATCAATAAACCTTTATGTGAGTTAAATAAGTTAAATGATACAAAATTACTGACAGTAGTTCCTATAAATAGTATCAGCACTAGTCAAATTTGGATGGTGCAGTGTTCAAATCCTCTTGAGGAAATCCTGTTTTAAGTTTATGATGCTTTAATCAAATTATTTAATGTGAATTCAAGGACTGTTTCTCTGAGGTCATGACTGATTTTACTCTTCTGATCCTCTTTCAATCTTAGTTCAGGCTCCTGATTTAATAACCTCATCACTGACAAAATGTTTAGCTCTAATTTCCTTTAATTATGTTTACTCTTTGTAATTTCATGAAAAACCATTTAGAAGCTTCTGTAAGCCATTTAAGATTGGGCAAAACTGAAGAATGGCATACTGTGATAGGTCAATCACAGACAGCCCCTGCATTGTGTCATGCAGCTGAAAAAGAAACTTGGTGACACAAATTGTCAGATGGTAAAAGTATATCTACATCTACATCTACATCCATACTCCGCAAGCCACCTGACGGTGTGTGGCGGAGGGTACCTTGAGTACCTCTATTGGTTCTCCCTTCTATTCCAGTCTCGTATTGTTCGTGGAAAGAAGGATTGTCGGTATGCCTCTGTGTGGGCTCTAATCTCTCTGATTTTATCCTCATGGTCTCTTCGCGAGATATATGTAGGAGGGAGCAATATACTGCTTGACTCTTCGGTGAAGGTATGTTCTCGAAACTTCAACAAAAGCCTGTACCGAGCTACTGAGCATCTCTCCTGCAGAGTCTTCCACTGGAGTTTATCTATCATCTCCATAACACTTTCGCGATTACTAAATGATCCTGTAATGAAGCGCACTGCTCTCCGTTGGATCTTCTCTACCTCTTCTATCAACCCTATTTGGTACAGATCCCACACTGCTGAGCAGTATTCAAGCAGTGGGCGAACAAGCGTACTGTAACCTACTTCCTTTATTTTCGGATTGAATTTCCTTAGGATTCTTCCAATGAATCTCACTCTGGCATCTGATTTACTGACGATCAGCTTTATATGATCATTCCATTTTAAATCACTCCTAATGCATGCTCCCAGATAATTTATGGCATTAACTGCTTCCAGTTGCTGACCTGCTATATTGTAGCTAAATGATAAGGGATCTTTCTTTCTATGTATTCGCAGCACATTACACTTGTCTACAATGAGATTCAATTGCCATTCCCTGCACCATGCGTCAATTCGCGGCAGATCCTCCTGCATTTCAGTACAATTTTCCATTGTTACAACCTCTCGATATACCACAGCATCATCCACAAAAAGCCTCAGTGAACTTCTGATGTCATCCACAAGGTCATTTATGTATATTGTGAATAGCAGCAGTCCTATGACACTCCCCTGTGGCGCACCTGAAATGACTCTTACTTCGGAAGACTTCTCTCCATTGAGAATGACATGCTGCATTCTGTTATCTAGGAACTCTTCAATCCAATAACACAATTGGTCTGATAGTCCATATGCTCTTACTTTGTTCATTAAATGACTGTGGGGAACTGTATCGAACGCCTTGCGGAAGTCAAGAAACACGTCATCTACCTGTGAACCCGTGTCTATGGCCCTCTGAGTCTCGTAGACAAATAGCTGGGTTTCACACGATCGTCTTTTTCAAAACCCATGCTGATTCCTACAGAATAGATTTCTAGTCTTCAGAAAAGTCACTATACTCGAACATAATACGTGTTCCAAAATTCTACAACTGATCGACATTAGAGATATAGGTCTATAGTTCTGCACATGTGTTTGACATCCCTTCTTGAAAACCGGGATGACCTGGGCCCTTTTCCAATCCTTTGGAAAGCTACGCTCTTCTGGAGACCTACGGTACACCGCTTCAAGAAGGGGGGTAAGTTCCTTCACGTACTCTGTGTAAAATCGAACTGGTATCCCATCAGGTCCAGCAGCCTTCCCTCTTTTGAGTGATTTTAATTGTTTCTCTATCCCTCTATCGTCTATTTCGATATCTACCATTTTGTCATCTGTGCGACAATCTAGAGAAGGAACTACAGTGCAGTCTTCCCTTGTGAAACAGCTTTGGAAAAAGACATTTAGTATTTAGGCCTTTAGTCCGTCATCCTCTGTTTCAGTACCATTTTGGTCACAGAGTGTCTGGACATTTTGTTTTGATCCACCAATCACTTTGACATAAGACCAAAACTTCTTAGGATTTTCTGCCAAGTCAGCACATAGAACTTTACTTTCGAATTCATTGAACGCCTCTCGCATAGCCCTGCTCACACTACATTTCGCTTCACGTAATTTTTGTTTGTCTGCAAGGCTTTGGCTATGTTTATGTTTGCTGTGAAGTTCCCTTTGCTTCCGCAGCAGTTTTATAACTCGGTTGTTGTACCATGGTGGCTCTTTTCCATCTCTTACGATCTTGCTTGGCACATACTCATCTAGTGCATATTGTATGATGGTTTTGAACTTTGTCCACTGATCCTCAACACTATCTGTACTTGGGACAAAACTTTAGTGTTGAGCCATCAGGTACTCTGAAATCTGCATTTTGTCACTTTTGCTAAACCGAAAAATCTTCCTACCTTTTTTAATATTTCTATTTGTGGCTGAAATCATCGATGCAGTAACCGCTTTATGATCAGTGATTCCCTGTTCTGTGTTAACTGTTTCAAATAGTTCGGGTCTGTTTGTCACCAGAAGGTCTAATATGTTATTGCCACGAGTCGGTTCTCTGTTTAACTGCTCAAGATTGTTTTCAGATAAAGCACTTTAAAAAATTTCACTGGATTCTTTGTCCCTGCCACCCGTTATGAACGTTTGAGTCTCCCAGTCTATATCCAGCAAATTAAAATGTCCACCCAGGACTATAACATGGTGGGGAAATCTACTCGAAATATTTTCCAAATTATCCTTCAGGTGCTCAGCCACAACAGCTGCTGAGCCAGGGGGCCTATAGAGGCATCCAATTACCATGTCTGAGCCTGCTTTAACCGTGACCTTCACCCAAATTATTGCACATTTCGGATCTCCGTCAATTTCCTTTGATACTATTGCATTTCTTATCACTATAAACATGCCTCCCCCTTCACTCTCCAGCCTGTCTCTGCAGTATACATTCCAATCTCAGTTTAGGATTTCATTACTGTTTATGTCTGGTTTCAGCCAACTTTCTGTCCCTAGTACTATGTGGGTATTGTGACCCTTTATTAATGAGAGCAGTTCTGGTACCTTTCTATAGATGCTCCTGCAGTTTACTATTAGCACATTAATATTGTTATTCCCTGTTGCATCTTGCCTACTATTACCTTGCAGCGTCTCAGGAGGTGTCTTGGCGGGCCTAGGGAAGGAATCCTCTAACCTAAAAAACCCACATGTGCACTCCACACGTACTCTGCTACCCCTGTAGCCGCTTCCTGCATATGAAATATGCTGGAAGGCTTACTGATAAAGTTATTGATGAATTTCAGGAATATTATGGCAAAGCCATAAGAGAAAACACACAAGTTGGAAAGTGTGAAAAGAGCAATGTGGGCAACATACCTTCACAGACACTAACCCTGTGCATAAATTGTGCCCACCTGCACCAGATACATGGTGCAAGTATTGAAAAATGGAGGCAGCAGGAAAATTAGATGGATTTAAACATAATCACTCAGTGCGTGACGCAGTAATGGAGGCCATGAAGTCTATATTCAGAGACTTAACACATCCAGACTTGCTAAAGAAATGCCTCCATGGTAACACACAGAATGTTAATGAGGCATTTAACAATATTGTGTGGACACAGATTCCAAAAAATGTGTTTGTAGGCATGAAAACTTTAAGAGAAGGTGTATTTGATGTAGTTATTTCTTTCAATGATGGTATTTATGGGAGATTAAAAGTCCTGGATCAGCTGGGAAGAATACAGGGCATAATATGGCAACTACATTGGAAGCCATGGACTGATTAAGAGTGTGTAAAGCTGAAATTTCTGCTCAGCAAATGATCAAGGAGGCAAGAAAGAAGAGAAGAATGAAGAATATTTAGGTGAAGAAGAAGAATCAGATTATGGAGCACATTGTGTTTTTTTTTAAGAAGAAAGGTGTGTTTCCATAGACCTCTTACTTAAACTTCAATTTTCTCAAAACAGTAAATTTTCATGCAAAAGACCCATTTTCGCATGAACCAATAAACATAGAATTTATGAGGATTGTTTATATAGAGGAGGTAATTATATGGATCAACAATCAGTGTTTTGAGAGTTAGATAATTGATGTGTGTTGTATAAAAAACAGTACTTTGTTCAAATAAACTGGCATATTTCTAAAAAATTGTTTCTCAATTACCACTAAGGGTACTTTTTCATTTCTAGATTAGTGAACTAAATACATTCAGATAATCAACTGTCAAAACTTTGGTGATATTTTCAATAGTTTTAAGCATAATGGGTTAAAAGTTGAAAGCATTTAGCACTGACAGCATAGGGGGTCTGATCTCACTTTAATGCTGCTGGTGAAATTGCACCACATGAGAGTATGCATTGGCCAGAGACAATCTGATACTAATTGTGTGACAGTATGCATTTAGTATCTATAGAAGATCTACCATGTTTTGACTGCAATGTTACCAACCACTAGGTTTCATGAATATTCTTCATTAACAGATTATGTAAATTGTGAAGCAATACTCAGACCTAATACCAAGAATCTGCTTCACAAAAGTAAACAAATGATTATTCATAAGATTTTTAATAACTTATTTGTAGTGCACTAATTTTTCAGTGGAAAGTCCATGAAGGGTTTGGTGCTATCATTTTACCTTGTGTTGTTGTGGTCTTCAGTCAGAAGGAACTGTTTGATGCAGCTCTCCAAGCAACTACATCCTGTGGAAGCTTCTTCATCTCCAAATAACTACTGCAATCTACATCCCCCTGAATCTGCTTACTGCATTCATCTCTTTGTCTCCTCCTACAATTTTTACCCCTCATATTTTCCTCCATTACCACATTGGTGATGTCTCAGAATGTGTCATATCAACCAATCCCTTCATTTGGTCAAATTACCACAAGTTTCTTGTCTCCCCAATTTTATTCAGTACCTTTTCATTAGTTTTATGATCTACCCATCTAATCTTCAGCATTCTTCTGTAGTACCATATTCCAAAAGCCTCTGTTCTCTCCTAGTCTAAACTGTTTATCATTCATGTTTCACTTCCATACACAGCTACACTTCAGATAAATAACTTCAGGAAAGACTTCCTAATACTTAAGTCAATGCATGATGTTAACAAATTGGTTGTATTGCCATTGTCAGTCTAGATTTTATGCCATCATCAGTTAGTTCATTGCCCAAACAGCCAAACTCACCTACTGCTCTGAGTGTCTTTTTTCCACAACTAATTCCCTTGACATCTCCTGACTTAATTTGACTACCTTCCATTATCATTGTTTTGCTTTTGTTGATGTTCATATTATATCCTCCTTTCAAGACACTGTCCATTCTGTTCAACTGCTCTTCCAAGTCCTTTATTGTCTCTGGTGAAATGACAATGTTATTGGCAAACCTCACTGTTTTTACTACTCTTCAAGACACTGTCCATTCTGTTCAACTGCTCTTCCAAGTCCTTTATTGCCTCTGGTGGAATGACAATGTTATTGGCAAACCTCACAGTTTTTACTACTCTCTGAACTTTAATTCCTACTCAAAATTTTTTCTTTTTTCCTTTACTGCTTGCTCAATGTACAGACTGGATAACATCAGAGATAGGCTATAACCATCTTTCACTCCTTTCTCAATCACAGCTTTCCTTTCATGACTCTTGTCTCTGCTGTTTGGTTTCTGCACAAGTTGTAAATAGCCTTTTGCACCCTGATACATATGGAGTTTCAAGGAGAGTCTTCCAGTCAACACTGTCGAACACTTTATCTAAGCCTACAAATGCTATAACTATAGGTTTGCTTTCCCTTAATCTATATTCTAAGATAATTCGTAGGGACAGTATTGCCTCAGATTTTCCTACAATTCTGCAGAATTCAAATTGATTTCCCCCACCAAGGTTGGCTTCTGCCAGTTTTTCCATTCTTCTGTAAAGAATTCACATTAGTATATTTATTTATTTATTTAATTATACATCAAGTTCCGGAGGACCAAATTGTGGAGCAAATCTCCAAGGTCATGGAATGTGTGTGTGTGTGTGTGTGTGTGTGTGTGTGTGTGTGTGTGTGTAAACAAAGATGATGTGACTTACCAAATGAAAGCACTGGCATGTTGACAGACACACAAACATATACAAAAAATTCATATATATATATATATATATATATATATATATATATATATATATATATATATATATATATGATCTACCCATCTAATCTTCAGCCATATATAGGCCAATTTCAAAATACCCAGACTCGTGAACAGGGGTCGACAAGAGGTTCGTGAACTTACACCACTTATTGCCCGAACCATCCATTTCTGAGCCAAAAATATCTTTTTAGAATGGGAAGAGTTACCCCCAAAATATAAGATCATATGACATAAGTGAATGAAAATAAGCAAATTAGACTGATTTTCATGTTGAACGATCACTCACTTCAGATACCATTCAAATAGTAAAAATGGCAGCATTAAGTCTTTGAAGAAGATCCTGATCGTGAGCTTTTCATAACAGCTTACTATCTATCTGAATATCTAGAAATTTGAAATGTTCAGTTTCACTAATCATGTGTCCATTCTGTGAAATTAAAATGTCAGGTTTTGTTGAACTGTGTGTTAGAAACTGTAAAAACTGAGTCTTACTGTGACTTAACTTTAATTCATTTTCTACAACCCATGAACTTAGGTCATGAACTGCACTATTTGAAACTGAGGCAATGTTGCACACGACATCCTTCACTACCAAGCTAGTATCATCAGAAAACAGAAATATTTTGGAGTTACCCATAATACTAGAGGGCATATCATTTATGTAAATAAGGAACAGGAGTGGCCCCAACACTGAGCCCTGGGACACCACCTACTTGACTGTACCCCACTCAGACCCCACATGACAGCCATTCTCAACATTGCGAATAATTACCTTTTGATGGCAGTTGCTAAAGTAAGTGGTGAACAAATTGTGAGCTACTCCCCGTATTGCGTAATGGTCCAACTTCTGGAGCAATATTTTGTGATCAGCACAATCAAATGCCTTAGTTAACTCAAAAAATATGCCTAACATTTGAAGCCTTTTGTTTAATCCATCCAGTACCTCACAGAGAAAAGAGCATATAGCATTTTCATTTGTTACATGACTTCTAAAGCTGAAGTGTACATTTGAAGGCAAATCATGTGGTATAAAATGATCAATTATCCTTACATACACAGCCTTTTCAATAACTTTAGCAAACACTGATAGCATAGAAATAGGTCTAAAATTATCTACATTATCCCTTTCTCCCTTTTTATAAAGTGGCTTTACTATTGAATACATTAATTGTTCAGGAAACTGACCATTTATA
Source organism: Schistocerca piceifrons (assembly GCF_021461385.2). Lineage (NCBI taxonomy): Eukaryota > Metazoa > Arthropoda > Insecta > Orthoptera > Acrididae > Schistocerca > Schistocerca piceifrons. Next base: position 680,883,044 of record NC_060149.1, on the reverse strand, counting down.
AAGGAAAAATTACAAATATGGCTAAATACAGGGCTAACATGTGCAGCACAGTACTTTAATATTCTACTAGACACTATCATAACCATGAGAGTCCTTAGTCTTCAGTGATTTAATTATTGACTCAATCTCCCTCTTGTCTGTATCACAGAGAAGTATTTCAGACACCAATCTCAGAAAGGCATTTGCCAAGAAAGTTATATGATTCCCTGTAGAAAATATATTTTTATTTAATTCACTAGCAATGCTCTGAAAATGATTGTTAAAAACTGTACATATATCTGACTTATCAGTAACAGAAATATTTTTATTGCAAACTGACTCTATATCATCGACCTTGTGCTGCTGACCAGACACTTCCTTTACAACTGACCATATGGTTTTAGTTTTATCCTGTGAATTAGCTATTCTATTTGCATACCACATACTCTTTGCCTTCCTAATAACATTTTTAAGCACCTTACAATACTGTTTGTGCTACTGTAGCTTGATTGTTAGTACGTCTAGCATTTTGATATAATTCCCGCTTTGTTCTACATGATACCCTTATCACACTGGTAAGCCACTTGGGCTGCCTATTACTGCTAGTACTCCATTTAGAACATTTTAATGGAAAGTAACACTCAAAGAGCATAAGAAATGTGTTGAGGAAAGCATTATATTTATGATCTATGTTATCGGCACTATAAAAACCCTCCCACGCTTGTTCCTTGACAAGGTTTAAAAAACTCTCTATTGATGGTGGATTAACTTTCCTATATAGTTTGTAATTAAATGTTACATTTGTGTGATTACTAAAGCCTTTTAGTGTTAAAATTTGTGCATCATGGTCTGAATGGCCATTCACCCTTTTACTAACAGAATGCCCATCTAGTAATGAAGAATGAATAAAAATATTGTCTATGGCTATGCTACTGTTCCCCTGCACCATAGTTGGAAAAACACAGTCTGCATCAGATCATATGAATTTGGGAGATCTACTAACATCCTTTTTCTTGCACCATCATATACAAATTTATATTGAAGTCACCACATATAACTAATTTCTGGCACATCCTACAAAGTGAACCAAGAACCCACTCTAGCTTGAACAGAAATGCTCAAGTCAAAGTTAGGGACCTATAAACAACGATTAGAAGTTTAGTTTCACTAAATTCAACTGCCCCTGCACAACATACAAATATCTGTTCAGTGCAGTGCCGTGATACGTCTATAGACTCAAATGGAATACTGTTTTTATGTACACAGCCACTCCCCCACCCCACAAGGAACTCCTTGAAAAACAGCCTGCTAATTTGTATCCTGGTGAAGAAGCCTCTGAATTGTCAAATTATTTAAGTGGTGCTCCGACATACCAATAATTTCAGAGTCAACATCTGTAAGCAGTTCATTAACTTTATCTCTAATACCTCTTACATTTTGATGAAATATGCCAATTTCTTCTCTACTTGGGAAGATTACATCCTCTGAAGGTGAGCCCTTAGTTAGAGGGACTTCCTGTAAGCAGGTATACCTATCAGCTGACTTTAATCTATAAAAGGTGCAGCTCTAACACCAACTACTACAGGAATTTTTCCATGAGTGATCCCACCGCCACCACCCACTACACTTTCACCTTTAAGCTTTGCATGCCTCCCCTTCTCATACCTATTGAGATGCAGGCCATGCCCTGTGAAACCCGATCTGCCATTTGACCCAACTGGCACCACCGAGATGTGACCCATGCCCTCTGCCATCAGCACTTTCCCCAGCCCCATGTTAACACGCCTAACAGCAGCATTAAGATGAGGCCAATCCTGATGCTGAAACAATTGCACAAAATACACATTAGTGCCACCAATTTTAGTAGCTATCTTTAACAGGTCACCACCTACATCATATTTCCCGTCCCAATCAAGACTGTTCCCTGCCTCACCGAATTTCACTACCTGATCCCCCTTCATAAAATTCCTGTAAAACACCCCTATGCTGTCAGTCATTTGAGCTAACCCTGCACTAGGCTTCACAATGCTGGTGACCTGGTACTCACTCCTTAACACTTCCTGCAACTGCTGGCCCACCCAGCAGAACCATCTTCTTTCTGTTAGGCTTTGCAACTGACCTAGGCCTCCTGACTGCTGAAGATGGCTGCATGTTCTCTATGTCTACAGTTACAAGAGGCTCCTCTCCAATCAGCTCTGACAGTTGGTCAAATCTATTGCATATATGCAAAAGAAAACTGTCTGAATATCTCCTGTTCCTAGCTGCCCTTCTTGCCAAAAGTCAGTTTCCATTCCCCCTCACCCTTCACCCTTCACCCTTCTCAACTTATCTAGCTCCTCCTCTGTGCATTGCAACTGCACCTGAAGGGCACAGATCTTATGCTCCTGCTCCTCTATCAACTTATTTCTACCACAGGTTCTGCATTCCCAGGAGACAATCTCGCTAGAACGCCCACTGGCTTCCCCACTGCATCCCCCCCCCCCCCCAATGAAAATACTTTGAACAAATCCCACACCGTAACCCACAACTCACAAACCTACGACAGAGTCCTCACTTCTCACTCATGGTAAAATTTTACAGTTACTGTAAGAAAACTATATGTCTACATTACCAAAATTCAGTTACACCATTAGAATTATTTATAGAACTAACAACAGTGGTCTCAAGATCCTCTGTCTACTAAGAAAGCAACTACTTTAATTAGTACTACTACACCACAGCTAATACCAATAACAACAAAACTTTACAAAATTATTAGCTAAAACCAAAAATTCAAATGAAGTTAAAACACTGAATGAAAATTTGACTGAAATATTTCACTTGAAACAACAAGAAATGTCAGCTGAAAACTAAAGCACAAAATTTACTAAACGACTTCAATGCACAGAAAACTCTAACAAACACAGCGAGCGAACATTCCAAAAGTTTATTAAATCAATATTTCACCACAAACAGCATGAAACACCGCTGAAAACTATTAAATTTAATAGTTGCAACTATAATGTGTTATACTGATTGTTAGCTAATTTTCACACCTGTCAGCAACTGCTTTCTTTTGGATTTGAATTATTACATTCTTATTGAACTCTGAGGGTATTTCATCTGTCTCACATATCTTGCAAACCAGATGGAAGAGTTTTGTCATAGCTGGCTCACCCAGGGCTATTAATTGTTCTGACAGAATGTCGTCTACTCCCAGGAACTTGTTTCGACTTAAATCTTTCATTGCTCTATCAAATTCTCCTTGCAGTATCATATCTCCCATCTCATCTTCATCTATATCCTCTTCATTTTCTATAATATTAACTTCCAGTTCATCTCTCTTGTATAGACCCTCTATATACTCCTGCCACCTTTCAGCTTCCCCTTTTAGGACTGATTTTTGACCTGAGATCTTGATATTCATACAACTGCTTCTCTTTACTCCAAATGCCTCTTTAACTTTCCTGTAGGCAGTATCTGTCTTTCTCCTACTCAGCTGCAACTGTCTGCAGTTCTGCCATGTGTAAACTTACGGGTCACCAATGAAGATAAATTGTAGCTGATGGCTTTGTTGGTGTATCCAACTTTAACTTTGTCTGTTATTTCTTTCTTTGTGCCTATCATTTATTTTGAGATAGTCTCTGAAGTTCTACAGATCCAGAAATATTTTTTTCTCATTTAGACCAAAGGGTACAACATAGGACAGTCAGTGAAAGTGCCAATAACAGCTTCTTTTCCAGCTCCTACTGGTTCTGAATCAGGAAAATGTTATATTAAAATACTAATTTTATCCTTCAACAAAATTATACAGCAAAATGGAAAGTATGAGTGTGAAAAATTAACTTAGGGCACACTGAGACACTGACTCAAATATGTTTCACAACTTGTGCTTCACTTTACTCAATGTGTAACGTCTTCAAAAACATTATAGCAGCCTAATGATAATGTATTTTGCAACTTAAAACTACACAATATTTAGACTGAAGTACATAGATTCCAGGTATATTTTATTATTACCTAATTTAGATTAGTAGTCATGTATCATACGCAACAAATTACTTAACATTCCAAGGAAATGTTTATGTAACTTTATTCAAATAACTATATGCACTGATTGCCCAAGTCAGGCTACTATTTTCCAAATTACCTCCTATTCACATCACCAATGAAACAACACTGTAACACTACCACAAGGAGAGAAGATAGAAATATCTTTGTCTTTCAATCTAAATACTTTGTCATAACAGAATCTAGGTAAAGTATACTGAACTGAAATGAAACCAAAATATTACGTTATTTTAAAAAAATAATATTTTACCAACTATCCACAAAGTTTCATATTTCTCATGCCTCTCCAATTAAACAATTTACACTGATGAAAAAAAATCACAACACCAAAAAATAATCAATTTAGAGTAGTGAAATTTTAAGAATGCATTTGTCTAGATAAAATATTTAAGTGATTAACATTGCAAGATCACAGGTTAATGTAAGGGAGAGATAAGCCATTGCAAATGTGAAACGCTAGTATGTAAATAAGCAGTGCAACTGCCAGAATGTTTATATCATTGCTGAAAACATGCACGCATTGAGTAGTGCAGATGCTGGATGTCAGTTTATGGCATGGAGTTCCAGGCTTGTTGCACTCAGACGGTCAATAAAGGGACAGTTTATACTGTTTGTGGATGAGGCTGGAGTTGTCATCCAATGACATCCCATATGCGCTTGATTGAAGACAGATCTGGTGATCAAGCAGGCCAGGACAACATGTCAAAACTCTGCAGACTGTGGCCAGCTACAACAGCAGTACGTGGGCAAGCGTTATCCTGTTAGAAACCACCACCTGGAATGCTGTTAATGAGTGACGGCACAAAAGGTTGAATCACCAGATTGAGGTACAAAATTGCAGTGAACATGGGACAACCATGAGAGTGCTCCTGCTGACATATGAAATTGCACCACAGACCATAATTCTAGGTGTTGGTCCAATGCATTTAGCATGCAGACAAGTTGGTTGCAGGCACTGAAATGGACTCCTTCAGATCAACACATGGACATAACTGGCACCAAGGCAGAATGATCTTTCACCAGAAAATGCAACAGATCTCCACTCTGCCCTCCAAAGAGCTCTTGCTTGATACTACTGAAGTTGCATAAGGTGGTGGTTTGGGTTCAGTGGATTGTACACTACAGGGTATTTGGCTCAGTGCTTTCCTTAATGTAACCAATTTATAACACTTCGTTGTGTCACTGTGGTGCCAACTTCTGCTCAGATTGGAGCTGCAGATGCAGAACGATGTACCAGAGCCACATAGGAAACATGATGGTCTTCCCTCTCAGTAGTACCATGTGGCAGTCTGCAGCCTGGGTTTCTTTTGACCATTCATATTCATGAGCACTGTTGCCAGTAATCATGTATAGAGGCTACATTCCTGCCAAGTCTTTCTGCAATATCACAGAAGGAACATCCACCTTCTCGTAGCCCTATTATACTACCTCCTCCAAACTCAGTGGGGTGCTGATAATGGTGTCTCTGTTCCTTTAAATACAGTCTTGACTAACATCAACTCGTCATGTCCAAGCTCAAAGGTAACTAACACTCATGCTGTTACAGTGTGTATTTAGAGCAAACTTGATCTGCATCCTCACAGTGGTGCTACTAGTGGCACTCCTATACAATTGGTGCAAAATTTGACTATACATCATCTCTCAGATGTAGTAACATGCTTACCAACTTTCATTTACCTCACACAACTCCTTCTTTGTGTTCTGATTTTTTTCTGTCAGTGTATTTCATTCACAGTATCGTAATATTAAGCCAAGTTTAAGAATTGCTTGTGGCTCAATACAAATCGTTTTTATCTCTTTAGAAGATTTTACAACAAAATCGATTTGTACAATAAATAAAGATTCCACATTTCGGAAGGATGCAATCTTTCTAAGAACAGATGTATGTTAACTAACTACCACTAAATGATCTTGATGAAACTTGGCAGGAATGCATTGGGTGCAGAGTAATGCAGTAGCCTTTTTGTGCCCAGTTTCACTTTTAATGAGTAAAACACACCCTGCAAGGTAATTTGGCATATTAGGTTTGGAGGTAATATCTTTGAAATGATGATATGTAAAAAAAGGTTCTCATATCAAAGTCAATATGTAATTAACCTTCTTGGAAACTGTATAACTGAATTTTATAACATTCTAAAATTCTTCAAAATACCCCACCACCATTAATTTATTTTCAAAAATGGTAACTTTTGTTACAAAATAAACTAAAGAAGTTTTTAAGCTACATACATCTATGTGTAATAAAGCTGGTATCTGGCATACAATTTTTGGAAAGTGCTGTCACAGTATTTTCAGCATACCTAATTAAAACATGTAAACATTCATTATTAGTCTAGCTACTTATTTCACTCATATTTCTTTTATGCAGCACAACACATAATGTGTAACGATACCCAAAATATAGTGCTGTTACTGAAACTGAATTTCTTGGAATTCATATTCAAGAAAATCTTCACTGGAGCAGTCATAGTGCATCTCTAAATTCAAAACTAGCAAAAATTAGCTATGTAGTAAGATCATTTAGCAATAACACTAGTGTAGGAACAGTTTGGGTTGTATACCTTGCTCACATGTATTCATCAGTGAAGTGCAGTTTCATTTTCTGGGGGAATGTGAACCAAAGCAAAACAGTTTTTAGGAATTAGGAATTATAAGAATAATTAAACGAGGAAGCAAGCAGCAGAAAAGCATGCAAAACTTTCTTGTAAGATCTAAAAATTTTACCCCTTCCCTGCATTTATATACTGCAAGTAGTTTTGCAAGACGAAAAAGTATAATAAGGAAAGAAAACACTTTTATGGAAAACAGAATTGACCATTATTACAGTACCAGGTCACACAGCAATATACATGTTAGTCACTGCAACACCACTTTTTGCCAAAAAGGTGTATACCATGCAGGAAAAAAAACTATGCAACAAATTACCAAGACAAATAAAATTTCATCCTGAACTATAAAACTTTAAGTCTGTGACAGCTTACAGACTGTAAAACCGCTTTTATTCAATCTTGTGGTATCCTATGCATTAAAACATGTAGATCGGGCTTTTAATTGCAGGAATAAGTTGTAAATGTACAGTATATAGTCTAATTTGTTATTTCTCACTTAACAAAAATTTAAATAACATATGTTTAATATTCATAAAACAACAGCTACAAAAGTTATTTCTGTCAATTACCTTGTGTGTTATATATGTTCTGTGAAGGAGGTTTACACAAAAAAATAAATAAATCTAATCATACTGGGAAAGCTGTAAAACCTAAACTGCCTTCTTTCAATGCTGGAGATTTTAGAGCCTCTGCAAAAGCTTAGGCAAATAGTAATCTACTTTTTCATTTATAACTGAAGCTACCATACAAAATTATTTGGAATCATGTTCAAGCATTATGGAAAATAATATGCATTGCACATGTTGAAATTTAGAAAAAAAATGATGAACACTTGATATTAAATAGAATACATCTGCATTTTATAATAGTAAACAGTGATAAATCACTATCAGTTAACGTACCTCAGCTATCCTTTCTTCCTGTAGATAGATTAGGATGACAGAGTTTAAAAAGAGGATGACTATTAAACTGATAAACATTGCATGGGAAGTTAATAACTCTTCCATAATAATTCTATCAAGTTGTTATGTTCACAGAAACAGTTTATAAAATAATAAAAGTAAAGGTAAAAGGGTGTGTCCATAGCTCTCTACTTTTTCGGAATCACATAGGCAGTTTAAAATGATTACAAGTCCTCTGTTTATTGCTTGCAGTTATGAAAAAGAACTTACCGTTCTCCCATTTGTTTCTTGGTACGTTTAATCAATGGTGATTGAGATGTAGTCTCACAGGAAGTGGACTCAGCTGCTAGAGGAGCTGCTTTTGCCACAGATGACATAATCCCTCCTGTTCCTCCATGTCCTGAATACCTATAAACACGAATTAGTCCAGGACAACATGTCAATTTATGCTTTAGTAGGTAGTAATGGCACAGAACAAGTTAGGTCATAAAAAAATTATTGCGCTATGATATGGGATTGCAGATAACTAGCCAGACTTTCCCTGTCTTTTTTCCCCCTAGGACTGCAGTATCAGCAAATCTACATCTCCATCTACATCATATTCCTCAAACCACCAAAAGGCTTGTGGCGGAGGATACTTCTCATATCAATAACTGATCTCCACCATCCCTGTTCCACTCCTAATGGCGCATGGGAATAATGATTGCCTACAAGCCTCTGTATTACCGTAGTTCAAATTTCTCATCAGGGTCATTTCCTGAGAGGCATGTGGGAAGAAGTAATATGTCATCCAATTTTTCCCGGAAAGTATTCTCTCAAAATTTCAATAGTGACCTCTGTTGTAATGTTTACCAATGGAGTTTGCTGAGAATCTCTATAATACTCTAGCACCAACTAAATGATCCCAGGTTAGGATCCCATAATGAATAATACTCAAGAATAGGTGGGACAAATGCCTTATGAGCCACTTACTTTGTGGATGAGTTACATTTACTTAAGATTCTTCCTACGAAATCAGTCCGGCATCTTTTTTTCCTACTACTTGTTTTATATTGTCATGCTAATGAAGGTCGCTTTGGATAGTTACTCCTAGAAATTTTATGATATATGCTGTTTCACACAGCTTGTCATCAATAGTGTAGTGGTACAGTAGCGGATCCCTTTCATTATGTATATGCAATACACAGACTGTAAAGTTACAAAAGTCACACTAATATTCAAGAAAGGTAGCAGGAGTAATAAACTAAACTACAAGCACACATCTATTATGAATTAGGCCTACCTCGATGAGAACGGTCTATTGACACATAGTCAACAGGGATTTAAAAAAAAAAATCGTTGTTCTGAAACAAAACTAGCTCTTTACACACACGAAGTGTTGGGTGCTATTGACTAGGAATTTCAAATTGATTGCATATTTCTAGACTTCCAGAAGGCTTTTGGCACTGTACCACACAAGCGACTTGTAGTGAAATTGCGTGCTTACGGAATATCGTCTCAGTTATTTGACTGGATTTGTGATTTCCTGCCAGAGAGGTCACAGTTCGTAGTAATTGACGGAAAGTCATTGAGTAAAACAGAGTTGATTTCTGGCGTTCCCCAAGGCAGTGTCACATGCCCCAGCTGTTCCATATCTATTTACATAATATAGGAGACAATCTGAGCATCCGTCTTAGGTTGTGTGCAGATTATGCTATCGTTTATCGTCTGGTAAAGTTGCCAGAAGTTAAAAACCAATTGCAAAACGATTTAGAAAAGGTACCTGTACGGTGTGAAATTTGCCAACTGACCATAAATTCTGAAAAGTATGAGGTCATCCACCATATGAGTGCTAAATGGATCACGTTAAACTTCGGTAACACAATATATCAGTGAAATCTAATGGCCGTAAATTCAACTAAACACTTAGGAATTAAAGTTACGAACAACTTGAATTGGGAAAAACACATGGAAGACGTTGTGGGGAAGGCAAACCAAAGACTGCATTTCATTGGCAGAACAATTCGCAAATGTAACAGATCTATTAAAGAGACTGCCTATATTACGCTTGTGCGGCATCTTTTGGGATAGGCTACCGCTGCGTGATCTGGGATCCTTACCAGAAAGGATTAACAGAGTGAGCCCAGAATCTACGATATATCCGAATCGGGGCAAAAACTTGATAGTGCCCTCCCATCCCCGCCCTCTCGAGCGTTTGACATAGGAAGTCAAAAATTTTTAAAAATCGTTTTTTAACTATTGTGTTCGTTTTGTAGGGCACATCTTTCTGAAGAGTCTGATACATAAAACATATATGTTCGAGGAAATGTGAGACACATTATTTGGTCTTACGTGTGCCAATACGAGGTGCCACGCGCCTTCACAAAGTATTCTTTGATTGGACGCCACAGTATTTCACTCTGTGGGATTCAAACGTGTATATTTTGGAATGGAATCAAACCTATATTCAGGACAGTGGTAATTAAAATGTGCTGTGGTGCCTCTCCTACTCCCAGTAGGCCGGTTTGGCATCCTAACCACCCTTAAAAATTAATAAATAAACTAACAATTAATACTGGGTGAGATTAATTGTGACCGGGAGAATAAGAACTCTTCAGAAAATATGCACTCTTTATTGCTTTATAGCTACTAACTTTCTCTTTTTTGTGACATAAAATTAAATATAGGAAATATAAAACCAGTAAAGACAAGAGACAAGCACGATAGTGTGCAATTCTTCAGTCCCTAGGTACCAGCATTTTTTTCTCCATAATATTGTTAAAGCTTTACAATACGTGCTTTCCTTTTTGCGAAAGAATCTATAAGCAAGACTGTTTTGGCATACGAAGTGGCCATTTTTATCTACCTCATTTACATAAACAACACGACAGAACATAATTCACATAGTACCAATATCAAATGCCTATTAAGCCTGTTAGAAGCTAAAAGTTTTATTTTAGGAAATAGTTTCACATTTCAGTTACATTCTCCAGTTTCTCAAGCATGTGATCAAAAAGAAGTAGTAGTACATAATTTTTATGCAAATATGGAGACGTAATATTCTTCCATACAATTTGTGTGATGTCCCCGTTTCCTCTCTAACAAACAATCTTGTCATCACTAATTCTGTAACTAATCCTGCCATTGTCAAAAATTATTATCCGGTTAACTTCGCTAACCCACGTTTATTCCCCGGTTAGGTGTTATTTCGTGTTCGTACAACGCGTGTTCCTTGCTTTCCCGAAAATAGAACTTATGCGGCTACCAACTTGGAACTGTACTATTCGCCCTTAGTAGTGTAGTGTTCTGATAAAAATTTTCTGTCAAAATTTCATTTTGTTGGTTAAATGGTTCAAATGGCTCTGAGCACTATGGGACTTAACATCTGAGGTCATCAGTCCCCTACAGCTTAGAACTACTTAAACCTAACTAACCTAAGGACATCACACACATCCATGACCAAGGCAGGATTCGAACCTGCGACCGTAGTGGTCGAGCGGTTCCAGACTGAAGCGCCTAGAACCGCTTGTCCACCAAGGCCAGCTTTTGTTGGTTACACCATGAAGATAATTTGTAATCTTTGTTACCGGTTGTTCCTGTTAGTCGTTTATTTCCACTGAGGTAGTCTGAATCTATGGATTTCGCTAACAATTATAGCAATGCTTATCATTCGCAAACCTAATCAACCACATAAACAAACAGCGATTGGCATTCACCTGTTTGGGTTTATTCAGCTCAGTTCGTGTAGCCCCGTCCCCTTTTGTCTGCGGAAGATTTTTTATTTCTAAATTCGACGAAGATTCCGCTGGCAGAGACAGCATATACACTACGCACGCATTCAAAAATCAACTTACGACTAGTTCAGAAATCAACCTAGAATGTGTTCAAAAACCAGCGGAGTGCATCGAGCAAGTTCAAAGAAGCGCAGCACGTTTTGTATTATCACGAAACAGGGGACAGAGTATCACTGTCATAATACATGATTTGGGGTGGACATCATTAAAACAAAGGCGTTTTTTGTCGCGGCGGTATCTACTCATTAAATTTGTCACCAACTTTCTCCTCTGAATGCGAAAATAATTTGTTGACGTCGACCTATATAGGAAGAAACGATCAACATAATAAAATAAGGGAAATCAGAGCTCGTACGGGAAGACTTAAGTGTTCGTTTTTCCAGCGCACTGTTCGAAATTGGAATAATACAGAATTATTGTGAAGGTGGTTAGATGAAACCTCTGCCAGGCACTTAAGTGTGATTTGTGGACTATCCATGTAGATGTAGAAGAATATGTTACATTTATTCACATTCAAAGTCAAGTGCCAGAGCCTGCACCATACATTAATCCTCTGAAGTGAGTCTGCAAATTCGCACTGTCTTCTAGGATTGCTACTTTCTGATAGACAATCACAGAAATTGAGAACAGTCTGCCAGAGCTTTTGACACTTTGTACTAGATCATTTATACACACTGTAAACAGTATTGATCCTACCACACTTCCCAGGGGTACAGTGGAAATTACCTTTACATCCGTTAATTTTGGTGACATGTTGAGTTCTATTCACAAGGAAGTCTTGAATCCAGTCGCAAATTTGCTGTGATACTCAATAAGCTCATTTTTTTTTTTTTGACTACCTGGTAATGCGGGATGATGTCCAGTGCCTTCCAGAGGTCAAGGAACACGGCATCAACCCGAGCGCCATTGTCTACAACACTATGGATCTCATTGAGGAACAGAGTGGGCTGAGTTTTGCAAGATATCTGTTTGCAGAATCCATGTTGATTTTTACAGAGGAGATTTTCTTTCGCCAAAAATTCTTGAGCATAAAGCTTGTTTCATAGTTATACAAAAGATGCATTTGCCGTATGGGCGTTCTTCAAAATAGGGACTTGTGCTTTTTTCCAGTCACTAGGTACCATTCGTTGCCCCATTGATCTATGGTAAACAACTGCTAGAAGTGGAGCAAGTTTTTTGCATAAGCTTTGTAGAATCCTACAGGTATCTCATCTGGCCATGATGCCTTTCCACTACCAAACAATTGTAGTTGCTTTTCTGTTTCATTATCAGTTATCTCAATATCTGCCATTTCGAAATTTGTATGATGATTGAATGGCGGGGCCATGTTATGATCTTCCACGGAGAAACAATTTTGGAAGGCCGAGCTCAGTATTTTACCTTCTCTCTGTTACCTATCTTCCATTCTTCCATTCTGGTCCCAGTATCTTCACTAAGTGAATGAATAGAGCGTTTTGAATTGTGTATTGATTTTACGGAAGACCAAAAGCTCTTAGGGTTTTTATTGAGATCAGTTGACAAAATTTTACTTTCAAAGTCACTGAACACTTCTCTCATTGCTCTCCTTGTGTTCATTTTACTTCTCTTGAATATGGGGTGAAGCTCTCTTTTAACACGTAGCAGGTTTCCAAACACAGCTATCAAACAATGATGGGTCTTTTCCATCCCTTAATTCCTTGCTTGAAACGTGATTGTCTAAGACATATTAAGTGATGCTTCTGTATTTTTTTCCATTTGTGCTCGACACCTTCATCATCAACACTGAATATTTGGTGCTGACTACTCAGATACTCTGCAATTCGTATGCTGTCACTCTTGCTAAGCAAATCTATCTGCATACCCTTCTTAAAATTCTTTGTAATACCTGCTATTGCAGCCTTATGATCACTGATGCCCTCCTTTATGTTAACTGAGTCGATAAGCTCAGGTCTGTTACAAGGAGGTATAAGATGTTACCTTCACTAGTTGGTTCTAACTATCTGCTCCAAGTAATTTTAGAGAAGACATTCAGAATAATGTCGAATGAATTCGTCTCTAGCACAGATTTTGATCACATAACTCTCCCTATCTGTACCCTGCAAGTTGAAGCTACCCTCTCCCCCCCATTACAACAGCATGATAAGGAAAATTATTAATCATGTCCTACAAGTTCTCTCTCAAGTGCTCTACCACTACAGCTCCTGACCCATGACGTTTATAAAAGCAACTCAGTACCATTTTTGACCAATCTTTGATGCTTAACTTCCCCCAGATTAATTCAAATTTAGAATCCGCGATAAAATTGTTAAATATTATTGAGTTCCTTACTGCAATAAACATTCTGCCACCATTGGTGAGTAACCTGTCCTCGCAATAAATATTTAAATTTGAATTTAGTCAATAAGCAACACTAATCCTGGGACCTCTTCTTGGATGCACCTGCTGCTTACTAATATCATATAAATCTTTTCTATATCTGATCCACGAGGACAATCATTTTCTAAGAACATTTTAGCTGTTGTAACTTCGATTTTATAAGGCAATACATCTCTGATCCAAAGGGTAGAGGGATTTCTCTTACATAAAAAAGCCTATGTGCACGCTACACATACTCTGGTACCCTAATAGCCATTTCCTGCTTTTAGTTCATGGCTAACCTGTTACAGCAGGCCATACAATTCTGTACTCATAATAGAGGCTGAGAAATTTGCAACCAATGCCATTACAGAGTCATCTGAGCCTCTGTTTTAGACCTCCCCTCTGCTCCAAACCACAGGACTGAGATCAACCCTGTGTATGATGCAACAACTAGACAGCTTAGCGTGCACTCTGTCTGATGCTAGTTGCCTTCACCAAATTAGCTAAACACCGAAAGCAACCAAGGATGGCCTCAGAACCCAATCGGCAGGCATCATTCATGCCAACACGTGCCACTATTTGCAGCCTGTTGTACCTGAGATCCCTGGTAAACATACTGAGTGCACACTGGCATTCTCTCCTACTCTACATACTATTTCCCTGATGGTCTCCATTATGCAACTAATACTTGAGCTCCCAGTGATTAACATACATATCCTCTGCAATGGTATAGACTGGGCAGGAAAATTGGCTGCTGGCCCAACAGGTGAGGTAACTCATGCTGGCTGAGAAGTGTTATGAACACCGGGTAGCACCTCAAACCTGTTGCTAAGGTATAAAGAGTCAGCTGTGCTGACTCTTCTCTTTTTCACATTCTGACCAATGACACACATACCTACCACTGTCTGCCACACATTCTTGGGTGTGGATCAACTGGTCAGATGTTGTATTTCAAAAGATCTAGTGACAACCAGGTCACCAGGAGATTTCAACAGCACCAAATGTGTCACAGGTCTCATCACCAGTGCCCTTATGTTGCCACAGCTTTGAGCAGTAGTCAGTAGCCTGTCAACCATGGCCAATGCAGATTCCACCTTTTTACAGATTCTGTTAATATTGCTTCTCTTGCTTAGTAATGTAAATTTTGTAAGTTCTATCATATCTCAAATTCATCTGCACAAAGATAGATAATGAATAGGATGATATCACAGCCAAATGCGGTGAATCAGTATGAACACCTTGGCATAAGAATTCCTTTCTAGAATATTTGTCCTGCCGTATCTGTTAGTACTGTGGGTATTTTCAAGTTTTCCTACTATAATTAGTAGTCTGTGAATTTAGGGGTTGCAGCCAGATGATGTTGACATCTTGCCATGATATTTTGGCTGACAAACATGCAACCATCTTCATGTGATCTATAGAACTGTAGAAAACTAGTATATGTTGCTAAGTTTCTCCAGAAATTTTGCACATTGACAAAATACATAGATCTTGACTGTATGACTAGCATCTACAAAATTTAGTATCTTTTTGAACAGCACAAGCACACAGTAAAGCCACAGGAGTAGCACCCATTTACCATCACTTGCTTTTCATGCAGTGTGGCATCCTACATCCAGCAGTTCCCTCACTGGCTTTTACTTCACTGCCATAAAAAAATATAGGAGTGAAATAAATCACAGTGCAGCATGATGTGTAATGACGAGTGAAGCAACTGCATCACACCCCCGCATTTGTCAACTTGGGAACTTATCCACACATGGAGACAGCCAAATGAGTGCATGCAGCCATACACACCAAGCACACTGCTGTGCCACTAGGCAGGATACCAATCATCTTCTGTAACTTCTGTCAAGTTACATGAAATGTATTTGGCACCTCTCTCAAATACCACAATAGAGTGAAGACCACGCAGAACTGAAACATACTTACAGTCCTCTAGTGCCCATCATCAAATATTGATTCATTTGAAGTGCACATTCGTAACTGTTACTCATGCATGCCATTTGTCAAATTGAGAGGCCATGGACTGAAAATTCAAGGCTCAAACTAGTAAAATTAATTGGCTCTGAGTGTGTCATTAGGTAAAAGCTTTTTAATCGGAAACTCTAAGGAGAGAGCACTTTAGTCAACGCACATAAACAAAAAAGTGTGGCCCCAAGAGCTGTTACAATTTTTCCACATTTATACCAGTCTACAAGAATATCCCTGTGATGGGCATGGACACAGGTGACTGTCTACTCTTTTTAGATCTCTTAATTGTTTGGAAAGTGATCAGGTCATTAGAGCTTTCTGTTTAATGTAAGTTGACAAATACAGATATGTATTTACAGGCATTTAACTGCCATGAGCCTTCACAAACTACACTGTTCAGTCACTTAATGTGACCACTTGTTGAAAGCCTCTCGTTTGACCTCACTGTGTTCTGTATGCAATGCTCTTGACATTTCATCAATAATGTGACTGTCATTCATTTCACTGCCTATAGTTCAGTGTATGTCAGATTTCATGCCGCTGTCGGTATACAGTCCACTTCTAACTACTAAATCTTTTTCAGCATTGGATTCTAAACCTTGCTCCTTACTATCAAACACGCTATTATCAACTTCTCTGTCACTCATCTTATCAAGAGTTGTCGAACACTTAACAAAATGAACACTCTTACTCTAATTCTAGTGTTGTTGATTTGTGCTGTCACTGTATTATGTTGTGATATGATGGTTTGTTTACATCTAGCAAGTTTCTCATTGGGTAATGCTCTTCATATGTGGTGACAATATTTTCAGATTCCTACTGGCTGACATCTTCCAAACATGGTAGCCATCTCCTCAATATTCCTTTCTCTGGTTTTAAACGTGCCTCTGAATTTGATATTCTTCTCAATTTTGAACTACCCGATCTCCAAATATGAACTTTTTAATTTGTTACTAATAAACACTTCACAAACTATATGAGTATTCTTGTTTCTTGTGCTGTGAACCACTCATGTTCCATCTGTCACCATTTTTTAATAAACTCTATTTATATAAAATTCACTGTAACCATACTTTCTTAAACACTGTGAATTCTTTTCATAGTGCAATAGTTGGATAACATACTTACATGCTGGCTCTATTAGTCACTTTACAACCTAGTAATAAGCCTTGGACACCTTTTCTTCTTGCAATGTTCACTGTCCCACAGTTCATGAACATATGCTAAATAATGTATACCACACTCAGTAACTGATTTTTGATTTGATCATATATATTTACACACAATGTTCTCTGTCTGGTAGTAAGATCTGTAATAAGCAGGAGTTTAAATATTGTAGTTACGTTATCAAGTGACACTAGTAGTCACCATATCAAAAAGATCTTTGATGGCAAACAAATACACGAATTTACATGATTTCAGCACTATTAACTGTGAGTCTATGTTTTGGTATCAATAGCTAAATAAATTTTATGAATGTACATTCTGATATATTTGCACAGAATGACTCACACAAGTGTCTACACATTATTCATGTTTTGTTTTCCATGTATTGACTGACTCAGTTTTTGTGTACAACACTTGTATATAGGAGTGCTTAATATCATAAATTACATTTTATGGAACTACAGTCTGATTGTAATTATTAAACAATGATAAAAAACAGGAGAATTGAATGAGACAAAATCACAATGGAGAGTGAGGTAAATTTGCTTAACTAAGATTGATAAAACTAGAAAAGACTAAAAAGGTACTAGAATTGCCAGTTGCCATTTTTTTTATATAAAATGGTTGGCTAGTTTCATAACATGATTAATAAAGTATCAGAATCAGATCCCTACTGGTTTGGCTGTTTTGTAGATTCCTCTTTTTCACCATGAACATAGTTTAACACTTACAGTGACCCAAGGTTTCTTTGAAGACTTCCTAATATTTCATTTATTTACTTTTACAGGAAAATGATTTTAAAAATGGTTACAAACTTATTAAGATGTACATTGAATTTGAAGCTGGTATTAGGCTCTTTGTAAGCTTCACTCCAGCCAATATGTTCTTAAGTTTTTTCTTAAAATCTTCATTGGTTTGTCATTGATCATCTTTATTGCCTCCATTGAGTCTTTCTGGACTTTAAATGTAGCTAAGTTATGTAATGTATCTACCACAGGGAATATGTGTGTTTCTTTAACTTAAGTTCATTGTATGAATACATTATCTGTCAGTGTACTATTATCATGAGCCGTGCAAATAGGTAAACTTAGAAGTGACACTAAACTGTCTAAGTTTAATAACATCTAACCTGTCAGATTCCTTTAAGAGATTTACATTAAACTCACTACAAATCAATAATCCCATCTCTGAGTCTGACAGACAGCACCCCAGGATATAATATTTTTTTATGAAAATGGACAAGTTATCCTGTGGTCACCTGTTTACTGTAACAATAATTGTTATATTGTTCAGTATTAACTGACAAGCACTTGATGCTAAATCACTGTCTACAGAAATTTCACTTACTTCTGTACTTTTGAATTTACATGCATTTTTGTGAAACTCCACCTTTCTCCATAAACAGTCTACATGAATAGGCAGCTAACATGTAGCCGTCTACTACAAATATTTGTATCCCAGTGGTTACATTGTATTCAGACAGACAAATGATGTCACTTTCTTATCAAATGCTGAGATCTTTGAAACAAACTAACAGCTCATTTACTTTATTTCTTATCTCCCTAATATTCTCATGAAACGCATTAATTTCCTGTCTCACTCTACTCTTATGTCATGAAGTGGAAGTCTGTAAATTTAATTTTCTTAAATACAGTCTGAATTTTTTATTTAACTGAAATACATTTGTCTCACCTGACCCCAATTGCCCCAGAGAATTCACTCTGCGTGTTTGTGAATTCACTTGCTAAACTCCCTAAGGTACACATTTATTTTCCGTTACTTGGCTAAGACTAACATTTGGCTGCACAAACCTTGTGACTATGTATCCTGAACCCAATTTTATCTGTTGCTGCTGAACTGCATCTCTCATAGTGATATAGGGTGATATTAAATCCACTTTGGTTTTACAAGAGGGTACACATCTGCATTGGTTCCTTACTTGGCTGGTGTTTATCATGACCCTCTCATCTATCACAAAGTCTCAGGCAATGGAAAAAAGTAAAGGTGATCACATACATGAGGAGGACATAATAGTGAACCCACAAAATTAGAGACCAATTTCCTAAACATCAGTTTACTGCAGAATTCTTGAGCATATTCTAATTTTGAATGTAATAAATATCCTGAGAGATAAAAACATCTACCCATAAATCATCATGGATTTTGAAAGTATCCCTCTTCCAAAACTTAGCTTGTCCTTTTCTCAAATGATATTCTGTGAACTGTGGATGAAGAGCAGTAAGCAGACTCCAAATTCCTGGATTTCTGGAAATTATTTGATACAGTGTTCCACCACTGACTATTAACAAAGGTCCAAGCATATGGAATAAGTTCTCAGGTATGTGAGTGGCTTGAAGGCTTTTTAAGTAATTCAACAAGGTACATGGTCTTGGACCATGAGTGTTCAACAGAGACAAGGGTATCATCTGGAGTGTCTAAGGCAAGAATGATCTGACAGAGAAGGTGAGCAGCAATGTGTAGCTGTTAGCTGATGATGCTGTAGTGTACAGGAAAGGGTCATCAGTGAGTGACTGCAGGAGCATATAGGATGAATGAAGGAAGCTTGTTTACACTGATGTAACAGCTGTGCCTTGATTTGTGAAACATGCAACCCAAAGATTAGACCCATACTCACTCTGTTTCTGATCTCTGGTAGTCATTCCTTTCCCGTTACACTCACAAATGGAGCAGGTGGAAAGACTATATATGCCTCAATACAAGCCCTAATTTCTCCTATATTCTCTATGTGGTCCTTATGCAGGATGTGGATTGTTAGCAATAGAATCATTCTGCAGTCAGTCAAAAATGGTGTTTCTCTAAACTTTCTCTTATAATTTTTCATGAAAGCAACATTGTCTTCCCTCCAGAGCTTCCTATTCAAGTTCACAAGGAATTTCTGTAATTCCCATGTGCTGGCCAAACCTGCCAGTAACCAATGTAGCATTATGTTTCTGAACTGCACAATATCTTCTTTTAATCTCACCTAGTGGGGAGCTCAAATGCTTTAGCAGTACTCAAGAATGGTTTGCATAAGTGTTTTACATGTTTTCTCCTTTATAGATGAGCTATACTTTCCTGGAATTCTTCCAATAAACTGAAGTCAACCATTCATCTATCCTACAACTGACCTTATATGGTTGTGCCAAATCATACCACTTAGCAGAGTTACCCTCAGATAGTTAATCAATGTGATTGTGCCATAAAGTTCACTAGTAATATTATATCAGAACAATAAAGGATTGTTTCTTCTACTTATCTAAATTAACTTAAAATTATCCATATTTGTAGCAAGCCGTCATTGAGCACACCAAAGAGGAATTATATCTGAGTCACCATCTATAATTATTTGGTTATGGGAACTTGAGTTTTTGGGCCAACAGTGACTAGTGAAACTTATCAGTAATTTCTGTGATTTCTTTTAATAACCAACCACCATTTAGAGATTGCACTTCATCCACATGTCATGTCTACTGGTACTGTACTTACAGACTTGGTAATACCTCAAAAGTGAGCACATGTCAACATAATTATTAGACATTCTCTGAATAAACAGTAAATGTTAAAATAAATTTATAGAAGTCTTCAAAAAAGTTTTATCGATATAAATGTATGTGCAAAAAGAGCAACAATCACTGCTAACCTATCAGTTGTTACACTGGTACATAAGTTGCTTTATCATTTAGGCAGGTTGGACATTATGTGGCATTTTAACCTGCACTTGGGCTGAAATCACAATTGTCTGAAATAAATGAATAGCAATTTACAGTTCAATGTAGCACCACTAAACTGATGTCTTGCCACACCATCTCTCTGACCGTATCTACTATTATTTGTTTTGGACCTGTGTTCATGAGCAGCAGGGTTCAAATGATAATTTGGCTTTTTAGATATGTTTTCTATGGTTCTGTGATTCACATTATGCTATAAATCAGATTTTTTCTTCAACAAATAACAGGTCAATTTATTTCCACATCACAATTAAGCATATTTTATAGCTATATATACACACTTAGAGCCATGTACATTCAAAACTATTGACCCTCTATTTTCTGTTCCATTCATACCTCTGTTTAAGTTAATAAGTCTTTCCAAATTATTCTATCATTTACACATTATAGATACCACTAGATATCTAACCTACTGAAATTACTTCACAGAAATAGTTCAAACCTAATACACAACCAAACATACACTAGGTATGTTTACTCCTTATCAAAGTTATCAAAATGTACATATAAAGTTCAAAAATGAAACTTCCTATCTGAATAAAACTATATGGTGGATTGAGACTCAACCATGGGACCTCTGCATTTCCCAGGCAAGAGCTCCACCAACTGAGCCACCCAAGCATGACTCACAACCCTTCATCACAGTTTCAATTAAGCCACTTCCTCACCTCCTACCTTCCAAACATCACAGAAGTTCTCCTGTGAAACTTGCAGAACTAGCACTCCTGGAAGAAAGGATATTGTGGACACATGGCTTAGCCACAGCCTTTAAGACATTCCCAGAATGATTTTTCACTCTGCAGTAGAGTGTGTGCTGATATGAAACTTCCTGACAGATTAAGACTGTGTGCTGGAGTGAGACTCAAACACAGAACCTTCACATTTCACAGACATGTGCTCTACTGACTGAGAAACCCAAGCATGACTAATGATCCATCATCACATTTTTACTTCTGCCAGGACCTCACCTCCTACATTCCACACTTCTTGAAACACACACAAACTGTGGCTAAGGCATTCTCCACAATATCCTTGTTCCAAGCCTGCTAGTCCTGCAAGTTTTGCAGTAGAAAGCAATGAAAGTTTGGAAGGTAGGAGATGAAGCAATGGTGGAAGTAAACTTGAGATGACAAATCATGAGTCAGCTTGTGTACCTTAGTTGGCAGAGCACTTGTCTACAAAAGGCAAAGGTCCCAAGCTTGAGTCTTGGTCTGACAAACAGTTTCAGTCTTGCATGAAGTTTCATATCAGCACACACTCTATTGCAGAGTGAAAAATCATTCTAGAAAGTTCAAAAAATTAATGTTAAGTTCACTATGTGGTTTTGTACACATATATAAAGCAACTTACCCTTCTGCAATTTGTAGGTCAGTATATTCAGTTAATGACCAGACAGGCATTTTGCCACAGTAACTGAGTGTGGCAGTTGGAGAGGCCGATTCTGCCTTTTTTGATGTTATCACTCCATTTATTCTGAACTTTGGGAACTTATAAGCATTAATTGTCATGAGACAATTTGCCCATGAGTGTGTGCTGTACATCTACTGTCAACATTAGTATTTAAATAGGTAATAAGACTAACAGAAAATAGTAGGTTTCCCGATGTACTGCTAATGCATAATATTTAAGATTGCCTAGGTAAATAAGGTATCGAAAGAAGAGGTGTGCCAGAGAGCTGAGGCAGGGGAGTTATGTCATTTAAAGCTTAACCAACACAGAAGGGAAATATGCATTGGCCATTTGCTGAGACATGATACTACCACTGAAGGGACAGCAGAGCAGAAGAACACAAGAAGTACAATTTGATTTCTTACAGTACATACCAGCCAATCACTTTTACCTTAAGTGTCTTACTGGCAGCCCAAATTAATTACTCACAAATAGAGGGAAAGTGTTAGTGATAATGTATGGGTTATGATATTTCACATATATCTGTGAGGAACACAATTTTGCTGAATTCCAGATTATAAGCCACTCATATTGCTTGTAAGCTTCCAGTCTAAGTTCTCACAAAAGAAAATACAATGATTGTGGTAGTGGCTCTTATTCCCAAGCACTGAACTGACTGACACTCATCATAGACCCAGCCAATGCAAATTCTCTCCCATGAACCTTCATGGACCAAGCTTGATAAGTACAAGGCAATGAACTTACAAATAAATAACAATGTGCAAATTATTCTAGTATAATTCTCTGTTACTACACACAACATAGATCCATGTACAGAGGGAACCACACTACTCTGCAGAGTTGCATCATCAGTTGAGTACAAGTTGCCATTTCATCTGCCAAAACGATTACTGCAATGTTTTATAACATACTTCCCACTACAACATATGGTCAATTCAACCAGTTTCATAATGTTGTTGGTTATGGAGAATGATGACTGTAGGATTATTGTCTTGCCTACTTCTGAGCCATTGCTACTCCAATTACTGTGAAGGTCACATTGGCGAATTATACACAAGACAGCATAACATTATGTTTGTTGGACAGGCATTGACACGGAAACTCAAAACCTGGTGCAAGCCTACTTTGCATGTGCTCAGACTCTGGCTGCCCTGTGCAACATATTTCCCCCTGGCTCAGATGTGAGCACCCTTGGAAGCAGATGCACACTTATTCAAAAGAGCTATATGGTTACTGGTAGTGGAAGCCATCTCAGATTTTCTATATGTGGTTCAGATCACTGCCATCACTAGAAATGTTACAATCTTGGGTATGGGAAAAGTATTTTCCATGAAGAGAACACACCAAATGATGGTTTCTGATAACTGTCCACAATTGCCTTCCTCAGACTTTTGGAGTTCCTGTAAATGCAATCACAGCTATAGTCAGCACCTTATTACTATTCTGTTCCATGCACTATCTAATTCCAAAATGGGACAAATTATCGAAAGACGAAAAATAATACTATTAACAGTGGCTGAAGAAGACCTAACAATCTTGTTTGCAACATATTGTTCCATCTCCATTAATTGCGACTTGCCTGTAGAACACTTGCACATGTTTAGAGTTTTATTTTGTTCAAATTGCCATATCCAACCCAGCAAACCCATTGTCCACTGTCACTAACATATTACCACATGAGCACGTGTATCTGTATGTGTATGTGAAAGCAGGGTGGTTTTCATTGGCCATTGATGGTACCAATACACTTGAAGACAGAGTCAGCTCTTCTTTCATCATAATCAACAGTTGTAATGACACAATCATAATTCTGAACTCCCTATAATACAAAAATGGGTCACCAACAGACACCAGACAAGGCCTGCATCTTCAGCTATAGGTCAGCACTGACCAACATGCATAGGCCATGTTCACCACCTCTGAATCCATTGCCAGATCAGTATAAGAAGAGTGTTGAATAGCAATATCAATGTCCCACCAGAGCTAGGGATACTCTCTCACCAGAAGGCAGATCATTGATGCCCATGGTAGCATAAGCCATAGCAACAGTTGGTGTCAGTGTCACATCATGATACTGTTAAAAGTTGCCATCACAGACTGCACACTTCATGTGATGTTAAACACTCATCACATGGCTTACTCAAGCTGCCTGTCAGACTACTCTATGGACGATGGCCCTGGGCTACCTGGGCTACATTTGCGGATGTTATTTGGACTGACTGTGACTATGCTACTGACAACTTGCTGTGTTCTGGTTTACAGACTCCTACTTTGGCTTGGTAACTGAACCAACACGTTAAAAGTTATTGTGATGTTCAAGCCTGCAATGGCTTTCGTATGCTTCAAAAGAATCATGAGTCAGTGTGAATAACTGTTTGGTGATGAAGTGCATCAGACATTATATGTGGACTTACAAATAATGGTGCAGATGCTGATATTTTAAATACATGACAAAGACAAAAGTCATTGCAGGGACAGCTATTAAGGCAGCTACAAGAGCTATAGCAAGGACAGGAAGAACAGAACAAATACACGGCTCATTCACATTAATGTGACTGCCACCTATGTTTGACATTAGTGTGCAATAACCACTTACGGATGGAAGGTGGAAGCAAAAACAGTGGATGATATATAAAGCATGGTGGGGGACGTATTAAAAAGTGAACTCATTGCTATAATGTGGAAACATAACAATTTATCTGACACCCAAAAGGGCATGGGCATTGGTTTACAGCCCAATAGCAGAAGCATTTCCAAAATGGCAAAGTTTGTAAACTGTTTGCATGCTGCTGACATTAAAGTACACTGGCATGGCAAAATGGTTGTGAACAAAATTGGTGCCAAGGCAGCTGTGGTACATATGGGCCACAGACAATAGGGGTCAATGATGGCTGCAGAGATGTGTATGGGTAAACAGACATGTAACTGTCAAGCAGAAAACTACCCAGATGAACCAAGAGGCTACCAACAGCTGCTCTTCAAAGACTGTTCATTGAACATTTCTGCATATGGGCCTCTGAAAAAGGCACCTGGTTCATGCACCCATTCTGACTGTTGTCTATCAACAAAGAAAGCTAGAATTTACACACCAGTACCGCAACTGAATGTCCACTAAGTGGTGACAAATGGCCATTTCAGAAGAACTACATTTTGTGCTCAATCAGAGAGATCGTCATTGACATGTACAGTATGAAACATCTGAAAGCAAACTCCCTGCAACAATCAAAGGATGAGTAGAAGCTGGAGGAGGGAGTGTTATGGTCTGGGGAATGTTTCTGTGGCATTCCCTGCAGATCTCATCATTATGGAAGGCACAATAAATGCATGTACCCACCCCTACATACCGTTTTTTCTCCTTAGAATGATGGCATCTATCAGCAGGATAATGCAATGTGTTACACAGCTTGCAGTGTACACTGAGCAGCCAAAACATTATGACCACTGTCCACCATGGCACTGGATGCTGCCTTATGGTGTTGCAGGCCTGTGATGCCGTAACAAAAGTACGTAAGTGGACAAGACATGCATGGGTAATCACTCTAGTGAAGATATGGATTGCAAATGGGGAAACCCATTCACATAACTGATTTTGACAAACGACAGATTATTATTATTATTATTATTATTATTATTATTATTATTATGCAGAGACTGTGAGTAAGTATCTTGAAAACAGCAAAGCTGGTCAAACGTTCATGTGCTACTGCCATGAGCATCTATGGAAAGAGGTAGGACAGTGAAACTATCACTAAGCACTAAATGGCTGGATGTCCACGACTCCTTCACAGAATAGAACCAATGCCGGTGTGCATGCAAGTGCTTCAGAGCACACTATTCACCATACATTGTTAAATGTGGAGCTCTGCAACAGACTGACCCTACGTGTTTGCATGTTGAGTCAACATCATCAATTATGATTGCAGTGGCCATGAGACCATCAGGATTGAACTGTTGATCAGTGGGAATGTGTTGGCTCATCAGGTGAATGACACTTTTGCTACACTAGGTTGCTCGTCATCTCCACATATGCCATCATCAAGGTGAAAGGTGGTTCAAAACATGCAGCAAGCCATGGATGCAGACTGATGGGAGCAGTGTTATGCTATGAGAGACATTATCCTGAGCTTACATGGGACCTGCAGCAGTAATCAAAGATATGGTGACAGCTGTGAATCACCTGCATCCCTTCTTGCTTGATGTCTTTCCTGATGATGATGTCATCTTTCAGCAGTATAATTGTCCATTTCTCAAAGCCAGAACCATGCTACAGTGGCTTTAGGAGCATTAAAGTGAACAACTGTTGATCTCTCATCAACCAATTATGCATAATTTAAATCCTATTGAACTCATCTGTCCTGCTATCAGCTGCCATCACCACATATGCAAATCAATGACCCTTAAT
Organism: Schistocerca piceifrons; assembly: GCF_021461385.2. Classification (NCBI taxonomy): domain Eukaryota; kingdom Metazoa; phylum Arthropoda; class Insecta; order Orthoptera; family Acrididae; genus Schistocerca; species Schistocerca piceifrons. The sequence continues at coordinate 680,856,713 of NC_060149.1, read as the reverse complement.
TAACGTGAATAACGTGACCTGTAAACAGACATCTAATTCCATATACCCCCGCAAACCTACCAACAAACTGTCGGATGCCTGATACACAGAATCAGTGATGTATTTCATTCCAGAGATCGAAAAAACAAGCTATTAAGCAGATGTGCTTCATTTGAAGAGCACACTAGATTTAAACCCAACTGAGAATTCATAGGACCACATCGATCAGGCTGTTTGCACTGTGGATCCTCAACCAAGAAACTTAGTACAGCCTACCACTGTGCTGGAGTTGGCATGACTCCACATCCTTATCAGTACCTTCCAGAACCTCACTGACTCTCTTGCAGCATGTTTCCCAGATGGCCAGTTTGGAAAAGGTGGTTATTTAGGCTTTGACAGGTGGCCACATTAGTGTGACTGGAGAGTGTAGTTGATGCACGAGTAGAAATTCTGGAGCTACATCTTACAAATGCAGAAATCTCCTTTAGCATAGGTATCAACTACTGCACAGTTACCACTTTTACTACCATTTGAAAAAGCCATATATGGCTAAGAGTCTTAATATGTAAATGACTGCTACAGAATTTTCCAGTTTTTAAGGTACGAGACACTGCCAGTCCAAAAGGCTACTTTTTGTTGTAAACTGAACAAGACTACATATGCTAGCCTCTGCAGCAGACCCAAAAACACTTATTTGTATAAATGTGTGTGTCACTAGCAGCATACTATCATCACCAACAGATTAAGAGACATTAGAACATAAATATCCTTTGGATGCCAATAACCTCAGACACCATATATGGGCAATTTTACCCATAATAGACTCATGCAGTAAGAGCCAGATGGAAGAGGTATGACACAATTCCTTAAAATTATAGGTCCCTTCACTACATCAAGTTTTACCAATAACCAAAATCAGAAATAGTGTTGATGTGCAGAATGCATAAATGTACTGCAGATAACTGGCACATCAGAAAAAAGCTGAGATTCACAGCTGCAGCAAGCATGCCCCAGGCATGTGCCACACCAACTAAAGAATTGAGCATGGACTTGGTACCTGAGCAGCAAGCCTTTTAAACAGTTAATGAACCACTCTGAACAGCGGTTATTAGAGTGCTACATTTATGTTCCTTCATGCATGATGACTCCATCAGGAATTCAAAGCAGTAAAGGAAGATCATAAATAATCACCACTACAACAATGGAGAACATTTAGTTCAGTAGATTTCGTCTACAAACAGATCCAGTGTTTTCCAATATGCTTCAGACGTCAATTAGAAGCCAAAATACAAAATTTGAAATTTTTCAGCAATGTATAAAATTTTGTAGCAGAATTTTATACACCATATAAAATGTCAGTTACATCAGTAAACAGTCATTACTGTTTCCAGAGCCCAAGTACAACAGTAACATTATCAAACATGGTAATGTACTAGAGAACAGGTCTACCACTGCTGTCACTAGCTGACAACTGTATAACTTCATATAACAAGAAAAGAATATCAGTGAAGCTTACATTCAGAACAGAAGCCAGTCAAAAGCAAGGATACGAAGTATCCAGTACTTTCAGGTTCACTTTGGTTTAAGATATTCGTTTCCTCAGTTTAGAACAACTCTCTGATGAACTTAATGAGCCATTTCAGATCAACCTTGGATGCCCCAACGAATTAAAAGCCCATTTTACCTTGAAACCAACAGCAACCACTCAGTTTTTTGGAGCAGCCTTTGTACCAACTCCCCTTCAAGCAGTAGTAAAGAAGAAGTCAGAGTAACTCTAGAATCTCTGTGTTGTCAAATCTGTAAATGTGAGCAAATGGGCCACACCTATCACATGCACAAAAAATTTAGGGAACTATTGTGGCTTTGTGACATTTTAATATTGGAGTCAGTTCATTGTCCTTAGTACAGGCTTATCTCATTCTGTGGGCAGAAGATAGCCTAGCAAGGTGACTTCTGTAATGTAATGAAATGTGTCAAGAGAAACGAATGCAAGTCCAGTATAAGTGTTACACTGAAAGTTGGCCCACGGTCATCTGCGGAGCTATAGTCCATATATCTGGATGAAGTGAAATTATGTAAGGGAAGAGAGGAAATCTTTTATCTTGCATTAAATAAAAGAACTGACACAGAATGAGAGAACCTCTATGGTTTAATGTTGACTAATAAAAATAGGCTCCACACTGACGGGCTTCTCTCACTATTGAAGGGCGTGTACAATCTGCGCACACATCAATCTCATAAGGACATGGCTTTCATATACAAGAGACATTTTTACAGTTTGCAGATTGTGCCTTTTGGTTTTTATTGCAGCATTTGTGTCTTCATAAGCGGATGGTGTCAGGTACTAAAAGATGATTTACTGTCCAAACAAGCAATGTATATGGCTGATATCCTGATTGCAAGTCTCATTTGGAATGAGCACAGTCAATCAATCCAGTAAGCCTTTTAGAAGCAGTAAAAATGACAAAATATTTAAAAATTTACAAAATTTGTCAGTAAGGTAATATTGTTTGAAAGGTCAATTGTAAATGGACTAGTAATTGTACCAGATAATTTGAAGTTGCAACCTGTATCTACTTCATGTGGAACATTACAGATCTCTGTCAAGGACACATTGTTGATGTCTGCTCAGCTGATGTTTTCATGACTTTGAGCTCTAATCTATTAGATCCATGTAATTTTATCTGTATCTGGTGTGAAGAAATATCTCAAACGAATGATAAATCTTTATCTGCTAAGCACAATACTGGAAAGAAATCTGAGCACCATAATACAAACAGGCCATAAATTAGTACTTTTATCTATAACAAGATAAAAAGCAAATACAAGAGAGTACTGAGATTAAAGTTTACCTACATAGCAGGTTCTGCGAAATGGATTTACAATAAGAAATACCTGCAGAATTAGTGTGGTGTTCCTGCTAGATACGCAGTCAGGGGATGTCATATGGGAGCATGTAATGTTATTCAATGACTCTGTCACTTGACACAGTTCCCAACATTAGTAACTGTTTGCACACAAAGAACACCAGCAAGTGCCCACAATAAACTGTGTTCTTCTTGTTCTGAAGCATGGTGGAGGATCTGTGATGGTTAGGTCAATAGAAATATGTTATTTCCACGTTTTGAATCACATCTAAGTAAAGGACTTCTGCTACAGTTTGTGAAATACTTTAAAGTAGCTTGTGTAAAATAATGAAAAATAACAATGAAAGCACAAATATAATATCGGAAACTGATGAAATTTTGGCAGTCTATAGAATATATAACAGGCCATATACAGGGTGTTCAATTTAACTGAAGGCATTGAAATATCTTAAAAACTACACACTGGATCCAAACAATTCATAGTTAAAATTTGTTCATCTTAGAAGGCACATCCAAGGACACCAAGCTTGATCACCCAACCTGCTCCATATATGGGGATGGGAGGCAACTCTGAAACCTTAAATAGGATCCCCAATTTGCTATTACAGTTTCGGATTCTACAGAAAATAATAGATAAGTTTGGTCAAAGCATTTTTTTTCATTTCACAACAGATGACACTATAATCAAAAAATTCAAAATGGGTAAAAAATCTTATGTTTCAAAATGTCATCCAACAACACTTGAATTAGTCACCCACCTCCATGCTGCAAGGGTAGGACAGGCATTTATTTCACAACTTCTGATGAGAAACACCATTCTCAACATTGTATTCCTCTGACAAAATGAAAATGGGACTGCTCCATGCACTACTGTTGCTATGTAATGAATTACAACTTATTATAACAGGCAATGCAGTCCCATTAAAAGCTATGAAAGAACTTCCTGTCCCACCTTCACAGTGTGGAGGTGAGAGGCTAATGCAATTGTCATTGGGTAACATTTTGGTTATTTTGCTACAAATGTGGGTTAAGATGATCTGGTTATGGAAGTTAATGGTTACTGGTATGTCAATTTATAAGTGTCAAAGGTTAAGATAAGATTTTACCTCTAGTAATTCCATTGTTAAACATTTACTGAAGTTGTAGGACATAAAACTTACTTGCATCAGATCACGAACTTAGATGCAGGGGTTAAATAATACAAGCCCTACTAGAATATTGTGTGCATATATTCAGCAAGTTTAGGTTGAAATATTCTTCAAGAAAATTAGATTCATATTTTCCACAAATTCTTGAAATTACTGCAATTAGTGCAGTGTCCAGTTCCATACAAATTGTGGTTGTCAATTTTCTTACCCATATACGTTCTATCAACACTCAAAATACCTGAACAGCTACTAAGAATGCTTACTGATTTACACACGTAAATGGAAAGGACTTACTTTGCTGGGTATTGTGGCTGATCTATTGTAGGCACTGTCTTTGTAGCCTTTTTTCTGTTGTGTGTAGTCAGATCAAGTGGGCCTTCTGTACCAGCTACTTCTGCTGCATTGTATGGTCTCCAGACTGGAATCCTAAACACACACAATAGTCTTAGGACCCTTACTTTTTCTTGTGTATATCAATGACCTTTCATCAGTAACATTACGATGCCAACTTTTTTTGTTTTCAGATGATACAAATATTGCAGTAGGTAGTAAATCAATTACAGGCTTAGAAAGGTTTGCTAATGAAATTTTTGTGGATAGTAATAAAAGTTTCCTAGCCAGTTCTCTGCCACTAAACCTGGGAAAAACATAGAATTTGAAGTTCTGAACTTGTAAAAGGTTTCCCATATCTAAAATATGATGACAAGCAGGTAGAAGACATTGGCAGTGTTAAATTTTTGGATTACACCTTGATAATAAATTTAAATAGGAGGAGCATACCACAGTACTGCTGATGTGCCTGAACTAATCTCTATTTTCAATGGAAATGTTGTCAGATATGGGTGACATAAAAACAAAAAAATCTAGTGTACTATTCTTACTTTCATTCCATAATGTCATACAGGAATATTTTATGGGGTTACTCATCAAGCCAAGCAAAGTTTTTACAAGCCTCAAAACGTGCAATGAGAATTATTTGAGGCATGAACTCAGGAACGTCCTGCAGAGGGCTGTTTAAAGAACTGGGGTTACTAACTACTGCTCTCCAATATATATGTTCCTTAATGGAATTTGTCATTAAAAACATGTATTTTTTTTCCAAACCAATAGCTCAGTTTATGGAATCAGTGTTAGAAATAACAACAGCTTTCTCAGAGATTGAATGTCATTAACTTTGGTTCAGAAAGGTGTCCACTATTCAGCAGTATACATTTGCATTAACATGCCAGCAGTCGTAGAAAGTTTAACGAATAATAAATTTCAGTTTGAGAAGAGTATAAAGAATTTATTGGTGGCCAACTCCTTCCACTCCATTGTTGAATTTCTTAACAAAAATGACTGATGTGTTTATGTTATTAACCACATAATATGAATAGTGCATGCAATCTGACTTCTTTTCAAATTTTGTGCAGTAATGCAATCATTGTAAACAAGTGCTGTAAAATGTTTTTTATTTTATATTCTTTCTTTGCTGATGCATGGCTACAATGGTCTTAGAATTATCATACACACCTAAGTGTATTGAACATTTAATACCTTGAAACAAGTTTTATATGCTTTTTTTCTGACATGTTCCACATCCCAGAAGATCTCTTCACTATGTATCAATTGGAATGAAAAGTACATCTAATCTAACATCTGAGTTCACTGGCTTTCAGTTGTGCAAGGAATGTTTCACCAAACCTTGACTGTAAGACTTCTGTTTCTGTTGTCATGTACACACTGAATAGTTTTCGTCTAACATGTTTTAGTTGTTTGTTAATTGTCTATGGGCTTTGTGTACAAACAAACAACATATACACTTTGTAAACAATGCACACTTGTGCAGTGTGAGTAAAACAAACTTGAAAGTTATTTATAGTTAAAATATTGTACCTGAAGACTCATATTGTTTTAAAAAGGTAAACCTTTTGTAAACTACAGAAAAGTTAATATGAGTTGTTGATGTCTGTAGCTGTGCCTTTCTTGTTTTGTAGCAAACTGTGCTCTATTATGACATTATATTTTGTCTTCTGTCCATCAATTTCCATAGACGAATATCTATGAGAAGTGGATTTCAACTCCACAGTTATCTACTTTAATTTTGTTTCACCATTCAGTCCAATTCCTTCATTATATACCAGTCCATATATTCCTCTACATTTGTACCCTTCTAAGCAGTCACAAAGCTTACAGTGTGTCTTACATAATACTTCAGTACTGATTTACCAATGTGCAGTCCCATTTTCAGGTGCAGAATATGCAGAACCACTATTAAAACACATTAAAAAAACACACATTTCACTGATTTTACTGTTTTAATCACTACATTATACATACGTGTGAGGATGGATTATTTATTATGACAAACTCATAGGCTTGGAAAGTTAATATTAAGATATCAACTAATTACAATATTTTTCCTTTGTTGTCTACCACAGGAGTCTGTTGAGAATTTTGCTTAAGCAATTGAGGTGAACACAAAAACATCCTGAAGGGGTTGCCACATTCTCTTCTTACAAAATTTTGTGTCTCTACCTTTAATCTGACATGATATATAGAAAAACAGCATAAAATATACTGAACACAAACTTTTGTTTCATTTGTAATGACCTAAACTTTGGTAGTATGTAAATATCTAACCTACCCTTATAATGGTTTGTGATTTCTGTTGATAAATTCAGCTGAAAACGTTCATAAGAAGAAACTGTTTCCATCATCATTGACAAAGTTCTCTATTTACAGTCAACCAACATTTATGGAAATCCATTGACTACTAAATTACTGATGATAGTTCACAGTACTGTTTTCAGAATAAAGAGAGAACTCAGTTATGATGTGTGGATTATATTTTGATGCATACAGTTCATGCAGCTCAATAAAGAATTGGATATTTCCTGTTCAGTTTTGTATAGGCCTGAGGAAATACTTACCCTCCTCCCATTTGTTTCTCAGCATACTCTGTTGATGGGCGAATGACTGGTGTGCCACAGAATGTTGACATCACTGCACTTGTTGCTCTACATTCCAAATTCCTGAAAGCAAGATGAAATGGTCAACACTAAGCTTTACAATATATTGCCACTTTGTCACTACAAACTGGGAATGCTGTAGAACTACTGAAGACATAAGTTTGTTTGCATTATGTTCATATTTGTTCAACATTTTGGTTAAATACTTTGCATCCTCAGGATGTCTGTTTTGCCAGCCACCAATGATAACAGCCAAAATCACCTTTTTCTGGATAAATAAAACTCTGAAACCTTCCACTGGTCATGTAGAGTCAACTGGTCCTATGTAAATGTACAACAAAATGTAATAGCACCAAATTTATTGTTTCGAATATAAATCTCATGATATCATATCAAGAATAGTATATAGCCTGGTTAAAGAATTATTTTGTGGAATTTATTGCCTAGGTTATCTGCAATGTTTTGATATTGTCCTTTCTTTTACAGAAGTGCTGCAACATCTATAAAGCTGTGTGAAGTCACCTGTATATCTTGTGATCATTGTGATATTTTGTTCTTCTTCTTACCTTATGTGGGAGTTTACAGATCTCTACTAAGAGCACCCTGTTAACACCTGCTAAGTTAGCAGATTCATAATTCAGTCACTAAAACTCCTAGGTTTCATATACTTTGACAGACTCTAGTCTGAACACATGTGTCAAATGAATGAGAAACTTTTACATCCTAAACACAATATGGGAAGAAAACAGAGTTTGTAATACCAGTGGGAGGGAAATGGTTAGGATTTTCATGTTTAAAGGAGATACATGGCTGCAAGAGACAATATAGTTTAAAATATCTCTGGAGACTAAGGTCCATTTATATACAGAGAGTATCAATGGGAAGGTACAAAATAGATTGCCTTCTCACAATTTGGGAACATGATGCAGGTTCTGGGATGGTTAGGCAAAAAAGTAAAGTCTTCTACGTGTCTTGGATCATTATGTCCACTGGGCAACCTCACTGCCAGTGGTTTCAGAAAAAAAATGGTTCCCTCAGCGCATATAAAGTAAGACTAATGAACAGCCTTTAGCAGTTACAGAGACACAAATCCTAGCCCAGCATCCAAAGAAAATGTGTAAGGATGTCTAATGAATTTGTTTGCACACTGTTTTCAACACTAATAGCAGTTTACACAAGATAACGACAGTAAGTGTTCACCTTATAGGCTGCCATCACCAAATTATGGTGAGCAGGATGAGTCTGATCTGTCAGTGACATGCTAACATTTATTAAATCTCAAATATTAGTATAGTTAATATCAAGAATTTCAAGAGCACATCTACAAGTTCCTGTTTTGAAGGCATGAGCACTTCCCAATCACAACTAAACAGGTACAGAAGAGAACCCATCAACAAAGCCAAAGTTTGAGACCACTAATCACAGCAACAACCTATAGAATATTTCATTTAATGTCCATAGTGAATATGAGTTGACATTAATATTAGGAGGCTGGTGAGTACATCACACCAGCATAGCAAAACACTTATAGTTTCTGTTAAATTTTTGTGTCATATGTTGATGCCAGTGGATGCATGTCCTAGTAACGTGAAGCAGGCTGATGGAGCCATGGTGGTGTTATGGCCTGAGGGTGCCCTCTGGTTGTTAGTTATCTCCATGTTTTGTGGAATCTGTGATACAACATCATTATTAATAATATTTCCTGGCATCAGAACCCACCCCAATGGAAAGCAAATAGGCCTAGATGTATCTTGAGTGACTGTGACTCTGGCAGATTAATAATGTGCTAAGTATGTGGGTGTTCAATGTTGGGGCATTGTTCTGCCTCTCTTTGTCTATAGGCATGAAGTTATCAGGGTAGTTAGATCGATAGTTGGTAGGATTTGCCAATAGACCATCCTTCCAAGGGCCTCCCGAAAATAGTCTTTCTGGAAAATCCTATTTTAGTTGAAGGTGCCACCTGTATGGGGTGCTGTCTCTGGTTGTGGTGAAGCAGTTGGTCCAGTATCACTTATCATCTGTGATGTCCGGTGAAATTTTTCATGGGATATTATTTGATGGTCTTGTTGTTCTCCATTTGTTAGAGGTTAGTTGGTAAGACCACCATGGACAGAGATAGTTTCGGTGGTGCCACGGAGAACTCTCCCTGGTGGTTGCAGTGAACATCATCCGGCCATTGGTGGTCTCTACTACTGCCAGAAGCAAGGTGTTTGGGTGCAGGATGGAGGTAGCTGAATGTAGAGGAGGTGTAGTAACATTTATGGTTGTCCACCATAAAATATCTGTGCTGGGCTTTTCAGTTTATTTGTGTTGTCTGGTATGCAAATAGGTCCACTTCAAGTGTGAGAATGTTAGTTAGGCTTCATATTATATGATCTGTAGTGACTGACAGCATTTTGATGATGTATGGATAACTAGACACTGTGTGTGACACCACCAACCACATGTATTTTGAAAACAGTTCCAAGTGGTCCAGATGAGTGTGCCACTAAGGATGGCTAGATATTGGTAATAATTCAGATTTCCTCAGAGATACCAGCTGGAAGTGTGCATACTTATAGCATGTACACACAGTATTTTCTGTGGCTCTTGTACTTGTACATTTGGGGACTTAAGCGTATTGCCTAGCCAGCTGTTACTCCTGTGTCCACTTCCAATGTCCTCTGTGCAGCAGTGATAAGATGTGCTCCTGCATTTGCTTTGGAATAACTACCCAACATTCTTCTGGATTTAGTGAAACTATCAACATTCCATTAGCTGATGATAGTTGATGTTGCTGCACAAGTTGTGCTGCAACCTCAGGTAAACGTTTGAGCCACATGTGTTACACTCTTTGAGTCACTGCCGCTAGGATGGGACCCTTGTTAGTAACTAGAGCTACTTTTGTGTCCTACAGGAGGTTTGAATAGAGCATTAGGAGTGGTACCATGGATGACAAGCTTATAAAAAAATCTTACATTTGTATGCTTCTAAAAATGCAGCCTACTTTGTCATTGCTCAGGTGTCTGATTTGGTATCATATTACATGTGCCAAATATTGTCTGATTTGGTATCATATTACATGCACCAAATATAGCTATTAATGCTCTATTATGGGGTCCATTACATGGAGGAACCTTTTATCATATAATGGAACTTCAGGTTTGTATATACTATTCCAATGGCTCTGTACCTAAATGCAGTTACATTATGCTGCATTGAGTGAATTAGAGTCAAATACAATTGAAGCACTCAAGGCTAGATAATGGTAAGCCACACACTCAGTGAGATTAAGATTTCTGTGTTTTTCATATCTGCTAGAAGATGGAAAGCCACTGGCAGAGCATGATTTGATGAGACTAAGAGACAAAGTACATCTTTTTTTTTTGCTTTAGTATGGTAATTCACAGCCAAGATGATGACTCACAAAAGAAACAGTCTGACCTGTCCATATAAAAAAAATGTACTGAGGACCGATACAGAAGCTGACTGTTTTGACAGTGAATCCTCTTGCAATGACAGTGTTGTAGATGTAGATTACTGACCAAATCCATGTGTCCATGTGATTATAAGTAATCAGTAACAAAATTTAATTATGTGGCATTCAATACTGAAGCATGTGACAATGTAGCTTACCCTGACAGTGCAGAAAACTCTTAATACTATGAAATTAATGGAATTGTGAACTATGGGACAATTTCTAAGATATTTATCTGGAGCCTATTAACTATGAACAATTGTTATACTTGTGATGAACATCAGTAGGTGCCTGGTACAGGGGTTATTGTGGCTTGCCATTAATTAGCTGTTAAACTATTGTATTGTTCTAGCAGTGCCACTGTGTAGCTGTTAAATTACAGTATTGTTCAGTGTAGATTCATAGGTTCAATCTCTTCATAATTTTTGCATTTTTTCCTTCCACAAGGAGGCAGACTCAACACTTGTTGTTAGAGAGGTAGCCATCTCCTCTGCTAAGGATGGAAGGTGTTGATGGCAGCAGTGGACATCTGAATTGAGAGAAGGGCTACTGACCACAATCAAAGAGTATTAACAAATGTTATCACTTTACTTAATTAACACTATTTATTACTATTATTATTGAGGAGAGCCAGCACAAATAATACTGTATAAATATTATTATTTTTAACACAATTTTTTTCATAAATATGTTGTAATACGAATGTTATTTTCCTTTTTAAGAGTCAGGTTTACACGATGATGCAACAAAATGGAAATTAGCTGCCAAGGAAATTGGAGATCCATGTTCCTGCCATCAAAAATGGATGATGAAGACAAGAGAAGCAGATTCCACAATATTACATGGATTCTGGGACTTAGTGGATGTTGATGCACAAAACAACTACTTCTTTTCGTGTATCTCAAATGGCACCTCCAAACCACTCCTACCTGAAAAAAATGGAAAAAGGATCAGTCTTCTTAAAAGATCACAACTATCTGCTCTGTTAAGATGCAAGGTGAAGTCATCAAAATCTGTAAGAAAGCATTTCTCTCCATTCACAGGTTACACAAATCGAGAAGAAGAGTGGAAAGCATTGTAAAATGAGTTAATAGTGGTAAATAGTTTGTATAGACAGATCAGAGGTGGCACCATAAAAATCATCAGAAATGTCCATATAAAGTGGTAGAAGGTGTACACAAGCATATTCAAAGCATTCTGACCTCCTGAAATCACTATAGCAGGCACACGAATCCCAGAAAGGTTTATCTGGAGTGGGAGATGACAATCAGTTCTTTATACTGGGATCATTATCTACCCTACTATGAGGGACAAAAATGCCAGTGTTACAGAGGATAAGTACAGACAGATTTGCTGTAAAGAATACAACACAGGCTTCAAGATGCCCCTTCACCCGTAAACCACACTAGGAGCTCAATACTGAGACAAAATCCCATAACCCACCTGACAAACAAAAAAAGCTGATGAGAACTATATCACTGCAAAGCAGAAGTAATGCAGGCAGATATCGTCAGAGCCAAAGCTGATTTCATTATCATGATTACCTCAACTGACTTGCAGCAGGTCCTCCCTGTTCCAAAACTTACTGCTTTTTACAAACAAAAACTACAGATGTACAACATGTGTAAATGTGACTGTGAAGCAGGCACAGGACACATGTACATGTGGACTAAGGATGTCGCAAAACTAGCAGTGAAATGATATGTAAACATATATTTATGTTTCTACAGACAGATAGCAGTGCTTCCTATTCAGGTAACTGTGCTGGACAAAATGAGAATTTGACTCTTATGTGCAAGTCGTCATCAGTAGTATGCAAAGACATATTTGAAGAGACTGAAAAGAGATTGTGATTCCTGGTCACACACAACTCCTGTCAGATAGTAGTCAAGAAATACTGAAAGCAACACATGAGCCGGGATTTCATGCCCACTGAGTGGTTAGATATTGTCAAGAAAAACAAAGCAGAAAACAAATTAGCCATGACAGTTATGAAACATGATGATTTTCTAGAGTTCATCAAAATGCCTCATCAGAACATAACAAAAAGAAATACAGCAAAGGATAGACAGCATATTATAGTAACTAATCAGAAGTTACAGTATTCATATTTTTGGTCCCAAATCCTGATTCAATTTTCCTGAAACACACTGTTCAACTAGGCCTCCATGGCATTAATGTTGAGAAGTGTGGCTGCCCAACACAGATATCACAGATTATGACCAGATTATTGTAGGCCTGTTACTATACAGCATAAGAAATTGTCTCACATCATGGACCTGCTCCCCTATATACCAGCAGTGCATCACAGATATTATTAATCCCTGACTCAGTACAAAGCCACAGAACAGGTTAATGAATCCACATTAACGGATGGCAGTATCTCTCATTACACTGAATTTTGATCGATGGAGCTAAATGTTGGCACTACAACTTTGGTGAGGCACAATCACAAGCCAGAGAATTGTTTGTATTTCTTATACTTAATATTGTTTTTCATTACCTGCAGTAGTTAAAATGTTTTATTTCATGTGAGAAGAACACTGTAACATATGTAGAATCTTATTATACAAGAAACACACCTGTTACGCCCATTACCTGATTTATCAATTTTATGAACTTTTGAATGACTGTCCTGCAAAATTAACTCAATGTGGCTTACCATTATCTTGCCCTGAGTGCCTTAATTCATTGTATGGAATTGTGTGGACTGGTGTGAAACAGCTGTGCATGTTCCATATTGATGTGCACCTCCTTATACTGCCATGAGCTTAACACATATGTAGTTTGCCAAATAGAGAGCCAAGCAGAACTTGCTCATGACTGTTGGGAAAGCTTGCTTCTTTGAACATGACCATCCAAATTGTATGGTTTATGAATTGCTAAATTAAGAGGCCTCAATCTGTTCACAGCTCTGGAGATAAAGTTTCCATTTCTTAAGAATGTAATGTTGGTGAGGTGAGGAATGTCATCAATTACTTGTAAGTGTTGTCTAGATGCTGCAATGCTAATTTCAATAAACACGTGCCTTAAATATGTTATTTATTTTACTACGGGCGGCACTTTATTCATGCATACTGGAGGCAGGAAAGGACTATGCTGCCAGCTATTTGAAATATTACTAATGCACTTGTGATGATATGACCAGAAGGGTGTGTTGAGTTTATATCAAAAAGGAAATTTTAGGTTTCACTTAATATAGTATTCAAAACTGGCAGCACATACAATGCCTGGTACGAAAGGTGTGGGGAATTCACTGCATGAGCCATCTGAGGTTTCAAAAGGTATATTCTGTGAAATAAGGCCTAATGTCCATCAGACATCAATATGAAACTCATAGCTATTCATATGCTCCAAGGATGCAACAGATGTGAGACTTGAGACACCGCCTCAAATGGTACAATGATCACAACGTAGAGGCATAAGGCTTCAATCCAGTCACTCAGTGACCTCACAGGTGTGGCAGTGAAAGATAGCAGAAGTAAAGGTGAAGTCTTACATTGCATAGTTAAGAACTCATTCAAACAAACATACTGTCATTTGATCATCACATGACATATGGTAGTGAGGGCTGATTCAGGGAAGGGGACCAAACAGTGAGGTCATCAGTCCTTTGATATACAAATGATATACTAATAAGCATCCCTGGTGTAGGGAAATAACTGAAAGAATTGAAAGCAAATATGTTGCAGGTCCTGATGGAATTACAATTTGGTTCAACAAAGTGTACTCTACAGCACTGGCTCCTTAGTTAGCTTGCATTTTTTGTGACTCTCTCATCCAGCACAAAGTCCCAAATGACTGGAAAAAATTGCAGGTGGTTAATAGAACAGACCAGACCAGCAAAATTACAGACAAATATCCTTAATATGTCTGCTGCAGAATCCTTAACATATTCTCAGTTTGAATATAATTAATTCCCCTGGGAGAGGAAAGCTTCTGTCAAAAAATCAATATAGTTTTAGAAAGTGTCGCTCATGTGAAACTCAGCTATCTCTTTTCTCATATGGAATCCTGTCACCTATGGAGGAAGGGCAAGAGGTGGATTTCACACTCCTAGATTTCCATAAAGCATCTGACACAGTGCCACTCTGCCAACTGTTCATGAAGGTACAAGCATATGGACTAGGTTCCCAGGTATGTGAGTGGCCTGATTGACTCCTTAAGTAACAGAACTAAGTATTTTGCCATCAACGGCAATTGTTCAAGCCAAGGGTATTGTCAGATGTGTCCCCAAGGAAGTGTCATGGGACTGCTGTTATATTCTATATACATAAAAGATCTGTTGGACAAGGTAAGCAGCAGTCTGTGGCTGTTTGCTAATGATGCTGTGGTGTATGGGAAGGTGTCATCTTTGAGTGACTGAAGGAGGATACAAGATGACTTAGACTAAATTTCTAGTTGATGTTATGAATGGCACCTAGCATTAAATGCAGAAGAATGTAAATTAATGCAGATGAGTAGGAAAAACAAACCCATAGTTTTAGAGTACAGTATTCATAGTGTGCATCTTGACACTGTCACATTGATTAAACGCCTAGGCATAACACTGCAAACCAATATGAAAGGGAATGAGTATGTAAGGATTGTAGTAGGAAAGGCAAATGGTTGACTTCAGTTTATTGGGAGAATTTCAGAAAAGTGTGGTTCTTCTGTAAAGGCGACTGCATACAGGGCAGTAGTGCAACCAATTGGTGGGTACTGTTTGAGTGTTTGGGGTCTGCACCGGGTCATATTAAAGGAAGACATCAAAGCAGTTCAGAGGCAGGCTACTAGGCTTGTTACCATTAGGTCTGAACAACACACAAATGTTAAGAAGATGCTTTGGGAACTCAAGCTGAAATCACTGAAGGGAATTTCACATTCTTTTCAAGGAACACTATTGAGAAAATTTAGAGAACCATCACTGGAGGTTGAATGCAGGATGATTCTGCTGATACTAATGTACATATTGTGTAAGAACAATGAAGATGAGAGTAGAGGGGAACAGGAAAGGAAATGACTAGTAGTGGTACATAGTATCCTCCAACATACTGTGGCTTGTGGAGTACGTATGTAGGTGTAGATTTATATGTAGAATGTGTTTAAACTACTTTCTCTAATACAATAGGTTTATCAAAGCACACACATAGCTATGCTGCAATGTAGACAGAGAGACAACAGAAATTAAAAATACACAAAAACAACTTTAACAGAAAAGACGAAGGATTTGACAAGTTGTGAGACTTAGATAAATAAAGACAACCATATCAACTCTTCCAGTGTACAAGCTCCAGAACAAATGTCACCACAACTTTGTGATCTTAAGCAATTCAGATGCTTAAGTCCTTCATAGCTCCAGATCAATTATAGCTTGGATAAATATCCAAGATGGCGGCAAATAGTAATGGTAAAGTTATTAGCTTACGCAAAAACTCGTGTTTTGACGCGGAAAAGTGTAAAAAATGCGGAAAAGTACTGAAAACCGGAATCACGTGCAAGGAATGTAATATCTCGTATCATTTTCGATGTGCAAAAGTGGACTCATCTGTGAAAGAAAATAATGAATTTATAACATGCTGGAACTGTAGTCAGTGCTGCGTTCAGAACTCAGATAATTATCATAAAGCAAAAATTTGTGACTGTAGGTGTGAATTATCTGTTCTAGTCGGCGATATGGTAAGTGAAATCCAGAGACTATAGGCTGAAGTTACTCTCTTAAATAAGAAGGTAAGTGAATTTGAACAGCGCCTGATGAACGACTGCAGGCCTAAACTAAAAACCAAGGAAAGCTTTCATACCGTCAATACTCAAAACAGGTTTCAAATTCTCGAAGAAATAGTGGAACAAGAACAAGTTCAGTCCGTGCAAACTAGAAGTAATCCTTCAAGCAGCAAAAAAACTGTCAGTGATAAGTTCAGAAAACACGAAGTCCCAAACTCGTGTGCAAAACGTGAAACTGAACGTAAACAAACCGTCCAAAGAAGTGGAATCTGTGAAATTACATGCAAGAAATCGTCCCTAGAGAAACACAGAAGAAACGACGACAATCAGAAACACAAGCAGGGCCGGATTCTATTATATGGAGACAGCCATGTACGTGAAATAGTGCAAAACATCGCAAACATGCAAGACAACTTTGCAGCTGTAGGCCACATCCAGCCTGGAGCCCCTCTTTCTGCTGTGGTGAAGCCGTGCATGCAGGAGTGTGACTCCTTCTCATCCAATGACTGTGTCGTTATTATGGGAGGTTCATTTGATGTAGCAAGAAATCAAGCAAATGATGCAATTAGACATATAAAATGGTACTGGGTAAGTTAAATGACACTAAAACAGTTGTTGTCAACATTCCACAGAGGCATGATCTTATGAAACAGTCTATTGTGAACCTGGAAGTTCATAAAACAAATGACAGGATTAAAGATCTATGTAGTAAATTTCAGAATGTGTCTCTAGTAGATGTCACCTATCTAGAAAGGGAGCTGCACACATCTCATGGTCTGCACATGAACAAAAGAGGCAAAAAGATCATTAGTAGCAAAATTATTGAGGAAGTCAGGCGACATTGTTCACAAAGTGATGAAAAGATGTCCATTGCCATGGGATGGTACAACCCACCTCAACAAAATGTGCCACAACACCAGCCACTGCTGGCAAGCCAGGGAAACTTGTGAAGCCTGCTGGCCTCATTGCTAGTCCAAAATTATCCTCTAAGGTCCAGCAGGTAAAACTCAGCCTTAAAATCATACACCAGAATCTTGGTAGTCTTAGAAATAAGCATAATGATCTAGATGTAATTTCACGGATTGACAAACCTGATATATTAGTTGTAACTGAACATTGGTACAATGAAGCTCTGATTAGCATTAGTCAACCACTGTGTATGAAATTCTGCACAGCCTTCAGTAGAAAAGACAAGACTGGGGGAGTTGTAGCAATTTTCACTGTAAATGAAAGTAATTCTAATGTTATTGATGTGAGTGCCTTCTGCTTGGAAGGAGTCTCAGAATTTGCTGCAATAAACCTGAAATGGGGTAGAGATAACATAACAGTTTTCAGTGTTTACAGGCCACCTGCAGCAAATACAGATACCTTTTTTGTAAATCTTTCTGACTTGCTTGTATATATAGACACAACAATTTCTGAGCCAAATGGTCATGTAAATATTATAGTTACTGTGGATATAAATATAGATTTATTAACAAATGATGTCAGCACCAAAAAGTTACATCGTCTGTGTGATGAATTTAACCTGACCCCACTCATTCAGGAACCCACTAGAGAAATTGGCAATAGTAAAACATGTCTTGACAACATAATAACAAACATGACCCACCTATCCCACAGTGCATCAGTTTTAAAACTAGCCATCTCAGATCACCATGCAGTACAGCTTAAATTGGAACGCCATGAGGCCCCCACTGTCACCACAAAGCAACAGTTTGTAACTAATAGAATAATGTATAATGACAATATAAATAGACTAAACTGGATGCTAGCACAAATAAAATGGTTTGAAAATAACAGCTTTTCATATGATAACTTTGCTGCTGACTTCTATTACTGCTTTGATACCACATGCCCAGTTGTAATCACAAAAATGAAACAAACAAAAAATATAAACAAAAATATTTGGGAAAATAGTAATGTCACTGAAGTGAGGGAAAAATTAAAACTACTCCACAGTGCAATGCTGAATAATAGCGAGATTCCTGAACTAAAGGAAGCCTTCAAAATATATCAAGCACACTATAAGGACTTACTTACACAGACCAGGAGCAACTATGTTGCAAATAAGCTTCAAAACTCACACAACATAACTACTGGCATCTGGGCAGTCATAAACAGTTTTAGAACCGGCAATGACAAATCCTGTATGGACTTTACTATTAACCACAATGGCATGCTCATAAAAGACCAACTGGAAATTGCAAATATTTTTAATGAATATTTTTCTTCCGTACGGGAAGCCATAAATGACAAACATAAAAACATGCACTACAGTTTTAAAGGTAATACATGTGACCATAATATATATCTAGCCCCCACAAACTGTGCAGAAATAATGGGCATCATTAGCTCTCTAAAACCCTCTAATTCAGTTGGGCATGATGGCATAAATACTAATTTTTTAAAAGCCTGTAGCCAAAATGTCTCTGTACCTCTGTCTGCAGCAGTCAACAATATAATAGAATCAGGCACCTTTCCAGACAGACTAAAAATAGCACAGGTAACACCCATTTTTAAGAAAGGTGACAACAACAAAATAGAAAACTGCAGACCAGTCTCAATCCTTCCTGTCTTTTCCACAATAGTTGAGAAAGTTATATACAACAGGATTATAAACTTTCTTAACAAACACAACCTGATGTTCAAAAATCAAAATGGATTCGTAAAAGGTAAATCAACTAGCACTGCAGGTGATCAACTTATTGGAAGAGGTGTTAGGGGGTATCGAAAGCAAGGAACATGTGGCAGGTGTATACCTAGACCTGGAAAAAGCCTTTGATTGTGTGAACGTTGACATCCTATTAGACAAGCTATGGAACATGGGCATTAGAGGCGGTGCTTATGACCTAATAAAGTGTTATATGAGCAATAGAAAGCAGTTTGTTCTACTTAAAATGGAAAGTGGTGTCTACAAATCAGAGATCACTTGCATAAAATATGGGGTGCCCCAGGGCTCGGTATTGGGCCCCCTTCTGTTCTTGATCTATGTAAATGATATTAAATACTGTACTATAAATTCCAAAATTGTTCTGTATGCCGATGACACGTCCATTGTATGTAAAAAGGAATCATGTAATGAACTAGAGGCCGAGTGTAATAATGTGACAAAAGAAATTGTTCAGTTTTTTAATGAAAGCCACTTAAATGTAAGCACCAGTAAAACATGTTTGATGGTGTTTAACAAAAGTAGTTTGAATAATGAAATTAAATTATACATGGGCAACGAATTGGTAAAGAAAGAGTCTAGTGTAAAATTCCTTGGCGTAACAATCCAAAGCAACCTGAAATGGGACACACATATTGACTCTCTAGCAACTAAGTTGTCAAAAAATGTATTTGCAATCAGTACTATTAGCAAGTTCTGTAGAGACACCGTAGTCCTAAAGACTGCATACCATGCTCTTTTCTCCTCTCACTTGAACTACGGTATTGAAATTTGGGGGGCAACAACCAAAGCTAATCTAGATAAGCTACTCATTCTTCAAAAAAGGGGTGTGAGAATAATCTGTGGAGCAAAATATAGGGAATCTTGTCGCAACTTGTTTCCAAAAACAGAGGTGTTAACTGTTATAAACACATACATTCTAAAAGCCATATTGCTTGTGAAAAGACTGCACCCAAACACTTATTCAGATTTCCACCAGTACAATACTAGAAATAAAGAAAGATTTTACATTGGCAGCCACAGAACAGCACTTTACGAAAAGGGGCCTCAGTATGCAGGTATAAAATTAGCAAATGCACTGCCTAGAGCAGTCATGGCTCTTCCTACAATTAAACTGAAACATCAGCTTAAGAAATTTTTAGTAAAACACCCTTTCTACACATTAGAAGAGTACCATACTTATATGAAGAACAACAAATGATTTGTGAAATTATGTGAACAGAAATAAGTAAACACCTTATTGTAATTTTGTTGTAAATTAATGACGTATTCAGAAGAATGTGTCTTGTGTATTGTACAAATAACTTTAATCATTACTGTTTCTTTGTACATGTGCAGTGTACCATTCGATGTTGAATAAAGCAATTATTATTATTATTTCTTTCTTGTATCAGACGTTATGTCTGGTTAAAAATGGAAGGTGACGCAGACCTTGATCAAGCGTGACTTCCTTTTAACTGTACGGTATATGTTACATTGCATTTAGGAACTTTCGGGTAATTGAACAAGTGTCAATAATTACAGATTTCTGTAGTTGTATATATAAGTTTTGATGTAGCTGTATTGCCTTGATGTACTAGTGGATATTGTGTGGTATGACTCCTGTAGTTGATAGTATAATTGGTATAATGTCAACTTTATCCTGATGCCACATGTCCTTGACTTCTTCAGCCCATTGGATGTATTTTTCAATTTTTTCTCCTGTTTTCTTTTGTATATTTGTTGTATTGGGTATGGATATTTCGATTAGTTGTGTTAATTTCTTCTTTTTATTGATGAGTATGATGTCAGGTTTGTTATGTGGTGTTGTTTTATCTGTTATAATGGTTCTGTTCCAGTATAATTTGTATTCATCGTTCTCAGTACATTTTGTGGGGCATACTTGTATGTGGGAACATGTTGTTTTATAAGTTTATGTTGTAAGGCAAGCTGTTGATGTATTATTTTTGCTACATTGTCATGTCTTCTGGGGTATCCTGTATTTGCTAGTATTGTACATCTCCTTGTGATGTGATCTGCTGTTTCTATTTGTTGTTTGCAAAGTCTGCATTTATCTGTTGTGGTATTGGGATCTTTAATAATATGCTTGCTGTAATATCTGGTGTTTATTGTTTGATCCTGTATTGCAATCATGAATCCTTCTGCCTCACTGTATATATTGCCTTTTCTTAGCCATGTGTTGGATGCGTCTTGATCGAAGTGTGGCTGTGTTAGATGATACGGGTGCTTGCCATGTAGTGTTTTCTTTTTCCAATTTACTTTCTTCGTATCTGTTGATGTTATGTGATCTAAAGGGTTGTAGAAGCGGTTATGAAATTGCAGTGGTGTAGCCGATGTATTTATATGAGCAATTGCTTTGTGTATTTTGCTAGTTTCTGCTCGTTCTAGAAAGAATTTTCTTAAATTGTCTACCTGTCCATAATGTAGGTTTTTTATGTCGATAAATCCCCTTCCTCCTTCCTTTCTGCTTAATGTGAATCTTTCAGTTGCTGAATGTATGTGATGTATTCTATATTTGTGGCATTGTGATCGTGTAAGTGTATTGAGTGCTTCTAGGTCTGTGTTACTCCATTTCACTACTCCAAATGAGTAGGTCAATATTGGTATAGCATAAGTATTTATAGCTTTTGTCTTGTTTCTTGCTGTCAATTCTGTTTTCAGTACTTTTGTTAGTCTTTGTCTATATTTTTCTTTTAGTTCTTCTTTAATATTTGTATTATCTATTCCTATGTTTTGTCTGTATCCTAGATATTTATAGGCATCTGTTTTTTCCATCACTTCTATGCTGTCGCTGTGGTTATCCAATATGTAATCTTCTTGTTTAGTGTGTTTTCCCTTGACAATGCTATTTTTCTTACATTTGTCTGTTCCAAAAGCCATATTTATATCATTGCTGAATACTTCTGTTATCTTTAGTAATTGGTTGAGTTGTTGATTTGTTGCTACCAGTAGTTTTAGATCATCCATGTATAGCAGATGTGTGATTTTGTGTGGGTATGTTCCAGTTATATTGTATCTATAATTTGTATTATTTAGCATGTTGGATAGTGGGTTCAGAGCAAGGCAGAACCAGAAATGACTTAATGAGTCTCCTCGGTATATTCCATGCTTGATCTGTATTGGCTGTGATGTGATATTATTTGAATTTGCTTGGATATTAAGTGTGGTTTTCCAATTTTTCATTACTATGTTTAGGAACTGTATCAATTTAGGATCTACTTTGTATATTTCCAATATTTGTAGTAACCATGAGTGGGGTACACTATCAAAAGCTTTTTGGTAATCAATGTATGCATAGTGTAGAGACCTTTGTTTAGTTTTAGCTTGATATGTCACCTCTGCATCTATTATCGGTTGCTCTTTACATCCTCGTGCTCCTTTGCAACAGCCTTTTTGTTCTTAATTTATAATTTTGTTCTGTGTTGTATGTGTCATTAATTTCTGTGTAATGACTGAAGTTAATATTTTGTATATTGTTGGTAGGCATGTTATGGGGCGATATTTAGCTGGGTTTGCTGCTTCTGCTTGATCTTTAGGTTTCAGATAAGTTATTCCATGTGTAAGTGTATCAGGGAATGTGTATGGGTCTGCAATGTAACTGTTAAATAATTTAATAGAGGGAAACATTCCACATGGGAAAAATATATCTAAAAACAAAGATGATGTAACTTACCAAACGAAAGCGCTGGCACGTCGATAGACACACAAACAAACACAAACATACACACAAAATTCAACCTTTCGCAACAAACTGTTGCCTCATCAGGAAAGAGGGAAGGAGAGGGAAAGACGAAAGGAAGTGGGTTTTAAGGGAGAGGGTAAGGAGTCATTCCAATCCTGGGAGCGGAAAGACTTACCTTAGGGGGAAAAAAGGACGGGTATACACTCGCACATACACACATATCCATCCACACATATATATGTGTGAACTGTATTAAATCCATCACCAGTAGCTGAGTGCAAAGCATGTAAGCCTCATAACTTCAGTGATATAAATTCAATTCTCCTAGTTAGTATCTTTTCCTTATTTTCATTTAATTTATTTACTTATCATCCAGTCAAAATGTTTATTAACCAGCATCACTTCATATTTTGTAAATAAAAACACATCCTTTTCTTTTGAATTACTAACTGAATTGCGTGTATACTCAAGTATTCACAAAGAAATTATAATACACACACACACACACATTTTAAAAGTTTCAGGTTATTAGTAATTAAAACAGAAAAAAAGTTATTTTAAGACAAAATTATGATTCAGTGTTCATTAATGGATATTTGCTTTTAATAATAAATCTATCATTCAAATAAAAGAGAAAAAAGATGGGGACCACAAGGTGAAACATTGTATAATGAGTACAATTGACAAAATGGTAATTTCAAACATGTCATGTTGTGAAAGTTACAAGGCTACATACAATAAAGTTAAAGCAATATGAAATAGACACACTTCTCCCAAGAATGTAGCAGTTGTGTCAAGAATTTTATGTGTGAAGTCTTCATAAGTTGTCAGCTGAGTAGCATTGTTATCTTGTAGCAACATTTTGATGGAATGCATCTCCATCATCTTCAGGTGAAGTGATTTTGCCTGAAGATGACGGAGATGCATTCCATCAAAACGCTGCTACAAGATGACGACGCTACTCAGCTGACAACCCGTGAAGACTTTATATATGAAATTCGCCAAGAAAGCCTGCTCTCACATAAGAATTTTATGATTTCAAACATAATAAAATTAGAGACATGGCCATATCTGAGAAACTGTCTAGTTTGCCAGACAAATTCATATATAGTCTTCTTTAACATGACCGTCATCAATCACTGGTGAGTGAGTAGACCAGAGAAAATGTAACTGGATGGCTCATAAGAGAAGAGAAACAACTGAATAGTAATAATCAAGAAGATAACAATCCTTTGGTGTTCATTTTAACAAAAATAAAAGAAATTATCTAATTTGTAACAATTGTGGTGGATGTGCACAATTTGCAAGAGAATTCGAGAAGCTTAAGAAGAAAGAACACTTTTCTATGCAAGAAAAATATTCACAAAGAAGATAAGTGGCACTTCAAAAACTAAAATGGAGTTTGGGAACAAAAAATTAGACCTTCCAAGCTTTTTCCTTACTGAAAAAGGTCAAAGCATAAAAAAAAAGTTTTTCATGAACAAACATAGAAACAGCATTTTGCCTAAAAGACATCAAAGGCAATCCATTAATTCAAGGAAACAAGAAGAAATGAATCACTCAAGAAAGCAAGAAAGAAGATATCAATGATGACAAGAAGTGAGAAGGCAACACTGAAGAGAACAGGAAAGTAGATATCAATAAAGGAAAAAGAAAGAAGACACAGCACTTACTGTATATGAATGCAACAAAAAAATATTTCAGAAAGAGTCAATGAGAAAGAAGAAATGGTCATGGAAATTGCTTCTGCATGTGCAGGACAAATTTGTAATGAAGTGTACTGTTTAACCAATGTGAAAAACTATGACAGTTTTGTGAAAGTTTCCAAATGAGATGAATCAGAGAAGACAGTATCAACATGAAACTTTGTGGGTGAAAGCTTTATTTTCAAAAATCTTGTATATGTTCCTGAACTGTGTAGAAATCTGGTGTTATGTATTCCATCACTGAAGAAGATTGCACAGACAGGTTTGCTAAACATTCTGTTCAAATTTATAAGTGCATGCCACTTATTTTAAAACGACAAAAAAACAAGAAATGGTTCGTACCAAGTGCCAATCAAACCAGGCATGCCATCACTGCTGACAGGAGAAGAAAGACAAGAACGGCACAATAAGCTAGGTCATCCAGACAT
Source organism: Schistocerca piceifrons (assembly GCF_021461385.2). NCBI lineage: Eukaryota > Metazoa > Arthropoda > Insecta > Orthoptera > Acrididae > Schistocerca > Schistocerca piceifrons. The sequence goes on along the minus strand of NC_060149.1, from coordinate 680,832,121 downwards.
AAGTATATTTCAAAGTTCTAGAAAATATGAGATGGATTTCCTAATAACGTATGCTTAGCAGAAAAATCACGTGCAGCTTATGAGAGCTAAGCTAACAAGAAAGCCATATTCTTTTGTGAGAGAAACAGAAACAGACTGACATGAAACAACTCAAGCTGGCATGTGTGAAGAGACAGATCCCCAAAATTGGTGGATACAGATATCACATGAATGTATTACATGATTTCACTCTTTTTTGTGTGATGGAGTTGTTAAGATATAAGTCAGAGGCTACAGTATTCATAAGAAAATATGTGTTGGAACTAGAAAATCAGTTCAATGTGAATGTATCAAAGATAAGGTATGGTTAACATGTGGATTACACCAGTTGTGAATTTAACAATTGGTGTCAAGAAAGAGAAATTGTGCTAGACTATAGCATTCCTTACAGTCCTCACCTCAATGGGAAAGCAGGGAGATTCAATCTGACAATAATGAATAAGGCAAGAGCTGAAATCTTTGCTAGCACACTGAAGGAAGATTTGTATGGAGAAACAGTGCTCCCAACTCCATATTTAATTAACATAAGCCCAGCATTTAAGTTTTCTCAAATGGTATTAAGCATTTGGTATTAAAAATTACTAATAAATATTGTTTAAAAAAATCAAGAACTATGCACATAATGTCTGAAATCAGTAATTCTGACAACAGACTTAAGACTATGTGTAAAGTAGTGAAACAAGAGCCAGCACAACCAGCCACAGAAGAAGACAGCATCACCAGTCAGCTCAATGGAAGGGCTATAAATGATCGGTCACTGGTAACAAATGCATTTAATAGTAATTCCTTAAGTATAGCAGGAAGCATAGGGGACAAACAGTTCAAGACATCAGTCATAGCAGTATGTCAAAAACAAAACTTTCATAAAATTCATTTATATGAATGTATCATCAACTTGTCCTACTGAAAATAGGAGAAATACACATTCTCTCAAAAATAAAAGGTCATTTGGTTTTGCTTTTGTGTCCAATAGAGTACTAAAGATTTGTTCCCATATAATAAGCCCAGTTTTATGCATCACTAACTCAAGGTATTTTTTTCAGGCAGACTGAAGTTTATGGTTTTTGTACCCATCTTTAAAAAAATGTGATGCAAAATTTTTGAGAGGATGATATACTGTAGGACTCTATCCCACCTTAACAACAATTTGAGTTTCAGAAGGTTTCATCTACTGAGACTGCCACTTACATGATCACACACCATATTTTACATGCATTAAATAACAAAATAGCACAAGTTGGTATTTTCTGTGACATACCTATGACATTTGTCAGTGTGCATCATAGTATTTTTCCCAGATAGATAGAAGTTTTATGGGATTGATGGTATAGACAACCAATGGAAGTCACATCCAACCAAAAGAATGCAGGAAATTGTACTTAGTAGTTCAACCAATATAGTTTGGGGAGATAATTCTTACTGGAGAGAAATCACATATGGAGTTCCCAAGGCACAATCTTAGGCCCACTATTGTTCCTCACACATGTAAACAATCTTGCTTCTAATATACAATAAGCAGAGTTAATTCTTTTTGCAGGTGACACTAGTATTGTTGTCAATCCAAGCAGACCTACAGAAGCAGATTAGATTAGTACTTGTTCCAAAGATCATAAATACCACACTTCGCAATGATATGGAACATGTCAGGTTAATAAAAGGTGTCTATACAAGATATTACATTACAAAAAATATTACATGACACTTGTTTTTTTTTTTTTTTTTGGGGGGGGGGGGGGGGGGTTGGGGAAATTACTCACCTACTATATCCAGAAATTCATCTAATGAGTAGGAGGAGTTGCCATTAAGAAATTATTTTAATTTCCTTTTAAATGCTAATGGCTATCTGTCAGATTTTTGATGCTATTAGGTAAGTGACCAAAGACTTTTGTAGCAGCATAATTTACCCCCTTCTGAGCCAAAGTTAGATTTAACCTTGAGTAGTGAAGATCATCCTTTCTCCTAGTGTTGTAGCCAAGTACACTGCTATTACTTTTGAAGAAAAAATGGTAAACAAGGTATTACTGGTTTTCTGCGAATGGTCTCATGCTCAATTAAAAAAAGAGTTCTTTGCTTCTAGAGGTACTACACCAATGATAAATGTAACATGTAGAGAGGAAATAATAAATAGGGTGGAAAGTTCAAAATTATAAGGTACCCATGTTGATGAGAATTTAAATTGGAAAAAGCACAGTTTGGAACCCCTAAAACAACTTACTTCAGCCACATTTGGAGTTAGATCGCAAATCTTGGAGAGATCCAAATCAGAAAGTCAACATATTTTGTGTATTTTCATTCAATAATGCCATATGGGAAAATGTTCTGGGTTAACTCATCTTTGCGAGAGAAAGTCATCACCGTGCAAACATGTGCTGTAAGAATAATGTGTGGTACTCACTCATTTTAATTTTCTAGTCATCTGCTTAAGAAGCTGGGCATTATGACTAATTTTTTCAGTATATTTATTCCCTTATTAAGTTTGATGTCAATAATGCACTGCATTTCAAAAGGAACAATGAGGTACATAATTACAATACTAGAACGAAAAATGACATTCATTACTCCACATCAAGGTTGCCTTTAGCACAAAAAGGGGTGTGCAATGCTGCAAATAAGATTTCTGATCACTTACCCATGATATAACTGTTGTACAGATAGCAAAGTAAAATTTGAAAACAAACTGAGAAAGTTTCTCCTTGACAACACCTTCTATTCTGTAGAAGAATTTCTATTACTGTAATGGGTAAAATGTGGTGGATAGGAATTGCTGGCTCCATAGATATGTTAGGATGAATACAGATCAAAATATAACTCATTTGAATAACAAGCTGAGTAATGTAGATTGGAACAATATTCTGATAACGCATTACAGTTATGGCAAATTCCCAAGTGAATTATACTACAGTCTCAAATAAACCTGTCCATTAATTAAAAAGAGAATTCAATCACATGCTGTAATCTGAAACTTATTACCAAGTTCAGTCCCTGAAGCTAGAGAGAAACTAAGATGGTATCAATATACTACATTAAATGACTTGAGTAATAAAAAATTAAAAGAAGAGTTCAAAAAGTATCAGAAATACTATGTAGACCTCCTAAATTAAAAAAAAAAAAAAAAAAAAAAAAAAAACAGAAATATTTTGGAACTGTCATTCATAACTCAATTAATATTTCCAAAACATCATGGTCATTAGTAAATAGAGAAATAGGTAAATCTGGAAACATACAATGGAAAATCACTTGCTGATAAATGGTACAACAGAAACTTATCAGAATAAAGTAGCAGATCTATTTAACAATTATTTTGCCTCTGTTGGCTCCAGCAGAAACAACCAGCTTAAAAATCACAAACACAAATTCAGATATACACCAGTGTCACGAAGTATATTTTTGACACCAACAAGTGAAGATCAAATAATTAAAATAGTAAGTAGCTTGAAGAATTCTCATGTAGCAGGATATGATGGTCTTAATCTGGCCACTCATAAGAAATGTATTCATACAACTGCATCACCTTTATCAGCAGTTATCAACTCTTATATGGAAGATGGTCTATATCCAGATGAGTTAAAAATTGCTCAAGTTGTGCCTCTTTTTAAAAAGGAAACGTAGATCTAGTTGGAAACTATTGATCCATATCTGTTCTGCCAATAATAGCCAAAATCTTTGCAAAAGTAATATACGTAAGAATATGGAATTTCCTGATAAGCAAAAAAGTTATTTCTAAGGGGCAGTATGGGTATGTCAAGAGGTCATCCACCATTACAGCAGCATCCAACTTAATTGAAGATGTCACTCAAACAACAGGCAATTAAGAACATGTATGTAGCATCTATCTAAACTTATAAAATGCATTTAATTTTGCTGATATGACCATATTGCTAGAAAAACAGTGGATCTATGGCGTTTGAAGCACAGCACATAATCTGATTAGATCCTTTTTGACAAATAGGAAGCCATTTGTGTCTATTAGCACTACCAAGGGAGCATACAAGTCAAACACCAAGGACATTAATTTTGGTACCTCACAGAGGTCAAAATTAGGACCACTTCTTTTTACTGTTTATGTTAATGATATTCAGTCTATAACAAACCCGACTACAATTATCTTATATGTGGATGATACCACATTAATATGCGATAATCCTTGCTATTCAAAACTTGAAGTGGAATGCAATATTGCAGCAAGTATAATTCTGCAGTATTTTAATGAAACCAAACTAAAATTAAATACAGATAAATCAGTCCATTTGAATATGATCTTGGAAGGCAAAAAAACTCCTGAAAACTAAATTTTAATGTTCAATGATTACATTAAAAAAGAATACTTGACCAAGTTTGGTTGTCTGAACTTGATGTGGAGTGAAATTGGTCTGATCATGTAAATGATATTTGCAACAAGCTAAGAAAACTGACACCTTTTTGTAACATTACTACTCTGAGGCAAAAATATTCTGCACTATTTTAATCCTATCTAAGCTATGGGAAACCAGCAGTAAACATAATATGAAAAGAGTACTTATACTACAGAAGAAGGCACTTATAATTATGGAAAAGAAATGTGCCAGGGAATCCTGCTGAAATCTGTTTAAAGAATTAAAAATACTAAATTTTGATTACTCTTATGGGCTTAAGATAATGATTATGGCAGTAAACAGTAACAAAAGACCTAATAAAGAAATATATGACCACAACACTAGAGGCACAGAGAGGCCCCACAATATCTCTCATAGAACCACGCATTGTGAGAAAAGCCCTCACTGTCAAATCACTGAATTGCTTTCGCACAAATATCTCTAAATTGTCCATTACAGAGCTAAAAAAGAAATTAAAATTATATCTCCTAAACAGTCATCTGTAATCAATAGATGAGTTTCTAGATTTAGTACACTCATATGACGGGAGACCCTTGTTCTACAAATATATGACTCTCAGGTCCTGGACAGTGTCACAAATAGTAAATATATGAACATCAGATCTAAAGACTGTGTCACAAACTGTAAACTTCTTAATCTATGTATTGCAGTGGCAAATTGTTTTTATGTATAGTCCATGTATGTAACTAAATTTAGAAAAAATTGTGTAGATAATAATACCAGGCAATAATACCTAACTGTAGTAAGTAAGGCTCTGACGTATCCAGAAGACTGGAACAGTAAATAAATAAATAAAATTGTTACCAGTTGATGTTGGATCAAAATAAGTAAATCTGTGTCTCTTTTCTCCTGTTGACAAAAAAATCTTAAAAATGTTCAAATATGCACAAATTAATTTATGATGTGAATGTAAAATGATTCATTCCACATCACTGTGATCTATTATGCAATATGATCCATGGTACGTGTAACTAACTAACTAACTGTCTGCACTGCCACTGCAGTGTGGAAGATCTTCCTGTTGTGAAAGTACCTTACAGACATGTATCAAACAATGTATACCACATTGCCATATTTAATTTTTTATTTCTTCAAGTTTGTTTATAACCAATACTCATGGGCTGATGATCAGCTTTGTCACAAGTAATAGTCAAATGGAATGAAAAGGCACCCCAGACGATCACTCCTGGTTGTCAGGCCATATGGCAGGCAAAAGTCAAACTGGTATCCCAGCATTGTCCAGGGCATCCCTAGACATATCTCTGCTAGTCATCAGGGCTCAGTTCAAAGTGGGACTCATTACTCATCACAATTCTACTCCAGTCAATGAGTTTCTAGGCCAGAGGTGGACCAACACGTTATTGACCAGCTCAATTTGTGGAGCTCCTTCTCTTGAACAAATTATCTTATTTTTCTGAAATTCTGATCACTTGTTTGTCTGTACATGTACATCACATGTACTAATTTCCATCACATTTGAATAAATCCTTTGTGGTCTTTTTTGTGTTACAAAGTGACCATACAAACTTCCCCTCACCAATTTGATTCATATTGACAGGATGTGTAGGACACAACTAGGACTTCAACATGTGTAAACACGAAGACATAATTCTTAGCCAGTTTCGAAAAAAATTGAGTTTGAAAATTATAGGTGTCCTTATACTGTATGCTGTGTAGGGCCACCAATTTTTATAGAGTCAACAGCCGAGCAAATAAGCACTTATTTTCATATGCACAAGGTTTCTGGATTCAGCCTTGCTGCAGGTACTACATTTTTTGTGAGCTACATGCACCAATATTCAATGCTATACTTTGATATTGTACGACAACTGACTACCCTTGATGATTGTAAAGCAAGTCTGTTTTGCACTACATATATTGGAAAAATCAATGGACACGCAAAAGTTCAGACTCCTACGAGTCACTATAACTATTGTTTCCCATGTTTCTATGATCGTTATCACCCTAATTCATCCAGTGTTACACAGGTTACACATTATACTTGTCACAAATATGGAGAAAATATTATAGATAAAATGACTAAACTGATTTATGGAAAGTTCTCATGCAGCCTTTATTCGTTTCTAATCTCTTTAAGGGAAAAAATTTCTCCTTTTTTCCTGTTAAAGATTAGGAAAATAGAAAATTAATTATTGACTACTGATATTTTCCATGGGCATAATAAACCTGTTGTCAGAAATGATTGAGAAGAAAAAAGAAGAAAAAAGGAAAAAAAGAACCAGTAGCCAGATTTGATCCAGAAACCTCACACTTATGACAGTAACACTTGGTCTGTGAACACTAGCAGTTCTACAAGGCATACAGCATAAGCATGCATATAGTTTTAAAACTCAATTTTCCTAAAAATGGTTGAGATTTGTGTCTTCCTGCTTACATATGTTAAAGTCCTACTTGTGTCCTATACATGTTGTCAATATGAATCAAATCAGTGAGGGGAAGTTCATACAGTCCCCTTGTTAGAGTGCATGATCAAGCATTGGATAGATATGTTCCTAGCAGAACAGCTCATGATGGGAAGGACCCTTCATAATAAACAGTCTCTCTAAATAAACTTCTATGGCAACAAGGATTGCTGGACAGCAGTTGTAACATAAAGCAGAAGATGTTGACACAGTTACAGTAAATGAAACACGCTTGCCTGTCAAAAGACAACTATTGCAGCAGAATATTATCCAGTAAACTCTCACATAATCAAAAGAAATTCTGATCATGTCTAAAGGTTGTTAGTGACACCGTAGTTATCAGTGTCTAGACACTAATGGATAATGCAGGACCTGAAACTGAGGGTACGAAAATCAAAACTAGAAATGCTTAACTTCATTTTCAAATTTTCCTCTGCAAAGTACTCTATTGAACAACATTTTCCATGTTGCACTGTCAAATTATAACTGGAAACACAGTTCCTTGTAATAACTCCAGTTTACAGGGCACTTGCGGGAAACATTAAAAAGTTTCTCTTGCAGCTAGAATTAGTTATTGCATAACATTAGAGGAATAACAGTCAGATTATAGTATGTGGCAATTTTAACATTAATTTTCTGTCAAATAGTTAGAGCCATAAACAACTGGAATCATTGTTGTCAACTTTCCATTTGCTCCTGAAGGTCTCATTCTCAACAAGAGTATACTGGCATAGCAAACCTTGTTTGATATTCTGTTGCTGGACCTCACAAATTATAATGACGTAAAAACACAAGCCACAGTAAATGGTCTGCCTGATCACAATGGTCAATACACAATCTTAAAACTCATCAGAAGAAAAGCAGTGAATGGTCATACCCCAGTCAAACATGTTAGAATAATAAATAGGGAATCTATTAGCTTGTTTAGAAACAATTGACACTGTGAACACTGAGAGGAAGTGTACCAGTCAAACACAATGAACAAGAAATTCAATTCATTCCTGGAATTAATTCTCAAACATTTTGAAGTTTACTTCACCCCAAGGCAGATTAATATGAAATCAACCTGTTGCGGAAAGAAAGAGTGTGTAACAGTTGGCATCAAAATATCAAGTGCTAAAAAGAAAGACATGTATATAGAACAAAAGGGCTAGCACAAACCTAGCAGTGGAACCACATTAAAAAGAATAAAAAGAATACTGTAAAATTCTAACATGTGTAATCAGGAAGGCCAAACAAATGCATAATGCAGAAAAATTAGCAAGTCAAACAATAAAGTGAAAACCATATGCAACGTCAATAAAAGTGAGACAAAGAGGAACATAAAACCTGAACAAGCAGGAACTCCACAGTCCTCTAGCAGTGGCCCAGACAAGAACAATCAAAAAGCTACAGCCTCAGATTTTAGTAACTTTTTTCTCACAGTAGCTGAAAGAACAGGGAGACACAATAAACAATCTCCACAGGAGCCATAGAGCTACTAAATCATATGCAAATCACACCAAATATAGCACTTCATTTCAAAAGCACAATTCCTAAAGAAACTGAAAAAAACCATAAAAGCTATGGGTCTTGTGAATATGATTGAATCTCAAACAGGGTCTTAAAATCATGTGTAGACTTAATCAGTCACATATTCCACTATTTACATAACCTGTCAATGAAAACTGGGACATTTCTAGGTAGACTTAAACATGCAATAGGGATGCCTGTCGTAAGGGCCCCTTATTGTTAGAGGGCCTGCATAGCAAACACGCAAGGTGGGTTGGTAACCCCCTTCCAGCAGTGCAGAGAGAAACATCGCCAGCAGACAGAAACAGTAACAGGTTTTCCAAATAAACATGGAACTACTTTGCCAGCAAACATGTGACAGTGTTCCACCAATTGGAACACATATGACTACTGTAGCACTGCGCCAACCTGGCTTTATAAACATGCCTAGACTGTCAGACTGGCAGTGTTTACCAACTGCTAGGAGTAGCTCCAGCCAGTACTTATGCTGGCCCTAGCCTCATATTCACTCACCAGTCTTGTAGTAGTACATTGTATTTTGTAGAGTAGCTTTGGTCAGTATTTTCTTCCATTGTCTTGTTTCCTTATCTGTTTTGGTACCACAGAGTTGCGGTTTTTATTTTTATTTTTTATTTATTTTTTGTTCTTCATTTAAAACTTAGTATATGCCAAGAAGGCATTTTTTCTATAATTGTAATAAATTGTGTTCAAATTGACTGTAAGTTCTTTCCTGCCAATTGCAGGACACTACAGTTATTGATGACGAGGATGGGATTTTCATTTTCAAATGGAATGGCCTCCTCTGAGGAGCTTCTTCAGTCCTTGATGGAAACTCTACAGCAGATTCAGGCAATGCTCACGCATTCAGAAATTCGCTCTCACTTGCCAGAGTTGCAAGAAGTAGCTCATAGGGTCTACCCTATCGCAGGTAAATTGAACACGCTGCACATGGCTCCACTGACGTTTCCGGCTTTCGACAGGTTTGGCAAACCATGGTCAAATTATGTCAAACAGTCGGCAAAACAGATACTGGCACATGGGATCCATGACGAAAATCAAAGTTGGGATTTTTTTTAGCGAGAGTCGGTCCACAGCTATACCATTTAATTCAACAGTTGAACCCTGAGCAGTCCCCTCGAGATCTCTCATTTACTCACATCAAGGGCTGCCTTTTTGAGTATTTTGACGCACAAATACACGTCACCTCCACCCGTCAGACTTTCTTTTCTTGTCAAAAGTCTTCAGGTCAGACCTATCAGGAATGGATTATGATGCTCCAGGGTCTCTCCTGCGATTGTCAATTCCAGTGGGCTAACATTGCCTGCAACCAGTCTTATGCCTCTTTGTTGACTCGAGATATGTTGGTGTTTCACACACCAGACAAGGGTCTTTGGGCTGGTATTTGAACTTACAAGACTAGTCCCTCGACACCAGTCTGCCTATAATTCGTGTGTTTGAACAGTCTCACTGGTTACAGCTACCGCATCTTGATCCAGCTGTTTTTGTGGCTCGCCAGTTGCTAGCGCTGAGTGGGAGCGTCATCGATCTGTTGGCCCACTCCATGACAGGAAGTCTTTCACCAGGCTTCCACCTTGTGTGGACTACTTCCAGACTCACCAAAGGGCAGAGTGCCCCCACTGGCGAGCAAGATGCATGGCTTGCAGCCAAGTGGACCATATCGCCATGATGTGTCAGGCTTCACAGAAACATAGTGTTGATGCCATGCTTCCTGCGGACGCACAGGCTCATCACAATTCGTCACCTCAAAACCTGGAAGATTTGCATTCCATTGATGGCCAAGTATTCTCAATCATTCCCCAGTTGGGTACCCATTTTCTCATTACTTTGGAGGTTGTGCATATTCCGGTAGTCTTCCAAATTGACACAGCATCATCCATCTCTACTGTGGATGGTGCCACATACCAACATCTGGGCTTGCCAGCTTAATCCCAGTACACTTGCACGTTGCGCGGTTTCAGTAATCACTCTATATCCATTGATGGCGTATTTGCACACAAATCTCTAACAACAGTCGTTCCTTCACCACTCAGTTTTTGGTGGTCAAATCCCCTTGAGCTATTAATCTTCTGGGTGTGGACATTTTTGGTCGTTTGGGTTTATCAGTGCAGGACGCAGTATAAGCAGTGTTGATTCCCTCATAGGATACCCTCCTCACCCTATCACTCAGGAAATGCGACACGTTGTTCTCATCCTCCACACCAAGGATAAAGGGTTTCACTGCACGTGTTCAGCTTCTTCCCTCCAGTGTTCCTCGTTTTTTTAAGGCCCGCCCGGTCCCCTTTGCTCTCCGAGACAGGCTCTAGGTGTAACTTTGCCACTTACAGGATGAAGGCATCCTTTCTCCCATTGCACACAGTCACTGGGTGACGCCTATCGTGTTAGTAGTGAAGCCAAATGGTGTTTTATGCAGCTGTGGTGATTTTAAGGTAGCGGCCAATTCTCAGTCCATCATCAATGCCTATCCTGTGCCATTGGTGGATGACATACTCACATGTCCCATCGGTGGATGACATACTCACACATCTTGCAGGCTCGACTGTTTTCGCCAAAACTGATTTGTGTGATGCTTATTTGCAGCTGCCGTTGGATGAGGAATTGCAGCAGATCCTAGTCATCAATACCCTGCGTGGCCTTTTCCAGTACAACCGCCTCCTGTTTGGCATTGCCAGTGCCCCGCCATTTTCCAATGTTATTTGGAACGCCCCATAAGCCAGGTGCCCAGGGGGCCATTTATCTGGACGATGTAATTGTCGGTATCTCATCTGCAATGGGCCTTGTGGCTGGACCAGATGTTTCCGGTTTTTTCCAATGCTGGCCTGCATTGCTGGAAAGAAAAGTGTGACCTTTTTGCATGAGAGGTCAGCTATCTCGGATTCACGATTGATGCCCGCAGCCTACACGCATCTAAGGAGTATGTCAAGGTATTCAAAACCTGCCTCTTCCCACCAACATGACCCAACTGCAGTCCATCCTCAGTCAAATCAACCATTATCGGCGTTTTATACCCCACGCCACCGAGATTTCGGCGCCCGTGACCAGGTTGTGCAAGGATGCACTTTGGGTTTGAGACATGGCATGTGAGCAGGCTTTCACATGTCTCAAGTGAGCTCTCTCCTGCCCTCCTTTTCTGGCCACTTACAATTCTTCCCTGCCCCTCATCATTGTCACTGATGCCTCAGATTATGGCCTGGGTGCAGTCCTCTCACATGTGGTTGATGGCGTTGACAGGCTGGTGGTTTTCACATCCAAAAAATTGACCGACACTCAAATCAAATACAATCAAATTGAAAAGGAAGCTTTGGTGCTGGCTTTTGTCCTGATGAAGTTCTGTAATTTCGTGTATGGTCGTCATTTCATGCCACAGGCCAACCACAAACCTTTGATTTCTTTGATTCATGTGGATGCTGCAGTGCCCATTTGGACGGTGCACTGCCTCCAATGTTGGGCACTCTTCCTGGCGACGTTCGACTTTGATATTGTCTACCACAGCTCTAAACGGCATGCAAACACCAATTTTCTGTCTCAGCTGCCTGCCAGGGAGGACTGTGAGTTTGACGCTTCCCCCTTGGTTTGTTCCTATGTGGACCCAGACGTGGACGCAACTCTGGATGCATTTGTGTTGGATACCGATGCAGTCCGGCAGGCCACTGCTCAGGAACAGACACTGCAAGCTCTCTGCCACCAAATCGCTGTGGGTTGGCCGACCAGCCATCATAGCATCTGCAATGCAGAGGTCCAGCACTTTTGGGATCATCAGCACAGTCTCTTTCTCCAAAGTGGTGTTATCCTTTTGCGTAGTGATTCCGACATTACCCAGGTGGTCATACCGCATGTGTTCCATCACCATGTCCTCAATCTTCTCCACAATGGTCATTGGAACATTGTCCTCACCAAACAACTGGCCTACCACGCACTATGGATAAAGACATTGCCTCCCTCATGTCAGCATGCACCAAATGGAAAACACATAAAGCAACACCCCTGTGTGAAAATCTTCATCTGGATTTTGCAGGTTTCAGTTTGCAAACTGTTTAATATTTGTTCCTTAAAAGAGGTTTCCTTGTAAGTATGATTTGTTAAAACTGAATTTCAGTAATATTGTTATTATGGCAGGTTCACTAGAGGTGGTGGAAGTATTCAGTACCAGAGGGAATTCCTTAAAAAGAAGTTTATTAACGTGGAGTTTTACTGTAATGTTATATATTGATGTCATTAGCTACCACTCTATTTTGCAGGAAAACAGGCACCAACAAAATGGTCTCTCTCATGCTGTGTGCATGCATCTAGTGGCTGGCAATTACTCTGGATTTGTATTTTGGAGAAGCATATTTGAAATACACTACTACCATCTTCAACTTTTCTTCTTCCTGTATTCCAACAACTTCTTCAGCAAAGTTCACCCTGTATCTACTGATACATATTTAATTTTTGAACCATGATACAATTTACGGCAAAAATAACATACTAGGCCTTTTATTGGCATAGAACCATCCAGTTCTATTTGTAGATGAAGATCGTTAGAAACAACCATCATAAAATCTCTGATAAAGTGCAAATTTCACTAACTTTATCACTGACAGTCATCTTAACATGCATGTGGAAGAATGGCATATGTCCCTTGACTCACCTCAAAACTTACAGACTAGAAAATTTGAGAATAATTCTTCAGTTACTTCACAACACTTTTCTAATGGTGTTTACCACAATACATTAATAAAGGAAATGAAAAAGGTTTTTGTTACAACTGGCCTAAACTTTGTTTCACAGTTTATAAATACTGGATCTGATAGTAGCACCAGCAGGAATAAGTCTGTAAGACAATAAATAAATAAAACTTTGTTAAATGATATTGACAGACTAATTCTCCTTGATAGGCATCTGATGGACAGGGTGAATGTACAGTTATATAACTGTTTCCTATTGGAGAAACCTTACTGTGAATGGCTGTGGACTGATGAAATGATGAACCCTCAGCTTCATATGACTCAAGAGAGAGGTGCTGGTCACACAGGTTCATGACAGCTGGATCCTTGGATGGCTTAAGGCTTCCGCCCTTAGCAAAAACCATCTTTTTGCTAAGGAAGAAACCACCTGAGAAACATAATTGGTATGCTACTTTCTCACATGTGTTAAACATCACTGCCACTGAGATGTGAAAGATTGCTAGAGACAAACAATGTGTCATCAGCCTGGTGCTGAAGGAGAGCTAGTCAGTGAATGCAATACAGTGAGAACATTTGCAGGACATGAGGACAGAAGAGTTAACAATAACTGGTGACAAATGTAAGATTTTAGGTACTTTTGAGGTAGTCCAGCTGAAAGTTGGCACCGAAGTTTGATGCTCTGGAAGCATAAGAGAAGGAAGATATGGATGAAAACTGCTGAGCCATAGAGTGGAAAAGTGTCTTTCATATCTAAATTTCACCCTACAGTGGTTGGTATTTGAGACTTCATGCTGATCCAATCCCATGGTCATTTGAGTCAATTCCATGCTGTACTGATTTCCATTCAGTCTATGATGGATTTCATTTTAGTCTGACTGTTCATTTTGATAAAGATTCAACTTAGCATCTATTTTTAATGCCTGCTTCTGACTCTGACTCTTGTGACAACACAAGCTACAACCTCCACATTAGTGTAATAAGTTGTTAAAAATGTTGACATGATGTATTTTACACTGTTATTGTGTAGTGAGCACACCCTCTATAGATGGCAGATGTGACATCAGACAGTGTGTGTGGGAAGGGATGCTGAGAGCAAGGAACATTCTGTTGTTGATAGCCATAAGGGTAACATGTTTTTAGTGTAGAACTAGTCAATTTGTTTTAATAATGTTTTCTGTACTACTCGAATTTTTATTCAACCTATCAAAACAAATATTCAGATATTTAACTTTAATGATCATAACAACTTTACAAGAACTCCTGTGTGACAATATTACATGCAAAATCAAAGCTATAATTTAGGTACTGAGTGAAGTTACAGCAGTGTGCAGGTGAAGTGAATTTCAAGATGTATGTTTGAATCCTAAAAGGCATCGAAATTCTACAAGGATACTGAAAGCTGCAGCTGGCTTGTAAATTGTGAATCACCAGCATAACAACCATGGGATGCCACTGAGCAGCAGCAGTCCATGGCAGGCAGCCAGAAAACACAAGAGGCAGCATCAACCACACAGCAGCAGCAACATCAGTGTACTGGCTCCATGAACTTTATTGGAAGCAGCAGCACTCCGCAAGATAAGTGTAAACAACAAAAACTGAATTGTCTGGTACAGAGGTATGTTTTTGAAACTTGTACTTGGTTTAGCTAGATCGTCAAAATGAATAAATCAAATGGATACTGTGTTAACGAAGCCATCAGTGACTGTAAATCTTCAGAGAATGAAATCAGTATATGTTCTCTTAATAGCTCTGATATGAAAGTGGATCACCAGAATTTAATATTGCAAGTTTTAGCAAAAATGAATGGGCAGTTGTATGAAATTAAGAAAAGTATAAAGAATCAAGGTGCTGAAATTATTAGTAGTATCAAGTCAATGAAAAGTATGTTGACCAATGGAGGCACTGATACTCAAAACAAGCTGAAGTTGGGGATACAATGTAACTCAAGTGAATACATAAGGTTTAATGGCAAGGTTAAGAATGCAATTTACAGAATAGATTGCAACTTAGAAACTAAATCTTCTCCATTGGAAGAAATTAAAGTATGTGAATACTTGCAGCAGCAGATAATGTGAATGGGTGTGATATAGTGAATGCAGCAGTGACTAATGAGCATGTTGATGCAGATCAAAATTATATGATTTTAAAGGTGACAGTTATTTCTTATGATAACGTTGCTGTTTAATGGTTTTCAACTTCTCCCAGCATAATTCATGGTGGAACAGCTCACAGGTGACTGATCAAGTGTCACTGTCCAACAGGCACAATATTTCAGCATTGTGTTCATCATCTGATGATCTGAACATGGTCATTTGCTGAAATACTGTGCCCATTAGACATCCAGCCATTCAATAGTGAACTATTACATCACTGTTGTTTTTAATGATTTTATTTGTGTTAATGATGAAGTGAATGGCAAAGAAACTGTTGATAATGGAATTGGTAGTGATTTGGACAATGATGTAAGAGATCTTTTTGATAATGTAGAAAATGTTAATGGGGCTAATGTCTTGTGGTGGTGAAGCCAGATACAACAACTGTGGTAAAAAATACAACACTGTAAAATCAAGGGGGTTAAGATCAAACATGAGTGCATTGATAGAAAATACTTCATAATATAAAGTATGTAGCATTGGTGGTGCTGGAAAAATGAAGGGTATGGAACACTAAGATGTGTTGATTAAGAAAATGCAGGAAGTACATGATACTATAGAGGGATTCCCCTGGTTTTATAAACTTAGAAAATCCTGAAGTCAGAGGGACTCAGAAGAGTTTACTTGTCTGTGCTGGCAGTGTTGTGTAAACTATTGGAAAGCCAATAAATTGAAATTTACAAGGGCATTATTATCTAAAATAAACGAGAAAAATTCATGGAAGGAGATTTATAAGTATGGTAATTATTTGATAGTTATTTGAAAACAGAGCTACTGGAAAAGGAGTTTAGTATAATCATCATACTTCCAGTTGCTTATAAATGTAATTTTTAATAAATTCTATAATATTTGTTCACGTAAAGGGAAGGAATGTAAGAAGAAAAAAATAGTGCAATAAAACGTTAAAACAGAGATAGTTTGACAATGAGACCTAGTTTTATATAGAATGAAAGATACACACATACATCTTCAAAAGTGTAGATAGAATATGAGTGAATAATGGTGTATGTGTGTGTGTGTGTGTGTGTGTGTGTGTGTGTGTGTGTGTGTGTGTGTGATGAAGGCTTTGGTCAAAAGAAATGTGTAAGTGTCTTTTTGTTTTGCCTGTCTGCAACTCAATGTGTCAAGTTTACAGTGAGTAGCAACCTATTTTGTTTGTATATTATTTCTGTGAAGAGTGCTTTATGACTGGAATTCATACCCTTCTTAAAGCTTTTTCTTTACCAAGATGAACCTTTTGGTGAAAAATTTATTTATTTGAGATGGAATTCCTATCCATGCTATAATTATTATGAATGCTGAACAGTGGCGCATAATGAGTTAATATTCAGAGTTATAGATACATAAATGCAAAGTTAAAGGGTAAATATCATTTAGTGTTCTCTAGAACTGATGTAATTTTTGTTTAAAATTGATTTTAAGTACATTTTCATTTATTAGAATCATTAAATGTTTAGTTTGTTTGGATTCATACCGAATAAGGCCACAGAATTAAACTGCTAGTGGGCAGTTAATTCTAACCAGGTGACTTACATCTGTCATAATTAAATAATAAATATTTTAAAACAGATTTTAACTAATATTTCTGCTATGATGGTTGAGTAACTGCACATTTTCACCATTTCATCATTGTTATTATTATTATTGGTATTATTATTATTACAGTAAATATCTTTTGTTTCCTGTGAATAGTTCTAAAAAATTTCAATTTGGTTTTTGTTTCTACATTATATGTATTCTAGACAGAAGTCACCTTTTTTAAAAATTTTGTTCTTCATATTACACATATCAAATTTTTGGGGGTACTGTGATAATATGAATCACAGTCTCCACTTATAAGTAGTAAGTAGTTAAAAATGTGGTCATAGATTTATTATACACTTTTATTATGTAGTGAATGCAGCTTCTATAGCTGGTGTACATGACATCAGGCGGTGCATACTCAAAGAGGGTCTGAGAGCAAGGAGCAAATATTCTGCTGTTGGTGGCCCTGAGAGTATCGGGTTTTTATACTGTGGTGCTAGCCAATGTAACTTAATAAATAAATTGTTTACTAGTTCAACATTTATTCAAGCTATCATGGGAAATAATCAGATATTTAACTGTTATTATAAAACTGTAACAGGTCTTCATACTCTGTTATTGCTTTCTCAGTCTGACTCCAGAATTGATTCAAGTTTTGACTTTGCTGTCAATGAGATAGTCTCATGAGCCCTCACTCTGTTCTGTTCCAGTTACTTTAGTACAGTTTCTTCTATTCTGCTCCATGCATAGTTACAGTACATGGCACCCTATGCTACTTGTCATACTTCTGCTTTGGAGAAGACACTATCATTAGAAGTTCAGAACATTTAACAACCACTTACTTGAATCATCAGTAAATCTGACTAAGGAGCCTTGGCCAACTTACAAACAGCTTTACTCCCATAAAAGAATTAATATCAATGGCTGACAGTGGTCAGTCATCCACTGAGTGCCAACCATTTACCCAAATGCAGCTGCTCGTTGCATACACTGCCACATGTTATCACCCACTGATCACTAATTCTACACTATTGGCAGCTGATACAACACATGTGTGAGCTCAGACTATCTACCTGGCTTAATAGAGCTCATAAAATCCTACTACCTTAGTCATTTTACTGTGTCAGCTCTGCCAAAGCACCTCAAGATCCAAGACTCTTTATATATCATATTGACTTTCTTATTTTCACAAAGGAATGTTGTTATCCTTGTATAGTTCCCAGTGGCCCATATCTAGGCCTCAGAATCTTTCTTTCTGAAAATAGGTCAAAATTAATTATATTCTCACTGTAATTTCAACTTACGATATTCTGGCAAGCAGTTTGGGATGTTTTACAGAAATAGCATCCATATCACTGCAACAATATCTTACTGGGCAATAGCAATGAAAGTTACACCACTTGGGAAGCTATCATGCAACTGAAATGTAGTGAAGGCTTACATGGACTTAGGGAATGCATAATTTATCCACACATATTGTTACAAACCTAAATATGAGTTTTTGATGCTGAGAAACTTTAGAATGATTAGTAACACTTATTTCTGATTAACTCCTACATGTTCTTAATATGCCTTGGAAATATTTCTTTCTAAAGCTAAAGCTACATCTTCTGGCCATGTCAGGTCTTTCAGTATCAACTGGCTGCCAAGTCAGACTCTAACAATGGTGTCATTCAGGTGCAATAAAAAGAGGCATGGAATCAGTATAACATTACCACAGCCTTTGAAACCTTCCCAGAACTTGGAGCTACTACTTCTCACTCAAGAAGATCCCAACTGGCATTACAAATCTGGGTACACACAATTCCAGTCTTCCCACCCAAGCAATATTGGGAATCAAACACAAGTTTTCCACATATCAGACATACTGAAAAATTAGCTATGAGGGAAGACAAAAATTTCTTTCTACTTCAGAGGAGATGCATGAGCTGCTCACATTTCATTTTTCAAAGGAAACTGCTGGTGGTTTCTTGAGAATGTTCATAAAAACAAATTCTTTCTTGTGTGTTACTGACAAAATTTCTAAATATTCCCTGCACACTGTGTCAACAGACATTTATGAAAGAAGATTTCTAGGCTACTGATATTACTTAACAGAAATATCTTCAGATTCAAGATCATAAAAAGAGACTTCAATCATGATGTGTCAATATTTCACTAATTCAGTAGGAAACACATATAATGTTCAATAACTAGCTTTAGTTTTGTACAGCACTGAGTAAAGACTTACTCTCCTCTCCTTTGTTTTGTCTTGTATTCAATTGAAGGCTTGTTAGATGGTGTCATATGGATGCTAGATGCAGTCATTGGGCAGGCTGTTTCTCTGCTAGTCAACATAATTCCTCCCATTGCTCCACGTTGTGGAGACCTAAAACCATAAAATGGACAGAGAAATTTGACAATGATTGCATCCAACTGAAGATCAGTATTCTGTCACTATCATATTATGACAGTGTAGAACCAGTAAGCTTGTTGTACAGCTAATGTGATGATCTGGGCTCACATGATTCTTTGGTTGACCTCTTTGCATCCTCAGGATGGTTGTGTTACCATCCTTTGATACTAATGTCCATGACCAACCTTTACCCCTTAATTACCTAAGTTGTAAAGCCTTCCTCAGATCTAGTCCTGCCAACTGGCTACATACAAGAGAGCAATATTTGTTTCAGTGTGATTAATCATAAAATCATGTTCATGTGTGAGTAAAATATTTGAACTCCCCAAAAAATTCTTATTTTTAAGGATTTCCCTCCACATTTACTGCTATGTATTAATATTGATTTTTCTTTCCCACTTATGTTATAACATCTCTGAAATTGTTTTGAGTCACTAGTAATTCTATAATTATTGAAGTATTTTTTTTATTTAAAGTAATATGGGATCATACAGGTCTTTATCAAGGGTAAATTTGCATTGCTTGCACAGTTTGTGTGTCTTTTTCTTTAGTCACAAACTTATGAGGGTTTGAGAAGCTCTTACAGTTAGTGTGAAGAAATCTTTTAATTACAATTTTTTTTGTCTGCTAAACACCATACTGGAAGTATAACTGAATTTTTTAGTATGAACTGGAGGGAAGTGAAGAGGATTTTTATCTCTAGTAAATAAAATATTTCTCAGAGAACACAGTGCCAAAGAAAATGTAGTGAGAGAAACAGTACAGTGATACCTCAGTTTTTTAACCCTGTGAAAAGGCATTTGAAACAGTTCACTGGAGTATCCTCCTGCAGAGCCTGGTTGTTAGTGCAAACTTAAAAGATAGATAACTGATAAGGCATCTGTACACAAGACAAAAAGTAGCAATGATGAAACAAGTGAGTGTTGGAAGAGGTGTTAGGTAAGATTTTTGTTTGTCACTAACACTTTTCAATATTTATATTGAGAAATTAATGGATAAATCTGTTAGGAAAACAAGAAGCCTAATAATAGGATGAGAAATTATAAATACAATTAAGTATAAATATAAACAAATAGTCTTCACAAAATGAGGGGAAAAAACTACAATTTATGCTGGATAGGATTGTAAAAAACTATTTAGTAAGTACAATTGAGGGAAAAGCCAAAGTGATGACCTTTGTCAAATATGAATTGTAGTTCAAATATAACTGGAAGTGAACACCTTGGATGAAATAAAATGTTATAGCTACTTAGGACATTTGGTGACAGAAAACAAAAACCGTTCATAAGAAATAAGGGGTAAAATATCTATAGGAAAAAGAGTTTCCAAAAGATGAAAGGCTTCTTGAAAGGAACAAATTTAAAAAGTAGATACAAGAAGAATGAAAGAGATTCACCAAGTGCTTTGTCCAGAATATTTTGTAAGATGATGGCGGCGCGTGTAGACGTACTAATAAACCGATCCGCGGAAAATTGCGAGTTTTTAAATCCTGTGTGTGTAAAATGCAGTAAGAAGGTGAAATATGGTGATAAATTATGTTCGTAGTCACAGAAATGGATCCATCGGCAATGTTTAAATGTCTTAGAGGAAAAAAACATGACCTGTGACTGTGGAAATGTGCACTGTAACTATCGTCATATCGTGTGTTTACAAACGGAATGCGAAGAAGAATGCACGACTTCTTCATTAAAATATGATCTTATGTTAGCTAAACTATATGTAGAGAAGCTTGAATCAGTGATAGTGTACAGAAGCTGGAAGAAGTGATAGACCATTCAAAAGGTAGTGAAACGGTTGTAAACGAACAAAACGGTAACTTTATCAGGCCTAAAAAGTTTTGTCGTGTTAATCGTAACGAAAACAACTTTCGTCTCCCACAAGCAAATAAGTTTGAATTTTTAACGTGTGATGAATATGAAATATGTGAAAAGAGCCAAAGAAAGGAAGTACTTTCATCAAATGCAGCGACCACAAATCATTTCAGTAGGCCTACGAAGTCCTGTAATAACAAGAAAGGAAATACCAGAAAATACATGGAACATACTTATCGTGCAAACAAGCTATCTACCAATACAGGTAAGAAGAAAAAAGAAGATATTGTCATACTTTCAGACAGTCATGGAAAGGGCTTAGCCGACATTTTGTGTAACATGCAAACTATATTCAAGGTTAGTGGAATAACGAAACCGGCTGCCCCTTTGCGCAAAGTTTTAAAAGACTGTGAACATTCTTTGAAGCTTGGAAGCAACTGTCTAATAATAGGAGGTGCTAATGATGCTTATAGGAACGAGGGCAAACTCGCCACAAGAGCTCTAAGAAGTACATTACAGAAAATTACAGATGTTAACTTCTTCATTGCCAGTATCCCATAAAGACATGATCTTATAGAAGAATCCCTGTGTCAACAAAGAAATCACAGTTACTAATAGGAAATTTGAGAAAATCTGCCAAAGCCTCCCAAATGCCACATATGTGGACGTACCATCCGCAGAGAGAAGTCATTTTACAAGGCATGGGCTTCACAGAAATAAACTTGGAAAATCATTCATTAGTCGAGAAATCCTTAATGCAGTGAAGGCAGTTAAGGACAAGAATAGCACGACCATACCACTTCGACCACCAAACACAGCAACTGAAAATTTCCAACAAGAAAATGAAACTGAATCACTGACAATAGGTCCAGCACTAGAATCTCCACTTTCGTCAAAAACAGCTGAGATAAATGATTCAACTAGGACAGAAGTTTCCAAAGCAGTTTCAGCAAAAGCAGCTACATACTACGCAACTGCATCATTAACAAGAAAAAAAACGCCTGATGTGCCAACAGCCAATGACCTTTCATCAGTATTGGCCGCTCCTCAGTCTTCAACAGTGAAAGACTTTTCACCAGCTTCACCATCATCAGCAGTAACAGAAGCAAACAGAAGAAGCACAAGAACCAGGAAACTTTCAACTCTGCAGGATTTTTGGTACTCGGCCTCAGTTACAAGACTAACATAAGGCAGATACACCAACTTCCAGGTCAAACCGGCAACAGACTCACCTCCACTGTCATCAACAGAAGAATAACCATGCCACCAGCCCATCTGAAGGATTTCTTAGCATCAGGTCTAAAGGGAAAGGCGCCACCAAGATAAGTGAAAACAAATGCCTAACAGTGTTTCACCAAAACATTCAAGCCATAAAGAACAAAGCACGACAGCTAGAAGTAGAATTGGAAAAATTTGATAGCCAAATTTTGTGTATCACTGAACACTGGTGCAAAGGGAAGCAAATTGAACACATTGCATTAGCCTTATTTGACCTTGCATGTTACTATAGCAGAATCTCAATGAATGGTGGAGGTTCATGTATCTATGTAAAAAAAGGTATGTAATTTAAAGTAAGATATGATCTTTTAGATATAGGTGAGGACAAACATTTCGAACTTTCCGCTGTTGAAATAATAGGACCTGGTATAGCAAAAAAATTAGTCATATTTTGTGTGTACCGCTGTCCTAGTGGAGACATTGATATATTCTTCTCAAAACTGAATCAAAGATTAGACAAGGTTTCTGGACCAAAAGCAAATGTAATTATCTGTGGTGACTTAAACATTAATATGATGAAGCCTGATAAGGCTAGCAACATATACGTGAATATTCTAAGCTGTTATGGAATATCCTCCCTTGTCAATTGTCCAACTAGAATAACGAAAGAATCCTCCTCATCTATAGATCATGTAGCTACAGATATTGATAGTAAAAAAATGTCATATTGTTGTCCAAAACCTGGGCCTAGCAGACCACCTCTGCCAGATCTTAAAAACTAACGTTCATGTAGAAACTCCTCCTAAACTTTGTACATACAAAGGAATGTTTTCCAAATCAGCCCTGCATCAGTTTAAATCCCAGCTAGAATATGAAGATTGGAGGAAAGTCTATGCAGAAACCAACGCAAATCAGAAATTTATCAAGTTCATGTCAATTTTTAAACTCAGATTTGAAGAGATGTTTCCCAAAACTCTTTATCAAATTAAAACTACAAAGAGAAATCAGTGGGTGACTACAGGTATCAAAAAATCCTCATAAACTCTTAGATATATCAATTCCATAAAAAATAATCAATCTAACCCAGAAGTTCTGCAATCCTACAAAAAGTACAGGAAAATTTACAGAAAGGTGTTGCTAGCCACAAGAAAACTTTCAAACAACAAAATATTACTTGAAGCTGAAAACAAGAGCAAAGCAGCCTGGAACATCATCAAACAGGATACATCTAACTTTTCTAAAAAGGACCTCAATTCACATATTAAAAACAAAGATGTACCAGTAGGTAACCCTAAAAAATTAGCTGATTTTGTAAACTCATATTTCAGTAGTATTGCAAAAAAATTACAGCAGAAATTTCCAGATACGTATGATTTACCTACTCAGAACCGGCCAACAAACTCAATGGTGCTCTTGCCAACTATAGAAAGGGAAGTGGCACTAGTAGTACACCAACTAAAAAATAAAACTTCAGTAGGACTTGATGAAATCCCAGTCTGTGTAATTAAAGATTGTATAGACTCCATAAAGGGCCCATTAACAGACATAATTAATGAATCTTTCGAATCTGGATACTTTCCGGAGTACCTAAAACAAGCAAAAGTTATACCTATCCTTAAAAACGGAGATGTGGAAAATGTAGAGAACTACAGGCCGATCTCTATACTGTCTATCATTTCTAAAATAATAGAAATACTAGTCAAAAAGAGACTGCTAAATTACCTGAGTAAATATAATCTTCTTTCCAATGACGAATTTGGTTTTAGGCCCGGAAAAGGCACACAATATGCTATAGCACAGTTCACTAAAGTAATTTAGAAGCACTGGACAAAGGTGAAAATGTAAGTGGTATCTTTTTAGACTTGTCCAAGGCCTTTGATACAGTTGACCACAAAATCTTACTTCATAAATTAGGGCAAATAGGAATAAGAGGTGTGACAAAGAAGTGGTTCAAATCATACTTGGAAAACAGAGTTCAGCGAGTTGAGATATCACAAGTTTCAAACAATTCCCTTATAAAACACCTGTCTGACCCAGAAAATGTGAATATAGGCGTCCCACAGGGAAGTGTATTAGGCCCAATATTGTTTCTTATATACATTAACGACTTCCCACAAAGTATCAGACATGGCGAAAAAATACTTTTTGCTGATGACAGCAACATAGTAATAACAGGTGAAAATCCAACACAACTGTCAGAAAGAGCAAACAAGGCTCTCAATGATGTCCACAACTGGTCATTAAAAAATAAAGTAACCCTAAATGTAAAGAAAACTATATTAACTTCCAATTGAACAAAAAAAACACAATGCCACTAGAATAAAAGTTAATAATAATGAATTAGAATGTGTAACAAGTACCAAATTCGTAGGGATGAATGTAGACAGCCAACTGATATGGACAAACCATGTCAACATTTTGGCAAAGAAATTGTCCACAGCATGCTATGCTCTTAGAATCCTTGCACCGATATGCAATAATACCTGTCTTAAAATAACATATTAGAGATATCTACACTCAGTCCTCAGCTATGGGATCATGTTTTGGGGAACAAGTGCCAGTAACATACAAACTGTGTTCAAAGTACAAAAAAGAGCCATAAGGATAATAACAAATAGCAACAACAGGGCCCACTGTCTAGAATTATTTAGAAAGCTAGGAATTCTAACTGTTTCTTGTGAGTATATCTTTCACAACATAATGTTCATTAAGAAAAATCTCAACATGTACAACACAAACAGCCTAATACATGGCCATGAAACAAGAGCTTGTCACCACCTCCATCTAGATAGAAAGAACAAGGCAAAGACGCAAAAAAGTATATTTTACAATGGGATAAAACTGTACAACAAATTACCACAAGAAATTACAGAAATAAATGAGCCCCTCACTTTCAGACAAAAGCTTAAAACCTTTTTAGTAAGTAAAAGTTGTTATACTGTAAAAGAATATTTAACATAGATGTAGATTATTAGCAACATATGTCATTATCACCAAAATATTACGTAATTATAAATATGTGTATGACTAGTTATAAAAACTACACAAAATATGAGAAACCTGTTTCATTGTAAATGTAAATGTATGCTCATGTGTTGTAATCTGACGACATCCATACAATATTTAATGTTCCACGGATGAATAAATAAATAAATAAATAAATATAGCATAGTGAATCAGTGACAGCCATAAAGAAAGAAGGAAATACTTGGCTAACTCTGATATGCTCTTTGTGAGAAAAATGTGTAATGTGAAATGGCTGGGCAGATTAAGAATGCAGAAAGAAATATGTACAAGGACAGCAGGGTGAAAAGAAACTAGTGGAAATATGGGTAATGAGTAAAGCATCACCAATGGGACATATATTGCAAAAATAATTTTCCTCTAACAAAGAGTCATCAAATGAAAGATTGCGGGGAAAAGAGAGAGAGAGAGAGAGAGAGAGAAAGAAAGAAAGAAAGAAAGAAAGAAAGAGAGAGAGAGAGAGAGAGGGGTGGGATTCTGCACAATTTTAAAAATATAAGAAGTTATCGACAGATTAAGGATTTTTATGCTCTTCCCAACCTAAGGATATATTAGTATATAGAGATGACCATAAAACAACATATTCCAAAGTGGCTGCTTCCAATTTGAAGCATGGAGGATGGTCTCACGTACTTTGACCAAAATTACTTATGAAACTTTTGAATCTTATACTTGTAATGAAGCAAAAGGCATCTACTTTTGTGCTACGGCTCCACCTGGTATAGAAGAAGGACCCTGTGATTGGCTTAACAGAAGATGTCATAACAAGGGTGATGCAAGGCAACCCAGTAACAGGGGCAGGTAGGCATTCGTGCATAATAAGCTATATTCAGACTACGCTAACATTCCAGAAGTTTCTGCCCAGAGCTTTGGAATGTTGAAACTACTACACTATTAGGGAAGAGAAGTGCTGCCATTTCAGAAACAGTGATGGACTGACTTTGCATAAACATTACCCAATTCAGACAGGCAACATCATTCAGCATCATGAACAAACTACAATGTAATGATGATGCCAGATATCATCAAGAAATATGTTACTGAACTGCTACTACCAGCTGCTATCATCATTAACTGTGGTTGTGCTGTTTGCACTAAGTGCTGCTGACTTAGTGCATTCCAGCAGGTAACCCACCTACTGGCTAATTTCTACCCCTTGTCACATGTCTGCCTTGGGGTTTCATGGTCCATGCTTGTGCCACTTAGCTACCATAACCTCTGCTGGCAAACTCTGCAGCTGTTTGGTTCCCTGTGTGGGCATATTCTGCTCCTGTACCATACTTTGTGTGGGCAAATTCTGCTTCTGTTTGAGACTCCAAGAAGGCACATTCTGTCACCGATTGACGTCCTGTGTGGGTAAAATTCATCACTACAAGCCCCTGCTGTCCACCCTGAGCCCACAGTTTGGCTCTGTATGCTTTGGTGCTTCCCATGTTAAGCTGTGTATCAGTACCAGTTTAGTTTGACAGCCTCCTCCAGCCAGGTCATGCGATCCTGCCTTGCGTCTGTGCCACACACATAGTATGACCTGCTGCCTGCTTCACCAGAGGTAATACTGCATGCTGGCCATGACATAAGGCCACCTTTTGATCTAAGCATCCTACACTGACTGTGACCAGTCTGCAACTTGGGGCTGCTGATCACCACTTAGTAGCACCACATCTCATGTATTTTACCACAAAAAATGGAAATGAGCATATGGCGTCAGTGGCTGGGAGTTCCCAGGCAAAAAGTTGAGCCACCAAGTGCTAGTTTTATTGAGTGCGACGCCACAGTGGGCAACTTGCATGTCGGCAGTGGGGATGAAATGATAATGAGGACAGCACGACACCCAGTCCCTGAGGGGAGAAAATCTCCCACCCCAGACAGGAATCGAACCCAGGCCCCCATGCATGTCTTTCCAACATGCCGACCGTTCAGCTATTGTGGCGGACATTTTGCAACAGAATAAGTATAAATAAGAAACTTCTGTTTTTATGAATGGGTGTTGGACAACCACCTGGCACCTACTCATGCCTACCCACCACACCAGTGCAATAATGCCATGGGTGAAGAGAAGGCCTTCCTTACCCCTAGCAACCTGTTTCCTCCACCCACCATAGAGATCATATACTCCCAATCTGTATTTCTAAGGTCTAGGCAAACACACATAATGCTATAAGCATAAAATAACAATACATCTAAAAGTTATGTGCTGACTGGAATAAAATGTAATCACAGTGTGGGACACAGGATAATGCATAAAAATAAGTCTAAAGGGGTCTGAATATTATCATTTTCCAATTTGTTGTTGAAGTTCTTCCTGCAGTGTACAGAAGAATGTTTGTTAAGTACCCTCTTACCTCTTACCTTTATATTGGATATTTTTTGTATTTTAAACTTAGTAATACCCTATATTTGCATGTAGATGATATTTTGTAAACATAATTAATGGTCTTCCTTGTAAGTAAGCTAAGATGATTCTGTCAAAGAAAATAGTGGTTGCTGTTGCCACTTTTGTAAGTACTACACACTATCATACTAAATCACAGACTGAGTTAGTAAATCATACATAATAATTATTGTACAAACTTTATGAATGTCATGAGATATGTTAAGAGACATCATTTGTTAAAAGGCAATAAAAATGAAAAAAACCCTTAAAAATTACAGGACATCATTGAGATACAGATGTAATTACCTGCCACACACGCTTTGCACTGATATGACAGTAAGAAACTGGTCTCATTTACCATGTTTATTTGCCTGTACTGTCTACCATTTCCCACAGACTTGCATTTGAGAAGACTTGTGGGCTAGTCCACAACTGTTCAGCTAGATTTTGGTTCTCTGTAGAATCCAACCCCATCCCTAACAGAGAATGTTGGTCATTTGAAACTGAAATTCACAGGTTGCATATTGTGACTGAAGCTGACAGTCTCCATATTAGCTAGAAGACTAAAAAACTGAATTCCAGGAGCATGAATTTTTCCATATTTCATTAATAAAGCTGTGCAAGCCATGCCTCAGTAGCAATCAAGATACCAGAAAGAAGAAGCAAATAAGATGTTGTTAGTTCCACAGTGTTTTTTCCACATGTGAGAAGTCATTTCTTAAAAATAATAAGGATCAAGGGGTTAGTTTGATACAAGTGACCTTTCTGACATCAGAAATTTCTCTAAGAAAGGTTAGTGAGAATCTACTGTGAAAAGCAAGGATCTGGGTCACTGTAATAAATATTATACAGGGTGTTACAAAAAGGTATGGCCAAACTTTCAGGAAACATTCCTCACACACAAATAAAGAAAAGATGTTATGTGGACATGTGTCTGGAAACGCTTAATTTCCATGTTAAAGCTCATTTTAGTTTCGTCAGTATGTTCTGTACTTCCTCGATTCACCGCCAGTTGGCCCAACTGAAGGAAGGTAATGATGACTTTAGTGCTTGTGTTGACATGCGACTCATTGCTCTACAGTACTAGCATCAAGCACATCAGTATGTAGCATCAACAGGTTAGTATTCATCACGAACGTGGTTTTGCAGTCAGTGCAATGTTTACAAATGCGGAGTTGGCAGATGCCCATTTGATGTATGCATTAGCACGGGACAATAACTGTGGCGCAGTACGTTTGTATCGAGACAGATTTCCAGAACGAAGGTGTCCCAACAGGAAGACGTTCAAAGCAATTGATCGGCATCTTAGGGAGCACGGAACATTCCAGCCTATGACTCATGACTGGGGAAGACCTAGAATGACGAGGACACCTGCAATGGATGAGGCAATTCTTCGTGCAGTTGACGATAACCCTAATGTCAGTGTCAGAGAAGTTGCTGCTGTACAAGGTAATGTTGACCACGTCACTGTATGGAGAGTGCTACGGGAGAACCAGTTGTTTCCGTACCGTGTACAGCGTGTGCAGGCACTATCAGCAGCTGATTGACCTCCACGGGTACACTTTTGCGAATGGTTCATCCAACAATGTGTCAATCCTCATTTCAGTGCAAATGTTCTCTTTACAGATGAGGCTTCATTCCAACGTGATCAAATTGTAAATTTTCACAATCAATATGTGTGGGCTGATGAGAATCCGCACGCAATTGTGCAATCATGTCATCAACACAGATTTTCTGTGGGCAGGCATTGTTGCTGATGTCTTGATTGGGCCCCATGTTCTTCCACCTATGCTCAATGGAGCACGTTTTCATGATTTCATACGGGATACTCTACCTGTGCTGCTAGAACATGTGCTTTTACAAGTACGACACAACATGTGGTTCATGCACGATGGAGCTCCTGCACATTTCAGTCGAAGTGTTCGTATGCTTCTCAACAACAGATTCGGTGACCGATGGATTGGTAGAGGCGGACCAATTCCATGGGCTCCACACTCTCCTGACCTCAACCCTCTTGACTTTCATTTATGGGGGCATTTGAAAGCTCTTGTCTACGCAACGCCAGTACCAAATGTAAAGACTCTTCGTGCTAGTATTGTGGATGGCTGTGATACAATACACCATTCTCCAGGGCTGCATCTCCGCATCAGGGATTCCATGCGATGGAGGGTGGATACATGTATCCTCACTAACGGAGGACATTTTGAACATTTCCTGTAACAAAGTGTTTGAAGTCACGCTGGTACATTCTGTTGCTGTGTGTTTCCATTCCATGATTAATGTGATTTGAAGAGAAGTAATAAAATGAGCTCTAACATGGAACGTAGGCATTTCCGGACACATGTCCACATAACATATTTTCTTTCTTTGTGTGTGAGGAATGTTTCCTGGAAGTTTGGCCATACCTTTTTGTAACAACCTGTATATTGGCCAAAGCACACAAACTATACAAAAACAATACAATGAATGCAGGTAGCACATACTGCATTCTTCACCTGAATAAATCTGCAGTGGCTGAGTATTACATGTCCGCTCACTACTCTATTAATTATGAACACCTTCAAAAACTGGCCACGATCACATCTTTGTGGGTTTGTGAGGTTAAGGAAGCAGTGAAAAACAAGTCATAGAAAATATAAGCAATCAATATGAGGGTTTCAAATTAGACAATTCCAGTACTTGGATTCTGCTTGTATCTCTTATATGCTGTCATAGTAATTTCTCTTATGAATCTAGAACACATCACAATTTGGCTGACTGAAGAATTGTTGCGTAAGATTTATTGCCCTGCATCTTCCACCTTCAGTTCTATTTTTAATTATGGTTATTGCATTTTTTGATGAATTCCTTGTATTATGATACTGGTACCTTAAGGAACTGCACAACAATGAACTCAGAAGACAATGGAAGACACTCAATGACAATGACTATAGGATTTATAACTAAAATATCAGGAGAAATAGGTTGGAAAATTATGAAAGAACTAATTGCACAAACTGTTTCACTGATTCCTCTATAATAGTGTGGCCTGAACGAATCATTGAAATGATATAGTTGTTTTCCATTACTTTGAGACCATTTGCAGCTGTTAATGAACCACATCTTCCCAAACAACAATGGAATTTTTGTGGTTGACTATGTGCCATGTCACCAGGCCAAAATTGTTTGCAGTTCAGTTGAAAAACATTGTGGCCAATTTCAGCGAATGATTGGACCATCCAAACTGCTCAACATGAATGCAATAAAACATTTACAGGACATAATTAGGAATTCAGTTCCTGCAAAAATCTTGCACTGGCAAAATTTTCACATTTATGGTTGACTACAAAGACAACATGGCCCAGTATTTCTGCAGGGGACTTCCTATGATGTTTTGAGTCCACATGAGATTTACCTGCTGCAGTACACTGGGCAAAGGCAGGTCTGAAACAATATTAGGAAATATCGCATGACTTTGGTCACCTCAGTGTAAAGTTAAGTGTAGGAGCACATAAAATTTCATGGCATTTACTTCAACAATACTGTGTCATATGTAACATCAAAATTATGTAAGCAGGAATCAGTTGACAAACCATTTGTGCTAGTATTCTCTAGTATTACAGCTTAATGTGGAAGTAATTTATCAGAGATTACTGTCACTTAAATTGATTTCTTATGTTCTTTTTTTGAGTAGTATACTTTTCCTTAAACCATTCTGATAAAATAATTTTAAGTGCACTGTAGGCAACATAATCACCTATTTTTGGACTATGTTGAAACATCTGAGGCCAAGATATTTGTGGCCTGTTATGAACATTAGAAGCCTATTGTAGGGCAAATCAACTGACTGCCCAGTCCCTGTGTTTTCTTCCTGTATGGACATCTTAAGGTTAAAATTATTTAAATTCCCTTTAATACTGAGAAGGTAACTATACATATAGAAGCTAGGAAGTGTCATAATATTAAGATCTTTGAAATGAGTTTTACATGCATCTCTTAAAAATTGTTACTATAAATCTCATAGCCTCCTTGTTGCCCCCTGAAAACAATTTTTGAGTCAAAGCAGTTACCCCATAGAAGAATTCCACAGGTAAGGTGAGAGTGGAAAAATACAAAATATGTATATACCAATAGGGTTTCGCTTACATTATTCCAGAATTTGTACATCAGATAAATCACTCAAGACAGTCTGGAGCACATTTTTTCCGTGTTACTCACCTAGGTGAGTTTCTGGTCAGTGTAGAGACCTGACAGTTAGATTATTTTGTAATCTTCACTTGAGACACTACAACTGAAAACAGTAGGTATAGTTTTCTTATAATTAATTTGCAGGCAATTTGCCTGGAACCAGCTACCATATCTGTCCATTGCTATATTTATGTTATGTCACAGCTTCTCTATATAATCAAATTGTATAATTAGAGTTGTATCATCTGTGTATAATAGTGACTCATATGGCAAGAATGTGGGGAAAGGACCAAGTACTGAGCTCTTTGGCATACCTTTTGCAGCAGACAACCAGTCTAATATTTGATTATATTTACTAAATGGTATGTGGCTCAATAAAGTGAAGAGCATTCCTTCCAGCTCTGCAGAACCTGCACTTTATGATAAGTCTACTGTGGGAGACAGTGTTAAGAGCTTTTCTCAACTCCAGAAGAGTTGTACAGGTTGTTCCCTTACAGTCATAGGAAACTATGTTGTGAAGAGTTAACTAGGTTACTTTCCTCAGAATGCTGGTTCATGTGTTTGTGCATATAATTTGCTCAGGTACGGAGTGTGCCAATTCTGCCAATACCTCATTTCTCGAGGTTTATTACACCAGTTCAATTTTCTGAATTTTTTGTGTGATATTTGGGACAACATGAGTAATCTTTTCTACCAATAACCATAAAAATTTCTTTGTTGACTTATAATTTGTAAACCATCACAAATAGTAGCCAACTGTGTGAATTTGCTACCTGCATCATGTGTATGGCATCATACTTTTTGTGAAATGGATTTTAAAGTAAAAACAGTTGTGTAAGTAAGAGGAGGTATAATTGATGTTACAGTCAAGGAGGAAAAATATCTTTCTCATTCTCCTTACACATGTTCAATACAATGCCTCCCCACATCTGAACTAAACAATAATCAAACATATCTTTCACCAACATTCGTGTCACTGTACTGGATAGCACCCTCCATAGATCTGTATGTTGAATGGGTGAGATTTAGACACCTGTCTTGACTTCTAGAGTCTGATAATCTGTGGATTCCATCACAGCAAACAATTGCTGGAATGACTTCACAGCTGGATTCTTTCCCTTTCCTAGTAAATTCTACATCTCAAATTATCTATGCACTCTTCAAATCATCATAGAGTTTGTAGTGGATACAGTACCAGTATCATTTTACTCGCTTATTGTTCCATTTCCAATTAATACATGGGAAGAATGACTTTCAATATGCCATTTAGTAGGCAGGAATTTATCTAATGTTGCTGTCATGATCGCTATGCTAGGTAGTTTTGCAACATTTAAAACTTTTCTAGTTTCATTTCAGAACTCATCTTCACAGAATTTTAAAACTTGTGAGCCTCTCATGAAGGGTAATGATAATTTCTGTGATGACCTCTTGCAGACTACTCAAGCTTGAGAGTGATTCAAAACTTTGCTCTTAATATTCTGTATCTTCTACATAATTCAGTTTGAACGGACTACAAATGACCAAAAATACAGTATCACTGAATGTATATGTTACAACTTTGACACTGATAGAACATGACTAATTTTTAGGGTGTTTTACACAAACACTGAATCCACTGCACTTTAATCAATCTCTTCAATGGCAATACACAACTATTAACATCATTTACTAGTTCCACAAGTCAGTTTTCAATTACAAGTAACATAAAATTCCAAGTGCTGCACCATTCAGTACTCTGCAAGTGCAATAGCATGATTCACACAGAATAATGAAGTTGACACATTTGTCTCAGAAGTTAATAAGATTACAAAAACACATTGAATATTATGTACAGAGCCCTTTTGTGATTATTATTGCCAGTGAAATTACCAATCACATACCAAAATATATTTGAAGGGTTAGTCTTAAAATGTGTGCATAGTTTCAAGGTAGATGCTGAGTACTATGATTCTAATACTGTCCATATTGTGAAACAGAGGTAGAAACTGCTGAGATAGTCCTGTTATGTAAGCTGCACAATATGTGGACAGATTCACAGGTAACAAGAACCCATTTCGTCCAGTTCATTGATGAGATGGGTTCTCCTTCAGAGTGCCTTTTAATCAATAAATAAACTGTCACCCATTGTGGAACATTAGCTACTGACATCTCAAAGTGCTTGTTTTCACAAATCTAGATTTTGTTTATCTATTGTATCCTTAAGTTAATGCAAGGAAATTTTGGTATGCTTCCTCTCTAAAGAAAACAGCCAATGGCCTTCCCCATCCATCTCCTCCTGGGGTTTATAATCTGGTTCACTGTCAATGTGCCATTAAATGCTAGTACCCCTATTTTCCTTTCTTATTTTGTAAATGATGTTTCAGGTATTTAACAACTTTTCAATTGAGCCATATGATAAAATCAAGTTCTGTTCCTGCTAATAAAAATCAGGAGCAGCTGCTGCTCTGATTCAACATGTGTAAATGAGGCAATGTTAAGTAATGCATCAGCTAATGACTGATTTGTGTATTCTTTAAGTAGTTAGATGTCCGTTAAAGATGAAATGTTGCTGGGATGTACCTCAACTTACAAAACAGCCAAGAAAGGGGATAAAATCTGTTATGCTACTTCATGTAACCATTTCATAATGACTGATAAAATGAATGAATTGTCTGAAATAGCCTGCCTTTAATCCCAAAACAATTTACTGAAGGCACGTAGATGAAGAGTGTGGCAGCAAAATTGTTTCTGCTTGCGCTTTAAGAACAGAGAATGACTCATGTGTGACAATGCGCTACAATTTAGAAGAACAGACACTAATCGCTTCTCAATTTTATTAAAAAATCATTTTGGGCTCTGAGACTTGATTTTATACATATGACTCTTAAAATGAAGAACAAGTGAGTGAGTGGAAGACTGGCACGTCAACCCAAGGTAAGAAAGCAAAACAGGAAAGAACTAACACTGTATTGTTTTCTTTGTTTCTGGTGTTGAGGGGATATGTTCACTATGAATTTGTTGCCCAAGCTACCACAGTTAATGAGCATTAACACATTCACTTGGTTAAACAACTGAGGCTTACGTTTTAACAGCCAAAATTAGGATTCTACACCACATAAATGCTCCTAGCTACACAGTGGTGTCAGGTAGTGTTTAGCAAAAAAGTAAAAGAAAAGGTATTTTGGTATTCTCCTTGCTGCCCAAAATGATATAACCCTAGAAAGGGGCATTTTTTAGATTGAATAGCTGAAGCACATCTGATTGGAGACACTATTCAGCAAAAATGTAGGTAACTACTACTGTCACTGGGAATTGCTTTTGTGATAACCAGGCCAAAAACTTCTTGCTGTATGGGTACACTACTATGCTGCATGAAGAAACTCTGAAAACTTTCATATTTACTTGTGCAACAGACATGTAAACAAGACAATAACCATAACAGATGGCCTTATAACTCAGAAACTAACCATTTATGGTCTAACTTTAATTTACATATTTCTTCTTATTTTTGCACAAGTAATCATGTTGGGAAGTCTTACCAACTATTTTGTGTATGTCCCATACTATAAGCAGACCTGACATAAAATCTAAAGTGTTGCATCCATTAAATTTAATACACTCTCTGCACAATTTCCAGAGGAATGAACTTGTGTTTTGGTATTGCATCTTTTACAGAATTAGGAAGGAGCTTCTGTTTGGTTGTGGTGCCTTACCCTGTACAGGATCCATGCTCATGGGTAGAACCAGTTGTAGCTGCACCCTCTGCTGAGCCATCCTCATATGATGTTCTGCTGCTGTTGCACAGAGATTCTACCGTATACATGCTTTTCAGTGGGATGGGGAGAGGCCCCCGCTGTGGAGGCAGTGAGAGGGCCAACTGGGATGGGGGTAGAGATTGCCTAACACCAGCTGGCCACAGCCCTGCTTGCTTCTCCCTGCAACAGCACAAACACATCCATGCCACTCTACAGCTCTGCCCCTTAAATAAGTGTCACATACAGTAATTTTGATACACTCTCTGCACAATTTATGGAAGAATGAACTTGGCACTTCCTGTTTCAGAATTTCACATTTGACAAAATTAGCAAGGATCTTCTGTTTGGTTGTGGTGCCTTACCCTGTACAGGAGCTTTGCTGGTGGCGAGACACAATCGTAGTTGCACACTTTTCTGAGCCATCTTCATGTGCTGTACTACTGCTGCAGCATAGGGACGCTGCAGTATACGTAACCTTTGATGCAGTGGGGACAGGCATTGGCAGCATATGCCGTGAGGGACCCAATGGGGCTAGAGGTGCAGGCTGTCTGACACCAGCCTGCCACAACCCAGCTTGCTCCTCTCTGCAACAGCACAAACACATCCATGCCACTCTGCAGCTCTGCCCCGTAAGTAAGTGTCACATACAGTAATTCTGATACACTCTCTGCACAATTTATGGAAGAATGAACTTGGCACTTCCTGTTTCAGAATTTCACATTTGACAAAATTAGCAAGGATCTTCTGTTTGGTTGTGGTGCCTTACCCTGTACAGGAGCTTTGCTGGTGGCGAGACACAATCGTAGCTGCACACTTTTCTGAGCCATCTTCATGTGCTGTACTACTGCTGCAGCATAGGGACGCTGCAGTATACGTAACCTTTGATGCAGTGGGGACAGGCATTGGCAGCATATGCCGTGAGGGACCCAATGGGGCTAAAGGTGCAGGCTGTCTGACACCAGCCTGCCACAACCCAGCTTGCTCCTCCCTGCAACAGCACAAACACATCCATGCCACTCTGCAGCTCTGCCCCATAAGTAAGTGTCACATACAGTAATTCTGATACACTCTCTGCACAATTTATGGAAGAATGAACTTGACACTTCCTGTTTCAGAATTTCACATTTGACAAAATTAGCAAGGATCTTCTGTTTGGTTGTGGTGCCTTACCCTGTACAGGAGCTTTGCTGGTGGTGAGACACAATCGTAGCTGCACACTTTTCTGAGCCATCTTCATGTGCTGTAATACTGCTGCAGCATAGGGACGCTGCAGTATACATAACTTTTGATGCAGTGGGGACAGGCATTGGCAGCATATGCCGTGAGGGACCCAATGGGGCTAGAGGTGCAGGCTGCCTGACACCAGCCTGCCACAATCCAGCTTGCTCCTTCCTGCAACAGCACAAACACACCTATGACACTCAACAGCTCTGATCCTAAACTAAATTGTCACATCCAGTAAATTTGATACTCTCCTTCCACAATTTCTGGATCAATGAATTTGCCACTATCTGTTGTGTTATTGCATCTTGCATAAAATTAGCAAGAAGCCCGTGTTTGGTTGTGGTGCCTTACCCTGTAGAGGATCCTTGCTGGTGACTAGAGCCAATTGTAGCTGCACCCTCTGCTGAGCCACCCTCATATTGTGTACTGCTGCTGCTGCACAGAGATGCAGCTGTATACATAGCTTTCGGTGGGATGAGGAGAGGCCCCAGCTGCTCCGGCAGTGAGAGGGCCAACTGGGATGGGGGTAGAGGCTGCCTAACACCAGATGACCACAGCCCTGCTTGCTCCTCCCTGCAATGGTACAAATACATCCATGCCACTCTGCAGTTCTGCCACTCATCTAAATTGTCACATACAGTAATTTTGATGGACCCTCTGCACAATTTATGGAAGAATGAACTTGCCACTTTATGTTTTGTAATTTCAACTTGCACAAAATCAGCAAGGAGCTCCTGGTTGGTTGTGGTGCCTTACCCTGTACAGGAGCTTTGCTGGTGGGGAGACACAATTGTAGCTGCATGCTTTTCTGAGGCATCTTCATGTGATGTACGGCTGCTTTTACATAGGGATTCTGCAGTATACACAACTTTTGATGCACTGCGGACAGGCACTGGCAGCATATGCAGTGAGGGACCCAATGAGGCTAGAGGTGGGGGCTGCCTAACACCAGCCTGCCACAGCCCGGATTGCTCCTCCCTGCAACAGCACAAACACACCTATGACACTCTGTAGCTCTGATGCTAAACTAAAGTGTCACATCCAGTCAATATGATACTCTCTTTCCACAATTTCTGGATGAATGAACTTGTCACTTTGTGTTGTGGTATTGGATCTTGTGCAAATTGGCAAGGAGCCTCTGTTTGATTGTGGTATCTTACCTTGTACAGGATCCTTGCTGGTGGGTAGAACCAATTGTAGCTGCGCCCCCCTCTGAGCCACCATCTTGTGATGTACTGCTGCTGTTGCACAGAGATGCTACTGTATACACGGCTTTCCGTTTCGGTGGGATGGGGAGAGGCCCCAGCTGCTCCGGTGGT
Organism: Schistocerca piceifrons; assembly: GCF_021461385.2. Lineage (NCBI taxonomy): Eukaryota > Metazoa > Arthropoda > Insecta > Orthoptera > Acrididae > Schistocerca > Schistocerca piceifrons. Next base: position 680,794,146 of record NC_060149.1, on the reverse strand, counting down.
GGTAGAGGCTTCCTTACACCAGCTGGACAAAGCTCTGCTTGCTGCCCCCTGCAACAGCACAAATACATCCTTGCCACTCCCCTTATCTAAAGTGTCACATCCTTTAATTTTGATGCACCCTCTGAAAATGTATGCAAGAATGAACTTGCTGCTTTATGTTTTGGAATTTCACCTTGTACAAAATTAACAGGGAGATTCTGTTTCATTGTAGCGCCTCACCCTGTACAGGAGCATTGCTGGTGGATGGACCCAAATGTGGCCACATGCTTTTCTGAGCCACCTTCATGCAATGTATGTCTGGTGTTGCTCATGGACACTGCAGTATTCACAGGTTGCGGCACAATGGGGACAGGCCTTTGCAGAAGACACTGTGAAGGGGCAGACCAGGACACTGCAGTGTACCAGGGATTTTGTGCAGTGGGGACAGGCGGTGTCAGTGGATTCAGTGTGGGGGTCGACTGGGACCGGGGCGGTGGCTGCCTAACACCATCCCAACGCAGCCCTGCTTGCTCCTCCCTGCAACAGCACAAACACATCTGTGCCACTCGGCAGCTCTAGATCTTAGTGAAAGTGGCACATCCAATAATTTTGAAGTGTTTTGGTATTCCATCTTGCATAAAATTAGCAAGGAGTTCGGTTTAGTTGTCATGCCTTACCTTGTACAGGAGCTTTGCTTGTGGGCAGACCGAAACGTAGCTACCTGCTTTTCTGAGCCATGTTCATGTGATGTAATGCTTCTGTTGCACAAGGACATCTCAGTATATGGGGCTTTTAGTAGGCTCAGGAAAGGCCCCAGTAGGAGAGGCAGTGAGGGGACCTACTGGGATGGGTGCGGAAGAGGTCTAACACCAGCTGGACACAAGCCTCCTACCTTCTCCCTGTGACAGCTCAAATACATCTGTGCCACTCTACCACTCTGGTCCTTTGGAATGAATCATAAGTATCACAGAAGTTATTTATCTGTCTACATTTCCTTCTCCCCCCTACATAATTTTGGAAGAATGGAATTCAGTTTGATGCTAACTATGAACGATAGTCATTAAGTTTTAATCATCATCTCAAAAAAATAAGGTTTCATAATTAGTTTTCAGTTTGTTTGCAGGTGCAAGTTTATAGTCCCAGTACACACTGTAAACCCCACATTACAATAATCCTTATCATAGCATGATGGTTGAGGAGACAAAATAAGATAGTGTAGACCATAAATAAATTGCAGTATCATACAATGATTTGTTTTGTGCATTTGAACAGGAGAAGTATGGCAACAATCCATGTAGAGTTCACACAATAAAGGCAATAGTGGAAAAAGTGGAAATTAGTCAATGAACTGTTCTCAATATCTTATGCAACTACATCTTGAAATGTTGAATATGAAAAATATTGCTACCTGCTAGCTCCACGACTATTCCATTACAAAAAGTGTTCCAACTGAGACCACAGTGGAAATACTGCAACTATGTCGAGGTCATCCAAATGACGTTTCTAGTCACCCAGTTGCCATGGATGAATGTTTGGTGTATCACTATGACCATGACACAAAGGAGAAAAACAAGCAGAATAAATACAGAAATTTTGATTTACCACCTACAAGAAAGTTGGAATCACAACAATCATCATATATGGTGATGCCAATATTGTCTTAAATTACACACACACACACACACACACACACACATATATATATATATATATATATATATATACACACTCCTGGAAATGGAAAAAAGAACACATTGACACCGGTGTGTCAGACCCACCATACTTGCTCCGGACACTGCGAGAGGGCTGTACAAGCAATGATCACACGCACGGCACAGCGGACACACCAGGAACCGCGGTGTTGGCCGTCGAATGGCACTAGCTGCGCAGCATTTGTGCACCGCCGCCGTCAGTGTCAGCCAGTTTGCCGTGGCATACGGAGCTCCATCGCAGTCTTTAACACTGGTAGCATGCCGCGACAGCGTGGACGTGAACCGTATGTGCAGTTGACGGACTTTGAGCGAGGGCGTATAGTGGGCATGCGGGAGGCCGGGTGGACGTACCGCCGAATTGCTCAACACGTGGGGCGCGAGGTCTCCACAGTACATCGATGTTGTCGCCAGTGGTCGGCAGAAGGTGCACATGCCCGTCGACCTGGGACCGGACCGCAGCGATGCACGTATGCACGCCAAGACCGTAGGATCCTACACAGTGCCGTAGGGGACCGCACCGCCACTTCCCAGCAAATTAGGGACACTGTTGCTCCTGGGGTATCGGCGAGGACCATTCGCAACCGTCTCCATGAAGCTGGGCTACGGTCCCGCACACCGTTAGGCCGTCTTCCGCTGACGCCCCAACATCGTGCAGCCCGCCTCCAGTGGTGTCGCGACAGGCGTGAATGGAGGGACGAATGGAGACGTGTCGTCTTCAGCGATGAGAGTCGCTTCTGCCTTGGTGCCAATGATGGTTGTATGTGTGTTTGGCGCCGTGCAGGTGAGCGCCACAATCAGGACTGCATACGACCGAGGCACACAGGGCCAACACCAGGCATCATGGTGTGGGGAGCGATCTCCTACACTGGCCGTACACCACTGGTGATCGTCGAGGGGACACTGAATAGTGCACGGTACATCCAAACCGTCATCGAACCCATCGTTCTACCATTCCTAGACCGGCAAGGGAACTTGCTGTTCCAACAGGACAATGCACGTCCGCATGTATCCCGTGCCACCCAGCGTGCTCTAGAAGGTGTAAGTCAACTACCCTGGCCAGCAAGATCTCCGGATCTGTCCCCCGTTGAGCATGTTTGGGACTGGATGAAGCGTCGTCTCACGCGGTCTGCACGTCCAGCACGAACGCTGGTCCAACTGAGGCGCCAGGTGGAAATGGCATGGCAAGCCGTTCCACAGGACTACATCCAGCATCTCTACGATCGTCTCCATGGGAGAATAGCAGCCTGCATTGCTGCGAAAGGTGGATATACACTGTACTAGTGCCGACATTGTGCATGCTCTGTTGCCTGTGTCTATGTGCCTGTGGTTCTGTCAGTGTGATCATGTGATGTATCTGACCCCAGGAATGTGTCAATACAGTTTCCCCTTCCTGGGACAATGAATTCACGGTGTTCTTATTTCAATTTCCAGGAGTTTATATATATATATATATATATATATATATATATATATATATATAAACAAAGATGATGTGACTTACCAAATGAAAGTGCTGGCAGGTTGATATACACACAAACATACACACAAAATTCAAGCTTTCACAACCAACGGTTGCTTCATAAGGAAAGAGGGAAGGAGAGGGAAAGACGAAAGGATGTGGGTTTTAAGGGAGAGGGTAAGGAGTCATTCCAATCCCGGGAGCGGAAAGACTTACCTTAAGGGGGAAAAAGGACAGGTATACACTCGCACACACACACATATCCATCCGCACATACACAGTCCAAGCAGACAATTGTAAACGCAAAGAGTTCGGGCAGAGATGTCAGTCGAGGTGGAAGTACAGAGGCAAAGATGTTGTTGAAAGACAGGTGAAGTATGAGCGGCAGCAACTAGAAATTAGCGAAGGTTGAGGCCTGGTGGATAACGAGAAGAGAGGATATACTGAAGGGCAAGTTCCCATCTCCGGAGTTCTGACAGGTTGGTGTTAGTGGGAAGTATCCAGATAACCCGGACGGTGTAACACTGTGCCAAGATGTGCTGGCCATGCACCAAGGCATGTTTAGCCACAGGGTGATCCTCATTACCAACAAACACTGTCTGCCTGGGTCCATTCATGCGAATGGACAATTTATTGCTGGTCATTCCCACATAGAAAGCTTCACAGTGTAGGCAGGTCAGTTGGTAAACCACATGGGTGCTTTCACACGTGGCTCTGCCTTTGATCGTGTACACCTTCCGGGTTACAGGACTGGAGTAGGTGGTGGTGGGAGGGTGCACGGGACAGGTTTTACACCGGGGGCAGTTACAAGGGTATATATATTGCTGTCTTTGAGTATATTACCAAAATCTCCTGTTGGGATAAAGGGGGGGCGCTGCCAAATGAAGAATCGTGGGAAGCAGTCTGAGGGTGTGTTTTTACTCCTTGATAGCACCCAATATAATTAGACATAGGGCAGTCACAGACACTGTTACTTTGGGCTATGAAATATTGCCCTGTACTCTGTTGACATGCCACCCAGTGGCGTTTCCCATTTCCTTGGATGAAGAAACCATTGCGTGGCAGGCAGGAATTTCCAGAATAACAATCAGGTGAAACTTCCTGGCAGATTAAAACTGTGTGCCGGACTGAGAATCGAACTCGGGACCTTTGCCTTTCGCAGGCAAGTGCTCTACCAACTGAGCTACCCAAGCACGACTCACACCCCATCCTCACAGCTTTACTTCTGGTAGAGCACTTGCCCGCAATAGGTTAAGGTGCCGAGTTCGAGTCTCGATCCGGCACAAAATATAACAGTTAATAATTAGCCTAATTGTCACCATAATCTATGTGCCATCTCAGGCAATCTTTGACAGTACCTGTAGAAACAATTTTCTAACAGGTTTTTGGAGTATTCCTGAACGAATGTGTTTTTCTCTTTGATCACTTGCAGTCTGTTGTAATATTTAATTCCATTGTATAGCAACTCACGTTGTATTTTTGCTTTGTTTTTCCTAATGAGGAATAAGTAGTATCTGGATTTGTTTCTATGTTTATCCTTTAGTGTCTCTGGGAAGCATCCTGTCATGAAAGACTCATTTATGTTGTGCACTTAAGAGTTTTTGATACTGACTATACAGTCCTTCAGTATGCACACAGGCACTTCATCATTTTTTAGACTGTGCTTAAAACTGCATAGTTCTACTGTAGTGTTGGGTGACAACATGATTGTATTTGGTATAAAGCTGAGTGTCTGCACAGGCTGTGTTTGGTCAAAAGTCTATTGTAGCTTGGTACATATTTTTCTGAAGTATTGAAGTGCGATGTGTGCTCATTTCTTGGGATCATATATTGAGGTACCATGATACTTAAATGGTATGTTTCTTCTGTTATCTTCTATTTGTCTCCTTTCTGGTGATTTCCAGATTGCATTGATTTTGTTTTCTGCCTTTCCTATAAATTTATCTACTTGCAGGAAAACTTTTCTATTAATAATACTTTTCTGTGCAACTTTTTGTATGAGTGGTGTTGGTTGCAAAATGCAGCATCATTTTAGTTGTTTTTTATGCTGCTAAGATGCTTCAGAATTACAAATTTCATTATCTCGTTAGTTACACTGTTATTTTTGTTTGTGTTTTAATAGCTGTTAGTACTCTAGGAAAAACTTCTTCTAAACTGAATTTAAATATTGATAGGAACTTTGAAAATTTCCCATTTCATGCTAATCTCTATGTACAAGTGCTTCCAAGTTTAATTGCTCATATTTGTGACAGATCTGAGTCTTTTTGGCTTAGAGAAGACCCTTATGTATGTGAATATTTTAGTTTTCTTTTCTACAACTATGTTTAATTTTAAGATCTTGTGCAAATAATTTGAAAGTCCAAAGTTATCTACAATATCATCAAAACCTCATTTCACTGCATCATTTACTTGGTGTTCAGTGATTGATGCAGAATGCTTGGTCATGGTTGTGGCAGTGTTAATCAGTGGTAACAGTCTATAGTTGTACATCATGCTAACTTCACCATGAGATTTTGTCCTGTTTACAAGGAAAGTACAAACAAGAGTGAGGCAGTCACCTTTCTAAATGATGAAACATGTTTAGTATATTTGTAAGTAGCTTAGATGTACCAAAAATTTATGGATGGCTATAAATATCCAAATTGCTGACATTAGTTCACAGAAATATTTTTGGAAATCACATAAAAAAGCAAAGGTAATATCAGTGTTCTATGATTCTCTAATTTAATAGAAAATACATAAACCTTCAAAAATTATTTCATGCTCTCTTTTAGGTCTCACAGAGGTTTGAGACATAACTTACTATTCTCACGTTTCTTTATTGGCATATTCAATCACTGGTTGCAGCAGTGTGTCCAAGTAGGTGGACAAGTCTGCTGGATCAACTGCTACTGCCAATGTCAATGGAGCATCTACAACAGTGTTTAGTCCCATAAGTAAGAATTAGCTTGTGACCAGGTGGTAGTGATAACAAACTGCCACAATTTCTGCTCCAGCACAGGACAATGTCATTGAACAACAGAGGCTATGTAATGATTTATGTAACATTCAAGGTTTACTTGTCACACTTTTCAGATCCTGAACTTCAGCACAATTATAATCGTTACAACATAATTTGTTTCCTAATGAACATAAATTGTATGGCCTTTCTCATATCTGCTACTGTCAGCTGGCTCCACGCAAGGTAACAGTTCACTGTGATGAGTGCAGAATGCATGAAATGTAGTGAAAGCCTGGTAGAGTCACCTCTTTCCTAGAGGCTGTTTCCTGACTAATGTGTAACACACACTGACATTTTCTTTGTTTCTCACCTGAATTACAATATCTCTTGCAGTGTCCTGAGCCACCATTAGTTTGCAGTCTTTGCTAGTTTTAATATAACTGATTCAGTGAATATGAAAATGTATTATGCCCCATGACCTAAATTTGACAAGAAGTACACAAAACTTACTGTACCTCAAAAGACTGATATCTGGACATTTATATGCTTAGTATTTTGTAGGTAGATTGCTTTGGTACCTAAACAATAAGTATGTTTCAATAGTATATGCAAAAAGCATCTACTTATGGTGCTGACAGAGAAGTGAAACAGCCTACCAGACGAGCTCCTTACCAACCTTGTGGCTAGCACAGGCGTACGATGCAGAGCATACACTGCTGTCCATGGTGATCACACACCCACTGAAGGACCATGTCCTGTCTTTTGTAGTGTGACTTCAGTCTAATTATTAACTTTGAATAAAAGTGATATTTCTGTTCATCTCAGTGTGCATTTCTTTATTTTACCTTCTGTACTATTAGGTTGGTGCATAAGTTTGCAGTGCTTTTGTTTTGCATTGTGTTATACAGGTTTCTATGGTTTTATTTGCTGATTGTCATTTTTTATTTGTTTTTGTATGTCCATTCTTTTGACTGGAGGTCTTGGGGACCATGGCCGTTCACTATTGCAAGAACATGAAATACCTACAGCTATACTTATGATCTTATTTATTGTGTAGCTACCGGTTTCGGAGACACTTCAACGCGCCATCTTCAGGCCTGTATGCATAAACAGCAATGATAGCATTATCAACTTATCAATCATGCAACACAAAGACAGATTAAAAAGGAATGGGAATCAAGGACAAGACTCTACAAGTGAATTTATAGTAAACATTCGATAGAATGAACAGATACATCCATTGTCACAAATCTAAAGTATACCATAACGAGTTTCCACTCTATACATTGTACCATTGTATTACTTATTAACAACTTCACTACATAACTATTCCATGATTTTTACTGGCCAGTCAGACTGAAAGACAAAATAACTGCAGAAGATGATAAATGCATGAAGGAGACAATGCCACAGAAACAAGCAAAACAAAGAAACATGACCTATGTGCCATGTCAAAGTTTTAAATGCTCAGCTGTAAAATGTATGACTACAACCACAGAAACAACTAAAATGTGAAGAAATATCATCCATGTGTTGTGTCAAAGTATAAAATGCTGAGATGTACATGGCTGTGGGGCATACCTATATCATATACATAAAATCAATATCCAAGACGTGTCAGAGGACCAAATATAGGACCCACCTCAGATCATAACATATGTAGAACATTTAAGAAAAAAAACCTACAAGAAACTGTTCATGATGAACAACATTCATGTCCAAATGCTTCCATATGAGTATATCATGTGTTAACATGAAACAATCACACACAAGGTCTGTAATTAGCCCACAAGGATGCAGTGCACCATAAAAGATGGCTCAACAATAAATATTTATGAAATATCAGAAAAGCTTTCTTACTAGCAAACCACTTAAGAAAGTACTCATATGTATTAAATATAAGTGAACACAAAGAAATAAAATGAAATCTAAAATAACATATATGTAGTTATGAATAAATGTACTGTAACCAGTACACACCTAGGTCTTTTGATGATATTAAAAACAAAAGCCATTACATCCATGCAGTTAAAATTTCAAAGGAAAATACCAGCCATACATATCATGTAAAAGACAAGCGAGTGAGGATATATGTCTATTAAATGTAAGACTGCGAATGCATGGCAATACATACACTATTATAACAAAAACACTGGTAACGCCACAAGTCATATCTAGCAGAACTTAAGCTAGGGTAATGTAAATCCAGATAAAATTGAAGACAGGTACATAACCACTAAGTGTGTCACATATGACTAAAAAAACAGAAGGAGACATTCAAAGTTATTTAGTTATAACTCTTGGGCTAACATACACAGTTCGACCACCAAGCATCTAATTAGAGGCCAATCGAAGCAATGTTCACATCAACTAGCTTCCTGACCAGCAACCCACTCAAAAAATAGTAATATGTGTTAGACACAAGTGAACGCACCAAAAGCACAAAGAAATTTAATTTTCATATACTTATGAGTAAATGCACTGTAAACAGTACATATCTTGGTCTTTGAACCATATCGAAACTAAAAACCATTACATCCATGCAATCAAGTTTCAGAAGACCCATACTGGCCATACATATCGTCCAACAGACAAACCAAATTATCACTTGACAGTGAGGAGGCCCCACACATTCCAATAATTAAATCGTAGGTAAATCCTTTACTTGTGTTTGATGTAGGACTATGAAAATATCACAGCTCTCTGCAAATTGAAAATACATCCACTATTACAACAAAAACACTGGCAATGCCACAAGTCCTGTCCAGCAGAACCTGAGTGATGGTAAATGCACACTTTTTATTTGTAGTCCACTGTTGCTATTTGGGTCTACATATTGTCATTTTGTCATTTGGAGACAGTGAGTTAAGCTGTGGATGCTAGGAAATGGAGTGTCAAGTGGAGAAATCTGAACATTTCTGACAAGTTCTTCTGTTCGAGTTCAATGGAAGAGTGACAGCAGCAGAGGCAGCCAGAAACATTTTCTCCGTATGTGGGGATAATGATTTTCTCATTTTAAGAAGGACTGTTTTGACAATAGTGACTCTCCACGTTCAGAAGGACCTCCAGAGTTTGATGAAGGTCGTTTAAACACGTTAATTCACAATAATCCACGTCATTGTACTCGAGAACTGGAAAATGTGATGAAATGCAATCATTTCACAATCTTGCAACACTTACATGCAATGAGGAAGGTTCAAGAATTGGGTATACGAATGCCACATGCTCTATGCCAAAATCACAAAAATCAGTGGTTGACCTTATTTGCATCTTTGCTTGTTTGTCATAAATTGACTCATGAGCAAGTTTAATTCCTTAGTACCATGGGTAGTGACAATCATTATGAGGGTCAAGCCACTGACACCCATCTCATTTCATAATTTTAATCTATCTTGTTACATGTTCTTTATTTCATGAGTTGCATGTCCTCGAAGAAGAAATGGATGAGCCATAGAACAGGCAATCTAGAAAGACAGCTGAAAGTGGATTGCATGTACCTAGGGATGTAATTGTTATTATCATGATTAATGTTAATGATTGCAAGGATTAAGCCAGTGACAACCATCTCATTTAATAATTTGAATCTAACTATCAAGTTACATGTTTCCTTATTTCAAGTGTAGCATGTCTCACAATGAGAACTGGATGAGCCACAAAACAGGTAGCCTGGAAATCCATTAACTGGTGGGATGCATGTACCTAGGAACCTGTTTGTTAGTATCGCGGGTAATATTACTCTACCTATCTAATTACATGTTTCTTTATTTACTGAGCTGCATGTCCCAGCAGAAGATATGGATGAACCACAGAATAGGTAAGGTAAGACATTTGCTTGTAGTATGGATGTACCTTGGGATCTGTTCGTTAGTATCACGGGTAATGATAATGACTAGAGGACCAAGCTACTGACACCCATTTCATTTCATAATTTAAATACGTCTAGTTACATGTTTTTGTTTATTTGAAGCATTGCGTGTCTCTGAAGAATAAATGGATTTGACATAGAACAGGCAGTCAAGAAAGCCATTTTCTGGTGAAATGCATGTACCTTGTGATTGATTTGTAAGTATCATGGGTAATGACAGTGACTGAGAGGAGCAACCAATAACACTCATTTCACTTCATAGTTTTAATCTAACTATCTAGTTACATGTTCCCTTATTTAATGCACTGAATGTATCTGAAGAAGAAAAGGATAGGCCACAGAACAGGCAGTCTGGAAGGCCGCTTTCAGGTGGCAGACATATACCTAGGAATAGGGTGTCTTCCAAAGGGAAGTTTACCGAAGTAGTTGATATGTGGTACCAGCTCTAGCCAAGATAATGATCTTATCTGAATGTCTGTGATACGGCTTCAAAAGTAACGTTAAGTAACACACTTGAGGTACTCATATTCATGGTCACTCCCCCCCATGGAATTACCGGAAATAGTGGGAGATACATTCAAGTTCACCTAGGGTAACCCTCACTGTACCCTCATACCTAGGGCAATTGTACGTGGTATATTCAAGGTCAAAACTTAGCTCGATACTGGTCACATGGTCGTCACACATTTGTTTGAGTAAAAATTGGTGAGAAACCCCTATCTTTCTCAGCCAAATGTGGATGCCGTAAAATGGCAGGAAACTCTTGCCTTCCCCTTACCCAACAGGAATCAAGCTCACCCTCCCATCCTCATCCTTTGTAACTAGTTCAACTGCGTAGGTGCAATCTTTCGAGTTTTGTGGAACATAGGGAGGGCTTCAGGTTTGTTTGAGGTAGGGTGCTGGGTATTTGTTGTAAATAATTATAAATTAAATATATTATTATTAGAATTTTATGAGTTTCTTCAGTTTAGATCATGTATCCATAGGCAGAAGACCTGGGAGTGGTCATTTGTTCTAAATAATAACAAATTTCTTTTATTGTTATTCGAAATACCTTATGTGAATACGCCATTCGAAGTATGAGCTCTGTAGGGAGAGAAGTAGTGCGTGGGTAACTGTTATAAATAACAAATTAATTTTATTATTATTATTCCAACTACCCAAATTTCGTCATTCAAGGCGCCAGCAGAATTCAGCCACCACCTCCACGCAGAATAAGATGTGTAAGTAATTTCATAATTCATTGCTATTTTGAGATAATTTGTTGCCAATTTTTTCGAAACACGGATCTCTCTGTCTTAGATGCGATGTTAACAAATTACGGCAGCGCATAGGTTAACAACAAAAACGCTCTTCTGAAGTCTTCAAATGTTAAACAACTACCACAACGCGATATATAAACAAATATTCTCCTGCTAAGTCCTCCCTACATTACTAGTGTGAGAATGACATCACACAGTTGGCCTACATATTAAAACGAATGTGTTCTCTTGTTGATAGAAATAATGACGTCACGGCATGTTCCGGTAAATGTTAACAAAATGCATGACGCAAGACACTAGTGTGTGATGTCATAGCAAAATTCTGTACGCACTACCGTTTTACAGATTTCCAAGCTCATCGCCCTAAGAGACACATAAATACGGTATGCATAAGAATTAGCACAGTGCTACACATACGCACAGGAGCTGCCAGAGATAGCTTTCCATGCTACTAGCCTGTTTGACAACAGAAAAGGCACTGCTACTAAATCAGGGATCAGGCATCGCCAGCGGAAATCTGTGGACAGCTTTTCAGATAAGAGTTGCTAACAGTTTAAGCGGCTGGCACTCCCCTCCCCTCATCCCTTCCTCTCTGGACCAACAGGGTACAATCTCTCCCTCCTCCCCGAAGCACACCACTTTTAATACTACAGCTTATGTGGGTGCGACGTTATTTTTGGTCTGCTAGAGCTCCTAGGCGGAATAAAAAGACAAGTAATTACAATTATTGTGCCACAAAAATGTGTTTCAACAAATAAACTTTCGATACGTATCAAATCAATTTCATTCTTATAAATAACAATAATAATAATTATTATTATTATTATTAATGCTTGATGACGTAGCATGTGTTAAAAACGGCAAATACTATAATTTGACGTTGTCACAATGTTTTCTGTACACACTTCAAACGCTCCAAAACACATTTGAGAAACTTGAATGTTTAATATATTACGTAATGCAGTATTTAATAACAAATACTCATTTACTAAATACCGAGCTTACATTATCTCTGTACTGTGTCGTAGTCCTAAAAAACACAATAGCATAATTCATACATTATGCAAACACGTATCGCTATTTAAATAGTTTTGAAAAATTATCTCCCACTTTTTTTCAAGAAAATGCCTGTAAATAGTTGGTTGAACGAGAAACACACTCTGCAGTAAATAAAACAAATGTTATTCACGAAACCCCCGTACTACTACGACAATCTCGCCCCATTAGCTGCTGCTGTTTCGTGCACTGCCCCGTGCTCTCTGTCACAGTGACACACGTGTGTTTTAGAATTACGAGGGCAGTTCAATAAGTAATGCAACACTTTTTTTTTTCGGCCAATTTTGGTTGAAAAAACCGGAAATTTCTTGTGGAATATTTTCAAACATTCACGCTTCGTCTCGTATAGTTTCATTGACTTCCGACAGGTGGCAGCGCTGTACGGAGCTGTTAAAATGGCGTCTGTAACGGATGTGCGTTGCAAACAACGGGCAGTGATCGAGTTTCTTTTGGCGGAAAACCAGGGCATCTCAGATATTCATAGGCGCTTGCAGAATGTCTACGATGATCTGGCAGTGGACAAAAGCACAGTGAGTCGTTGGGCAAAGCGTGTGTCATCATCGCCGCAAGGTCAAGCAAGACTGTCTGATCTCCTGCGTGCAGGCCGGCCGTGCACAGCTGTGACTCCTGCAATGGCGGAGCGTACGAACACACTCGTTCGAGATGATCGACGGATCACCATCAAACAACTCAGTGCTCAACTTGACATCTCTGTTGGTAGTGCTGTCACAATTGTTCACCAGTTGGGATATTCAAAGGTTTGTTCCCGCTGGGTCCCTCGTTGTCTAACCGAACACCATAAAGAGCAAAGGAGAACCATCTGTGCGGAATTGCTTGCTCGTCATGTGGCTGAGGGTGACAATTTCTTGTCAAAGATTGTTACAGGCGATGAAACATGGGTTCATCACTTCGAACCTGAAACAAAACGGCAATCAATGGAGTGGCGCCACACCCACTCCCCTACCAAGAAAAAGTTTAAAGCCATACCCTCAGCCGGGAAAGTCATGGTTACAGTCTTCTGGGACGCTGAAGGGGTTATTCTGTTCGATGTCCTTCCCCATGGTCAAACGATCAACTCTGAAGTGTATTGTGCTGCTCTTCAAAAATTGAAGAAACGACTTCAGCGTGTTCGTAGGCACAAAAATCTGAACGAACTTCTCCTTCTTCATGACAATGCAAGACCTCACACAAGTCTTTGCACCTGAGAGGAGCTCACAAAACTTCAGTGGACTGTTCTTCCTCATGCACCCTACAGCCCCGAACTCGCACCATCGGATTTCCATATGTTTGGCCCAATGAAGGACGCAATCCGTGGGAGGCACTACGCGGATGACGAAGAAGTTATTGATGCAGTACGACGTTGGCTCCGACATCGACCAATGGAATGGTACCGTGCAGGCATACAGGCCCTCATTTCAAGGTGGCGTAAGGCCGTAGCATTGAATGGAGATCACGTTGAAAAATAGTGTTGTGTAGCTAAAAGATTGGGGAATAACCTGGTGTATTTCAATGCTGAATAAAACAACCCCTGTTTCAGAAAAAAAAATGTGTTGCATTACTTATTGAACTGCCCTCGTACACAAATACCTTCGGCTGCTGACGGGCGTTGATGTACCGGTATATCAACGGGGACAGGTGAAAATGTGTGCCCCGACCGGGACTCGAAACCGGGATATCCTTCTTACATGGCAGACGCTCTATCCATTTTTCTTTTTTTTTTTTTTTTGGAATATCATTTTGCATTTTGTTCGTTACATTTCGTTGCAATTGATCGTGGCGGACGTCCCCTGACGCCCGTTGAAGTTCGTTATTGATCCACTTACTCCGCTTGTTTTCTTACAGAGGGCAGCTCACCCTCTGACAGAACACGCTGAACTACCGTGACGGCTGTCCATCTGAGACACCGAGGGCACAGAAGATAATGCCACTACAAGGACTATCTCGCGCACGCCTCCCGCGAGACCCTCATTCCCACCTTGTATGTCCCACACACTACAGTCGTAGTGTCCCACCCCAACACACTCATTATTCGTGGAAGACATTCTTACCAAGTCCGGCAAGAGCTCGGGGAATATGTGGGAATATGTGTGCATCCGCACAGAAGAAGCTCATGGCCGGTATTGCCAGAACGATATTGATATGGTGTCTGTTCTTTCGGAAGCAGTGCCCTCGGTGGCTCAGATGGATAGAGCGTCTCCCATGTAAGCAGGAGATCCGTGGTTCGAGCCCCGGTCGGGCACACATTTTCACCTGTCCCCGATTATATATACCAACGCCCGTTAGCAGCTGAAGGTATTTATAAAATTCTAATTTCGTTCTAGACGGCTGCAGGTCATCAATGGTACCTGTTCTTCCGGACATGTGCGAACGAACAGATACTATATCCATAACGTGTGTATGTTCATCACAGAGGTTGGGTAGCGGTGGCGGTGAGAGAAAGAGAGAGAGAGAGAGAGAGAGAGAGAGAGAGAGAGAGAGAGAGAGAAGAGAACCGCCGTTGCCTCAACGCATATACGCAGTGGTCGCCTGATGCAGAATCACTGCAGCCGCTACAGCAAACGGCCCAGTATTCTTTTTTCCGTGAGCTGCTGGATTTGCCTATACAGTCTTATTATCAGGAATACGTAGATGTCCTGTGTTTAAAAGATGCGATATTTAGTAACAAATACATACTACATGTCCTCCGCCGCGCGGTCTACGCCGCCTTGCCACGGTTCGTTCGGCTCTCCCCGTCGTCGAAGTTCGAGTCCTCCCTCGGGCATGGGTGTGCGTGTTGTCCTTAGCGTAAGTTAGTTTAAGTTGGATTAGGCAGTGTGTAAGCCTGGGGACCGATGACCTCAGCGGTTTGGTCCCATAGGAACTTACCACAAATTTCCAAATTTTCCATGTACTCGATAGAATAAAATAAGAGTCAGGTTCAGTGCCTGGCGCTAGCGAGAGGAGAAGTCTGTATATAAGATATACCCTTTATATTTTTTGTTCTCTTGTTAGGTGGCAAATGTAGCTGTGCGTTTGGAAGGGTTCGTTATCCTCGCAGGTTATAGCATCCTCTTACACCTCGAACTCTGCTGCATAATTTTTTTAGGGAACGTACGTCTAAGAGAGATAGTGCAATAATTGAATACCTGCCGGAAAAAACGTTGTAACCCTCACTTTTCTAAGAAACCGGTTTGTCACGTATAAACATTGTATGTGCCAAGAGTAAGGCGTGTATGAAGTTATGTTGGCAAAAATGTACATTAAGCGCCATTTTTCGTTTGTTTCCTATTTGTCGTGAGGCGCTCAGATGCAGAAACGTTGTAAACATGGAGCAGGAACCTTGTGTGAAGTTAAGTCAGAGCATGTGCGAAGATATAAATAGGGGCCGGAAACGGAAAATTAAGTATAGTGAATGGAAGAGGAATGTGAAGAAACACAAACGGAATTCGGGGCAACCATATTTGGCCCACAATAGCAAACCAGTACCTGGGAAAATCCCTGCTGAACAGGTGGGTGCATAAACGTTGTATGCCAATCTAACACAATATTTCTGTGAAATAGGAGATTCCCTACGTTATTCGCAAACATATTGTAATGCACTGTCATAGCCTTTACCTTTGACGTTAATGTGGTTAACTATACTTATCATTACGTCGTGCTCCCTTTATAGAGTGCTACCTCCAAATGTAGATACCAGTGTAAAACACTAAAAATGGAGGACAACAGAGAGCTGTTTCAAGAATTCTACGCCTTAGACCATAATGCACAAACCAGACATTTGGCTTCGTCGTGCATTGAAATAGTAGACATCAAGCGTAGGGAGACTGAGGAGACCATTTCGCGCAGACACTGCACATTCAAGTGCTTTTCAAGAAGAGGAGCAGAAAAAATTCAGGTATGTCAAAAAACGTTGTGCACGGTATATAGCATTACAGCTAGACGTGTACAAATGCTTCAAGGGAAGATGAAATGTGGCTTGCCGTTAGAAGACAGAAGGGGTAAGCATGTGAATCGTCCAAATAAGCTACAGGACAGCTTGAAGGACGTGATAGGAAACCATATTGAGAAGCTACCAAAACAAGAAAGCTGAAGACATAAGAATGAAAATCTCTGCCTGAGTTCCGATTTGAATATTTCTAAACTTTGCCGGCTCTTTAAAGAAGATAATCTGACAGTACAGTGCAGTGGAAGAGTTTACAGAGATATTTACAGGGAACAATATAATTTTCGCTTTGGATTACCAGGCTGTTCCTGCAGTTAGTTAACAGTATAAATGAAACAGAGAGAAAGAAAATCGACGAAGAAAGCAAACTGAACCATTTACATGCGGAAGCAGCATATTCAATGCTGGAGAAGGATACAGCAAAAGCTAATGCAAAAGAAACCTATGTTGTGATATGCACAGACCTCCAACAGTTGCTGCATTGTCCTACCCTTACCCATTCTGCGGTTTTCTATCAACGTCAGCTGCCAACCTTCAATCAGGCAATACATAACGGTGGTAACAATAATGTGTGTATGGCCTGAAACTGTTGCTAAGCGGGGATCCGCGGAAATTACTTCGTGCCTTCTGAAGTGCGTAACATCTACATTTTCAATACTAAACCCGTGTGAAGAAAGAGCTTTAGTGGTGTGGTCAGTTCGATGTACAGGACAGAACAATAACTGGAAAACTATTGTTTTGTATCAATATCTTCTGAACATGAAGTAGTACACCTCTGTGGAGCAAAAGTTTCTTATCACAGGACACAGCTTTTTGCCTTGTGACAGGGATTTCGCATTAATTGAGAGAAATAAGAAGAACTACTCTGTATGAACCATTTGAATGGGTTCACGTAATAGCTATTGCGCGACCAAACAACTCGTTTCTGGTTTATTACAGGGAACAGGACGATTTCATTGATTTAAGCGGTATTGAAAAGCACGTCCGCAAAGATCCAAAATGCAAAATAACGGATTATGTTTGGATGAAGATATCTTCAGACTCCCCAACAGTACTTCAGTGCCGCAAGAGCCATAACTACTTGCAGCCTTGGTACTCAGCAAACTTAGCAAAAGGTCCAGGGTTAAAAATAGTATTACAGTTCCGCCGGTTGTGTTTAGCTTGAACGACCTACCTAGACTTTATGGTGAGCCATTGCCTGTCTCTGCGGAAAAGAAAGCCAATCTGCTAGACATGTGTAGATACATTCCTGAAAAATACAGAGTTCCATGAGAACCTAAAATAAAGTAAAGTGATGGTGTCGTGGTCGGTCACGCAAAACGTACGTTTGCAACAATACGTCTTGTGTGCCGTGAATAATCGTGTTGCACAGTGGGAACTATTAATAATGTTTCGTTTAAACTGCGTGTGCAGTATCGATTCTGTTTTGTAATATTCTTATGAAATGAAAATGTGAACGTTAATCACTGCAAACCCTTCTTTTGTAACAATGTTACCACCATCAGTCAAACACCTAGAAGTTCCGACATTGTATAATGCAAACTGTATTTACACCTAATCAGAATAAAACCAGTAAACAGTATTAGAGGTTAAATAATGTCAGTGGTATAAACGCTGTAACCCACAAAAGTGTGCTACTCTCGTTAGAGTTACAACGTTTTTGAATGGATGCCGAACGAGAATCTGTAATATCTTGGTTTTCAGGTCACGTACTGCCACAACTTGTACACATTAATCAGTAATGGACTCATTCCAAGTGATTTTGAATGCTATTCCTGCCGTTCGTAAACCTGTTGCATAGGTAATGGTTTTTCACGCCTCCTGTACAATTTGTATTTTGAGGTTTTCAACGATTTTGCCGGCAGGTATTCAATTGTGTAACATATATAATAATCCAACCTGCTCAGAGTCTAAGTTTGACGAGTTAACCCTGTAGCCTGAAGTATTTTTAGGTAACACTCAGTGACTAGTGCACTATCAAATAGGAAAAATTTCCCGATAGGTGGTATGTAAGTGGTAAATAATTATGGATTAGACCGATCATAGAGGGTAATCATGGGTATTTTACTTCATCATATTGATGTTAGCACAGTGCGATGAAGCTGTGAAACACTTCCTGATATATTGTTATCTTTTGTAGTCTGGAGAAGCGCCTAACACAATCCGAAAATATCACGAACCAACCAGTCATGTTAAGCTACTTTTATCTTTAGTGTCAATACATACTGTAACTTTTTCTTTTTTTTTCAGGAGCTATGACCGGTAGTGGCATCATAATGTCGCGTTGTAGTGTTAGAGATATCGCAGTATGCACGAGTCTGTAATCTTACAATTCAGTCTCCATCGCGTCTTTAAAACTTCTTGAACTTTGCTCTCCATATGGATTTTTCAACCGTAAGGTGAGAATCAGAAAACTCTTCACTTCCTCTCTTGAGATTAATTATGCGTTTGGTTGGTGAATGCTTATATGTCGCATGTACTTAGTCAAAGCACCTGAAAATCCAAACCAGTTCCCGACACGTAGTAGGCAAGTGATAAATAATTATTGATTAGGTCGATACAGGCGTGGTAAACATCGGGTGTTGCATCACTTCTAGATAGCAGTGGATACTGTTATGTGTAGAGACCGGATTATATGCATTTAAATGTTGCATGTGTATTTGCATGTTGCATATGAATTTGCATATTTGGCTCCTTTTCACCGGTTATTGCGTATTTTAACCAAAAACTAATGACGATGCATATTTTCGCTCTATGTTTGCAATATTTTAAAAATTCAGACGAGCGGTCTCTAGCTGATCCAGTTTTGATGTCTTACAGAT
This sequence comes from Schistocerca piceifrons, assembly GCF_021461385.2. Lineage (NCBI taxonomy): Eukaryota > Metazoa > Arthropoda > Insecta > Orthoptera > Acrididae > Schistocerca > Schistocerca piceifrons. Next base: position 680,775,128 of record NC_060149.1, on the reverse strand, counting down.
TGACCGCGACCTAGAACTGCGTGAAATTGCTAACCGAGAGGCCACTAACTAGCGAAATCACTACAAAAGAGGAACACTAACAGGCAGACTGAGTCAAAACTCCTGCGCCCGCTCACGCCGTTACTCTACTCCCCTCCGCTGTCACACCGCACGCGTCGGCAACAATTGAACTAAACTACGCAGGCTTTTAGTCGCAGGTCCATTGCTTCAGTTTAGCTCTCTGTTTACTTGTACACAGTTGAACGTGTTTACGACGTGTACTGTGTAACGTGTTGTGCGCCATGCTGCCCGAAAAAAGAAACGTCGTTCCGTGGATAGCTGACCTCCCTGGAACATTTACATGTAACGGAATAGTTTTATATTGTCGAGTTTGCGAGAAAAACGTTTCGTCCAAAAAAAAAAAAAAAAGTTTGAAATAGACCAGCATGTCAAGACAAGTCTTCACGTCGCCGGAATGGAGAAGAGAGCACCACGACAACAACTTCTGACAACAGCAAGTTGCACTAGCAGGGATTTGTCCCGAGGTAACCAAAAACGTCGGTTTAACCTGCATCTTTGTGAAGCATTCATTGCAAGCAATATTCCTCTACACAAACTTACAAACCCTATCCTCAACGGCTTCCTGCGCAAATGTTGCTTAAATCAAAATATACCAGATGCATCAACATTGCATAAAAATTAGATACCGACAACTTACGTAAATGTTCTCGAAGAAATACGCAATGAACTCAAGGACAGCATTATCTGGATTTTAGTTGACGAAACTAAAAAGACTTGTGACCGTTACATTGCAAATTTAATTGTGATTCTTCAATTTCTCCAGGCGTATTTTATGACGAAGTAAATCTCGGGTGAACAGCCTGGTATGAGTGTGCATAGGACACAATATTTCGGCAATCGACCACGTTGCCATCATCAGGTGCGCTTATGTACTGACCGGCGGTGAGCCCTTTTTCTTCCTATTTAGCGGCCTGCAAATAACTTGAAAAAGTAAATCATTCTACGAGCGCCAGATTTTTTATGAGGGTATTAGAGAAATATTGCCATAATCTTCTGCGGCTGAAAGGATGTTTATGTTTATTTCAGATGCTGCTCCCTATATAATCAAAGCAGGAAAAGCTCTCCAAGTATTTTATCCCAATTCGATTCATCTGACATGCTTTGTTCATGGAGTATATCGCCTTGCTAGATAAGTACGTTCCACGGTTGTGAATGTAAATAAACTGATTTCATCCACAAATAAAGTGTTTCTAAAGGCTTCTGCTCGCATCAAGACCTAGAAAGCAAAACTACCAGATGTGCCTTTACCTCAAGAACCACTGGTAACTCGTTGGGGTACGTGGGTCGTGGCTGTGTTGTTTTACAGTGAACATTTCGAGGTCATTAGAGGGACAGTGAACGACTTCGATAGTGCAGTGGCTTCGGCAGTTTGCCAGTGCAAGGAAGCTTTTAATGATTCCTGTATTAAAAAAGACATTGCTGAGGTCAGTACTCATTTTTCTCATATACCTGCAAGTATTAAAAAGCTTGAAACTCAAGATTTGACGTTGAATGAATATATTCAGTTATTGAATAAAATTATTCTAGTGAACTCCTCATTGCCGGAGGTATTCCCAAGAAAAATTAAAGAAAAGTTTGAAAACATTTTAAACAATAACCAGGCTTTAATAGTTTTATTAATGGGATGGATGAACCTTTACCAGATACAACAACTGCCAACATATCACCAAAAATCAAATAGTCCCTAGTTACCTTAGTTGATGTAGAACAGTGCTTTTCTGCTTATAAAAATGTTTTGAGTTATCGAAGACACAATCTTACTATCGAACATTTGGAACAATAGTTGGTCGTTTATGTTTACAATAATAGAAAAATATAAAATAAATTGTAAATGATGCTTTGGTCCAAAAGGATTAATTAAAAGTTAATGCTGTTCAAAAAAATTCGTGATTGTATGTTGTTTATTAAATAAAATATTACGAAGTTTTTGAGCGTGCGCCTCCGCGTGAGATGTATCTTGAAGTTAGTTCCGTACATATCAATTGTTTCGCTGCGACTCACTCGCATCGCACCCGCTTGTTACCGACAATAACAGCAAATAAAGAACAATTCTTGAAATACGGTATGCGTCCCTATTTTGCAAATTTTTAGAAAATCGTCCCAGAACGGCCCCCTTCCTAACCTCTACCAGAAAGTGTTCACAAAATCATATCAGCGTTCTAAATGTACCGATTTTTCGCGTGGCCGGCGCTCACTGATATGCACAGGTTCGACTTTGAGATATAATGCACGCAGTAACTACCATTTTTTTCAATTATTTGATCTTGCATATTTCGACACTTTTGATGCATTTTAAACATTTTCATGCATATTTGCATGAATATTTTAAGGTTTTTATGATGCATATAATCCGGTCTCTAGTTACGTGTATCACACAGGTAGTATGTAACTGTGGCTGACTGTTTTGATACGTAACCATGCATGTAACATTCCACATCCTTTCATTTACTACACTAAAATCATCAGATTTTACCATGAATCATCCTTCCATCTTTCTCGTGTTTTCATGTTTGTATTGGCAAGGTAGTAGGCAAGCAGCATCTAATATACGAATCAAAAACACCATGAACCAGCCAGTCACATTACACGATTTTTTTTCTGCAGGGTCAACGCATATTTTAATTCCTTAGGCGTCATCTCTGGAGGTGACGTCATGATGCAGAACTATGTATATACGATGTATTAAGTAATGGTTTAATTCTGCTCGACAGAGTAGTTCCTTTAGGTATCAGGAAGATCAAATTCTTTCTGTCTGCCATCAAGACAGTCACGCCTCTCCGTTGTTACAGAGATGTGTAGCTGTTCTTTTCATTCTCAGATTTACGTGCCTGGAATTAACGACTGTCACTAAATTTTTCCATAATCTTAACACTAGCAAAATCCCCTGAGAAGGTGAAGCTTTCCCACACATAGTCGCTAGTGCATAACCGTAAATACTGAGCAAGTTTCTCAATGCCATCATTTTACCCAATCTTGTTTCAGTAGCAAGAATCCGACGCCAGGAACTTAGCAGATGAATCGATTTCCTAGTAGGCTGACAGTCAGTCATCTACTGTCTGCCGCCATTAACGAATGTTCCTTAAACTAACAGCCTTGTAATGTGTACGTATTCCATATTAATTCTGAAACGTAATTTGCTTACGGCGAACAGACGGTCATTTAAATGCACATCATAGATTTCCCCCAGATATAGTCTGCAGTAGAACTGTTCGCATCACTGTTTGGTAGTCTGTGTAACTGATGTCCACATTAGACATACAGAGCAAATTTTTTATAAGCTATTATCGGTCCTGCCTGACTGGAATGTGTGTACTTCCACACAAGTCGGCCACCAACGTGTGTGTATTTAACTCCAGAAGGTGTTTCAAATCACATGTCAGTCAGTGTTAATATTTGTACATGTGTATGACATACCCTGGAATGCATTTTAGCATAATAATTCGATCAGAAGTCTCCCAACAGCGACAATTATTCGTACCAGTAGAGCAACCTCTGGGTAAAGGCAAAGGTTACAACACTTCGTCATGCGCTCAGCTGATCGTATCTCCTAAATTTGACTGGACTTACAATGCACTTGTAAACTTCTAGCCTAGTGTGTTTACTGTGATATGGATATGCCAGGGCTATGGGGTCAGTTGTGGAAGTGGATCTAGCAACGAAAAGCAACATTCCTATGGTCTTTGTGTGTGTGGTGTTACTCTACACACCAAAACGCACACTAAGGGAGGAAATTCAGGGGCATATATTTATTAATACTAGAACAGCGGGAGGGGCCAAAATGAGCCCTATCATACGTTTTTCGTTCGTTGTCATATCCAGTATTTACTTCGTTAATGAAATTATGCGACTTTTTCTAATTTTTTCTCCTCTTTCTGAAGATGTTTTAGTATTTACAAAATGTTTTAATTTTCCTTGTCATTTCATTCAGTATACCTAGAACGGCGGAAAGGGTCAATTTGACCCCACTGTAATTTCTCTTCTGAATATAAGCAAATTATCCAACAATACAATGGCAAGCAGTTGCTCCTCACTGTTGCAACTTGGCACGTGCACATTGCAGTCCACCACAGCTAATGTTGTGTCACTGAGGCAGTCTTTGTCCGTGAAACATGTTTTCGAGCATGTATCGTCAGCGTGGACTTCCTGATTAAGAAGTATTACATCTTTTAGAGAATTCCGAAGTTGAATCGAAAATTGATTTCACCGATGAAGATGACGATTATGTACCTGACACAAGTGAAGATGAACACATTGTGAACGAGGGGCGATTAGTGGAAGAGGATTCAGATACTGATATACGTCAATCATCACCTCTTTTACCACAGCAGGTACAGTTGGAAGCGTCTACAGAGATGATTTCATGCGTTGGAACCGTGTGGGAGATTGGAAATTATTCATCTTGTGGAAGTAAGTCACCTGTGAATGTTCTACAGGAAAGAGGAGGTCCCACTGCTTATGCTTGCTAACGAGTAGACAGCTCTGTCGTCAGTGTCTTCCGTCTTATTTCTGATGAAGCAATGCTACGTCTCATGAAGAACTAAACAGAATCAAACGCTCGAAAAGTACTAAAAAACAATGACTGGACTGTGTCACTTGAGGAACTGGAGAAACTGATAGCCATCATGTATGTTTTGGGTGTATTTTGCACAAAAGGTATATCTCTGGATGATCTCTAGTCGCACTCTTGGGGGCCTGGTTTTATCAAGGACATATGCCAAGGAATAGATTTCAGGAGCTTCTCAGATTTCTCCGTTTTGATGAAAATTCAGCCCGGGCTGAACGCCTGGCAGCCAATAGATTCGCTCTTGTATCTGAAATTTGGGGAAAGTTAATTGAAAACAGTATTCGCTCTTACCGCCCTGGAGAAAGTATAATCATTGATGAGCAACTCTTACCAAGCAAAGCAAGCTGCAGGTTTACTCAGTTCATGTTGAACAAACCAGACAAATATGGTCTCAAATTCTGGTTGGCTGTTGATGTAACGGCGAAGTATATATGTACTGCTTTCCCATACCTCAACAAAGAGGATACACGTAGAGAGAAACAACCACTTGGAGAGTACGTCATCCTGCGTCTCATGAAGCCATTTGTAAATCAGGGAAGAAATGTGACTACAGAAAAATTCTTTACGTCTCTCCAACTTGTTAAAAAACTCAAAGAAAAGAAAACTTCATTAGTTGGTATATTGAACAAGATCCGCCATGAAATTCCCAATGAAGTAAGGAAACCGAATGCTGAAATACACTCCACCACAATACTGCACAATAGAGGCAACACAGACTGCACCTTAACTGTATAAGAAGGAAAGAAGAATAAAAATGTCATTCTTCTGAGTACGCTGCATGCTCAAGTAGCAATGAGCAAGGAAGGAAAGAAAAAACCTGAAACCGTAAGGTTCTAGAGTGCAAAAAAGTACGGGGTGCACGTGGTTGATCAAATGACCCGTAAATATACTACAAAGGTTGCATGTAGTAGATGGCCAATGCAGCTGTTCTACAACATACTGGACATGGCGGCAATAAATACATAGGTCATCTGTAACATAGTAACGATCAAGAAAACGGAAAGGAAGAAGTTCATACTTCAACTGACAAATGAACGCAAGGGAACAAAAGAGCACGAACATCAGACAAAGGAAGAGGATATGGAACTGAAATCACCTAGAAAGCGGAGAAGTGCCCAATCAGCCTCTGCAAAGGCAACAAGACCAGCGAAAACTGTGTAAAATGCCAGAAGGCCGTGTGCTGAAAATGTGTGCATAAAACAGAAATCACCTGTGCTAAGTGCGTCTAGCAGCTTCAAATGACTTGAGTGAAAAGTAATACAGAACTATTTGTAAAATACATGTGAGAGTAAAATGGACCAAATATACTATATGTGTCTAGAAGGTTGTATGTATAATCGATAAATTAAAATTTATAGTTAAGAAACTTGTTAGCAGTAGCAACAATACATTTGTATACTACATTGTTGTTCAAACAAATTAGTAATTATTATTTATAATTGTAAATGGTTGTTGTGATTACTAGAGATAAAATACGAATTAGCAAACACTAAATGAAGTACTTGTTTAAGTAAAATATGAAAATATTTTATGTGGGGTCAAAATGACCCCTTTCCGCCATTTTAGGAATGTCAGAAACTCCGTCATTCTAGTGTTAAAGTATTACAACCGAAGTCTATAAAAATATGAGATTCTACTCCCAAGCGAAGAGTACAGCCCAACCCCTGTAAATATATTGAAGAACGAGGTAATGTTAATGTTGGAATTTGCTGTTGTAGTGAGAGACGATATAATGTAGAGATGACTTTAGTATCATTTTAAATAGAAGTAAGACGAGTATTTTGACACCATTTTAAGTGGAACTAAGATGAGTACTTTTACTGACACACTAGACTTAGGCTCTCAGTTCTTACGTAACTCACACTTACGCATCCTCTGCATTAAACCTCTCAGAAAACATGATATTATATGAGTACACCAATAGTAAGAGTTTGAGGTACCGATTTCGACAATAATTAATTAAAACTATAGACAGGGTGAGAATAGTTTGCATTAAAACCTGTCAAACACAGCACAGTCCAGTCGTATGCAGTAACTGCATTATGAACCATGGTGTGGTGTAGAGAGAGTTTGAAATATTGTTGGCCATCCATCTAATAACAATAAGGCACTTACAGATCATATGAGTATCATCTATATGAAGGTGTTAAAATATAAAACCAAACCCTTCATTTTTTTCAAGTCTGTCAGTTCCACTGTATAGCAAGAGTTTATTTGTTGATTTAAAAAAATAATAGTGCATAATGATAAAATGTTAAATACTGAAACCACAGAATGACGATTAGCACTCATAGGCCATCAGATAACGTTGCCATGAGGCTCTGCCAAATTGGCAGGCCTAATCTTACATACAGCAGTGATGTAATTTGAATAGTATTCACACCGACCACAGCTCTGGCCATCTCTCCCTAACGTGCATTAACCCCCCTACAAAAGAGTCAGTTGTATACGTGTAGAAAGCAGTAAATCTCCCACCAATACTACTGCCAGAGAGAACAGCCATAAAAAATGGTTAAATTATCATAAATGGCTTAGAAGTTAGAGGAACGCCGGGAAATAGTATTAACTGTTAATCTAAGACACGTAGATAACATCGGTGCTATCTGTGTAGTGCACAGTGTTATTTCATCCCTTAGCAACGAACTTCTCGTTGTTTTATCCTTAGCAGCGACAGTAAGTGATCCATGTGTATCACGTTTCATTTACAGAATCATTCCACTTTAAATTGAATCCCAATAATTTAAGATTCCAAATACATATCACTTGCAGCTCGTACATACTTGTAGAGAATACCAAGGCACTCAGAATCCATATAAAGAGTATTTTGCAAATCACATCCCACAGTACTAAAATGACTCGACGTAAGGGGACTAAGCACACACCATAAATTTTCTCTTTTCCCTATATTTCTATGTAAAGAGCTAGCGGTTTAGCAACCGAATGGATGCCTACCGGTTTACACCACAATAGTATTATCCAGTTGGGAAATCATTGTAGATATAGATAGGACATTTGAAAAATACATAGAACGTCTTTTGTATAATACTTGCATCACAAGTCTTAACGATATAGTCATGTTTTATAGGTATAATGTGTACTGGGAATAACATTACCGCTTTCTTGCACACACACAGAACTAGCAGGCTTATGATAATTGCTTCTTGCACCCTGTTCTTTGAATATACTGTCTTTCTACGATTAAAGTACAGTACATTCTAGAGACAGGGAGAAAAGACGAAATCATATATGGGAGATTACACACCACCCTCTGCTATATCTAGTGGCTGCAATAAAGTCATACGGCATCTCTGTCCATCTGTATAATGATTTTTTTTATTTCTAAACGTATAAGTGTGACATCACGATTCATATACATGTATCTAGTGCTTATGCTGCAAATTTCGATTACTCCTCTGTATAAATAATAAACCCCTATTTTTCAAGTGGTCTGGGAGCTCTCTCAACCTTCAGCGCAGATGTTTCAGTAATTTTAGAAGCAGATGGTTCTATGATTCTAATAGTTCTATTCCTTGGTACAAAAACTTGTAGTTTTCTAGGAAAGTGTCCAAGATATTATCTGGCACCTTGACCTTGTACTTATGCCACAAATTTCGACTACACCCTACGTATACAAACACATATCTTGTATTTCCATTTCGTGTCCCGAAGTTGCTATATTTTCCACCTTTTCATTTCTGACAATTTTTCCCTACACTTCACGGTTTTTTCGTTTCTTCCGTTTTTTCTATATTTTCAGTGCACTGCGATCTGGAAGTGAAGCGTCGCCGATATTTACCCCTCTGAATTGGTCTAATCTATAATTGTTTATCACATACATACCATGTTTAGGGTACTGATTCGGATTTTCAGGTGTTTTGACCAAGGGTTGCAACATATATAACCATTTACCAATCAAAAGTATAATTGTTCTCACGAGGGAATGTGTTTGTGCTTCTCATCATCTAGTGCAGAAATTCATACCGAGAGCAAAGTTCAAGAAGATGAGTTGCAGGATTGTAGATTCATGCACGCAACTATAGCTCTAGCCCTACAAAGCGACATCATGACGCCACTTCCGGTCATGACTCCTGAAAAAAATTAGAATGTGTATTGACACTACGGATAAAAATCACATAACTTGATTGGTTCGTTCGTAATGTTATAGATTTGTGTTAGGTGCTGCTGTGACGTTACAACAGATAACATTACATATGGAAGTGTGTCACAGCTTCACCAAGCAATGCTAATGTCAATATGGTGTCGTAAAATACCTACGATTACCGGTCATAATCGATCTAATCAATAAATATATACCATTTTCATACCACGTTATCGGAAATTGTTCGAATTTGATAGGGCATTATTCGTTGTGTGTTATGTAAAAATACATCAGTTTATGGGATTTGCTCATCAGTCTTTACTTTAACCAAGTTGGATTATGAGATATAGTATACAATTACCACACAACCTATCTCAAACGTATGTGCCCTAAAATACACTCCTGGAAATTGAAATAAGAACACCGTGAATTCATTGTCCCAGGAAGGGGAAACTGTATTGACACATTCCTGGGGTCAGATACATCACATGATCACACTGACAGAACCACAGACACATAGACACAGGCAACAGAGCATGCACAATGTCGGCACTAGTACAGTGTATATCCACCTTTCGCAGCAATGCAGGCTGCTATTCTCCCATGGAGACGATCGTAGAGATGCTGGATGTAGTCCTGTGGAACGGCTTGCCATGCCATTTCCACCTGGCGCCTCAGTTGGACCAGCGTTCGTGCTGGACGTGCAGACCGCGTGAGACGACGCTTCATCCAGTCCCAAACATGCTCAACGGGGGACAGATCCGGAGATCTTGCTGGCCAGGGTAGTTGACTTACACCTTCTAGAGCACGCTGGGTGGCACGGGATACATGCGGACGTGCATTGTCCTGTTGGAACAGCAAGTCCCCTTGCCGGTCTAGGAATGGTAGAACGATGGGTTCGATGACGGTTTGGATGTACCGTGCACTATTCAGTGTCCCCGCGACGATCACCAGTGGTGTACGGCCAGTGTAGGAGATCGCTCCCCACACCATGATGCCGGGTGTTGGCCCTGTGTGCCTCGGTCGTATGCAGTCCTGATTGTGGCGCTCACCTGCACGGCGCCAAACACGCATACGACCATCATTGGCACCAAGGCAGAAGCGACTCTCATCGCTGAAGACGACAAGTCTCCATTCGTCCCTCCATTCACGCCTGTCGCGACACCACTGGAGGCGGGCTGCACGATGTTGGGGCGTGAGCGGAAGACGGCCTAACGGTGTGCGGGACCGTAGCCCAGCTTCATGGAGACGGTTGCGAATGGTCCTCGCCGATACCCCAGGAGCAACAGTGTCCCTAATTTGCTGGGAAGTGGCGGTGCGGTCCCCTACGGCACTGCGTAGGATCCTACGGTCTTGGCGTGCATCCGTGCGTCGCTGCGGTCCGGTCCCAGGTCGACGGGCACGTGCACCTTCCGCCGACCACTGGCGACAATATCGATGTACTGTGGAGACCTCACGCCCCACGTGTTGAGCAATTCGGCGGTACGTCCACCCGGCCTCCCGCATGCCCACTATACGCCCTCGCTCAAAGTCCGTGAACTGCACATACGGTTCACGTCCACGCTGTCGCGGCATGCTACCAGTGTTAAAGACTGCGATGGAGCTCCGTATGCCACGGCAAACTGGCTGACACTGACGGCGGCGGTGCACAAATGCTGCGCAGCTAGCGCCATTCGACGGCCAACACCGCGGTTCCTGGTGTGTCCGCTGTGCCGTGCGTGTGATCATTGCTTGTACAGCCCTCTCGCAGTGTCCGGAGCAAGTATGGTGGGTCTGACACACCGGTGTCAATGTGTTCTTTTTTCCATTTCCAGGAGTGTAATTACCCAGCAGAGTGGGAACTGTAAGAGGGTATCATCATATGTAAGGATTTTACCACCTTACAGGAAAACGAAATAGAGATTTAGTAATATCCTACATACCGCTTTGTCTTCACAGCATTATCACGCGCTGAACTTGACACTTTGATTGGGCATTTTTGGCTTCGTCTTCAGTGACATTGTCGTCGATAGAACATTGCAGGAACCCAAACGATACATAAGAACCAGGGTAGAAGAACTCGTGGTAAATCTTAAATTCCAACACCTTAAACCTGATGACCTTGTTGTATCGAGTACATGTAGGTACGTATTTATTATTAATCATCGCATATTGTTTAACACAGGATATTGAAAAATTTCTGCTAATAAGACTGCATGAGGAAATCCAGCAGTTCACATACGGTCTCAATGATATACATGAGCTCTGTTATAAAAATAAGTTAGAATGATTTTATGGTCACCTTCATACTGTGGTAGGTGGCTGCTACATATAGCACGCAAATCTTTCTAAGTGCGTGGGTATCACTATCGGGCGGTCATCTTTTAAGAGAGTTATCTGCTGGAGGCAGGTGCAACACTTTATGTCGGCGTAAGGAATTCTGGACCGTTAACTAGAGTGAAACAGATTGGTGATTCCGCATTTAGCAGTTTTGCGTAAGACGTTTTCCTGGCAGTTACAAGCAACCAGTGTGTATGTGTGTTGAGGTCGTGGCGATTGTCCACTGCTTCCCCCCCCCCCCCCCCCACCCTCCCCCTCCCCACCCCCCCCCCCACCCCCGAACGGAGTGTGACTTTGGCGGAGTGAATTGGGCTACGTGCGAGACACCTGTGGCTACCGGTGCCGAGGGAATCCCGTTAGTGTAAGGGTTTGTTAAATAGCCTTACTTTTATGTATTGCAATGCGTGTTACTTCTTCCGTCAGGTATTTACATGCATTTTCGTGAAAAACAACAATTACTCAAAATAATGTAAACAGCGATAGACGATAGATGTTTGTACATTGGACTGTTTATTTCACTGTTTTCTTTAGTACTACTACGTCACATATTAATAGTACAAGGATAATGTAGGTTTGCTACTTAGAAAGTGGGCATTTGTTGTTAAGAAATGAATTACGTGATTTATTACACGCCGAAGCATTTCGTATGTATTTTGGAATGCTTCACTTAGGGTCAAGCTTCGCAGTCCGTACAGAAATGTTCTTAACATACATTCCGTCATCATGCATTAATAACAACAATATATAGCATTGATATAGATCTGGTATGTAGCCAAAGTTTATTTGTTTGAATATCTAGTTGTGGTGGATTCATTGCAATATTGTGATTCTTTATTCTTCCTGGGAGCTCTAGATGACCAAAAATAACGTCGCCTCCACATAAACTGTAATACTAAAAGCGGGATTCTGGTGTGAAGAGGGGGAGCTTGTTCCCTACTGGTCCAGAGAGATAGTGGAGAAGGAAGGGGAGTGTTTGGCGCTTAAACTGTTAGGAATGCTTATCTGCAAATCCGTCCACAGATTTTTCCTCTGGTGAAGTCGTGGGAGCTGGTGGATTAGGACTCGTTTGCTGTTATCAACATGGGCTGGGTGGCGCTTTCTGAATTCCTGATTTAGTAGCAGTGTCTTTTCTGCCAGCTACCAGGCAGTAGTTTGCAAAACTATTACACATACACGCTGATAAGCCAAAGCATTATGACCACTGCCCACCGCGGCGTTGGATGCCATCTGTTTGTGTTGCAGGGACGTATGCAAGCAAGCAGACACGAACGGGGGATCACCCTAGTGAAGATATGGGCTGCGAGTGGAGAAATCCTCTGAGATAAGCGTCTTTGACAAAGGGCAGACTATTATTACCCAGAGCCTGTGAACGAGTATCTCGAAGGTGGTCGACTTTTCACGTGCTAATCTCCTGAGCATCTACGGAAGGAAGTAGAAGGATAATGAAACTACCACTAGGCGCTAAGTAGTTGGACATCCACGACCCTTCGCAGACAGTGGGGTTCGGATGCATGTCTTCTCTGTAAAGTAGGATAGATGGTGATCTCTGCTAAAAGAGCACAATGGTGATTCGCATGTTAACCCAACGACATCGTCAGTTTTATTTCAGTATGGGTGACTCACATTTTCACTACACTACGTCGATGGTCGTCTCCAGAAAGGCCGTCATCAAGGTGAACGGCGGCTCGGAACTTGCGGCGCCCACGGACGCAGGCTGGTGGGAGTAGTATTATGCTATGAGAGACATTATCCTGCGCATGCATGGGACCTGTGGTAGTAATAGAAGACATGCTGACAGCTGCGAACCACCTGCAACTCTTCATGTTTGATGTTTTCCCCGACGGCGATGTCATCTTTAAGCAGTATAATTGTCCGTGTCTCGGAGCCAGAACCGTGCTGCAGTGGTTTGAGGAACTTTACAGTGAACTCACGATGATGTCCCGGCGACCAAATTCGCCTAATGTAAATCTAATGGAACCCTTCTGGATCGCTATAGAGCGCCATCACCGCGTACGCAAATCAGCGGAACGTGATTTACGGGAATTAAATGACGTGCGCAGACATTTAATGCCAGATACCTTCACAAACCTACCAACAAACGGTCAAATACGTGATACGCATGAGCAATGAAGTATTTCGTTCCAAAGACAGACAAAGACGCTATAAAGCAGGTGCTCATAATGTTTTGACTCACCGGCGTTTCTGTTATACACTGACGGAAAAAAGTCACAACACCAAAAAATTAATTACTTTAGAGTAACGAAATTTCGTGAATACCTTTGTCTAGGTAACATATTTGAGTGATTAACATTGGCCGGCCGCGGTGGTCTAGCGGTTCAGGCGCTCAGTCCGGAACCGCGCGACTGCTACGGTCGCAGGTTCGAATCCTGCCTCGGGCATGGATGTGTGTGATGTCCTTAGGTTAGTTAGGTTTAAGTAGTTCTAAGTTCTAGGGGACTGATGACCACAGATGTTAAGTCCCATAGTGCTCAGAACCATTTGAACCATTTGATTAACATTGCAAGATAACAGGTCAATATAAGCACGAGATAAGCCATTCCAAATGCGAAATTCTGATACATTAATGACCCGTGTAAGCGCCATAATGTAGAATGCAAGCATTCAAACGTGCATGAATTGCGTTGGACAGGTGCTGAATGACAGTTTGTGGGACGGAGTTCCATGCACTTGGTCGGTCAATACAGGGACGTTAATGTTCGATGATATCCCATATATGCTCAATTGGAGACAGATCTGGTGATCAAGAAGGCCAAGGCAAAGTATCGACGCTCTGTAGAGCACGTTCGGTTACAACAGCGGTATGTGAGCGAGCGTTAATCTGTAGGAAAACACCCCATGGAATACTGTTCATGAGTGGCAGCTCAGCATGTCAAATCACCGGACTGAAGCACAAATAAGCAGTCAGGACGCGTGGAATAAGCACGAGAGAGCTCCTGGTGTCATACGAAATAGCACCCCAGACAGTAACTTCAAGTGTAGGTCCAGTGTGTGTGTAGCATGCAGAGGGGTTGGTTGCAGACCCTCAACTGGCCGCCTTCTAAACAACACACGGCCATCACTGGCATCGAGGTAGAACCAGCTTTCATAGGAAAACACAATAGACCTCCACCCTGCCTTCCAATGAGCTCTTTCTTGACACCACTGAAGTCTCTACCATTAGTGGTTTGGGGTCAGTGGAATGCACGCTACAGGGCGTCTGGCTCGGAGCTGTCCTTGAAGTTATCGAATTGTAAGAGTTCTTTGTCTCACTCTGGTGGCAACTGTTGCTCAGACTGCTGCTGTAGACACAGAGTCATATGCCGAACACGATGGTCCTCCCTTTCGGTAGAGCCACGTGGCCATCCGGAGCTCCGTCTTCTTGCGACCGTACATTCTCGCGAGTATCGCTGCCAGCAGCAATGTACAGTGGCTACATTACCTCCAAATCTTTCAGCAGTACTGCAGAAGGAACATCCAGGTTCTGGTAGCCCTACTACATGACCTTATTCAAACTCTGTGAGGGGCTGATAATGGCGTCTTTGTCGCCTTAAAGGCTTTCTTAAAAACTTCAACTCACCACGTCTATTTTCAAAGGTAATTAACGTTCACGACCGTTACAGCGTGTATTGAAAGCAAACCTTATTTGCACCTTCATAGTCTTCCGGATGTAAAAACATGCCTATGAATTTTCGTTTATGTCACACAACTGTATTTTGGTGACGCAATTTTTTGTGAGCGTGTAGATAAAACAGAGTGTATGTGTGTATGTCTGGGATCTTCTCCCAAAGCCAAGGATCGATTTCTACCAAATTTGGCATAGAAACAGCAGGCTTAATTGGTATCAGCACTATGGGGTTTATAACCACCTTGCTCCAATAGTGCGGAAACAGTATCAACCTGCCACATCAATCTACTTTGAAGGGCAGCCTCCATGTCAGGCCCTGATATGAGCTGGATGTGCAGCATGCACTGCATAATGGGGGTGTTGTGGGTGTAGTATTGGCCTGTTTTACTGAACTGAACTGCAGTGGCCACATATGCCAATGACCATGGCTGGGGACAGGTTGAGATGGACAGAAGAGGGCATGGACATAGTGAGGGTAGGGGGAAATGGACAGATACTGGGGAGGAAGGTGAGATGCAAGAGGCGGGTGGAATGTGTAGAGGGGTGGTGGACAGGTGGAGTAGGAAAAGGAGGCAGAGATGGAAAGAGAATGGGGAGGAGGATATGGTCAGAGAGAGGGGTGAAGAAGATGTGCCAAGCGAGAGAGGGGTGGAGGAAATGGACATGCAAAGTGGAAAGAGGAGCTGAAGAGACAGAGACATTTGGGAGGAGGAGATAGGCAGATGAAGGGGCGAGGAAGAGGTGGACAGTTAGATGGAGAAAGAGGTGGGCACAGAGAGGGAGAGGAGGATGTGTGTTGAATACATGTATGGACAAAGCTGTAGGGAAATATCTAGTCGTTTAAATAATGCAAATTTCCCTAACACTGCTGGGAGGGAAGATGGGGGCTAGTGTAGTGCTAGCTGCTCAGTTTGGTTCAGTCGCTTTACTAATATCAACACAAAGTAGGGGGAGCCTGAAGCATAGCCTACCCTACATGTGTTTCACTTATCGCTGGCGGCTTCTGTGCGTGTTTGTAGCACCATGCTAATTCTTGTGCATACCATATTTATACACATATTTGGCCGACGATCCTGAAAATTGATAAAACTGTTGTGCTTACAGAATTTTGCTGTGACATGGCACACTAGTGTCTTACGTCATACATTTTGTTAATATTTACTTGAGTATGCTGAGACAACATTAATTCTATCAACAGGAGAATGCTCTCATTTCAGTATATACACTGTGATGTGACAGACACACTAGTAATGTAGGGATGACTTAACAGGAGTTTATATGTTTATATATTGCCTGTAGTATTTCTTTAACATTTAAAGACTTTGCGAGAGCCTATTTGTTGTTAAACTATATGCTGACTTAATTTGTTAACATCACATTTAGAATAGAGGTTTCAGTATCAGGAAAAAATCGGTAAAGTTGCAGCAAATTAACTTAAAATAGCAAATAATCAAGAGATTAATTGCTATTTTGCGTTAAATTGTTGCAATTTTACCGACTTTTTCCAAGTAATCAAAGTATGGTGGTCAGTTGTTGCTCATGTGTGTAGGTGTAACCTCAGAAAAGAACGCTACACACGACCCCTGGATTGTGTTAAACGGGCAACAGTGATCTGGCAGGCAAACCTATCATCCCACTAAGATCTCCTGGTTATAATACACTTGGAATCAAATTTACATCTCTATGGTTCTTCTCAGAGCCACATGAGAAGGAATATCGGACATAGTCTCCTCATTTGCCAGCTCAATACAGAATATTCCAACAAAGAAAATATGAGAGTCTCTCCAACATCTTGAGAGAAATGAATGTGTACATTGCTGAAACACATATCAGCAATGTAGTTAGTCATCGATCAAGAGGCGCAGCACCTGGATACAAAATACTTGGTGCAATGTACCATCATGTATATTGATAGGCAACTTCGTAGTAATATAGAAAATACCTGCTTCTTAGGTGTTAATACTGAAAATGAAATCCAAATTATCACCATAAAAGTTGAAGAGATCACAGCAACAAATATAAATAAGCCATCACAAGTACAATGGCCACCTGAAGTTTTAACATCACTCCCTCACCCAGCTACCTGTATGGGCGATTTTAGCACTCATCGTGCAATGTTGAAATATAACACCAGTGATCACAATGAAATTGCACTTGCACAATGGGCTGAAGAGAGCAGTTTAAGCCTAATTTTTGATCCAAAACATAAGGGTACATTCAGGTGTGCAACATGGAGCAGGGATTACAACCCAGATATTTGCTTCTCATTACAAAAGTCTTAGAACCAGCCTTTAAATATATTCAAAATAGTTGCTGGTGACTTTCCAAATAGCCGACACCAGTCAGTCATTTAGAAAGTGGGGTGCCAGAATCCAGTTATACGATTCATTCCTAGACCAACCTCCAACTTTCAAAGGGCAAACTGACAAACATACTCAAAAGACGGATAGCAGCTTCACCTGAAAATTATTTCAGATTTGTTGTTGTTGTAATCTCGACTCCAAAGAAATGCATACCAAGGGGCTACTATAAGGACTGTATTCCATGCTGGGGCCAATAAGGCGAAGAACTTTATGAATCATACATGGTGGATCGCGATACTGATCCAGCCGATGAACTGATGCAAATATTGAATCAATCAAGAAGAGAGAAGTGGATCAAAACAACAACAGAGTTTGATTTTAAGAAATCAAGTGCTCAGTCTTGGAGCTTGCTGTAGATTTCGAGAACGCTACTCAGTGACACCAGACAAAATAGCAAAGAGAATCGTCCACTCTCTGAAGACCCAAAAGTCAAAAAGCTTTTCGGCAAGTACACAATTTTCTCAGGACTTCACATTGAAGACGGCTCTCCAGGATGTGAAGACAAGAATCCTGGGAAACTGCGTGTAGAACAAATAGGTTTTAGGCCAAACAGGAGCTGCACAGACCCCTTAGGGGTCGGTATTATCCCCTGTATTTTTCAACCATTATATTTCTGACATATCTGAAACCTGCACAAATTAGTTTGGATATGCTGACGATCCAACACTTTTGGTTCAGCGTCTCTTACCAACATTGTTGTTCTACCTGAGGTTCTGCATCCGAACTACTTATAGTTTGAACTCAATGATATGACTAAATGTTATGGTAATGGGAGAGACTTTATCGACGTTTTTGAAATACTCTGAGTCTTCATCCTGAGCCTGCTGAAGATGGTAGTCGTGATGTGAGAACATTGGACAGATGAATACATTATAGAGGGATTTAACATGGAACCATCAACCAGCATATGCCATGTGGCACTTGCTGTGGACACAGCCACATGACTGCTTGGAAGTTACTGCATTGTACCAACTTGAGAAGGTGTAGGCAGGTTGCAGTTCGTATCGAATTTGTACAGTGTGCTCTTCATCAAAATTCTAGTGATGCTGCCTTACACATGCACTCGTTTTATTTTTCATGTATAAGGCCTTCTTTTCGGGAGATGGTTGTTTTAACAGTAGAAACGCTCATACCAAGGTTTACGAGAATTAAAATGCGAATGCTGTTAGATTTCAGCAATGGAGGATACCTAGAAAATTTTGCTGTATTATTTCGTAGCTACGCAGGTCTTAAAGCACGTTTAAATGAAATAACTTGTTATCAGTTCTGCACATACTGATCATTATACCACTTTTTACTTGTAACATCCACTGGCCGCTGGATGAAGGCGCTTCAGAGCGTTTCAGTGTCACTTGGCCATAGTTATTCATTCAGCCAAGTCTTTAATGAAATATGATTAATGTACAATGTTTTTACTCATTCTCAGAACTTCAGGGCTTGTAAGACACAGAACCCTTGACAAAAAACTTATGTTCCATTAACATGAAACACCCTGTATGTTTCTTTATTTTCTATGCCTTTAGTTTTATACGGCGAAAAATTGTAGTTACAGTGGGACACATTAGCAGTGTGATCAATTTCATCTGACTACAAGCTCAAGTGTGTGGAGCATCTGCTAAACAACTCAGAAGTATCGCTAGGGAAGATTGGTGTTTCGTCAGTACACGTATTAGGTTATAGCTATCATTCCCATCTGCCCAGCACATTATAAAAACTACAGCCTCAACAGATCAAAATATTCATTTCACCTCCTTATCAGCTCATTACGCCAAGAAGATTTAGAGAGATAATTCAAACCTAAAGAACTAAATCAGGATTGAACATTAGAATTTATATTCTGAACGGCGACAACTATTATGAACAATTGATTATTGTGAGTCCGTTGTCATTATATTACTAATAATCTACAGATGTAAGAACTGTCTGCGTGCCTATGGAATATAGCTTCAGTTGTGCGACTGGATTCGTGATCTCCTCTCAGAAAGCTCACAGTACATATTAATCGCTGGAAAATTATCAAGTCAAATAGAAAGTGGTAATTGTCTCTAAATATGGAGCAGCGTGAGGTCTTCCGTATGGGTACGAAAAGAAATCCGTTAAATTTCGGTTACGCCTACACTATAAATCATACAAATTTAAATGCTGTCAGTTCAACTAAATACTTAAGAATTACAGCTACGAACATCTTAAAATGGAACAATCACGTAGATAATGTTGTGAGTAAGGCAAACCAAAGATTACGTTTTATTGGCAGAATACTTAGAAGATGCAATAGATCTATTACAGAGACTATCTACACTACGCTTGTCCGTCCTCTGCTAGAGTATTTCTGTGCTGTATGAGATTCTTACCATACACGACATCGAAAAAGTCCAAAAAAGGGCAGTTCGTTTCCTTTTTGCGTAATTTCGATCACTGACTTTATTCTCAGAATGCATCCGTCTGCTTAGCTGAGTGGTAAAGTGTTTGCCTACAGTGCATCGGGCCCAGGTTCGATTCGCTATCGGATTTAATAGTTTTCTCCGCTTGTGGACTGGGTGTTGTGTTTTCCCGATCATCCTTTCATCGTCATCACCGACACGCAAGTCGCCAAACGTAGCGTCGAGTGAATTAATACATGCAATCCGGCGACCGAGCTACCCCGGATGTGGCCTCCCGGCCAACAATGCCAAACAAATATTTTTTCTCTGAATCCGAAAATATTATATTGTCGCCAACCTACACAGGCAGAAATGATCATCATAATAAAAGAAGAGAAATCAGAGCTCGTACGGAAAGATTTAAGTGTCGATTTTTCTCATGCGCTGTTAGAGAGTGGAACGGTAGGGACATGGTCTGAAAGTGGTTCGAAGAACACTTTGCCAGGTACTTAATTGTGAATTGCAGAGTAGTTATGTAGATATAGATGAATTAAGATGATTCCATTCCATTAAACAGTGAAAATTTAATTTCTTGTTTCGTAAACACTACAGAATTAATAAAATTCTGCAGTAATTTGGTCAATAATCATTTATGAAAATAGAGACATGCCGAAATTGCTTAAATCAGCTCAAAGATACAGTTTCTACACTAATACCATGAACAGCACACAAATGTATTATGTATGTGCTTTTCTATTTTCATGACATCATTTAGAACACTCAGAAACCAATTTTAATCGCTCATTTTAGTTTCATACAACACTGAGAAAGGACATACCGTTCTGAAGACTGCTGTTGTTCCAACGCAGGTGGCGCACGCACAATTACTGATCTGTAGCTGCATTCTACGCTGGGCGTAGACAATGGAGCAGCTTCCTTTGATGCACCGTTGGGTTTCGAGTCTGGAACACTAAAAGCATAAATAAGTCTGTGACTATCTGATCACAAAGGTTCGCATGCTTATACGTGGAAAAATAGAAGTTCCAGCTGCCCAATACACCTTAACAGTGTGGTCAGTTTCATCTGGCTACAATTTGAAGCATGTGGAGTAGCTGCAACACAACTCAAAGCGATCGCTGGTGTGGAATGGTGTGTCATCAATACATAAATTAGGTTACACTTTTCGCTGTCTCAATAGATTACAATATTCATTTCAACTGCTTAACAGCTTGCTACGCAAAGAAAACGACAAACATTTAAAGGTCGAAGGTTGACACAGTATAGTGCTTCAGTATATTTACTACGAACGAAGATAATTCCGTATAACATTTCACTTTAAAACTTCATTGTGATGACTGAATTAACAGTAATTCATGGTGTTGTTTTGTTATTTAAGACTCACACAGAGGAGTTGAGACACTGATGTGCGACATCAGTACCAATGCCGCTCTTCTCGGTAAGACCTAGTGAGTTACCTGAAGTGAAACAGCCATGCTAGATTTATCATCAGAAGAGACATGTGGATTTAAAAACACGACACTGGTGTGCAGTCGGATGGACGCAATCTGTTAGCTTTGATTTGAAAAATGGTTCAAACGGCTGTGAGCACTATGGGACTTAACATCTGAGGTCATCAGTCCCCTAGACTTAGAACTACCTAAACCTAACTAACCTAAGGACATAACACACATCCATGCCCGAGGTGGGATTCGAACCTGCAACCGTAGCAGGGTTCTGGACTGAAGCGCCTAGAACCGTTCGGCCACAGCGGCCGGCTTAAGTTTTGATTTGTAAACCCTTGCAAGCACAATTCTGGCAAAAAAAAAAAATACCACCCCTTGTCAACCAGGAAAATCTGGCCCAAAAATTTATGGCACTGATCATTCCTCTTCCACGTTTGGTGCCAATTTCATCCTTTCTAGAAGCAAGAAGAGTAGTGTAGTATTATTAGCTCCGAATCACCTGGAAGTATCCAGCAGACAAATTGGATAGACTTCCTGTAACTAATTTTATTACCACCCACAGCTCGTGAGTTGCAAGTGAAGTTCGTGAGTGTAACTTTTTTGTGGTGCATGACTGTAAAATGTGCATGTAGACAAATCCGTACTGTTATTATTGATGCCTAGAACAGTGAGAGTGTCAAATTCAACTCATTCCTCTGTAGTTACCACCACTATTTGACAGACTTTAACAACCAACAGAATTTTATGCTTTCGCCACATTATAAAAAACAGGTAACTTGGAATTTCAGCCAAAGGAACTGCTACGTAATATTTCAGCACTATTAGCACTATACCACTGAGACGAATGCTTGGATGCTTCCTAAAACAAATTCACGCAAATCTCCTGCCCATTACAGTCTACTCTATACTTACATCTGCATATGAGCTCTTCACGTCACCATACGGTGTGTGGCGTAAGCTGTATAATGTAAGAGTACAGTTCTATTTTATCCTTTTCCTATCATGGAATGAATGAAAAGAATAACGACAGGAATCCATAGTTTCACTGCGATATGTACTAATAAAGCTTTCTCGGGCTTCCAGCCGCGTCAAGTGGTTTAAAATCCACGAGCTTTCGACCGAGTACTCCTCGGTCATTGTCAAGTGGTGACTGTTTTCTGGTTGCTGCTGCCGTCCTTATATAGCCGCGCTGCCTTCCGTGACGTCAGTGGTACTCGCTCCGGCAACATATATGGTAATGGTTGCGTTGTGCGGCCGCTGCGCCCGCTTCAACCTTCCGATGGCCTCGTCCCGCTCTGTGCTTAGCTGCAGGCCACCTTCTTTATTGAGCGTGTTGTCACAAATTTTTACTTCTATCGCTTCTCTTATTATGCTATCCCGAAAACTGTTAGTCTGTGTGGTAATAGATGTCTCGTCGAATGCAATACGATGACCGTTTTCCAATGCATGCTCTGCTACCGCTGATTTCTCTGGGTTCCGTAGATGAAAACATCTCTCGTGTTGTACATAGCGCTGTTCAATAGTGCGCACAGTGTGTCCGATATAGAACCGTCCACAGCTACATGGTATTTTATACACTCCTGGCGTTATGAGGCCTACGTCGTCTTTCACAGGCCTCAAGAGTTGTCGAATTTTTGCTGGAGTCCTGAAGACCGAATCGATTTTATGCTTCTTTAGGAGCCGGCTTATCTTTCCTGTTATGGAGCCACAGAACGGCAAGAGTGCAAACTTCTTCGAGTCCTCCTTGGAGTCTTTCTGCTTACGTATTTTCGGAAAGATAGTTTGCGAAATCTGGCGGTGTTGCAGCCGTTTTCCTTGAATACTTTCCGTAAGTGTCTCACTTTCTTCGGCAAGTTTTCAGAATCTGAGACGGTTTCGGCTCGAAGCACTAAGGTCTTCTGAACATAACTTTTCTGCGAAGGATGGTGATAGCTGTTAGCGCGCAGCGTCTGGTGGGTGGGTTTCCGGTAAACGCTGTGGCTGAGACACCCATTCGCTTTGCGGCGGACGAGGACATCAAGGAACGGCAAGGCAAGGCAAGGCAAATTAGCCTAAAGAGACGAGTGCGTGAAACTTTCAACGAATTCAAAAGTAAAATTGTATCTACCGACCTGACAGAAATTGCTAAGTAGTTTTCATCTTAGGTTAAATCTGTAACTGAATTAAAGCCATCTCTCCAGGCACTCTGTGGCTGTAATGGCATAGAAACGGAAGATGACATCTACATCTACATCTACAGGGCTACTCTGCAAAACACATTTAAGTGCCTGGCAGAGGGTTCATCGAACCACATTCACAGATCTCAATTATTCAAACCTCGTATAGCGCTCGGAAAGAACGAACTCCTATATCTTTCCGTACGAGCTCTGATTTCCCTTATTTTATCATGGTGATCGTTTCTCCCTACGTAGGTCGCCGTCAACAAAATATTTTCGCATTCGGAGGTGAAAGTTGGTGATTGGAATTTGCTGACAGGATTGCGCCGCAACGGAAAACGCCTTTCTTTTAATGTTGTCCAGCACAGATTCTGTATCATTTCTGTGACACTCTCTCCCATATTTCGCGATAATACAAACGTGCTGCCCTCCTTTGAACTTTTTCATTGTACTCCGTCAGTCTTATATGGTAGGGATCCCACACTGCACAGCAGTATTCTAAAAGAGGACGGACAAGCGTAGTGTAGGCAGTCCCCTTAGCAGATCTGTTACATTTTCAAAGTGTCCTGCCAATAAAATGTAGTCTTTGTTTAGCCTTCCCCACAACATTTTCCGTGTGTTCCTTCCAATTTAAGTTGTTCGTAATCGTAATTCCTAGATATTTAGTTGAATTTACGGCCTTTAGATTTGACTTATTTATCGTGTAACCGAAGTTTAACGGATTCCTTTTAGCACTCATGTGCATGACCTCACACTTTTTCTTATTTAGGGTCAACTGCCAATTTTTGCACCATACAGATATCTTTTCTAAATCGTTTTGCAATTTGTTTTGATCTTCTGATGACTTTACTTGTCGATAAATGACACCGTCATTTGCAAACAACCTAAGATGGTTGCCCAGATTACCTCCCAAATCGTTTATATAGATAAGGAACAGCAAAGGGCCTATAACACTACCTTGGGGAACGCCAGAAATCATTTGTATTTTACTGGATGACTTTTCGTCAATTACTACGAACTGTGACCTCTATGACAGGAAATCACGAATCCAATCACATAACTGAGACGATATTCCATAAGCACGCAATTTCACTACAAGCCACTTGTGTGGCAGAGTGTTAAAAGCCTTCCGGAAATCCAGAAATACGGAATCAATCTGAAATCCCTCGTCAATAGCACTCAACATTTCATGCAAGTAAAGAACTGGTTGTGTTTCACAAGAACGATGTTTTCTAAACCCATGTTGACTGTGTGTCAATACACCGTTTCTTCGAGATAATTCATAATGTTCGAACACAATATATGTTCCAAAATCCTGCTGCATATTGAGGTTAATGATATGGGCCTGTAATTAAGTGGATTACTCCTACTACCGTTCTTGAATATTGGTGTGGCCTGTGCAACTTTCCAGTCTTTGGGTACGGATCTTTCGTCGAGCGAACGGTTGTATATGATTATTACGTATGGAGCTAATGCATCAACATACTGTGACAGGAACCTAATTGGTGTACAGTCTGGACCAGAAGACTTGCTTTTATTAAGTAATTTAAGTTACTTTACTACTCCGAGGATATTTATTTCTACATTACTCATGTTGGCAGCTGTTCTCGATTCGAATTCTGGATTATACACTGCGTCTTCTTTTGTGAAGGCATTTCGGAAAGCTATAAAATTTTTGAAAACATTATCAGCGATCTTTAAAATTAAAATTTAAAGATTAAAAAAGTCTTGATCTAAACTTTTTATTTTTATTGGAGTGACCGGTTTCGATTCTATTTAAGAACCATCTTCAGACTCTGAAAAAACATATTACCAGATAGGGGGATCGTTATAACAGTAAGCATATATAACAAAATATAGAACTAATAAATAAATATACCCAGAACGGTGGGTGGACTCCGTGAAGCAAGTTGCGCTGACGCTCGACGCTGGAATAACTGCTGATTGGACAAGGAGGAAACGGTTATTAAATAGGCTTGGTCACGCCCACCGTCCTGAGTGTGACATCATTGCTAGCCAATCAGAAAGACGTCTATGATTAAGTAAACACAAGAAGTAGATTAAAAAGTGCATTATAGTTAAATTACATCGTAACATCATTATAAATGATTATTCGTCATAAAATGTAAACTATATAGGTTACTTGGTTTAAGATCAGTTAAAAGTATGCTGCCCTCTAACGTCTATTCTGCAAAGATGCACCAAAGGTTGCTAAATCGACAGGGAATTGCTACTCGCAAAGATACATCGAGGGTTGCCGTGGAAACGGCGTCCTATTTCGATGTGGCAATCTACACTACTGTCAAAGATAACAGTAGACGAGGACCAACGGCCTCTGTCGATATAACATGTTGGAGATAACTAGAAAGTGAATTATAGTTACATCGTTTTTAATCTTTAAATTCCGGAAGGCTGTCTTTTGTAACTCTGCTTTGGCAGCACTGTCTCCGATAGTATCTCCATTGTTATCGCCCAGAGAGGGCATTGGTTGTCTCTTGCCGCTGCCGGCCGCTGTGGCCGAACGGTTCTAGGCACTTCAGTCTGGAACCGCGCGACCGCTACGGTCGCAGGTTCGAATCCTGCTTCGGGCATGGATGTGTCTGATGTCCTTATGTTAGTTAGGTTTACGTAGTTCTAAGTTCTAGGGGACTAATGACCTCAAATGTTAAGTCCCATAGTGTTCAGAGCCATTTGTCTTACCGCTAGCGTAATTCACATACGACCGGAATCTCTTTGGATTTTCTGCCAAGTTTCGAGACAAAGTTTCGTTGTGGAAATTATTATAAGCATCTCGTATTGAAGTCCACGCTAAATTTCGGGATTCTGTAAAAGATCCCCAATCTTGGAGATTTTTGTGTCTTTAAATTTAGCATGTTTTTTTCGTTGTTGCTGCGAGTGTGCCGACCCGTTTTGTGTACAAAGGAGGATCAGCTCCGTCGTTTGTTTGTTTATTTATTTGGTATAAATCTCTCAATTCGCTGTCGACACTATTTCTTTGAATTCAAGCCACATCTGGTCTACACTTATATTATTAATTTGGAGAGAGTGGAGATTGTCTCTGAGGAAGACGTTAAGTGAATTATTATCTGCTGTTTTGAATGGGTACATTTTTCGTTTATTTCTGGAGGATTTAGGGATTACAATATTCAATCTCCCTACGACAACCCTGTGTTCACTAATCCCTGTATCCGTTTTGATGCTCCTTATTAGCTCAGGATTATTTGTTGCTAGGAGGTCAGCTGTGTTTTCACAACCATTTACTATTCGCGTGGACTCATGAACTAACTGCTCGAAATAATTTTCAGAGAATGCGTTTAGCACAATTTCGGATGATGTTCTATGCGTACCTCCGGAATTAAACATGCATTTACGTCAACTTTTCGAGGGTAAATTAAGGTAACCACAAACTATAACCGTATGAGTCGGGTACGTGTTTGAAATCAAACTCAAGCTTTCTTTGAACCTTTCAGCAATTGTATCATCTGAATTGGGAGGTCGGTAAAAGGATCCAATTATTATTTTATTCCGGTTGCCAACAACGGCCTCTACCATACTAACTCACAGAAACTATCTACATCAATTTCGCCACAAGTTAAACTACTTCTAACAGCAACAAACACGCCACCGTGAACCGTGTTTAGCCTATCGTTAAGTTCTTAGCAAAAATTTTGGCTGAGTTTATCTCTGGTTTTAGCCAGCTTTCAGTTCCTATAACAATTTGAGCAGCAGTGCTTTCTATTAGCGCTTGGAACTCTGGTACTTTCCCAACACAGCTCCGACAATTTACAACTGTTATACCGACGGTTCCTGTATCTACTTTCTTCCTATGTTCGGTCTGCACCCTTTGTAACTGGAGCTCTTTCCTGGGACCCTCTAACCCAAAAAACCGCCAAGTCCACGCCAAACATCTCCTGCTACCCACGTAGCCGCCTCCTGCGTATTGTGGTCATCTGACCTATTCAGTGGAACCCGAAACCCAGCCATCCTTTGGCGCAATTCGAGGAATCTGCAGCCTACACGGTCGCAGAACCGTCTGATCCTCTGATTCAGACGCTCCACTCGGCTATGTACCAGAGATCCCCAATCACTCCTATTGACTAAGCTGCAAATGGTCAGCTCTGCTTTCATGCCGCAAGCAAGACGGGCAGCCTTTAACACTTCTGTTTGACACTCGAAATCAGAAAGAATCTCTTCCGATCCAAAGTTACACACATGATTGGTACCGGCATGAGCCACCATCTGCGGGTGACTGCACTCTGTGGTCTTCATGGCGTCAGGGAGGGCCCGTTCCCCATCTGCAATGACTCCACCCGGTATGCACACGGAGTGCAAATTGGCTTTCTTTCCCTTCTGGGCAGCCATGTCTCTAATGGTCCCCATAACGTGCCTAACGATGGAGCACCCAACTATCAATAATCCCAC
This sequence comes from Schistocerca piceifrons, assembly GCF_021461385.2. Classification (NCBI taxonomy): domain Eukaryota; kingdom Metazoa; phylum Arthropoda; class Insecta; order Orthoptera; family Acrididae; genus Schistocerca; species Schistocerca piceifrons. The sequence goes on along the minus strand of NC_060149.1, from coordinate 680,747,697 downwards.
CCTCTGTGATTGTCCAGATCTTGCAGGCTGAGAGGTTTCCTCTAAAACACGACAGGCAATGGCAACTGGCCTAGTGACAGTGTCAACCACAGACAGCACTTGGAACCTGTTTGTCAGACTGACCAGGGAGGCCTTACTTGCCGCCTCCTGGGAAGTCTTTTGCCGCCTGCTACGCCCTGGGGCGACCTCCCACTCGACCACAGCTAAGGGCTCAACGTCAGTGCGAGCAGTAACTGGGCTGGCCACCGGTGAGGACCGATCGGAGGACTTGGACGTGCTGGACGTCCATTGGATCCCCGTGGCCGGCGCACAACAGTGGTACCCATCTGTGCAGCCTCAAGCTGTGTAACTGAAGTCATCACAGCCTGGAGCTGATAGTGAAGTGTCACCAACTCGGCTGGCATCAGCACACAACAACAGTTCCTGTCCATACTAAAGTATCGTGGAAAATTAAACTACCCCAATAAACGGACTATCGGCATGTGCTGTGGAACTCTACTGTAGACACTGACGAAAACGCTGTAACTGTGTCTAATAAATTAGATTAAATACGTGGAGATTCAAAAACCTAACTACTACAGCACTCAGGCGAAACTAAATAATTCGCTCCTGATTAGGAACTTGCAATATGTCGCAAAATCGGTTTACTTTCCGACGCAAACGAAGACGCGAGAACTGTGGCTATTCGATATTAAATTAACACGCAGAAACTCAAGAAACTAAACTATTAAAGAATGCATATGATATTATAAAATTCGCTCCTATTTAGGAATTCGTAAAAGTCACAAAATCGGTTACTTCCTTGTTGCTGCGTCTGTCTCGGCCGGCTGCTGCTGCCTGACACAAAGAAGTTCGACATACTAAACGTCTTTGGTCACAACTGTTTTACTGAGTAAGATAGCACTGTGGTACATCCTTTAAATTGTCGCACGGACGTCAAAATGATAGATATCGAAATAAGTGACCACGGGAAAAGAACCAACCAGCTAGAGGTCGCTAAGTTGGGGTTATTAATGTTTAGATAAACATTTGAAAGTGAGCCCTGTCTCCGAAATATGTTAATTAATCGCACTCCAAAATAATGAATTGAAAGTCCTACAACTATGAAATGAGAAAAGAATTGCAATTACTTTGATTTATTCTGATAATATTATGCATAAGCAGTTGACAATTAATGTCAATACAAACATTAAACATTTTGGCATATTTGACTAATGGGGTTGGTAAGAAAGGCTTAATAATATCGCAGGTAAATTAATTGCAATCGAGAAGTGCTCAGTGATTGTCGTGATGTTAACTGAAAGGAAAATAGTGCTACAGACGGAAATGCAGGGTGTCCGGGCTAAACGTATAATAATATAAAACTGAATAAATTGAGGTGTAATTGAGTTATTTATTGGCGGTTTGTTTCTGCAAGTACTATAACTCAAAATTTTTTCTGTGTTTGCTTTGGAGAGTAGTTAACGCGTGTGCATGCAGGTAACCGCTTTGTTAACCTAAACACGAATCAGTAGCCATCTGGACTCCATAGTGGAAGGTGTTCTGTGTGCATTGTATCGCGTCACTGGTACAACATGAGTATGGATAGCCACCAACTGACGAGTTTCCATTTACATGACAACCGGCTCCAAGAAACTGGGAGTTTGCTTTGGATGTCGAGCCATCACGTGACGCACGCTGTTTCGGAGGCTCCTTTTGAATTAATCCGTACGTTCTTCCAGCCAAGCCCTCCTAAGTCAATCCGACAACCAAGTAGGCAGTTACAGTTACCTCGTTCGACACTACACGATGACGTCCAGAAAAGGTTGCTATCGCACATGTTACGCCTACGATACTTCAAACACTTTGAGAGAAGTCATACGTCTGTCGTTCCACTAATGTTGCTCATTTCGGGGTTTATTAGGTGTGTAAAAGAACATTTTGAATTACCACACGTGCAGAAACACACCATCAATAAATATTTCAATTACCTCTCAACTTATTACATTTTATATTACTGTATATGTAACCCAGACACTCTGAATATTTTACCTATGGTCTTAATTGAAAGCGGACTGTTCGTTAAATTAAAAGTGCAAGTCTTCAAAGTGAAGCTTCAACTGGTCGAAATGTTATAAAGTGCCTTTAGCTTCCCTGCACATTGTTTCACAGTGGCGACTCGGTCTCACTATAGAGTTGCAGATGGAGGATGAAGTCCTTGCCAAATTAAGACGCTGGGGCACCAACGACTCTCGCCAACGGCAAAGTGCAAATCAGCCAGAACTTTTTCTATGTTCCTACATCAGCTCTGTCGGCAGCTGACCTGCAGCATCTCTCATCAGATGATGTAGTCACTGGAGAAGACTCCGATGTGGAAGTTGAAGGTGAAGTCTCTGATGAAGTGATTTATGATCGATGTTTTCTACAAGGCAACCTCGCACTGCTGCGTTTTGCATCTCTTACTGTATTCATACTGTCTGGGCTTTGCATCTTCTCAACACTGGCCGATCAAATCGTTCTTTAGAACATGTTAATCCAATTCCCCGGGCTATCCCCTCTTTGGTTAACCAATAACGTGCGTTCTAACATTTTGCAAAGGAAATGTCGTTTCACTCTCCACTTCACTCTTTGACTAATAAGATGGCCCTCATCAGCACAGCTGAACTTGTCTAACCCCTTTTCATTTTTATTTGAGGCACAATAGTTACTTCTGCTAAAACGTTTCTCCTCCTCCATCTTTCTGGGGTTGTAAACTCTTTTGCAGCAGGGTCTCCTAGGATGCCCCGGTACAGCAAATACAAAGCACTTTCCGCCCCGCGGGCTATTTACCAGCACCTCCCTCGATTGTCCTTTCACAAAATAGCTTGGAGCAACTTTGCCTGCTACTAGTTTCTACCAGTTCGTGTGTTTATGTAACGTCCAGAATGATTTCAACACCATCTCATTTATACAAGGCATGCAAATCAGCATCAGGAGTAACAGAAGAGTAAGGTTACATTAGTCAATTGCTGACAATCACTAGTACTGTATGTTATCATGTTCCTCGACGTTGATGAAATGTTCCAATCAAATGAGCCTGTCATTATGAGTTTATATGCGTTATATGAATGTATCGTAAAAATCGGTCTTATAACAAACTGAAATCGCTCAGCAAACGAAAATCCACTGGATCTGACGAGATACCAGTGCGATTCTACGTGGCGTATGCGAAAGAACTTACTCCCCTTCCAGCAGCAGTGTACCGGAAGTAGCTGGAGGAGCAAAGCATTCCTTATGTTTGGAAGGAAGTGCAAGTCATTTGCAATTTCAAGAAGGATTCTCGGACAGATATACAAAACTATAGGCCTGTGTCTCTGATATCAACCAATGTCAGAATTTTGGAACATGCGATATGCTCTCATATTATAACCCTTCCGAAGACTGAAACTGTCTTGTTTAGAGGACAGTAATGGTTCTAAATCAAAGGTCAAGTGAAGTTCAACTTGCCCCGCTCGTCCACGAAAACCACAAAGCTGTCAGCTCCTAAGTTGATACTGCGTTCCTTTACTACTGGCAGACCATTGACACTGTTCCATAGTACCGCCTAATGAATGAAGTCTTTTTGTACCGAGTATCAGACCATTTTGAAGAATTTATAGCAAATAAAATGGCTCTGAGCACTATGGGACTTAACATCTATGGTCATCAGTCCCCTAGAACTACTTAAACCTAACTAACCTAAGGACATCACACAACACCCAGTCATCACGAGGCAGAGAAAATCCCTGACCCCACCGGGAATGGAACCCGGGAACCCGGGCGCGGGAAGCGAGAACGCTACCGCACGACCACGAGCTGCGGACAGCAAATAAAAGACAGTACGTTATTCTCAATGGAGAAGAATGTGCTCAAGTAAAAGTAACATCGGGCATACTCCAGGGGAGTCTTATAGGACCATTACTTTTCACAACATACAGAGTGTTACGAGATAGGTTCAGATATTTTTATTGGTGTCTGAGGACGGTGTACTGAGCAACATTACAGCAGTATTTACTTCATTTGCAAGCTAAAAATTATGGCTATTATGAGTAGCATGTTTTTAGGTTGGTTAGTTCGTCGAAGCCCAAGTAGCAAGAGCAAGCCATTATTGCATATTTTCCCCTGAGCAGCAGGTTAGGTGTGGATGCGCAGACGCAAAGCGATTAGTCTATACTGACCGTATTGCTGGTGCAAATATGACTAAACCTTAGGTATTCATTATGTGACGTGTTTGCGGCAAGACTGTTAGACGCAGAGAAAAAACAACTAACACAATGAAGTAGCTACCCATTAAGGTAGCAATGACCACAATATCTGCACTTACACCCCTAACATCCTGTATGTAAGTGACCTAGTTGATAACGTTGGAAGTTCCATCTGTTTTTTCGCGGATAATGTTCCTGCATATGCAGTAGTTGCAACGCTAGAAAATTGTAACGAAATACAGTAAGGCCTGCAGAGGATCACCCCTTGGTGCAGGTAATATCAGTTGACCTCTAACACAAGCAAATGTAACGTGTTGCGCATAAAAGAGCAGAAAGAACAATTATCGTATGATTACACGATTGCAGAACAATCAGTGGAAGGAGTTGCATCCATAAAATATCAATGAGTACGCGTACAGAGCGACTTAAAGTGGAAAGGCCACATAAAATTTATCCAGGTATGGCAGATTCCAGACTTAGAATCATAGGAAGAATCATCCGTAAATGTAGCTAACTCAAAGAAGGTAGCTTATGGAGCCCCCTTTCGTCCAATACTTCAATATTGCTTGTCAGTCTGGGACCCTTACCAGATGGGTTTCTTAGAGGAAACAGAGAAGATCCAAAGAAGAGCACCTCGTTTCATTACAGGCTAATTTACTGAGTGCGAAAGCATCACGGTGATGTACAGCCATTTACAGTGGCAGACACTGCAAGAAAGGCGTTCTGTATCATGATGTGGTTTGCAGTTGTAGTTCTCAAAGCGTATGTTATTAGAAGAATCACCAGACATATTGCTTCCCCTTTGTATATCTCGCGAAAAGACCATAAAGGTAAAATGACGGAGATTCGAGCTCACGCGGAGGCTTACCAGCAATCGTTCTCCCCGCGAGTGGAACAGGAAAAGGGGAATGTGACAGTGGTACACAAAGTAGCCTCCGCCACACACCACAAGATGGCTGATGGTGTATAGACGTAGATGTAGTGATGCTTGTTTATGTTTGTGGCACATGTTATGTTTAGGGATTGTAATGGAAGCTGTCACAAGACAGGAACTCAGAGATCTGGTATTACTTCCCCCATGTACACTTTTCTGAATCTCCTTGTGGACCACTTAGTCGGGGGTAGCTCACGAACAATGAAAATCTTTTGCTTCTGAGAGAGCCAACATAATCTTGATAATTCTTGAGCTGTTTGTTCTGCAGTTGGCGTTTTACCTTGATATGTATCGCGCTACTGAGTCACTTGATAATGGGTTCAAAATGATATGCGAAGGTCACATCACTTCCATTGCGAAATCACTAGAGACCTATTTAAGGGAACTTTGCAATACCTTTCTTAATAAATTTACTGAAATAAACGAAATTGAGGGGAAAATTAACCCAGTGTACTCAGAAATGTTTCAGTTCTCTCGGTTAGATTTCTTATCTTAATCGGCACACAGAGAGGAAGGACTGATTTAACGTCTTTGCTTTTGGTCTTATTGCACTTTATATCACGACGCATGGTGGAAAGCGAAAATTAATGAAACCGGTAGACGTCCCGTACAGTAGCACCCTCTTAATGCGTTTCTAACTTCTGATTGTCACTGACAACTTAGGGTTTCTCTAATTGACTGACAGGATGCGACAATTTCTTTATCGATGCAATAATTTTTGTAGGATTAATTTATTGCACGCATATGTAGAAGGACGCGGTTCCGCAACATGGTGAAAAGAATAAACTACTTATGATGTCTGATTAATACATGTTACTTTCGTACCTAAGGCCAGGTTTACTGGCGGACTGACTATTAGTCCTCTTTTTGTTTCAAGATATCATTCCTTGGGCTGGGCCATTGTAGATCTCTTCGGTTGTTTCGGCCATATCCCAGAGAAGAGCTTCTCAGTTGGGAAAAATCGACTAGGTATTACTAGTAAAAGCTGAAAGGAAACTTTGCGAAAACTGTGGTCAGCACTCGAGCTTTAGAGCGCCATTAATTTGGTGCTGCGATAATAATATTAGAGACAAAAATATATAGGCCTAGTATGTGTGAGTGTGTGTGTGTGTGTGTGTGTGTGTGTGTGTGTGTGTGTGTGTATGTACGTACAGGAATGCTGGCGACCAAAGGTGTTAGTGACGTGCCGCTGTGTATATCCCAGTTGTACACTAGCTCCCACGCGCTACGTTCTGCATCTCGATGGTTTTTCGACGTTCTCATCAGCCTCTCGCAAGACAGATATCACGTCGTACGTCATTTCATCACTCTGTTACAGCATGACATCTGATTTTGCTTGCCTGACTCAGATGAGCAGTGGTTACTTAAATCCGAGTAGACGAACGGGGATTTGAACAACGCTCCTCCCGAAAAAGAAGTGCCTCATCATCGGCGAGAACGTTAAGGATCTCAGGCAAAACAGTCTTCGAGTGTTCACTAGATCACGTGTGAAACGCAGTATGTTATCGATACAGCTGCCCGGAACCTCTGTTTAGTTACTGATGGGTTTGTTAAGCAGTTTCCGCTGTCTGCGCTGAAATGCGTGAAATGCTGAAATTCTTGGCGGCGACTTTCTTTCGTCAAAAGATAGAGATTCTAAATTTCAGTAAAGCAAAATTTTCTGTGTGTGAGAGAGCAAGTTTTACTTTATTACCTTTTATTTCCTTCATTTATTTGTGATTATTCCAAGTTAGGCTAGGATTTACAGTTTTATCAACTATTCCTTCAGTTGCAAGCTCTTGACGCCCTTGAAAATTCCTTCTCCTTTCATCCTCGCAGGAACACCTTTCGAACTGTAGTCATTGGAATTTAATATCAAAAGACGGTGACAGAAACGCCGCATTCTGTTTCAAATCGGACACTCTTCGCTATATAGTCATAAGCATTACACTGCGATTAAGTCGCGAACTTTGTAGGAAAAGAACAGAAGCCTGAATATTCATTGCTAATCCACAAAATACTAGGGCTATTCAGAAAGTAAGTTCCGATTGATCGCGAAATGGAAACCACTTTGAAAATGAGAAATATTTTATCTGCAACAGTTAGCTACAGCTTCCAGCCACTGCTCTACATACTCACTACTCCGACTTAGACATTTGTCGTAGCGTTGTACCAACTTTTCAATACCCTCGTCATTGATGGCAGCCGCCTATGCTTCCCGCCAATTCTCTACGCTCATCTATAGCTCGTTGTCTTTGCGAAAATGTTGTCTTCATAGCCAGTAGTTAATGTGAGCAGAGATGAAACACAGAGGAGCATTTTCATTGCCCCTGCAGATCGCGACCGAGAATTGTCACAAACTAGGAACCATATGACAGTTCTGTAATGTGGGCTGCGTAAAATCTGGCGAAATTTCTCACCAGGACCTCATACTTGGCGGGAGACACTATTTTCTACGCATCTTTATGTGCTCACCATGCACTCAGAACTGAAAACAGCGAAGTTGTCGTCGTTTATAAGCAGAACATCATTTTTTCACTTGTCACTGTCACATGACAGTGGGATCCAATAAACTACATGTGTGTGTCTACTAACCGCCCAGAGACCAGCCATATCTGGTACCTTCATGTAGGGTAGCTTCCCGATGGAGTACACAAACGATGAATAGATCGATGTGCTTTTGGTGCTGCATGCATCAAATAACCAAGCTGCTGCTGCTGCTGCCGATGCCTATGTTGCATGGTATCCCCAAAGGCATCATCCCGGTAAGAATGTTTTTCATCGGCTGGAGTAACGCCTTCAGGAAACCGGTAATTATCGTCCACATCTAATAGACACAGGTCATCCAAAGACTAGATACGTGTATGTTCCATACGCACAGGACGCTATTCTTAAAGCTGTTTACCAATCACCTCGGCGAAGCACGCGTGATGCTGTTCAAATGTGTGTGAAATCTTATGGGACTTAACTGCTAAGGTCATCAGTCCCTAAGCTTACACACTACTTAACCTAAATTATCCTAAGGACAAACACACACACCCATGCCCGAGGGAGGACTCGAACCTCCGCCGGGACCAGACGGCACGCGTGATAACGCAAGGCAGTTCCAGACATCTCAAAGACTGGTCGTTGTAGTGTTGCACGATGAAGAATTGCATCCATATAGTTGCACGTCAGCTCAACGCCACCGGCCAGAAGATCGCATTCGACAAGTACTTTTATAAATGATTTTTACACCAAGTAAAAGTCACCGAACATTTCATAAATAATGTGATATGGACTGACGAATCTAGCGTCACTCGTGAAGGTATTTTCAACCACCACAACAGCTATTATTGGTCGAAACCCAACCCACATGTCACCGGTGAACTTGGCTTTCGGGAACGCTTTGGCATAAACTTGTGGGCTGCAATCGTGGAGGAGTGCTTTTGGGTTCTTACCTATTGCCAGACAAGTTGAATGCGCCCTGTATTTTACGTTTCTTTGCAATACTTCGCCTGGCGCATTAGAAAACGTTCCACCTGCTGGTGTTCAGTGACAGCTATGGTTTCAGCATGACGGTACACCGTCACACTTTGGAATGAATGTGCGTAACTATTTAAGTGAAGCGTTTCCAGGGAAATGGACTGGTCATGGAGGCCCAATGTTCTAGCTTCCACGTTTCCGCTCCTTAATCCAAAAGATTTCTATTTATGGGGAACTTAAAGGAACAAGTTTATATTACTCCACCCATGGATGTACACGATGTAATAGCTCACGAGCGAGCCGCTTCGGCAATAGTGGATTCAGGTGTGTCGCGAAGAGTCCAGCAAAGTATGATCCAGCGAGTTACGAAGTGTCTGCAAATGCAACGTGGTCGCTTTGAACATCTTCTCTAAAGTGGAAGTTGCTCATACTTGTACGTACCGGCTCTGTAAAGATAAGCCTGGACGTCAAACGTACAGAATGGAACTATTGTGTGCAGCAAAATTTGCAAGCTAGTGTAGCCTACCTGTTGTGTTTTTTGTACCTCATTGGACACAACCGAACGAGGTGGCGCAGTGGTTAGCACACTGGACTCGCATTCTGAAGGACGACTGTTCAAACCCGCTGCTGGCCATCCTGATTTAGGCTTTCCGTGATTTTCCTAAATCACTTCAGGAAAATGTCGGGATGGCTCTTTGGAAAGAGCACGGCTGACTTCCTTCCCTAATCCGATGGGACCGATGACCTCGCTGTTTGGTCCCCTCCCCCAAATCAAACAACCAACCATTGGACACACACTATGTTATTGCCCCCAGTATTATTTTCTGCTGGCTTTACTTATGTCATATACGAAACGTAGTGGTCGTTTACGTCTGTAAGGAGTTCATGTCATATCTTAATGTTTAAATAAAGCTAAGAGTAACAGAAAGAAATACACAAGATTATGTATTGTGGAGGTGTAAGCTGGATACAATTCTATGCTTTAACTGAAACAAAAATCTTTGGCGTGAACGCGTTTCGAATATCGGCGAGTGTGCATATCCGTTTCCCATGCAACTGAGTTCATGTTATCTGTTCTTGGTAACAGATTGCCAGAGCTTCGTTTTTTAAGTTGCATTTCTATTAAACCTATTGGTGGGATGAGGTTTTGCTACATACGCTTTTGCCTTAAACTGGAGAGAATTAAAAAACTTGCATTTTATGACGAATTCACAACTGCGTGACAAATTACCACATGCACATTAACCCCATCACACTAAGAAATATGCAGTGGAAAACAGCCCTTAAGTCCGAGAAACGACGGACAATAACAAAGAGTATGCAAACGCTTCGGAAGTGGCAGCGATAAAGAAACAAACATTGCAGTAATGCAAAGCACTTCCTCACCTTTTCCTACGTGACTTCACAACCTTTTTTTTTTTTTTTTTTTTTTTTTTTTTTTACCGAAGTAGAATTTCAGCGTGATTTGTAACTAACTGAATTAGCACATTTCTTCCCATCAACGAACTGTTCAACTCTCCCTTCAGAATTCTCTGAATATTTCAGAATTCACTAAGACTTTCCTGAATTTTCCAATAAATTCAGTTTCCCTGAGTATTCCCCAGATTCCACGTTTTCCAGACAAGTCGTCACCCTATGTATGCGCCTGGAAGCTGCGCATGCGCCATTATGGGAGCAAACAGCCGCTGTCGCGTGTCCTGCGCCCCCTGCCGGAAACAGCACCAACGATTCTGCATACGAGTATACGTCACCAACGATTATAACGTCCGCAGCTGCGCTCGTGGCCAGAAAAGCAAATTTTTCTGGAGTATGTATGGATTCTGCAGCTGTACTTAAGATCTTACTTCATTTGTTATCATGTTGGTGCCACAGTGCACGATCTTCAGGCCACTTCTGCCATACACTTCTTGTTAAAGGGACAAATTTACAGTAAACAAGATTAAAATTATTAAAGTGACAACAATAATCAACTTCAACAATCAGCACATCGCAGGAGGGCCCGAAGATGGTTAACCGTTGAGCCGAAGCCGACAGCAAATAAACAAATAAAGCATCGCTTTTAAATGCTGATGGTGTCCCCCGGTCTGTCTAAAGATGGATGTAGGAAGAACCACAAGTGGTTACTTCGTAGATGCTCTCCCATACAGCTTAAGTTATTTCTTTTCCTATCTGTTTGACTGCTACAGGTGCAGCACCGCAGGCCACGCTGAAATTAGAATCACAATCCCTCACATTGGTATCCCCCGTAGTGACAATGGGCTTAGCTCTCACTCTGATATAGTGTCAGGAAGAAAAAATTAAGACTAGGATCCTCGAGTTTTCATTCACTGTTGATCTTCAATTACACTAGCAATGCTCGGCCCTTGCCGACAGGCCGGCCGCTGGTGGCCGAGCGGTTCTGGCGCTACAGTCTGGAACCGCGCGACCGCTACGGTCGCAGGTTCGAATCCTGCCTCGGGCATTGATGTGTGTGTTGTCATTAGGTTAGTGATGTGTGTGTTGTCATTAGGTTAGTTAGGTTTAAGTAGTTCTAAGTTCTAGGGGACTTATGACCTCAGCAGTTGAGTCCCATAGTGCTCAGAGCCATTTGAACCATTTGAACCTTGCCGACACATTCGGCTGTCCTTGGCGCGTTTTGTGCCTGTATTCGTCGCAACACGCAGACATCTCGGGTGACTGATTGTTAGAAAGTATCAATCACATAGCATTAAATAAAAGGTGTGTGTGTGTGTTTTGACTGAAAAATTCTCAGAAGCGTTTTGCGGAAAATGATGAGCTGTTAGAAACACAGTTCTTGCTGTCCCAATCTTGAAAAAATTTAAAAACGCTGGATATGGAAGCGAAGTTAGTAAATTCCATTCTGAAACTCACAACACAGAGGTCAAACAGCACTTGTATCGTGTCGATAAATCCCAAATTCTCGATTCTGTTGGAGACGTTTTGAGCGAACAGCGGTCTAAAAAGGATTACGTTGAAGCTCCAGAATTATTTGCGATATCTCTTGTCGAGGCACAATCTCGTGGCGTATCCAAAATGCACGGAGGAAGGTGAAAATTATTCGTTGCTTGAGAACGTTCATGTTCCGCTATGAATCTGAATTATGATCACAATAAAAGAATACAATTTGTGATATTTCTCTCTTCCTTATCACTATATATGTCTAAGTATCATTACACACCCCTTCTGATGCCATAAGAGCGTTTCAGTACTTTATAAATATAAAGTTGTAGATTTTAACATCTCTCTTGGGTGGTGCCTGTCTTCTGTAGAGTCAAATCGGCCATCATTGATTCTGACTAGTATTCGGGATCAGATATGATATGTTCAAGGCATTGAATCGTGAAACAGGACAATCAGACAAAAATACTAAAAGTATTCCGTTAGGAATCAGTCAAAAACCTGAAATTATCGGTAACGGGATTGAACAGTTTGTTTCTAATAAAACAAGACCAGGTGTGGTTTGAGTTACATGTTCAAAGTATCCTTCGCAATTATATGGTAACAAAGATTTAGTCAGTGCTCTACACATAGTTACACCAAAATTTGTAAATGTGGGATGTCAGTTTCATGGAAGATTACAATAAACTATATATAAAAAACAAGAAACAGAAGCAGTACACGCTTCAGGTTGAGGACATGAAACGAGACTTTATGAAATAAAAAGAATATTTAAGGAAATACGTGATTTACACGTCCTACTTGTCTCACAAACGTTGTATATGACAGAGTTATAGGTTCGACTATAAAGTTAATGCACCATTGTTGATAATAAAGTTGAGAGTAATATAGTTAGTAGTAAATCAGTTTAATATATACAAAAAATTTGATATAAGGAAATAGATAAGTTTTTAATATGATTTTTCGTATTTTTCCTAATGTAGAAGTAGAGGAGCAGCCCATTCACTTTTCTTGAAAAGCGGAAATTACACGCTTCGTACAATGAAACCAAGAGTTGGGACAGCAGGCTAGAAAAAATCAAACTTGCAAATTAGAGCCACCCTAGCGCAGCAGCCCTTTGTCCATATTCTTTTGTCCCTGGTCGGCCCGAATAATGTGGCGCGGGTGGGACACTAAACGTGTACTAGGAAGGATAGCGGTTCAGATCACGTCTGGCCATCCAAGTTTGGATTTACTGCCATTTCCCAAAACTCTTAAAGTGAATGCGAAGACAATTCCCTTGAAATTGTCACGTCCGAGTCCCTTCCTCAGTCTGAGCTTGCACCCTGTCTCTAGTTACTTCGTCAGAGGCGGGACGTTACAGCCGCATCTGCCTTCCTATCCGTAAACAGACACTCTTCTTTTTCTGGTGTACTTGTCCTGCATCGGCGCATGGTTGGCATTCTCATTAGCGAATTTGGCATGGTTATCCCCCGCGTCGGAAAGAGTGTACCCCGACTGTGTGTGTGCAGTATTATCAATGTGGATGTAGGTGAAAGTTTATAAATGTTTGTGAATCGTGTAAATGCGGAGGAAGTTCACCTAATGGGATGTGGGAAACCGCCTAAGAACAGCATCGAGGCGGCCGGCACACTTTCTTAATCTGGTTGGCAGTTTCGATTCAACGGCGGTGTAACTTCCCATCTAGAAAGCAGCGCTTTAACACGCATGGCTGTCCGAACGTGTTAGCCATAAGGACACGGCTAGTATTATACAGGGTGAGTCACCTAACGTTACCGCTGGATATATTTCGTAAACCACATCAAATACTGACGAACCGATTCCACAGACCGAACGTGAGGAGAGGGGCTAGTGTAATTGTTTAATACAAACCATACAAAAATGCACGGCCGGCCGCGGTGGTCTAGCGGTTCTGGCGCTGCAGTCCGGAACCGCGGGACTGCTACGGTCGCAGGTTCGAATCCTGCCTCGGGCATGGGTGTGTGTGATGTCCTTAGGTTAGTTAGGTTTAAGTAGTTCTAAGTTCTAGGGGACTTATGACCTAAGATGTTGAGTCCCATAGTGCTCAGAGCCATTTGAACCATTTTTTTTTTTTTTTAAATGCACGGAAGTATGTTTTTTAACACAAACCTACGTTTTTTTAAACGGAACCACGTTAGTTTTGTTAGCACATCTCAACATATAAACAAATACGTAATCAGTGCCGTTTGTTGCATTGTAAAATGTTAATTGCTTCCGGAGATATTGTAACCTAAAGTTGACGCTTGAAACCTCCGACGTTCAGTTGCGTGTTGTAACAGACACGGGCCACGGTCGGCGAGCAGCATCTGCAGGGACATGTTTACGATGACGACCGTGTTTACGAGTGTGGCTGTAGTGCACTGTTGTGGTTTGGTCTAGCTGCCGCAGTGTCCGCATGTAGCGCTTGCTGCTATTGTTATTCTGCATTAGTCTCCGCACGCAGACCAACTGTAGTACACCGTGATACCAGACGTCTGTGACAGTGTAGTGTTGTAGGAACTGTGACCATGGTGTATTCGAACCCTGAGAAGGCGGAGATGATACTCATCTATGGCGAGTGTCGACGAAATGCAGCTGAAGCCTGCAGGGTGCATGCAGAACGGTATCCGGACAGAGAGCATCCAACGTGCCGCACATTGCAGAACATCTACCGCCAACTGTATGCAACAGGTATGGTCGTAGCACGCAAACGGGTCCGTAACAGGCCCGTCACAGGAGAAGCGGCTGCAGTTGGTGTGTTAGCTGCTGTTGCCATGAACCCACACATGAGTACACGGGACATTGCGAGAGCGGGTGGACTGAGTCAAAGTAGTGTCATGCGCATACTGCATCGTCACGGCTTTCACCCGTTTCATTGCTACATCAGCAATTACATGGTGATGACTTTAATCATCGAGTGCAATTCTGTCAATGGGCATTAACAGAGAATGCGTTGCAGTTCTACCTGTTTACCGATGAAGCGGGTTTCACAAACCACGGGGCAGTGAATCTACGGAACATGCATTACTGGTCCGTGGACAATCCTCGCTGGCTCAGACAGGTAGAGCGACAGCGACCGTGGACTGTAAATGTATGGTGCGGAATCATTGGCGACCACCTCATTGGTCCTCACTTCATTGCAGGAGCCCAAACAGCTGCAACATACATCGCGTTTCTACAGAATGATCTGCCAACGTTGCTCGAAAATGTCCCACTGGAAACGCGTCGACGTATGTGGTATCAGCATGATGGTGCACCTGCACATTCCGCAATTAACACTAGGCTGACCCTTGACAGGATGTTCGACGGGCGTTTCATAAGACGTGGAGGACGCATAAATTGGCCAGCCCGTTCTCCTGATCTTACACCTCTGGACTTCTTTCTGTGGGGTACGTTAAAGGAGAATGTGTACCGTGAAGTACCTACAACCCCAGAGGATATGAAAGAACGTATTGTGGCAGCCTGCGGCGGCATTACTCCAGTTGTACTGCGGCGTGTACGACATTCATTACGCCAGATATTGCAATTGTGTGCAGCAAATGATGGCCACCACAATGAACATCTATTGGCCTGACATGTCGGGACACACTCTATTCCACTCTGTAATTGAAAACGGAAACCACGTGTGTACGTGTACCTCACCCCTCATGGTAATGTACATGTGCGTCAGTGAAAAAGACCAATAAAAAGGTGTTAGCATGTGGACGTAATGTGCTGTTCCAGTCTCTTCTGTACCTAAGGTCCATCACCGTTCCCTTTGGATCCCTACGTAATTCGGTGCTCTCCGATACACACCATCGAACAGCGGAGGAGTGGTACTCAAGCGTCAACTTTAGGTTACAATATCTCCAGATGTAATTAACATTTTACAATGCAACAAACGGCACTGATTACGTATTTGTTTATATGTTCAGATGTGCTAACAAAACTAACGGGGTTCCATTTAAAAAACGTAGGTTTGCGTTAAAAAACATACTTCCGTGCATTTTTTCTATGGTTTGTATTAACCAATTACATTAGCCCCTCTCCTCACGTTCGGTCAGTGGAATCGATTCGTCAGTATTTGATGTGGTTTACGAAATGTATCCAGCGGTAATGTTAGGTGACTCACCCTGTATAATCCAGAGACTGTGTCGGACAGAACCTGTAGTTCGCCCCTGTACCATGTAGGCGAATAATGTAGTAGTCACAATACACTGCCTCGTAAGTTTCAAACAAAACTTTTCCGTACATTTGTTGATAAACAATTTTCTTCTTACTTTTACACTGTGAATGCCATTGACAAATATTTTCAATGTTGTCATTATTATCTTCAGTCTGAAGACGTTTGATGCACCTCTGCACAATGGTCGATCCCGTGTGAACTTCATCTCTGCATGACTATTGCAACCTATATCCATTTAACCCTGCTTATTGTACTCAAGGCTGGGTCTCCCTCTACAGTTTTAATCCCCCATACTTTCCTGCATTACCAAATTAACTATCCCTTGAGTTCTCAGGATGAGTCCTATGAACCGATCTCTTCTTTTAGTCAGGTTTTCCCATAAATTTATTTTCTTCCAAATCCTATTAGGTAACTCACCATTAGTTATCTGATCTATCTATCTAAATTTCAGCATTCTTCAGTAGTAACGTATTTCAATAGCTTCTGTTCTCTTGTAGTGTGAACGGTTTATCGTCCACGTTTCTTTTCCATACAACGCTACACTCCAGACAGACACCTTCCAAATATTTAAATTTATTTTTAAAGGAGTGAATACTCGCTGTTGACTGTTGAAATTAGTTATTTCATAAATAAAATTTCGGCCTATGGGCTATTTTCAAGCGGTACTGCAAAAGATTTCGCTTCAGCCCATTTCAGACTTTACAGTCCTCCGGCATGTATAAATGTCAATACGCGTCATCGTCAAAAAACAGATAGAAAATGACCCAAAGGCCGAAATTGCAATTTTGAAATAAAGAATTTCTACAGTCAATGGTGAATATGACGTCCTTTAAAAAAGTCTGTATGACTGTGACCCTGAGCATGAGAAATTAATCATTTAAATTTATGTTCGATATTAAAAGATTATCTTTTTCAGAAATTCCATTGTCACTATTGCCAGACCGTAGATTATTTCCTCTGTGCCTAAGCCATCTTCATTATTTTGCTACGCAAATAACACAGTTAATCTACTACTTTCGTTTACCCTAGCATAGCCCGATATAATACGACCACATTCCTTTACCCTTGTTTCATTTTTGTTGATGTTCATCTACACCCTGCATATGAGGTGTGCTACAAAATTAACGATATTGTTTGTTTTTTGGAAATAATTTTACATATTCGCCAGATCAATGTTCCAGCCTTCAAAATAAATGGTTCAAATGGCTCTGAGCACTATGGGACTTAACTTCTGAGGTCATCAGTCCCCTAGAACTTAGAACTACTTAAACCTAACTAACCTAAGGACATCACACACACTCATGCCCGGGGCAGGATTCGAACCTGCGACCGTAGCGGTCGCGCTGTTCCAGACTATAGCGCCTAGAACCTCTCGGCCACACCGGCAGGCCCTTCAAAATAGTCCCATTTCATGTCATACACTTAAGCTTGAGCTCCTTCCAATCCCAGAAACAGTTCTGGAACTCGGCCTTTGCAATAGTTTTTAGCTCTCCAGGGATGCATTTTTAATCTCATCTATGCTATCAAAACAACGAACATTTAAGATTTTCTTTATTTTCAGGAACAGAAAAGTCACATGGCACCATATCTGCCGAATATGGAGGATGGGGCATGATTTTAGTATTGTTTATGGCAAGCAATGAAGAATGAGCAGACGTATTATCGTAATAGAAGAACTGTGAAGTCTTTCGCCACAGAACTGGGCATTTCTATTTTCTTTCTGATTACTGCATACCAATAGTATTGAACTTGTAGTCCGCAGCTCGTGGTCGTGCGGTAGCGTTCTCGCTTCTCACGCCCGGATTCCCGGGTTCGATTCCCGGCGGGGTCAGGGATGTTCTCTGTCTCGTGATGACTGGGTTTTGTGTGCTGTCCTTAGGTTAGTTAGGTTTAAGTAGTTCTAAGTTCTAGGGAACTGATGGCCATAGATGTTAAGTCCCATAGTGCTCAGAGCCATTTGAACCATTTTTTTTAACTTTTAAATAACGTGAGGTATTTTTTTAAGCTCCGATCGATCGCGACATTAAAACCATAGTGAAAATCCGATGAACGCAGATGTGTCGCACAATATCTCTAGTAAGACCGTCGATCGTGTCACGTCGCACTTTTCAATTGTGAGCGGGCAGTGAGCGCGCTGAGATGGTTAGAATGATAGTCTCCAGCTAATTGTGAAGTGCCTGCTGAGGGGTTCCGCCTGATTTCAAGCAGCGGAAAAAAAAGAACGGAATAACAATACCGTGGGCGGAGCATGTGTAGTACGCATTTCTGCCTCAGGCATGTACAGCGCAACTCACTGCCAGTTCAGTGCCGCCAGTGTTGGCGACCTGGCTCTTGTCTTGTTCATTTGTAATGATTGTTTTCTCTAGCCCTGTTTTATTCTTGCTTCGTTTTTTTATGATGACAAGTTTAAGTGAACAACGCGCAGTTGTGAAATTTTGTTTTCTAATCGGTAAAAATTTGCTGAAACTGTTTTAATGTTGAAAACAGCTTATCAAGATGAAGCTATAAGACGTTTGTCCGATTTAAAAATGGCGATATGTCTATTGATGATGACAAACCTCGTTCTGGAGGCCACCAACTGCCCGAATAGACGAAAATATTGAAAAAATTCGAGAGATTGTGCTCACAGACCGTCGATAGGCAATTGATCAACTGTCAGAGATTAGTGGGTTATCTTGGATATGTGGCAGACAGGAGACTGGTTGTTCTACCACGACAACTCATCTGCACACACAGCCATCTCTGTTAGTTTTTGGCAAAAAATGGCATGGTTCCACTGCCCCAAGCACTTTACTCGCCTGGCCTGACTCCGTGCAACTTTTTCTTATTTCCACGCATCGAAAGGGGCATGAAAGGACACTAATTTGACAACATTGCAGAAGTCAAGGAAAAAAGCGAGGGAGGAGCTGTCAGCTATTTTTAAAGATGACTACAAAAAATGTGTCGAACAGTGGAAGCACCCGTGGGGACAAATGTGTTAGTTTTAATGGGAGGTATTTTGAGGGGGATAAGGTTGTTCCGTAAACAATTCGAAAATATACAGCTTTTAACAGATAGTTCCGGTTTTTTTAGTAACTCCTCGTAACTGTCATGCGTTTCCTTCTCCATTACAATGCTCGGCCGCACACTGCATGTGCAACAACAGCGCTCCTGCAGCGTTTCCGACGGGGAATTGTTCAATCGCCCACCATACAGTCGAGACTTCGGTCCCTCTGATTTTCACCTCTTTGTCCACATGTACCGCTGGCTATGAGGACAGCATTTTGGTACAGACAACGAATTGCAGTCCAGTGAAGGGAACTGGTGAAAAATAAAGTCCATTTATGACGAGAGTATTGGTAAGTTGGTTCAAATGGCTCTGAACACTATGTGACTTAACTTCTGAGGTCATCAGTCCCCTAGAATTTAGAACTACTAAAACCTAACTAACCTAACGACATCACACACATCCATGCTCGACGCAGGATTCGAACCTGCGACCGTAGCGGTCTCGCGGTTCCAGACTGTAGCGCCTAGAACCGCTCGGCCACATCGCCCGGCGGCAAGTTGGTACCACGCTACGACATACGTCGAAGTCGGAGGGGCTACTACGTAGAGAAGCAGCTGGAAGAGTATCTAATTGTTGCAAATAATTTACACAGTGATTTCCATGTTGCGGCCAATCAGCGCTTGAAGAAAACGAGCTCTCGAAGTACTCCTTATTGATCATTCAACTTTGTGGCAAGAACACATGGTACATCAAGCCGTTAAAATTGAAGAATATAGACTTCAAATTTGACCGTACTTGTTGGCCTTTTTTCGATTTTGCCTACCCACAGTGTTTCCACTGGGATGACTGTTTAGGTGTTTAGTATCCAACAGTGATTCAGGTTCGCCGCCGAACCCGGGCATCAAGTAGGCAAGGTCAGTGGCATAGAAGTGCTTGTAAACACCGCAGCTTCGCACTTGCGCTGCATTTCTTGCTATTCTCTGAAGCCTTTGATAAGCACCCTTGATAGTAGAGTGATTACCTTGCCTGTGTTTACGGATCGCTCTGTGGACTGTTTGGACACGCTGACGATGACTTTCGCTGCACTCTGGCATTTACTTCTATTTAGCCAATCACTTTGTGAATTCCATCGTCATCAGCGACAAGAACCCTCTGTATGTCCCGCCAGTCTCTGTATCATCTGCAATGCGCTTGATCATAAACTGAGTTCTACTTAGGCAGAGCAGGATAGAAAAAATTGAGCCTGAGATTCAACGTTCATATCTCTAAACCCATGTTTCATCACCTGTTATAAGACGTTTCGGTAGTTTTGCATCGTTGTTGAATTCATGTAGCGACCATTGGACAACTTGCATTCGTCGCTGTTCTTACTTGGAATTAAACAATTTTTGAGCAAATTTTCCCTTAACACGTTTCGTGCCCAAAACTCCGAAAATATTCATGGCATGAGCCGGTCAATATGTTAACATAATGATCGACTTCTCTGACTGTGATCCAGCGATCGTTCATGACCATTTCTTTCACTTTTTCCATGATTTCATCAGCTGATGATGTACTGCGACGTCCAATGCTTTCGTCATCCTCAGCACCTTTATACTACTCGTTTATACTACTCGTAAATCTTTGTTTGACTCAAAGCAGACTTATCGAAAGCAATATTTAACGTTTCTAAAGCTTTACTACACTTTAAGCTGATATTACAGCAAAATATAATACAAATTCCCTGATTCATCTTTATGCAATTGTTTATAATCGCCAATACTACGAAAAACATATAATCTTATTCATGGGTGGCAACAGGCTAACATAATACAGACAGTTTTTAGACATTTTTACCAACATAGCAACGAAGAAATCGCTCGAATTTGATTAATCCATTATGGACAATTACAAAATTACAGTTAAATTTCTAACGCACTTCGCATTCACCACATTTGTCAGGAAAGCAAGAAGCGGTACATAATGTAATTTAGATGGTGTCCCAGAGCTATTTCTGAACGAAATCTCATTATGAAATATTTTTAAAAATGTAGTTTATTGTTAATCGTGGTGCTTTACCTTTTACTGGTGTCTTCTTGATCCGTGAGTCCCATCATTTCTTTAGCCCATTGAGGGACCGTCGAAATCTCTTCATCTGATGAACTCTCCTCGTCATAGTCCAGCCCTGAAGGAATAGGGCGAGGCCATGTGGATCGTCTAGCTCGAGCGTGCCTGCGACACCACAAACACTTCAATTTATATTCGATATTTAAAAGATTCTCTTTCTGAGACATTCCTTTCTTCTCTGGCTGCTCAATATCTGTGACTCAACAATCTCCTATTATCTATATTTCTTTCTTCGTTCTAGCCAGGTCTAGAGGAACGGAAACCATTGTGAAACTATGCAATCACCGAAAACCGAAGCTAACGCTAGTCTTAGTCTGTAGATGATATACTACTTAAAGAAATTCTTTTTCTCTTCCAGGTAAACGTACCAGTACGCTAGTATCTAATTGTTAGGTCTCACTGCGCGATCGTAAGTAACGGCAGAAAGACTGGGACAGAATTTCCACTTGGTGTAAAGGATGGTAGCTCTCTTTATACATGGATAACTGATAAACAAAAAAGGAGAAAGAAATTCGATAGTATCCGATTTTATGATTAGTGTCGAACATTTGCAGCATCTCACACAGTTTAAATATTTACTAATAATACTAAGAAGTGATATGATGTGGGATGAATTCAAGGTCTGCTTGTGGGAAGAATTATGGAGAAGTATAGTGGACCTATAAAGGAAACCACATGCAAGATGCTAGTACGATCAGTTCTGGAGTAATATTCAACCATTAAGATTCCTTATCAAATAAACATGACAACAGACATCGACTTAATTCTAAGGCGCGCTGCTAGCAACGTAAAAAGTCACAATGATACTCGGCGAACTTAAATGGGACTCTTTCGAAAAAGGCAACATAGTCCCGCATATCCTTTAGTGCCAAATTTAGATTACTTGTATTGGAGTGTCAGGCATTCTTCTCCCACACCGAATAGGTCGCTTAGGCATTACGAGAGAGAGATTAGGGCATATACAGGGGCACATAAGAAGCCCGTTTTACCTCTCCGGGTAGACGAGTGGAATAGGACAAAAATCGCCATTATCTGTACGAAGCGCTCTCCTTACGCTCTGAATATTAGCTTGCAGAATACGTAATATGAGAACGGGAACATTAAAACGGGGTTACGTTGATGCTGTTACCCAAGTCCCTATTCTCTTCTCTCCAGACTTTCAATATGGTGAGTGCCCTCAGATCTGTTATTATACCCTGAAGGTAATGGCAACATTGACGCAATAATACTTGTTCCCCTCCACTATTTTGCCGAAACGGAAGATGGCAGACAAAGTACAAGAGCTCTCACATCGGTAATGGTGCGCGAAAGTTCCCAGATTTTAATCCCAGAGAGTTCATAAAGTTTCGTTATTTTGAAGTAATTATTTTTTACGTGGCCGAGGTGGTGGGTAAAATAGTTGAAATGTCGTCACGACTTCCATTGTGCCCTGATGATTCTGAGTTCGAATATTAGAGAGCGTATATCCTTTGCATTAAACTGAGATTCGTTTTCGGCGAGGATGGTGTGATAGCTCAAGTGTTTTCATATCCAAGTTACCGTCCTGAAGATTCTGAATTGGAGAAACAGAGGGGGTAATTTTTATATTATCTTTGTTTATTAGAAACCTCTTCAACAAGCTATAATATGATGTATGTATATGAGAACTATAGCTCGGTGTTAGGCCATGTACTCAGTTAATAATAATAATAATAATAATAATAATAATTGTGGTAGTAGTAATAGTAGTATCAGATCCCTTCACCATATGAGCTATAATTACCACATCTTTTCTCCAATAAGTGAGTACAGCGAAGGTCATGGATGATAGAGTCTGCATAAGTTTTTTCTTTACTAAATAAGAGCAAGGAAATATGATAACGAGAACTATTGTATTATTTCTAAAAACAAACGCTTCAGATTTCATATATGAACAGTCCGTGATAATATATATACACTCCTGGAAATTGAAATAAGAACACCGTGAATTCATTGTCCCAGGAAGGGGAAACTTTATTGACACATTCCTGGGGTCAGATACATCACATGATCACACTGACAGAACCACAGACACATAGACACAGGCAACAGAGCATGCACAATGTCGGCACTAGTACAGTGTATATCCACCTTTCGCAGCAATGCAGGCTGCTATTCTCCCATGGAGACGATCGTAGAGATGCTGGATGTAGTCCTGTGGAACGGCTTGCCATGCCATTTCCACCTGGCGCCTCAGTTGGACCAGCGTTCGTGCTGGACGTGCAGACCGCGTGAGACGACGCTTCATCCAGTCCCAAACATGCTCAACGGGGGACAGATCCGGAGATCTTGCTGGCCAGGGTAGTTGACTTACACCTTCTAGAGCACGCTGGGTGGCACGGGATACATGCGGACGTGCATTGTCCTGTTGGAACAGCAAGTTCCCTTGCCGGTCTAGGAATGGTAGAACGATGGGTTCGATGACGGTTTGGATGTACCGTGCACTATTCAGTGTCCCCGCGACGATCACCAGTGGTGTACGGCCAGTGTAGGAGATCGCTCCCCACACCATGATGCCGGGTGTTGGCCCTGTGTGCCTCGGTCGTATGCAGTCCTGATTGTGGCGCTCACCTGCACGGCGCCAAACACGCATACGACCATCATTGGCACCAAGGCAGAAGCGACTCTCATCGCTGAAGACGACAAGTCTCCATTCGTCCCTCCATTCACGCCTGTCGCGACACCACTGGAGGCGGGCTGCACGATGTTGGGGCGTGGGCGGAAGACGGCCTAACGGTGTGCGGGACCGTAGCCCAGCTCCATGGAGACGGTTGCGAATGGTCCTCGCCGATACCCCAGGAGCAACAGTGTCCCTAATTTTCTGGGAAGTGGCGGTGCGGTCCCCTACGGCACTGCGTAGGATCCTACGGTCTTGGCGTGCATCCGTGCGTCGCTGCGGTCCGGTCCCAGGTCGACGGGTACGTGCACCTTCCGCCGACCACTGGCGACAACATCGCCGATACCCCAGGAGCAACAGTGTCCCTAATTTGCTGGGAAGTGGCGGTGCGGTCCCCTACGGCACTGCGTAGGATCCTACGGTCTTGGCGTGCATCCGTGCGTCGCTGCGGTCCGGTCCCAGGTCGACGGGCACGTGCACCTTCCGCCGACCACTGGCGACAACATCGATGTACTGTGGAGACCTCACGCCCCACGTGTTGAGCAATTCGGCGGTACGTCCACCCGGCCTCCCGCATGCCCACTATACGCCCTCGCTCAAAGTCCGTCAACTGCACATACGGTTCACGTCCACGCTGTCGCGGCATGCTACCAGTGTTAAAGACTGCGATGGAGCTCCGTATGCCACGGCAAACTGGCTGACACTGACGGCGGCGGTGCACAAATGGTGCGCAGCTAGCGCCATTCGACGGCCAACACCGCGGTTCCTGGTGTGTCCGCTGTGCCGTGCGTGTGATCATTGCTTGTACAGCCCTCTCGCAGTGTCCGGAGCAAGTATGGTGGGTCTGACACACCGGTGTCAATGTGTTCTTTTTTCCATTTCCAGGAGTGTATATATATATATATACAATAACAAGTTACTTATATTCATAACAATTTTGTTGTTCAGGAAGCACAGTCAGCATTAATATGTATTTTATACAAAAAAGATCCAGAATTTAACACAGCATTTTCTTCTCATTTGGCATTTGAGGAAAGAGTTATATAAGTACATTAAACTAAACAAGCGTCCCTCTCTCCCATGTGTCGATCGAGTAGCAGGAAATTCAAAAATGAAAAGAATTATTCACCAACAAAACTCTCATAAAAAAGTTTCATCCTTCCTTTATTTTCAATACTACCAGAACTTAAACCGATGTGTTACTCTATGACATAATTTTCATATTATCTGTAGCATCCACACACCAAGTACAAGTTAGAGATAGAACAGGCTCCGCCGTCAAATGTACAGTGATCCTCGTTCCATTTTACGATCAAGAGGACAGCTCCATTCTAACTAGACCAGGTGCTCTCCACAGAGTCGTAAGAAGCATTTTATTTGATACTTTGGCAGATTCTTGCGTTATGTAGCTGTAGCCAGCCCAAATTAATACTGCTCATCAAGTCTTACGCGAGGCCCAGTGTCGACCAAACACATAGATTTGTTTCCCAGCACAAACAAAATGATTTTTAAAGCGGAATTTTACATACCCATTCGATAGATTGGTCGGAAATTAGTCTAGTGCTATATTCCTTATCTCAGTCTGTATTAGCAGGGACACTGAAACACGAGGAATAACTAGTAATCCAACAGCGACTGAGCTGTGCTGCTGCATGGCGGTTGCAGCCACCGCGGGCTAGGATGGTGCTGTCGCTGCTGGAGTACTGGTTTTTTTTAGGATCCCTCCGAATGGGCACGTAAAATGCCGTTTAAAACCATTTTATCATAACAGGAAACAAATCGACGTGTTTCCGTTGACACTGGGCGCCACATGAAAGATATGACGTGCAGTATTTGTTTGGGCTGATTCCAGTGAAGCATCGCAAAAATGAAATTGCAGATATCTGCCGAAACACAAGAGAAAATACGCCTGATGACTCTTAGCAGTGATAATCTGTGCAAAAGAGTTACAGAGTCACTTTTTTGAAACACTGTTATTCCCCCCCCCCCCCCCCCAATTACGACACAGAAGCGTGAAATATGCCACAAAGATGCCTACAACCTTCCTCTGTAATGGAGGAGAAGCATGGCGCCCTGCGGAGTTATCCACGGGCACGACGAAACTTCGAACACAAAGGTGACAAGACATGAGGAAAACGGGTAGGCGTCAGATGTTCCCATGAAAAGTAAGGTGCGTTAACGATATTACATTGGCACCAAATTTCACCCTGCGCTGGAGGTCGGAACCGTGACATCCAGCGTTCGAGCCATGCAGTTTACTTATTGGTGACTAAGAAAAACGTTTCAGACACACTACCGTTCAGAAGAGACAAGAAAAGACCTCAGGGGGTGGCATAAAGGGCGCCAATGAAACCAGCCTTTCCCTTGGGGCATTCATTTACACACATTCCCCTGTGGAAAATGAGAGTTGGCAGTGAGATTAGCAACGACGTTCTTGGCAACCTTTGCCACTGGCTACACCTTCCAGACGATTCAACGGTTCTCTAAGGATATTGTGGGGCTGGAACCTCACTGAATGTGGTCCGACCCGTTGGAGTATAGCGCGACCGCAATTTTAACTGGGTTATACAGAGTGGAACCACTACTACGAAAATTGAAAGGATGTTTACACTATATCAGTCCTTATGTTTCGCGCCCTCCTGTGGCGTTGATCTCAGGGGGTGCAATATTCACGCAAGTGTGAATAAAACGACCGTGGGTCCGTCTAAGACACTCTTAGTGGCACCTGCTCAGATTTCTGGAGCACTTTAAGAACGTACCTATACACAGACAACCCATGACCAACTCACAGGTGCCTGCAAGGAGGCAGCCCCTACAAACCTTTATGCTGAATGGCACTACACTGCTGCTCTAGCAACTGCTTACAGGCATCTGAAGATCGTCAAAGGGCTGTCTTCACACAGGCGCTTAGGAATCGGTCAAGGGTTGTCTCTGTACAGATACAGTTTTGAAGTGGTCAACAAAGGTGTGGAAATGGTACTGAGGATGTTGCTGATCTGAGGGATGTTAGAGGGATCCTTTACCATTTTATTTATGTATGTATCCAGCCATGTAGCACCCCCCCCCCCCAACCACCAATGATCACGCCCACGCCACAAGTGGGCGTGAAACAGGGGAGCTGGAAAAGTATAAAGCCCCGTTGCTGCTTTTGATATCATTCGTACTTCGTCGAATGGTTTGAATGGTACCTAGTGTTTCCACCCTGCACTCTAAAGCAAGAATTGCGGCCACACTACAATCCAAAATAGTTAGATCACCAACAATGGGACTGCATCCCAGTGATGTCGCTTGCAGGGTATCAGCAGTGGCAAAGGTTGTCAAGAACGTCGTTCTGTTACACATCACACTGCAAACTGTCATTTTCGACTGCGAAATGTGTGTGAACGAATCTCGATAGGGAAGGGGTGATTTCATTGACAGCCTTTATGCCACCTTTTGTGGCCTTGTCGTGTCGATCCTGACGAGAAGTGTGTCTGAAATGTCCTCTGCCACCCACAAAAAAATGCATGATTTTAACGTTCAACCTCGCGGTTTCGACCTCAATTGCGAAAGTGTCAAGACAGTGGGCAAAGTCCATGGTGTCCGCAGCTCGTGGTCGTGCGGTAGCCTTCTCGCTTCCCACGCCCGGGTTCCCGGGTTCGATTCCCGGCGGGGTCAGGGATTTTCTCTACCTCGTGATGACTGGGTGTTGTGTGATGTCCTTAGGTTAGTTAGGTTTAGGTAGTTCTAAGTTCTAGGGGACTGATGACCATAGATATTAAGTCCCATAGTGCTCAGAGCCAAAGTCCATGGTGGTGCTGGGCAGAACTGTGGTGGAATTTGGTGCCAACGTGACATCATTATCCCGCCTTACACCTTTCATGGACTTCTGACCTCTGGCGCAATTTTTTTTTTTCCCGCATGTGTCGATACCCTGCTGTTTAAAGAATCACCGAGCCAGAGAGTGACGTTCAAATGGTTCAAATGGCTGGGTGCATAGATCCTGAGAAATCAGTACCCAGAACAACCACCTCTGGCCGTAATAACGGCCTTGATACGCCTGGTCATTGGGTGAAACAGAGCTTGGATGGCGTGTACAGGTACAGCTGCCCATGCAGCTTCAACACGATACCAGAGTTCATCAAGAGTAGTGACTGGCGTATTGTGACGAGCCAGTTGCTCGGTCACCATTGACTAGACGTTTTCAATTGGTGAGAGATCTGGAGAATGTGCTGGCAAGGGCAGCAGTCGAACTTTTTCTTTATCCAGAAAGACCCGTACAGGACCTGAAACATGCGGTCGTGCATTATCCTGCTGAAATGTAGGGTTTCGCAGGGATCGAATGAAGGGTAGAGCCACGGGTCGTAACACATCTGAAATGTAACGTCCACTGTTCAAAGTGACGTCAATGCGAACAAGAGGTGACCGAGACGTGTAACCAATGGCACCCCATACCATCACGCCAGGTGATACGCCAGTATGGCGATGACGAATACACGCTTCCAATATGCGTTGACCGCGATGTCGCCAAACACGGATGCGACCATCATGATGCTGTAAGCAGAACCTGGATTCATCCGAAAAAATGACGTTTTGCCATTCGTGCACCCAGGTTCGTCGATGAGTACACCATCACAGGCGCTCCTGTCTGTGACGCAGCGTCAAGGGTAACCGCAGCCATGGTCTCCGAGATGATAGTTCATGCTGCTGCAAACGTCGTCGAACTGTTCGTGCAGATCGGCTACAGCCATGTAGATAAGATACCTGTCATCTCGACTGCTAGTAATACGAGACCGTTGGGATCTAGCACGGCGTTCCGTATTACCCTCCTGAACCCACCGATTCCATATTCTGCTAACAGTCATTGGATCTCGACCAACGCGAGCAGCAATGTTGCGATACCATAAACCGCAATCGCGATAGGCTACAATCCGACCTTTATCAAAGTCGGAAACGTGATGGTACGCATTTATCCTCCTTACGCGAGGCACCACAACAACGTTTCACCAGGTAACGCCGGTGAACTGCTGTTTGTGTATGAGAAATCGGTTGAAAACTTTCCTCATGTCAGCACGTTTTAGGCGTCGCCACCGGCGCCAACCTTGTGTGAATGCTCTGAAAACCTAATCATTTGCATATCACAGCATCGTCTTACTGTCGGTTAAATGTCGCATCTGTAGCACGTCATCTTCGTGGTGTAGCAATTTTAATGGTCAGTAGTGTACACATACACAACGTTTCCTATTTATTTAATGTCTTTTTACTAGTCTTTACTTTTTATTGCGAATATGAAATGTTATGGGGGTATATGGATGGTATGCTGCACCAAAGAATGGAGTTCTGAGTGAACGTAAAATTGTTTAGTGTTTCCCCGGCAAGCACAGAGCCGAGCGAAGACAGCCCTGAATGCATTGTCTCTACTGGAATCTAAACCAGGAAGGAAACCCAGTGCTGCAAACAGCGAGGTACACCACTGGGGCACTGCCATACAGCACTCAGCTGGAGAGCACGGAGTATGACTGCAACAGAATTATCTCGTTACAACGTCACTCTGACAGTGCTGCAAGGTGAAGTAAGACAAGGTAACGCAAATACGAGAGCGCCTCCAATGTATCCAGACGTTGCACAAAGTGCCAAGCTGAAGATCCGAAAGCAACATCTCAGGCACGGTGGTGGGATATAGAGTGCTGACAAGCCTAGAAAACGGGGCCAAATTAGCTCATTGTCACTGCTTGGTATCGTCATAGGCATCAGTTAATCAGTATAAGTACTTGGATTTCTGAAGCACAGGATCAATCGGTATGACAGTCTTGATAAGTTACAGTGAATTCCCACCGAGGTTTTCTCTAATTTTCGGATTTCACTTCCTTGAAAAACGTCACGCTAAAATCGATGTTTTGCGGAATACAATTGAACTTGGTGGAATTTTGTTCTGCTGGGACCAACTGCAAGTAAGGCAATGCCACAATGTGCACCGATCATGAAGGTGTTATCAACTGAATTGCGAACACGTTCGCTAAAGATTAGTACGCGTTAAAACATACCATCAGGTTAGGTTGGGTTACTGTAGGTATCGATTTACCACAAGAAGTATTGCATGTTGTAGAACAACTTGAGGATGCTTAAGAATTGGATAAAATGCGTTGTTTCGTGCGCAGCAGCATACTGCGAGTTAGAAAGATACAGGGTGATTCTTACTAACATTTAACAACCTCCAAAGAGACATAGATGACGCTGAAATACGTAAGTTAACATACGAGACATGGGGCTGCATATGTCAGGAAATACCCCAAAAGTGGATGAGAAATGCTGAACATGTGACGTCATCAGATGACGTATCTCGCTACACGTGCAGTGGTTGGGCTTGGGCGTGAAGGGATGATTAAATGATGCAATACTTCCGTTAGAGCAAACGGCGCAAATTTTGAACATCTTTTGAAAATATAATCTATTGTAAACGTTGATGCTACGAAATTACTATCCTCTCAATAACCAAGGAAAAGCTGTTCTTATTTTGTGTTTTGTTCCTTTTGCCCCCGCTTTTTTTTTATTCAGTAAGGAAAATGTGGGTCATTTATTGGGAACATCGCAATTCTGAACCTTATACTCATATATGGTACTTGTGACGCAATACAATAGGTTTTTGTCGTACTGTACTTTGCAATAAACCATAATGAATCTTACGTCAATGTAAGACATAACTTTCTAATTCACTGATAAAAAAATATTGCCTGCCAGGTAAAACTCGATTCCTGAGCCCCATGTGTTGAAATTGCACACGTAGGTCGGAGCCACACCGTCGTGAATAAATGACTGGTGTTGGAATGATCAGGTGTTACAGACCGATAGGCTCAACTGCTGCATGTGCGACGAGGCACGTCATCTGGTGACGTAATATGTTCATTTCTCATCCACTTTTCGGGTATTTCGCGACGCTACGGCTCCATGCGTCTTACATTAAATTATTTGTCACAGTGACATCTAAGTTGCCTCAGATGTTTTTAAACGTTAATAAGTTTCAGCCTGTGTACGGTGAGGAGTTTGTGGTTCCTGTTAGCCTGGATAATTTTGGCATGGACGTGGTTAGTCTGCCAAATGGATTAATGATTGCCACTTAAGATGTTTTGGATGAGGAAGATAATGATAGGTGATGTGATGATCAGTGCCCAAAACAAACGTTTCGTAATCTTTCCTTCGTGGAGGACCACACTCATATAGAATTTTTTGAAACAAAGAATCCACCATTTGACCATTGATTGTTCATTTATTTTACATAATCATGATTCGAGCTTTATAGACATTCTCAAGTTCATGTTGAAAGTTTAAAATATGTCTGACATGTCGATGACCTGTCATCATTGATGAAACACATTTCTGGTCTTATTGACCACTTGTCGTGTTACAGGATATTAGTACATATCGAAGAAAATATGGCTGACATCGTGCACAGTGAAAAACCATATTTAACAGCCAGTATATTCCTGTGATTTACATTTGTCATTTCTGTTTATCAACCGACATTAACGCATCTTAACATATGGTATGTCTGCAACAATTAGTGGAGGAATTAACTGATCAGTAGCTAGCTGAGGGAATAACAGAACATAGTGATAGTCCATGGGGTGCAGCGGGGTCATCATCCTCATAAATCACCAAATGATATTAAAAAATATACATTCTGTTGCAACTACCAAACTGTCACTGATGCATATCCTACCCCGAATATTACTGAGACGTTGGGAACATAGGCCAATGCAAGTACTTTTCAACGATGGACCTGAGGAGTGGATTTCACCAGCTACAAGTAGTTCCAGAAGACTGATCAAAATCTACGTCCACAACACCATGGGGTCATTATCAGTACTGCGGAATGCCACTTGGACTCAAAAATGGATTTGCTATGTTTCAGAGAATTTAACTAATAATGGGAACTTTGTCGTAAGAAATATAATCTTGGGCCAGACAAGAATTGGAACCCATGTCGCCCACGTATTGCAAGCTGTCACTTCTGCTATTCAGGCCATCTATGCACGCTATCAATTCTCCCAAGGGAGTTTTGGGAATAACACCACTGCAGGAAGAGTACTGATACAGGATCATGGTTCACCCCACCACAGGGATATATGTAACTAGGATGGAACACAGTGAAATGAATGGAAGCGTTCGGGATGAATTCAATGAGTAGCAATGATATGAAGTCATGTAAGAAACTTTGTATGCAGTGAAATGGCGTGAAAAATGAAAATTTCTGTTATATATTAATCGTTCTCATTGGGATCTCTTACGAGACACAAGAAGTCGCCTTAAACTTTTAAGATCTCCGAACAAATCCCCCAAACTTTTCATGTCACTGAAGTTTCTTCCTACGACTTCTGGATGTCGGTTCGAATCCCTGTCCGGCCATCCATATTTAGATTTTACCTGATTTCTCTAACTCTCTTAATGCAAATGCCAGGGTAGTTTCTGTGAAAAACGTCTTTCCGCATCATTCACTAATCCGTGCACTTGTGCTGTGTCTCTAATGACCTCGTTGTCGATGGGACGTCAGACGCTATTCTTACTTCCCTTTATAACTTCCGGTCACTGCATCCTGAGATTCGCTTGTGAACAGAATGGTCCCTTCGCGAAATCCTTATCCCGCGGGAAGACCTTTGCTTAAGTGCTGGGAAATAATAAAAACCAGACAAAAGTTAGTGACGAAGAAAATTCGAAGCTGTCGCGTAGGCATGCTCGAATGACCCAAGTGGTTAAAGTGACTGCTCGTGATAATCAAAGGATCTGTTTTCGAATCCTGGACAGTTTACAGTTTTCATTTCTCACGACAATCTTATTAAATTGTAGATCCATCAGCATTTATAAATGAACTTCTCTTCTATCATTTCAGAACATTGTATTTCATTGATATCATACTCAGTGATTCCAGTCATGTCCTTTCAGTACCTTTCATTCGGCTGATATGAATTAGATTCATACCACTTTGGAAACCAGTGATCCTTAGTCGCCTGTTTGGTAAACATAACAGAAGGAATCAAAAAATATTATAAGTTCATTCTGTGAATACTAAAAATTCTGAAATTTGTTTATATAAATATTTTCAGCACTGAAACACCCAAGGCGAACAGAATCGAAGAGTGTCTATGCTCGTGTAACTTATTGAAATACTCTTAATAAACACAAAAAACTAACAAAAACGCATCTTTTCTTGTGCAGACTGAGAAATAACTTACCCTTTTTCCGTTTGTTTCACGTCGTATTCATCCGACTGTCCTTCAGAAGTGTCGCGCAAGCTCGACGTGGCTGTTGAAGCGGTTGCTTTTGATGATATCGATGTTCCTTCCGCTGTACCTCTTCCTTCGGCAATCCTAGAAGCATGAACTAGACTGAGACGACCTAGCCGTGAGAGTGCGATACAGATAGTCCCTATTTGTATTTAAATAGATGACTATGTTGCAGAGCAATAAACTGTGTAATGTTCTAGACTTTCTTAAACCTAGTAGCAGTTTAAATGAAATGTGTTGGCAGTTGCGAATATGGACAACCATCAGGTGTATAATGTAATGACGAAAATGACAAATTGACAGGACTGGCACTCAAACCGGATTTCCCGTTTATCGCGAGCGGTTACCTTACCATTTGGCTATCCGCGCACGACTGAAGGCCAAACCCAAAGTTCCATATGTCGTCAACCATGTGTATACAACCTGTGTTCGTACATCTGTTATGAATTTTCTCTTACAGGGGAGACATTTTACTTTAAAGTCGCTTGCCCGGTGTCGGCGGATAAATACGATATTGCAGTGCCTGTGTCATTCCAAATTACGGTACAATGAAGGAACATTGCATCGTAATTCGGAATGACACAGGCACTGCAATATCGTATTTATGCGTCGACACCGGCCGAGCGACTTTCAAGTAAAATATCTCCCCTGTAAGGGAAAATTCATAATAGATGTACGACCACAGGTTGTACACACATGGTTGACGACAAATGAAAGTTAGGATCTGGCTTTGAGTCGTGCGCAGATAGCCAAATGGTAAGGTGCCCGCTCGCGGTAAGCGATAAATCCGGGTTCCAATCCCGGTCCGGCACAAATTGTCATTGGCCGTCCGGGGTGGCAGAGCGGTTCTAGGCGCTACAGTCTGGAACCGAGCGACCGCTACGGTCGCAGGTTCAAATCCTGCCATGGGCATGGATGTGTGTGATGTCCTTAGGTTACTTAGGTTTAAGTAGTTCTGAGTTCTAGGGGACTGATGACCATAGAAGTTAAGTCCCATAGTGCTCAGAGCCAATTGAACCATTTGAACAAATTGTCATTGTTGTCATTCCATTATGCGGCTGATGATTGTCCATATTTGCAACTGTGAATAAATTTCTTGTATTTGGTTTAAAAGGTCTCCGCTATATGGGAATATACATAAAGGATGTACGAGTACAGGTTGTGGACACATGGTTGACAACATATGGAAGTTTGCCATAAGTCGTGCTCAGATAGCCAAATGGTGAGGCGACCGCTCTCGATAAGCTCGAAATCCGAGTTCGCGTCCCGGTCCGACATAAATTTTCCCATTACACTGCTTTTTGTTGTCCATATTCGAAACTGCGAATACATTTAATGTATTTCATAACGGTTGTATGCACCGCTGTGCCTATTCCTTTGTACGTGCACCCATGTCCGAAAGATAATTGCGTAGTCATTCGGAGTAACACAGACACTGCAGTATTGGAGTTACAGTTTGGTTAATCTTTTTGTTTGTTTGTTTTTTAGTGTTAGTGTCAACACCGAGTAGGGTGATGCCCATGTTCCAACTTTCTAAAGGTTTAGTTCCTATCCCGCTATCATCTCCAACCAACAGCAATAACAAAAAAATTTAAAATTATACCTCAATACAGGTACAGTAGCCGCGCGGTTTAAGGCGTCATGTCACTGACTGCGAGGCCCCTCCCGCCGGAGGTTCGAGTCCTCCCTCGGGCATCGGAAAAAAGTCACCCTCGAACCTCCACGTTTCAAAAGGTATTCTTCTACAATCTAAGAGTCGTGACTCTTACAAAAAGGTAATTCCCAACATTTCTGAGTCAAGAAAATTCCGTTTTGCGACAGAAACCCGAATTCCTACAGGAATGTCCACAAATTATTCAAGTTCTGTGATGATCAGGAAGATTTGACTAGGAGTGCATATAAGGAAAAATTTAAAGAAAAGGTCTTTTTGTAGTAATAATGGACGGTCTCTTTGACAAATGTCATCCAGATTCTTCGATAGGTGGAAAATTAAGAGGATAAGAACATTCTAATGCAACAACGCCAAAAAGGACGACTGGGCTCCATGATCGGCGTAATCAAAAACCATAACACAAAGATGAAAGAGTTGTTAATCGCACAGCAATGGAAAATGCTAGGAGAAAATGAATTTATGAAGAAATGGAACAATGTTTGGTCACACACCAAAATGAACGACTTTGGTGACGACCGCGAAAAGTATGTATCATCAAAGATCAGCAACAGCATTAACCGCACCAGCAGCTGCAGCAGCAACAGTTCCAGCAACTGCAGGTACTCTTTTTGTCCCCGTATGTCTGGAGTTTTTGTTAGGCGCTGCATCAGTGATAAAGGAGATGTATACATAACAATGATTGCCGAAATAGCTTGCGGACGTGATACTGCAAACCTGTTGATAAACCGATTTTCTTTTCAACGCCTCGGAAAACGAGTTATGGAAGGTCACGCTGCAATAAGACACAAATTTAGCGTTATGAACTGCAACGAAGTTGAGGGTCATTGGGATGGAAAGATGCTTTCAGCTCTCATAGGTGCTGAAAATGTTCATAAAATGTCAACTATAGCAAGTTCAAGACAAGGAGTAATTACTGCGGGTCTCTAAAATCCGAACGGTTTCACAAGAAGGTTATCAAGCAGTGAAGAAGTGATATATAAACGACAAAATTCAGACAGATTGTTGTGATACGACAGGAAGCAATTACATTGACTGTATGGTGCCTATAGAGCAGACCTATTGTAACTTCTTTACCATCACCACATTTTTGAGGAGTTGTTCGATTTATTAATGGATGCAACTTCCAGTTCAGACAAAAAGCTTTTCAAATGATATAAAGAAAACTGTACGAAACTCAATAAGAAGGTTATATAATCGGTAGCATATTATCGAGATTTCCTATTCATGCGTCAACTAGTAAATTTCCAATCATCTCTGTTTCCTAGTTCCTGGAACTGTGGGTCTAGCTTTACATGATGAAAGGAACTTTGTAATGCGGGCAGCAACAGCCGTTAAACTTCATAATGGAGGGAACTAAAATGAGCCGCAAGACAGCTGCAATTGATGATTTCTTTATTGTCATAACCGGTTTCGCTGCAATAAAACTGCATCCGCAGGTGAACTACGTAAGAAGGAAAGAATCCCATGTAATACATATCATAAAAATACTATAAGAATCTTTAGAAAAGTTTCTTAATGAGATTTAAATTGTTTGATAATTTTATTTATTTCTACGCGTATTACTTTTTTCGTCAGTATAGTTACCTTTCCTTGAATGAGCAATTGTTATCTTTAACTATTTTTTATCATTCTATTTTTGGATACATTATTTCACTGTTGGACGCTACCCAACATTCCGTATTCAAAAATCCTCCCGAGTTCACGTTATGTCGCTCACTAGCGCCTCCGACCGTGTGTCAGCTTTCGGTGTTAGTACACATCTGACCACCTTCAGTGCTGTAGCCTTGCAACCACCATAGTGTATATATAGATTCTCGTTTTATGTTACTTAAAGCTATTTTAGTACTTTGCTATCTTAGTGTCTTCAGTTTCTGTCGTTGCGTAATTTGTGTCCTTTCTCTTGATATGGTCTGCCTTACAAAAAGTTTTTATGTGTCAGTAACTATGACAGTATGTTACGGTTTTAATTTACTGTCTTCCATTTCGTGGATTAAACATGGATACGCTTATCGGCTTGTTGCTCAGGCAGCCTTACGGTCTTGATATTTGTTCATTATTGTGGGTGTGAGTGAAAGGGGGAGAATGTGAGAAAGCTTGGGGGAGGGGGCTGGGCGGTTGGTTATTGATCATTCCTTATTTATGTCTTCCGTTTTCACTCAGTGCACCTTTCCCCCCTGAGGTCCTGTTTCATTTATCGTGACGACTTCCCCTCCTCAGGGGTTTGATGATGTTTGGTTTTTGGAGCGCTCAACTAAGCGGTCATCAGCGCCCGTACAGAGTCCCAATTTTTTCGCAGTCCAATTTTTTTTACACAGTCCGATCTAGCCACTGTCACGAATGATGATGATGGTGATGGTGATGAAATGATTAGGACAACACAAGCACCCAGTCCCTGGGAAGAGAAAAATCCCCAACCCGGGTGGGAATCGAACCAGGCACCCCGTGATCCAGAAGCAGAAACGCAAGCCACTAGACCACGAGCTGCGGGCAGGTTTGATTTTTTTGACTACGAACGTTCGAAGCGTCTTGGTGCGCTAATGTGACATTGTTGTACGTTTTAATTTTGATTTTTTTCTGCCTGATTAAACATTTTAAAAGATTCTTGTAGAATTTTCATCTTATGTATTACAGAGGATCCTTTCCTTCTTATGTAGTTCACCTGAGGGTACTGTTTTAGTGCAGTGAAACAGGTTTTGACAGTAAATAGATCACTAATTACAGCTGTCTTGCTGTTCATTTTACATCCATTAATTACACTATGATCATATGCCAACAGCAATTAAGGCAAAAATGGTGCAAGTTATTGTGTAAAGTAGACAAATTTGAAGAAGAGGAGGAAGAGAAAATTAACCATAAAGATATGTTGTGCGTCATTGTTTCACCTTTACAAATTTCGAGAATAGTCTTTCGTAACTCCTGAGACAAAAACATACGTCGTAATATTTGCTAAAAATGTCAACATCCCCTACAAAGTCGCTTCAGCGTGGAAGAATG
The DNA here is from genome assembly GCF_021461385.2 of Schistocerca piceifrons. Taxonomy (NCBI): domain Eukaryota; kingdom Metazoa; phylum Arthropoda; class Insecta; order Orthoptera; family Acrididae; genus Schistocerca; species Schistocerca piceifrons. Next base: position 680,710,401 of record NC_060149.1, on the reverse strand, counting down.
ATATAAAAGACAGTTATTGTGATCGATGTTTACAAAAAACGTATTAAAATCATTTCTCGATTATAGCAACACTATCATTAAAAGCTGAAACTGGAAACAATTTACACTACTGGCCATTAAAATTGCTACACCAATAAGAAATGTAGATGATAAACGGGTATTCATTGGACAAATATATTATACTAGAAGTGACATGTGATTACATTTTCACGAAATTTGGATGCATATATTTTGAGAACAACCACCACTGGCCGTAATAACGGCCTTGATACGCCTAGGCATTGAGTCAAACAGAGCTTGGATGGCGTGCACAGGCACAGCTGCCCATGCAGCATCAACACGATACCACAATTCATCAAGAGTAGTGACTGTCGTATTGCGACGAGCCAGTTGCTCGACCACCATTGACCAAACGTTTTCAATTGATGAGAGATGTGGAGAATGTGCTGGCCAGGGCAGAAGTCGAACATTTTCTGTATCCAGAAAGGCACGTACAGGACCTGCAACATGCGGCCGTGCAATATCCTGCTGAAATGTAGGGTTTCGCAGGGATCGAATGAAGGGTAGTGGCGATGACGAATACACGCTTCCAATGTGCGTTCATCGCGATGTCGCCAAACACGGATGCGACCATCGTGATGCTGTAAACAGAACCTGGATTCATCCGAAAAAATGACGTTTTGCCATTCGTGCACCCAGTTTCGTCGTTGAGTACACCATCGCAGGCGCTCCTGTCTGTGATGAAGCGTCAAGGATAACCGCACCCATGGTCTCCCAGCTGATAGTCCATGCTGCTGCAAACGTCGTCGAGCTGTTCGTGCAGATGGTTGTTGTCTGCAAACGTCCCCATCTGTTGACTCAGGGACCGAGACGTGGCTGCACGATCCGTTACAGCCATGCGGATAAGATGCCCATCATCTCGACCGCTAGTGGTACGAGGCCGTTGGGATCCAGCACAGCATTCCTATTACTCTCCTGAACCAACCGATTCCATATTCTGCTAACAGTCATTGGATCTCGACCAATGCGAACAACAATGTCGCGATACGATAAACCGCAATCGCGATAGGCTACAATCCGACCTTTACCAAAGTCGGAAACGTGATGGTACGCATTTCTCCTCCTTACACGAGGCATCACAACAACGTTTCACCAGGCAACGCCGGTCAACTGCTGTTTGTGTATGAGAAATCGGTTGGAAACTTTCCTCATGTCAGCACGTTGTAGGTGTCGCCACCGGCGCCAACTTCGTGTGAATGATCTGAAAAGCTAATCATTTGCGTATCACAGCATCTTCTTCCTGTCGCTTAAATTTCGCGTCTGTAGCACGTCATCTTCGTGGCGTAGCAATTTTAATGGCCAGTAGTGTATATTAGAAGACGCTGCTGGAGAGCGAAATAATACGGAAATAATACGGAATAAATTCTTTGGAAAATACTGTGTTCATCGTCTGTGGCACTCATTAGGTTTCGATTCTACAGAAGGAGTAGGGGAGAGAAAAGGAATTTTGACGGGATTAATCGGCTCGTATTTTGCAATCATTTTTCAAAGCAACTGGGAGTCGCATAGCATTATCAGGCTGAGTGTAAGGTTTCTATACCTTGTTTTCTGCTGACAGGAGCAAAATTCGACAGAACGAGCTAAAAATTTGTACCTCTTGGTAAGTTACCTATGGCTACAGTAATTGCCTGTAATACACACTGGCTTTCTTTCATTACCTCACTAAGCTACGTCGTTTGGCCTCTCACAGATCAAGACCTTTAACCTGGCGCGAAATATGCAAGCAAAGTGATGTAGCGGGTTCGAACTAACTGTTCCCACAATATGAGTGCATTTAACTCATGTAGAGGTGTAGTCAAAATAATATGCGGGAACCCGTATGACCATCTCACTTACAGAGCTTACTTCCAGACTTCTTGTTGTGGTCTTCAGGCCAGAGACAGGTTTTGATGCAGCTCTCCATGCTACTCTATTCTGTGCAAGCTTCTTCATCTCCGAGTAACTACTTCAACCTACATCCTTCTGAATCTGCTTAGTGTATTCATGCCTTGGTCTCCCTCTACGATTTTTACCCTCCGCGCTTCCGTCCAACATTGAAATGATGATCCCCTGATGACTCAGAACGTGTCCTACCAACCGATCCGTTCTTCTAGCCAAGTCGTGCCATAAATTCCTCAGCTCTCCAATGCTTTTCGGTACCTCCCCATTAGATGCTTGATCTACCCATCTAATCTTCAGTATTCTTCTGTAGCACGACGTTTCAAAAGTTTCTATTCTCTTCTTGCCTAAACTGTTTATAGTCAATGTTTTACTACCATACGTTGCATACAAATACTTTCAGAAAGGACTTCCTGGCACTCAAATCTATACTCGATGTTAACAAATTTCTCTTCTTGAGGAACACTTTCCTTGCCTTTGCCAGTCTACATTTTACATCCTCTCTACTTCGACCATCATCATTTATTTTGCTGCCCAAATAGCAAAACGCATCTACTACATTAAGTGTCTCATTTCCTGATCTAATGCCCCCAGCATCACCTGAGTTAATTCGACTACATTCCATTATCCTCGTTTTGCTTTTGTTGATGTACATCTTATATCCTCCTTTCAGGACACTATCCGTTCCGTTGAGCCGCTCTTCCAAGTCCTTTGCAGTCTATGACAGAATTACAATGTATCGGCGAACCTCAACATTTTTATTTCTTCTCCATGGACTTTAATACCTACTCCGAATTTTTCTTTTGTTTCCTTTACTGCTTGCTCAATATACAGATTGAATAACATCGGGGACAGACTACAACCCTGTCTCTCTCCCTTCTCAACCACTCCTTCCCTTTTGTGCCACTCGACTCTTACAATTGCCATTTGGTTCCTGTACAAGTTGTAAATAGCTTTTCAGGCTTTTCGCTCCCTGAATTTGATCCCTGCCACCTTCAGCATTTGGGAGACAGTATTCCAGTAACATTGTCGAAAGTTTTCTCTATGTCTACAAGTGCTAGAAATGTAGGTTTGCCTTTCCTTAATCTATCTTCCAAGGTAAGTCTTAGAGGTCAGCTTCTACCAGTTTTTCCATTCGTCTGTAAAAAATTCGTGTTAGTATTTTGCAGCCATGACTTATTAAACTGTTCAGCAATTTTCAAACCTGTCACCACCTGCTTTCTTTGGGATTGGAATTACAATATTCTTCTCGAAGTCTCACTCACCAGATGGTAGAGTTTTGTCATGGCTGGCTCTCATACGGCTATCAGTAGTTTTAATTGAATGTTGTGTACTCCCAGGGCCTTGTTTCGAGTTAGATCTTTCTGTGCTCTGTCAAATTCGTCACGTAATATCATGTCTACCATTTAATTTTCATCTACGTCCTCTTCCATTTCAGTAATATTGCCCTCAAGTACATGGCCCTATTATAGACTCTCTATATACTCCTTCAACCTTTCTGCTTTCCCTTCTTTGCTTAGAACTGGTTTCCAATCTGAGCTCTTGATATTCATACAGGTGGTTGCCTTTTCTCCAACGGTCTCTCTAATTTTCCTGTAGGCAGTATCTATCTTACCCCTAGTGATATATGTCTCTACAACCTTACATTTGTTCTCTAGCCATCCCTGCTTAGCCATTTTGCACTTCCTGTCGATCTCATTTTTGAGACGTTTGAATTTCTTTTCACCTGCTTGGTTTACTGCATTTTTATATTTTCTCCTTCCAGACTTACGTGCAATATAATGATATATTCCCTGTTCTCCACGTAGCATAAAATCTGTCGTCATGTTCTGGGTCACCATTGCCTCTGCATTTTTTTTCCTTTTTGTGAAGCTCTACCTTCATTTTAGACATGAAGCTCGATCGAGGCCACATTTTCTGTGCACATTACGTTGATGAACCGGTCTGCAGGGATATCTTGAACCCTACATCAAGACGGTAACATATTGGGGAATTCGTAAGAACACCCAAAAAAATTGCGATGTCGCAAATATCGTCCCATTTCCGTCACAGAGTGCCGAAGAGTGCTCACATGTCCGCAGCTCGTGGTCGTGCAGTAGAGTTCTCGCTTCTCACGCCCGGGTTCCCGGGTTCGATTCCCGGCGGGGTCAGGGATTTTCTCTGCCTCGTGATGTCTGGGTGTTGTGTGATGTCTTTAGGTTAGTTAGGTTTAAGTAGTTCTAAGTTCTAGGGGACTGATTACCATAGATATTAAGTCCCATAGTGCTCAGAGCCACTTGAACCATTTTTGAGTGCTCACATGCCACGAGTGTTAGAGAAGTAAGAAGGCCTCTCAATTCAGTTCGCAAGTAGCAGGGTTCAGAACTAGTAAGGCATGTCACTTACTAAAGGTTAAATCTGCAATGATAAGAAAGTATGAAATGCAGTGAAACACAACGATCTTAGACACACACACACAAACACACACACACAGAGGGAGAGAGAGAGGAGGGGGGCGAGGGAGGGGGACAACTGTACAGAGTGAAAGAGGAATTCTCACCGTTATGATAACAACTTTTAGGATTGGAGGAGAATCATAGAGATCTGAGTCCATGGAAATCAGTATTTAAGACGCAGAGGACACAACTAAGGTTGCGAAGTTCGTAAATGCGATTTATCTTCTCAGCGTGGACAAGAGGCATAGACACAGGCAGCAACAGTAGCCGAAGGACACCGTCGGCGCCAGTATGATTGTGACTTGAGCTCCAGTGTTGCGCTGATCACTGAAGGTTGTCTGGCTGAGCTGAAACGCTCGCTGGGACTTAAAACCTGTTTTGGGTTCGAATACGCATGGTCGATTGCTATTTCCATAAGGATTAAATTAGTGTTTCTTACTGATCTACACTAAACACTAAGATCCTGATTTATGTATAAATCTCTTCATGAGCTATCTAGCAATCTAATACATAACAATTTCATCAAAGACAGCAGAGCATTCTCGAGCTTTAATTTACCGAAGCATTTTCCCACCAATTTTCAGATTTTACTAACAACTAGAATTCAAATGAAAGCCTGATGATGCTGTCATCTACCGACAGTAGTCGGATGGCAGCGAGCATACGAGTTAGCTCAGAAAATCCAAGGTCATAACTTTCAGGTGTCAGCATTCCAGGAACTGCACTTCTGCTATCAGATTACAGCTCAAGCAGTTGTTCCTATTATATTCAAGGTGTCCGACCTCGAATAACCTCCCCCTCCCCTCTCCCTCCCCCTCACTTTCCCTCTCCTCCCCCTCCTTCACCTTCTTCTGCCCTCCTCACCCCCACGTCACTCGAGCCCAAATACGTTATGTGAAAATCATCGTATAGGTAAGAAACAATGAGTACTATACTTTCAAGGTCACTCTTCCCATTCTCTCCACGTCTCCCTATCCAAAATACACACATGTAAATCATCATAACTAGGAAACTTTTTAGGATTTTTTGGAATTTAGAGAATAAGAAACCAAATAATTTTGAACAAAGACGTTTATCAATTTTTGCATATACACTTTAACAGTTAGTTCTGACCTTTCATGCAATTATTCTAGGCAAGATCATTTTTCTCTTATCTCCAGCATAACACTCCACATCTTCCTGAGTGTACGTTGGCAAGTATTCTGCTCCATATTCTTGGAAAATTTCCATAGAGAACTTTAACTTTACGATTTTTGCAAACGAATGAGTGTTAAGTGTTGTTTCTGTTGGTTTTAAACTCTGCAAACGATTGTTCTGTTGCTAAGTGGACAACATCCAATGCAGCACATTTAGATACAATGTAACCACACTTTTTAAGCCGTTCAGACAAGTATGGAGGTTGCAAAACAGAATTTTCGTGCTTCCTTTAATGTAGCAAACGTTCTCGATTCCGACATTTATGGCCCTTACTCCAGTGTATAGCCACTTACCATTGCTATTTACAGTAAATGCCGATATCCTATATTCACCAGAGGAATATATTATGTTTAAAGTAATATGTAAACTTTGCCTGTTCATCTCCAATGGCCTTTTGTTTTCGCAGTAGCAGTTTATATACCTTTTTGTCGTAGTTGTTCTCGCCATATACTCCATTTCTCGCTTTTTGCTTCAATCTCTTCGATTTCCAGTCTTCCTTTTGTATACATAACACATTAACTGCATATAAAGAGTATTTTCTTAATAGGGAATGGTTTAACACTCTTCGATGCACTGGTTATTTTTCGTAATACCTGTGGAATAACATTATTCATGGGAACCATTTCCCATACAGAAATGTCTGTATCTGATAGTATTGCGGTGAACGACGTCCTGGATTGAGAAAAATATGTTTCTCCCGCGTTAATATAGCACTTATTTATAGCTTATATCTATTTTGTTGGAGTCAGTGTTACGAGTCTTCCTGTAGTTTACAGAGAAGTTAAAACTATAGTAACAAAGCATAGTTTATAATCTTATATTGGTCTTGATTATCAATAATCTTGACCTACATGCCAGTCAGTTATCAGGTATTCTTATTAACCCTAGTTTAAAAAAGCTGTAGCACACAGTAAACACCACACAATAACTGTTCTGTAAGTTATTCATTAGTGGACACCGCGTGGAAATGATTGGGACAGAGTAAAGTTGGACACATTGTAAATACTGACTGTTCTGAAAACACTTATACAGTCTTGCACGGGGTCAACACACCCAACCATTCAGTATTGCAGCCACCAGTCTAGTAATACCATGTTCTTTAGCCAAGGATGATGTAAGAGTTTCTCACAGACACATATCTGCAAACTATATAAAATCGATAATGTGGTTACCGATGTCTTTGTTCATTCGTGCGCTTGTGATTTGAATTTTTTTTTTTTTTTGTGTATCTTTACAACTGGAGATCATGCAAGTTAAACAATCTGTTCTAGCTGTCTTATCGTTACTTACATTCACTTTGTTGCTTCTCTGGTGGTCTCCTTGCATACAGAAGTCGTGGTTTGATATCGGGTAGTCACACATCTTCATCTTATTATAAATCCCAGCATAATCTTCAGTTATATCCAGATTCATAAGGTAATAATCATCTACACGAAGCTGCTACCGTATCCTAGACAGCTCTTCCAATAGAACATCTATTTTAACGTCAGCCAGTTCCAATTTATATTGTATAGTCACTGAACTTTTATATTTCCTCGAAATGGTTTCCAGTGCTTCTTTGCCAATATTTTTCTAATATTCTTTTTGCTGACACATCGCCACGCAAGTAGAAAGGGTAGCTTTGCCTTGACACCATGTCTCCCAGAGCAGTTACTGTAAACAGGAATGGTAAGTGCTCGAATGTTGGCGCACTGGCCGAAAATGTCGGAATCGAGAACGTTTAGTACATTACAGAACACACAAAATATCTTTTTACAATCTTCTTTCCCACATGGATCTGCTTGAAAAGGGTGGTTACGTCGTATTTAAGTGTGCTGTATTAGGCATTGTGGACCTAGCAACAGAACAATTATTGGCATGGCTTAAAACCAAAGGACTAACTACACTTAACATTGAGTCATACCCAAAAATTGTAAACTTAAGGTTCTATATGGAAATTCAGGAAGGATAAGGAGCAGAAGAGGTGCCAAAATACATCCAGCAAGATGTGGAGTGTTTGGACAGTAGTGTTATACTAGAGATAACAGGCAAAATTAAAATCCCCAAATGCTCTTGCCAGGAATAATTTCAGGAAGGAGGAGTGCTAACTGTTAAAGCCATAAAAGAGATATTTTATAATTAAAATTATATTTATTTATTAGAATTTGACAAAATACCTCCTTACTACTTGTCATATCACAGGTTGGGGAAAGAAATAGATGATTCAGATGTAGATTTAAACTATAAGGTAAAAATTAGACTGGATCTTATTAAAACTACACCACACGAAAATTAAGAAACCGTTGTTTTGTGTGTATAAGTGTATATGCAAAAATTAATAAGCATTTTTGTACAACATTATTTGGTTTCTTATTCTTTATCCTCCCAAAAATCCTAAGAGGTTTCCAATTTATTATGATCTACATGTGTATCTTTTGGACAGGGAGAGGTGGAGAAGGGTAACCTTGAAAAGTAGTTGAAACTAGGTACCTGATAGCATATTACCGCTCATTTCTTGCATAACTGAGTACCTCAAAGTTAATTTCAATTAATAACACACACCAACAATGAAAAAACTTTTTTCCTGAAATACCTTATTCTTATGTTTTTTAGGGTGGGAAATCCAAATATGATAATTAAAAAACTGTATCACCCACCATTTGTTCACATTTTACAGTTAAATTTATTAAATTAAGCCATTTTTAAAGAATTTAACAGCTTTTTTTTATATAGTTAACATAATTTAAAAAGGAGATGTAATGAATATAGATGACGTTGGTAGCACTGCTGAAAAACATTTGCTGGCAAAAAAAGGTCGATTCTATTTTTGTTTTAACAGATGGTGTTTTGTTTACTGTCAATCTAGTCTCACTTTCCCGTTTCCTGTACATGTGTTCAGTACAATGTCTAATTGTGGTTGCAAAAACTCTGCTGACAGTCTTTGTTATATTTCTGGTAAATGTTCGATTTAAAAACACCAAAGAAACATTACAGATTGTGAAAAAGATTTACCTATCATGCTTTGGATCTAAACTTCGTGATCAAGATAAATCTTGGGCGCTGCATAAGGTATGATATGTGTGTGTTGAAGATCTGAGAAAAAGGTCCAAAAAAGGAGGAAAAAACCTTTAGATTTGCTGTTCGTATGAAATGGAGGGAGCCTATAAATCATTCCGATGATTGCTACTTTTGCAGTGTTGATATTACTGGTCATAATTCGAAAAACAAGAAAGGTAATAAGCCACTCTAACCTTGCGTCCGCCATCCGACCAGTAGGGCATGGTGTAGATTTGCTGGTTCCTGAACCACCAGATGATTTAAATTCTATTTCAACAGAAGTATTTTCTGATGTACAGTCTGATTTAAGTGAACCAGATGATAAGTTCCTTTGTAATACAGAAAGTCAAAAAGTTTTTCAAAAAAAATTTTCGTTGGCCTGTGTAATTAACACAAAGGTGTAATACTGATCAACACCACATATGGGATTCACGAAAGTACACTACAAACCTACATTAACGGAATTGAAGACGTGTTGAGAAGTTCTCTATCAAGCAAATGAATTGAAAAATATCTTACAAGTAACTACGTGCTTGAAAGAAGTTTCACCACGAAACTCAAACAATGTGTCTCTTCTGTTTATGCTCTAATCTAGCGGGTTCTATGTCGATGATAATCTGTATCTGCTCCACTATTTAAAATCTAAACTCCCTTCCACATCGACAACATCAACAGCTTTCTCTTGTGAACAAGCAAGTTTTGTTAATTGAAATTAGTACAGACACAAACTTTTTAAAAATCTGGTGGTGCAGTAGGTACTCGTCGATATTGATTATCTACGTAAGCTAAAAAACATATTACATAGAGTTAGTAATTAGTAAGAACTGGGGGTTGCTATTGACTCAAATACCTACATTGAACTATTTTTTAAGATCGCCCAACTACCCACTTCCCTTATCGAATAGTTCCTTATCTACTGTGATCTACATGTGTGCATCTTCTGGATGAAGGGAGAGGGTTATTATGTGACCTCGATAAGTAGTTGGAACTAGGTAGTTGAAAGTATCTCGATCACATTTCTTACTTAAATTATTATTACATGAGGAGCAGTGGGAACTAGATAGTCTAAAGTATAGCGATCATATTTCATCATACAGGTAATAAGTAGGGGTCACTATACTTTTAATTACCTAGTTTCAACTACTTTGCAATGTCACACAACGACCCATCCTCCTCAACCAGATCATCGTAAATAACATACTTTTGGATGAGGCAAGTGGGTAGCTGGATGACCTAGAAAAGAAGATGAAATATCTACATCTATATCTTACGGTGTGCGGCGGAGGCTACTTTGTGTACAACTGTCACTTCCCCTTTTCCCTTTCCACTTCCGTATGGTTGTCAGGAAGAACGATCGTTAGTAAGCCTTCACGGGGGCCCGAATCTCTCTGATTTTATCTTAATGGTCTTTTCACGAGATATACGCAAGGAGAAGCAATATAGTGGTTGACTCTTCAAGGAACGTATGCTCTTAGAACTTTAACAGTAGACCATATCGTGATGCAAAACGCATCTCTTGTAGCGTCTGCCACTAGATTTGGCTGGGGATCTCCGTGTGCTTTCGCGCTTAGTAAATTAACGTGCTGCTCTTCTTTGGATCTTTTCTGTTTCCTCTATCAGTCGTATGTGGTACGAGTCCCATACTGACGAGCAATATTCACGTATTTGTCAAATGATTGTTCTGTAAGCTATTTGCTTTGTTGATGGACTACATTTCCTGAGGATTCTTCCAGTGAATCTCAGTTCCGCATCGACCTCACTCGTAATTGATTTTGATGGTTCATTCACTTCAAATCGATTCGTACACATTCTCCAAGACTTTTATGGAAGTATGCGCTTCCAGTGATTGCTCATAAATTTTCTAATCATTAAATAATGGGCTTTTTGTCTTTGTGTTCACAGTACGTTAAATCTGTTTGAGTTGGAGGTCAATTTCCACTCCCTGCACCAAACGTCGATACTCTGCTGGTCTTCCTGCACTTCGTTACAATTTTCAGGCTTTGCGACTTCTCTGTATACAGCAGCGTCATCCCCGAAAAGCCTCATGAAATTTAGGACGTTTTCTACTAGGTCATTTACTTATATGTATTGTGAAACATAATGGTCCTGTAACACTCCCTTGGTGCTCGCCTCCAAAGTTGCTTTTCCGTCTGAAGACTTCTCTCCATTCAGAACGATATGCTGTTCCAGGGGTTGCTCCTGTATAGGTTTGCATGTTTTCAATACCTCAAGGATAATTTTCTTATGCTGAGTTTGCTTTTTGAGATTTATATACAATTGAAGAAGTACAGGGCGATGTTGTTATTGTTGTGGTATTAGGTCCAAAGACTCGTTTGATGCAGCTCTCCATGCTACTCTATCCTGTGCAAGCCTCTTCATCTCCGAGTAACTAATGCAACCTACATCCTTCTGAATCTGTTTACGGCAGTGTATTCATCTCTTCGTCTCCCTCTACGATTTTTACCCTCCACGCTTCCCTACAATACTAAAATGGTGATCCTTTGATGCCTCAGAACATGTCCTACCAACCAGTCCCTTCTTCTAGTCCAGTTATGCTACAAATTCCTCATCTCCCCAATTCTCTTCAGTACCTCCACATTAGTTACGTGATCTACCCATCTAACCTTCAGCATTCTTCTGTAGCACAACATTTCAAAAGTTTCTATTCTCTTCTTGCCTTAACTGTTTATCGCCCATGTTTCACTTCCATATGTGCCCATACTCCATACAAAAACTTTCACAAAGGACTTGCTGACACTTAAATCTATACTCAATGTTTACAAATTTCTCTTCTTCATAAACTCTTCCCTTTCCATCGCCAGTCTACATTTTATATCCTCTCTACTTCTACCATCATCATTTATTTTGCTGCCCAAATAGCAGCACTCGTCTACTACGCTAAGTGTCTCATTTCCTAATCTAATTCCCTCAGCATCTCCTTTTGTTTATGTTCATCTTATATCCTCCTTTCAAGACACTGTGCATTCCATTCAACATCTACCAAGTCCTTTGCTGTCTCTGACAGAATTACAGTGTCATCGGCAAACCTCAAAGTTTTTATTTCTTCTGCCTGATCTTTAATTCCGACTCCTAATTTTTCTTTTGTTTGCTTTACTGCTTGCTCAATATACATATAGAATAACATCACGGATAGGCTACAGCCCTGCCCCACTCCCTTCTCAACCACTGCTTCTCTACAAATTCTCTACAAATTGTAAACTACAAACTTCTCTACAAACTGTTAATAGCCTTTCGCTTCCTGTATTTTACCCCTACCACCTTCAAAATTTGAAAGAGAATATTCCAATCAACATTGTCAAAAGCTTTCTCTAAGTCTACAAATGCTAAAAACGTAGGTTTGCCTATCCTTAACCTATCTTCTAAGATAAGTCATAGGGTCAGTATTGCCTTGAATGTTTCTAAATCTCTACAGAATCCAAATTGATCTTTCCCGAGGTCAGTTTCTATGAGTTTTTTCATTCGTCTGTAAAGAATTCGCGTTAGTATTTTCAGCCGTGACTTATTAAATTGATAGTTCGGTAATTTTCACAACTGTCAACACCTGCTTTCTTTGGAATTGAAGTCTGAGGGTATTTCGCCTGTCTCGTGCATCTTGCTCACGAGATGGAAGAGTTTAGTCATGGCTGGGTCTCCGAAGGCTATCAGTAGTTCTAATGGAATGTTGTCGAGTGCCAGGGCCTTGTTTTTACTTAGGTCTTTCAGTGCTCTGTCGAATTCATCATGCGGTATCATGTCTCCAACTCATCTTCATCTACGTCCTCTTCCATTTCTATACTATTGCCCTCAAGCCCATCGCCCTTGAAATGAAATGGCTCTGAGCACTATGGGACTTAACATCTGAGGTCATCATTCCCCTAGAACTTAGAATTACTTAAACCTAACTAACCTAAGGACATAACACACGTCCATGCCCGGGGCAGGATTCGAACCTGCGACCGTAGGGGTCGCGCGGTTCCAGACTAAAGCGCCTAGAGCCGCTCGGCCATACCGGCCGGCCCATCGTCCTTGAACTCCTTCCACCTTTCTGCTTTCCCTTCTTTGCGCACCATGTATCTCTTTTGAAATTTCTGGGCTATGAGCGCTGAACACAGTCGAGTGGGACGAAAACGTGCCGACGGCGACCTGGGTTGCACGGCGCTTGCAGACGCGGACCTTGTTCTCGTATACGGTCCTTTAGTGTCAGGCCCGGTTTGGGGGGGGGGGAAGGAGGGGGAGGGGGGGGCAACTGGGATATCTGAGGGTAGAAATTTCTGGGGGCAGACAAAAGTGGATGGGGCTATATGAGCTGAGCCGAATACACCCGAACGGGTGAATGCTGTTTGTATATATGGTTGACTGGGTGTGCGAATGATCAGCGTTGTTATAATTATTAGAGGAATCCACAGATTCTGAATACCAGAGTGAAAATAAACGACTAACAGGAATAATAAGTAAGAAAGATTACATATTATCTTCTCGTTCTATCCAAGAAAATGAAATTTTGTCAGAAAATTTTTACCAGATCGCTACACTATTAAGGGCCTGTTGCACACTTCCCAGTTAGCAGCCATTGAAGTTATGTTCTCAGAATAGCACAGAAAACTTGTACGAAAACCAGAGAAATGGGTCAAATGGCTCTGAGCACTATGAGACTTAACTCCTGAGGTCATCAGTCCCCTAGAACTTAGGACTACTTAAACCTAACTAACCTAAGGACATCACACACATCCATGCCCGAGGCAGGATTCGAACGTGCGACCGTAGCGGTCGCGCGGTTCCAGACTGTAGCGTCTAGAACCGCTCGGCCACCCAGGCCGGCAAAATCAGAGAATAAACGCGGGATAACTAAACTGGTGATTCTAGCAAGGTTAGCGAAGTTAACTGCAGAATAAGTTTTGACAATGGTACGAATAGTTACAGAATTAGTAATGACAAGATTGTTTGTTAGACTGAGGAAGGAGAAGAAATTGGGACATCACGCAAATTATATGGAAGAATATGACGATGGCAACTTTATACAAAGATTTCATACTACTGCTTTTCGATCTCATGCTTGAGAAGCTGGAGCATATGAATGAAATGTGAAACTATTTCCTAATATAAAACTTTTTGCTTGCAGTAGGCGTAATAGGCATTTGATATTGATACTTCGTGAACCATATTCTGTCGCGTTATTTATGTAAATGATGTAGATAAAAATGACCATTTGTACCAAAACAGTGTCACTTACTTGGCGTGTGTTACAACAGCTGAAATATTAGAAACGCATACTTCGTTTTATCTAGCGACTAAACGAGTAGTTCGCGCCTGCAGTCTGCGACTCTATGGCGACTGCGCTTTGCAGTCAGGTAGCATCCAAAGGTGGCAACACTAGCAGCTCTGATGAGGTTTTTGGCGGTTTCCATTGATAGTAAGGCGCTCTTTCCGAAGATATCCGGAACTATCAGATCTCCGAATTAAGCGGGATTTTCACGTCTCCTGGCCATTTCCCGTTTAGCTGTGAGCATCTGTTTCCTTTGCTTTCTGCCCGTTACTTTACCATGTGCTACAGACAATTTTGAGGCAATAAGGGAACACGTGAAATAATGAACCAGGTAATGTCCTTGCTATATGAAACCATCAACATAATGCAAGTTTGAAGAACAACTATAAATCGGAAGGCTACGTACGCCGACTCCTGTTTTAACAATTCTGCAGACATTTGTAAAGAAAAGTTGTCAGTTCAATAGAAAATTTAACTCCATACTGTACAGCAAACACGTGCGGCTGTGTGGTTGTGATTTGGAAAACGCCATATTTTGTTCTCCTTGTTTATTGCTTGGAAGACGGCTTTCATGAACTAAACAAGGAGTCTGTGACATTCCACACCTCCATGACAAAATTAGGAAACACAAACTTTCTAGGTCCATGTGAATAATGCTTTGACTCTGCCAAGTCTAGGCGATGTAAATATAGCTACCCACTGGACTGTGTGTAGAGAGGACCTGTGTCATTACACAACCAAATCGTTACCGATAATATGTACATACTAAATCTAATATTATTAACTGTGTTCGATTTTGTGGTGCTTTGGAATTTGCCATCAGATGAAATATGAAACAGAATAATTTTACAATCCTGGCATTTTTCGTGCCTTTATAAATTTTGACCCAGAATTACAAAAAAAAATTGGCTCTGAGCACTATGGGACTCAACTGCTGTGGTCATAAGTCCCCTAGAACTTAGAACTACTTAAACCTAACTAACCTAAGGACAGCACACAACACCCAGCCATCACGAGGCAGAGAAAATCCCTGACCCCGCCGGGAATCGAACCCGGGAACCCGGGCGTGGGAAGCGAGAACGCTACCGCACGACCACGAGATGCGGGCCCCAGAATTACATTTCGTATCGGTATTTAAATTGCATTTAGTAAAAGGCTCCTCTAAAACTATCCATAATGAAGACTTCCAATGCGTGCTTCAATGCTGCCAAGAGGAAATCAGAAAAGAAATTAAGAGTGCGGAGTTTTTGTCTGTAATAGCTGACGAAAACAATGATGTAGCCTTCGTTTTGCAGATGGCTGTAGTATATAAGTACATCATTAATGGAAAATCAGTTGAAAGATTTAAGGACATCATAGCTCCAGAAATGCATGATGCCCAGACTTTGGCATCGTACTCGTATAACGGATAAATCACCACGTGGAAAATTCACCACACAAATAACTAACAGAAACGTGTTATGCTGCCGCAGTCATGAGTGATTAGTCACACGGGATGCAGGCTCTTGTCAAAGAAAAGTTTTGCAGTCCACCATACATTCATTGTTATGCCCATCAGGTGAATCTGATAACACCCGGAGTGATTGATAAAAATGTGCGAATATTTTTCACCAAAGTTCAGGAACTATCTTGCTCCTTTCCAGCAACTCCACCAAGAGCAATAGTTTTCGAAGAAATAGTATGAAAACACGATCGTTGTTTTCGGATCTTATGTTGGTTTCTACAGAGGAGATTTTCGGTCACCAGAAATGTCATAATACTTGAGTATAAAACACGTTCCCAAATTGTACAACAGACCGTCGACAAAGATACAGGCCTATTGTTTTGTGCGTCTTCTTGAGAATGCTAATGCTCTGATATTTTTTTCCGCTCATTAGGAACTCTACGCTCCTCTAGGGACCTACGGTAGATGAAAGTGTAGCGAGCCCCATTTCTCAACTGTATGAAGACTTTATTTCTTCTCGTTCATGATGGTGGGATAACAATTTCTTCAAACCCAATGAACTTTTATGCTATGCGTGCTTGTTAGAATAGCTTCGTTGGTTTGGAGCTCTGATCTTGCACTGTCTATGACTGCCTGTGATGCTTCAAGTCACATTCGAGAATAACATAATGGTGACATTCTGTTAAAACGATGAATTCGAAGGTCTGTGTTCTGTCATTGATAGTTATTCTTGGAATACGTGTCCCTGTTGGACGTAGTTCCCATTTGTGACTTTTCATACGGTTGCCTTCGTATTACAGAAAATAGTCTTCTTCTTCAGCTGACGATGATAAGCATATAACATTACAGAAAAGAAAGCCCAACAGTCGATTAGCGACTGGACTGATTGGCCATCGATGATATCAATAAGATGTGCTGGCATCTTTGTGACCTTTGTCAATGAGTTATTGTATCTATAGCGGCCTCATCTCCACAGATGGTCGTCTCACTTAGTTTTCTGAAGACGGTGGATAGGAGAACGTCTGATACCTCTGTACGGGGACGCGGATGGCTTCGGCGTGTTGGGGAGCGCCCTCGTCCGGGGTATGGTGAATGGCTTCGTCAATCAGGTCGACCGTTATTGTCTACAGTTGACTGATGTGAACAGAACTACTGTGATGGTTAACGTTTGGCGACATAGCAGCAATCGAAACTCATCTTTTCGCCACAGTAATGAACAACTTGTCCATGGCATCCACAGCAGAAACACACTGGCCTATTGCCCTCTGTCATCAAAATGTCTATTCACCCACAGGGCGTTAAATTTGGAGTAGGCCTTGGTTGTGCCATTTTCAGTCGAGAGCTGGGTTGTCGTTTTTATGGCTGTAGCATTAGCTGGAGTCCATTCTTTCTGTAGCGAACGGCTGTTGGCAGAAATTTGTGTTGGGGGTCGATGCGCCTCTTTTTAAGGTTTCTCTATTACCTCTTGATATAATGGATTTATATGCATGACTGCTATATCTTGCTTACTCGTTTTGATATTTCTAGTTGCCGCAAAGTGCTCTTTTCTCTCTCTACATGTCGTATGAGAGAGGCGAGGTCACTGTATGTGCGACAACTTTTATACTCACAGGGACCACATTTGAGAGTCAATCATACTTCTTTGGTCCGATTTATTTTGATACATTTCCTTGTTGTGCTGGCACAAGGAGAAGATAATAGTTTTGCCTTGATAACATCTCTCTCTAGAATGTATTACAAGTATATGTAGTGTCATCCATCCCCTATATCTATCTAGAGGTCACATTAAAAGCCTCAGAGTTCGGTTATTCCCTCTGCATAAGTATAGAATATTCTGTACTCCCATTTCGTATTCACATTCTTCCACATTTTTGCATTTTCCCATCTTTTCCATATTTTACTCATATTTTCCATATTTTTCTATATTATTACTATATTTCCCATATTTTCCATGTTTTCATGCATGTTCTATGTGGAAATGTACAAGAATATGTTATTCTCTTATTGAGTACATTACCAATTTCCTTTAGCATCCAACACACAATGTTAACTACCAAAGCCATCCATTATATGTAAGCTAAAACAAAACTCACACACACACACACACACACACACACACACAGAGAGAGAGAGAGAGAGAGAGAGAGAGAGAGAGACACAAATGGACTGTTGACTGATAGTTTCATATCCACTGATACTTACAAATCTATCACTCCATAACCACCTAACAAAGACAACATCCCTTTGTACTTTCTCATATATCAACAACGTAGAGTATTGTCCAATTATGGCTGGCAGAGTTTTGCATGTATACTCTAAATCCACACGATTTATAAAATGAATGGAAATAATAATGTTCGAAAAATTGACTTTATCCTATTGTAAACAATCATAGCTTAATTATTCTATTTTGTGTGTTGATTGCTCAAGGAGGCCCCACATTTCAGGGTACGTTCAGGATAGGGCTAAGGTTCAGGAGTGGATCCACCACCATTAAGCCCAGGTTGGGGACTGAAGATGAATTCACCCATTTAAAACGTTGTGGTACAATCTGAAGGTAGCTCGACTTGTAAGTAAGAGAAGGAAGAGAGGGAACCCCCCGACACAAAAAATAATGTAATTCACTTATGTTTCTTTACCATAACATAAAATCTGTTGAATGTCGATATTTCCACCTGTTATCATAAATCGTGTAGATTTAATAATATATATATTCCGCCATAATTGTCGTAAAGTAGTGTGACTATAATATAAGTTAAATGTTTATTTGGCACTACAACAGTGAAGTCATAGTCACAGTAAATAAAATTTTTCTTTAAAAAGAGGGTTACACTACCGGTTTCAACGAACTGCGTCATCATATTCAAATGTAAAACATCAGTCGGAGAATACATAATGGGAATTGTGACCATACATGTGACAACAGTTACGAAAAATAATGAAACCAGGCAACCGAGACAGGCGTGGAACAATCAAGTCACTACACGTTATGTCCATGCTTGCCCAACCGTTCATTCCATGTCCTAATGTAGAACAGATTAAAACTACACCAGGGTAAAAAAAATGCCAAGCATTCTTGCAATGTGTCCTGCTGAGACACAACGATCGTATGGCTGATAGAAATTAGCAAGTCATAAGTGTATCAAGCACAGCAAGCTCCCATATGGAATACAGCACATAATTTTACTGTATTCTGTGTATATAACACACAAGAAAGCAGAAATGGGGGATGTCGTCGTTGTTAGATGGTCGTAGAGTGATATTTTTGTAAGAATCATTAGGCATAAAGCTGTATTTAAAACATCTAAAATCAGCAATCTATGTGTGTGTTTTAGCTTAGGTTGGCATTGATACCTACCAATTTGCCATTTTTACGGTCTTTCCCACCAATTACCCAATGTTATGTCCTATCATATGAGTTTGGCAATTTTACAGCTACTTGGCAATTTCCAGATTTGGGATCATACTACACTTTTCAAAAAAGTTTTTCATCACCCGGTTCCCAGAACCCCTGAAGACAGACGTTGACTGTGGGTATTGTATCGCAGACACAGTCCCTTTGACTTCAGAGATGTCACTAAACCCGCCCAAAGATGTAATCAACCATGCATGAGCAGTGCCTATTAGATGGAGGGGTCCGACAGCAGATCAGTTCCAGTCATTCCACAAGGAAGGAGGGACACGGCTCGTGTTGTCTGTAGTTCAACCATGCCTAGACGGTCAATACCGCGATTCGATCGCGTCCGCATTGTTACTTAGTGCCAGGAAGGGCTCTCAACAAGGCAAGTGTCTGGACGACTCTGAGTGAACCAAAGCGATGTTGCTAGGACATGGAGGAGAGACAGAGAGACAGGAACTGTCGATGACATGCTTCGCTCAGGCTGCCCAAGGGTTACTGCTGCAGTGGATGACCGCTACCTACGGATTATGGCTAGGAGGAACCCTGACAGCAACGCCACCATGTTGAATAATGCAGCCACAGGACGTCGTATTACGATTCATACTGTGCACAGTTGGCTGCATGATGAGCAACTTCACTTCCGACGTCCATGACAAGGTCCATCTTTGCAACCACGACACCATGCAGCGCGGTACAGATGGGCCCAACAACATGCCGAATGGACCGCTCAGGATTGGCAGCACGTTCTTTTCAACGATGAGTGTCGCATATGCCTTTAACCAGACAATCTTCGGAGACATGTTTGGGGGCAACCATGTCAGGAAGAAAGCCTTAGACACACTGTCCAGCGAGTGTAGCAAGTGAAGGTTCCCTACTGTTTTGGGGTGGCATTATGTGGGGCCGACGTACGCTGCTGGTGGTCACAGAAAGCGCCGTAACGGCTGTACGATACGTGAATGCCATTCTGCGACCGATAGTGCAACCATATCGGCAGCATTTGGCGAGCCATTCGTCTTCATGGACAAGAATTCGCGCCCCCATCGTGTACATCTTGTGAATGACTTCCTTCCGGATAACGACATCGCTCGAATAGAGTGGCCAGCATGTTCTCCAGACATGAACCCTATCAAACATGCCTGGGATAGATTGAAAAGGGCTGTTTATGGACGACTTGATCCACCAACCACTCTGAGGGATCTACGCAGAATGGCCGTTGAGGAGTGGGACAATCTGGACCAACAATGCATTGATGAACTTGTGGATAGTATGCCACGACGAATAGGAGGAGCAATGCAAGAGGACGTGCTACTGGGTAATAGAGGTACCAGTGTGTACAGCAATCTGGATCACCACCGCTAAAGATCTCGCTGCATGGTGGTGCCGGCTGTGGTGGTCTAGCGGTTCTAGGCGCTACTGTCGAATCCTACGGTTCGAATCCTGCCTCGGGCACGGATGTGTGTGATGTCCTTAGGTTAGTCCCATAGTGCTCAGAGCCATTTGAACCTTGTCCGGTTTTCAGCTACGCTACAGATCAGTTTATTTGTGAAAATACAAAGTACAGTCACCAACAAATTTTACATATTCACATACACCTTTTCCTTTAATCCAAATAAATACAGACTCATTTACAGATATTTTTCTTCTGTTACGGGTATACAATGTTAGTGCAGACGTTGACATATATGCTGATTTTCCAAAGTCTTTATTAGGAAATTCAGCCATATGATAGGTACGGTAGGCAATAATGTCTCTGTCTACAAAACTTTCAAGTCCAGGTACATTAGGAACTCCAGTACCACCTCGTACAATAGCTACAGTAAGCCAACCATTACCATGGCTGAATGTATCATTAAGGTTTTTTTTTTGCATGGTGGTACAATATGCAATGCGTGGCTTTCATGAGCAATAAAAAGGGCAGAAATGATGCTTATGTTGATCTCTATTCCAATTTTCTGTACAGGTTCCGGAACTCTCGAAACCGAGGTGATGCAAAACATTTTTCCTGTGTGTAGTTTGCAAATATATTTGGTTTATCCTACTAAATTGCCAATTTTTATGGGCTAGAATTTGAAAAACAATCAAATATTTGGTAACTAACAATAAGCAAATTATAAGCAGTGTTATTCTTTGTAATGAATATGTTGCCGTCTACCATTTTAGTGGATAGATTTCTCAAAATTTCCGCCGTTTTTCAGAATATGCCATGACTTCATTAATTTATACACACTGTAATGTCAAAGTATCTTACATTAATATTTACCACTAATTTGCCGTTTTTACTGTTAATTTATACACTCTATAATATCCACCCAGGTGGGATTCACAGAGGATGTAACCGTATGAAACTACGGCCGGCCGGTGTGGCCGAGCGGTTCTAGGCGCTACAGTCGAATCCTACGGTTCGAATCCTGCCTCGGGCATGGATGTGTGTGATGTCCTTAGGTTAGTTATGTTTAAGTAGTTGTAAGTTCTAGGGGACTGATGACCTCAGATGATATGTCCCATAGTGCTTAGAGCCATTTGAACCTTTTTTTTTATCTTCGATGCATGTGTTGCCAAACAGAGTTGCATATATTATTCATATGTGCTTGCAGATGCTTTGTTTGGTGTTGGTACTGTGATACGTTTTTGAAGTCTGCTGGGAAATCCCTACTTTCGGATATGACTTGTATAAGATGGGACAGTTCTCCTGTAGCTGTCCTCCAGCAGCCTTGATGAGTTCTGATGGCATATCATCAACACCAGTGGCTTTACCAGGTTTTATCTGCCTGACTGCAAGGTGGATCCATCGTGGATGATAAAGTCTCTCTGTTCTTCCGGATCGACTTCCTTACCGTTCTGCAGTTCCTGATCTTCATTATTTCCTGCATAACGTTTTTAAAGAGATTGTGTTCACCCTTCTACTATGTATTCCTGCTCATATAATCCTGTTCTTTCATCATTTTGGACTCCAATGCATTTTATTTATCTGTTTCCAAGGACCTGTTTAATTGATTTATAAGCACATTCTAGGTTTCCTACACTGATCATATCATTTGCCACCTTGCTTTACTCCTCAAAGAATAGCTGTTTAGCCTTTTTTGATCCTCGGTTGATTTCATTCCTCAGTGCTCTATATTGCCCTTGTCCTTCCTCAGTGTTGCCTTGTTTCAGCTTACGTCTTAAATTTATTTTTGTTGTGCTTTCTGATCTATGTTTGTTTTTTCCCTGCAAGTCGACAAGCAACATCCTCCCTTATTCTATTCAAATGTCTCGTATTTACGTATGCGTTTTGGAACTGTGACGACATCATGAAATTATTATACTTCTGCCGATAAAACAAGTCTACATTGCCCATATTATTTTTGTCAAAATTCCCGTCCCAGTTCTATTTAAAACGAAATTAATGTCATCTACACCTGTGATAACCATGATAGGGTAACTTCCAACGTAAGTGTTTTTACTTCTGCTGTTCTACACTGTTTCCGGGTAGCGATATACCGTTCACTTCGGAATGATATCTCGTCTCATTTGTAGCTCTAGTATGGGCATATGAGCAAAATTTTCTGTGAAATCCTGAATTAATAGCAATAAAAACTGCCTCATTGGACGAGATAGAGTCATTGTGCCAAAGTGAAGAATTAAAAAAATCAAACATATGTAGTACTCGTATTATCCACTAAGAACATCTGTCGAGTGAGCTTAGTGTCTGCAGTTGCCGACAACATTGAAATAATACCATCAATTAAGTTTTCTGTAACACTGTTTGTTGTGTGAAAAGCTGAAGTCTAAAACTACATCAGTAACAGAAATGATGAAAATCGGAAGACGTCGAAGCTGCTCTCCATTCATAATTAACACTAAGATCTAATTATTGAATAACATCACACGTAGGATTTACATACTTCGTCACCTCTTGAAGCCACACTATAAACTGCATGAACGGATTTTAAGACGTGTTGAGAAACTCTTTAGGAAGCAAACAGATTCAGATATATCTTGTTAATGACTACCTACTTGGAATAAGTTTCATCCCAATACTCTTACACTGTGTTCAATAGTTAGTATGTTCCATTTACACTCTAATCAAGCACATTCTATATCGACAATAATTTGTATCTCTGCTCCGCCGTTTAAAATCTAAACTCGGTTGTACATTAACGGCATCGACAGTTTCCCGTCGACAATAAGCAGTTTTTATTAACTGAAATTAGTACAGATGTAAATATTTTAAAAATCATTTTAAACGCTAATATTTATCTACATTCGTAACAAATACACTGAAGCCTCAAAGAAACTGGTGTAGGCATGCATATTCAAATACAGAGAAATGTAAACAGGCAGAATACGGCGTTGTGGTCGGCAACGCCAATATAAGACAACAAGTGTCTGGCGCTGTTGTTAGATCGGTTACTGCTGCTACAATGGCAGGTTATCAAGATTTAAGTGAGTTTGAATGTGGTGTTATAATCCGCGCACGAGCGATGGGATACAGCATCTCAAAGGTAGCGATGAAGTGGGGATTTTCCCATGAGAGCATTACACGAGCGTATCAAAAAAAATCAGGAATCCGGTAAACCATCAAATCTCCGACATCGCTGCGGCCGGAAAAAGACCCTGCAAGAATGGGACCAACAACGACTGAAGAGAATCGTTCAACGTGACAGAAGTGCAACACTTCCGCAAATTGCTGCAGATTTGAATGCTAGGCCATCAACAAGAGCCAGCGTGTGAACTATTCAACGAAAATTCATCGATATGGGATTTCGGAGCCGAAGGCCCACTCGCGTACCCTTGATAACTGCACGACACAAAGCTTTACGCCTCACCTGGGTCCGTCAGCACCGACATTGGGCTGTTCATGACTGGAAACATATTGCCTAATCGGATGAGTCTCGTTTCAAATTGTATCGAGCGGATGGACATTTACGGGTATGGAGACACCCTCATGAATCCATGGGCCTTGCATGTCAGCAGGGGACTGTTCAAGCTGGTGGAGGCTGTGTAATGGTGTGGGGCGTGTGTAGTTGGAGTGATATGGGACGCCTGATACGTCTAGATACGATTCTGACAGGTGACACGTACGTAAACATCCTGTCTGATCACCTGCATCCATTCCTGTCCGTTGTGCATTCCGACGGACTTGGGCAATTCCAGCAGGACAATGCGACACCCCACACGTCCAGAATTGCTACAGAGTGGCTCCAAGAACACCCTTCTGAGTTTAAACTCTTCCGGTGGCCACCAAACTCCCCAGACATGAACATTATTGGGAGTTCTTGCAAAGTGCTGTTCAGACGTTTTCTGTACTCTTACGGGTTTATGGACATGGTGTCAATTCCCTCCAGCACTACTGCAGACATTAGTCGAGTCCTTTCCACGTCGTGTTGTGGCACTTCAGTGTGCTCGCGGGGGGCCTGCACGATATTAGGCAGGTGTACCAGTTTCTTTGGCTTTTCAGTGTAATATCGAGTACAGGCAGTAACTCCTCACTTCAAAATTATCAGCTCAACAAGGCAGTGCCAAGGATTCTCTCTCGTCTCCACAAAGTCTAATCTGCTTATTCGTTCAAAACTTCTATGCCATATGTCTTTGGTATTCAGACGATTGCTCATTTGATCGAAAATATTCTGAACTGCATCGCAGGACAGATACAGTAGGAGACGCGTTTGACTAGGCTTTACTACTGCTAGTGCAGAGTGCGTATGTGATCACACTGCAAGTTACTTGAGGTATCTGCTGACAGCTGTCTTTTAAAAGCCTAAAGCCAGCACATGGCGTATGTTGAGGCGTGACAGCTTAGAAACACAGCTGTCTGGAGACTGCGCTTCGTGGAAATCATGCAAACTCATTCTACCTACATCCATAAAATGACCACCTATTTGCGCTCATGGTTAACTGACAAGGTGCTACAAAGACCATTCATCTTTCTAAATATCATTGCTGAAATTGAATTCATAACGTCCACCTTCTATAAAGCCCTTTCCAATTTCGCTACTACAAAATCTATTGACATGGAGACCTGAAAACACAATAAAGTCTATTATAACACTGGAAAACTCGCTTTTCTTCTCCGGTAAGATAAAACTGTATAAATATCCTTACGTTCAGTACAGTTCGCGCATCATTACACCTCTTTTCATAGCTCTCATTACTTCGTATGAATGAGAATTCAGAAGAACGATATTTTCTGAATCCGTTCTGACTACGTGTCGTTTTCTTCGAGGTATTTCGTGGTGCTAGAACACAGTATATGTTCCGAAATTTTAGTTTAAATCGCTGTCAGTGATACAGGTACTAGTGTATGGGTGTGACCCAGACGATTCTCTCGCTTTTAGGTACATATTTTATGTTTAGTAAACGGCTGTACATGATTATTAAATATGAACGCATTTCATTACTATACGACGTAAACAAGTACTTCATTCACCATGCTGGTGTCAGCATGTGGAAAAATTATAATAATTACTTAAGTATTTCTTCTTAGATTTCGTTAATAAAAACGTACATAGCCCTCTATACATGTTTACTGCATTCAAGCCTCGGTCCCATTCAATTACCATCTGTGCTTTCTAGAGTGTATTTTACACAGTCCAGTCACATTAATGTGACCACCTGTCAAACATCTGAATAACCATATTTTGGAGCGTGAGCCGCTGCGAGACTTGCAGGAAGAGATTCAGTGAGGTTCTGAAAGGTACCGACAGGAGTGTGGAGCCATGACGACTACATTTCCATGGACATGTGCGCTATGTTTCTCCATTGAGGATCCATGACGTGAACACCCCGATCGAGGTGGTCCCACAGGTTTTAGATTGGGTTTAAATCTGGGCAATTTGGTGCCCAGGAAGTATGGTAAATTCATCCTGGTGCTCTTCAAGCCACGCACGTACACATCAAGCTGTGTGACACGTTGCATTTTTATGCTGGTAGATGTCATGGTGCCAAGATAAAACAAACTGCATGTAGGTGTGGACATCGTCCCCAAGTGGAGATGCATACTTGAATTTATCCGTTGTACCTTACAAAATGACGAGATCACCGAGGGAATACCTCTAAAACATCCCATGGACCACAACGTTCCCTCTTGGTTACAGGATGTTTGCTTTCAGATGTTTCACGTCTTGAACGTCAACTGCTATCTGGCCAATGGGCATAAAACGCGATTCATCTGAAAAAACAACCTATCGCCATTTAGTGGAAGTCCAGCTGCAGAACTGGCATGCAAATTCCAGCCTTTGTCGCTTATGAGCAGCAGCCAGCATGGGTGTATGAAAAAGGCTCCTATACGCAACAACGTCCGCTGAACGTTCGTTTGGGAGACACACTAATGGTAGCCCCTTGGCTCATCTGGGCGGTCAGTTGCCTCACAGTTGCTGATATATCCGCCCGTACACATCTCCACAGTTGTCTTTCACCACTATCATCTATGGCTTGCAGTGCACCACTGTCATCTCGGCACACAGTATACTTTAACCTCGGTAACACATAAACTTGTTACAAACGTAGGCATTCTGGAAATGCTTCCAGCCTTGTTTTGAAAGCCATTTATCTAGCCCTTTTGGACGTCAGATAAATCGCTACGTTTACGTGTTATGACAATTACTGCACTGTTTTCTGCATCCTACTGACCCACTTTATATACACTGTTTTGCAAAATTAAAGGAACAAACAGAAATTTTGCAAGATTGTTTTTATTTTGCCTCAAAACATTATAAACAGATGATAGTAAAGTAGAAAAATGCAAAAAATTCAGAACTTAAACAACTACACCATGCATAACGGTAGATAAAACTGTTCTTTGTTGTTTCTAACTGAACAGATTTGCACACGAATTTCGAAAAAATGGTTCAAATGGCTCTGAGCACTATGGGACTTAACTTCTGAGGTCATCAGTCCCCTAGAACTTAGAACTACTTAAACCTAACTAACTTAAGGACATCACACACATCCATGCCCGAGGCAGAATTCGAACCTGCGATCGTAGCGGTCGCTCGGCTCCAGACTGTAGCGCCTAAAACCGTACGGCCACTCCAGCCGGCGCCAGCATATGGCATTAAGATAAAAATTATAAGGAATCTCCATGTTGCGTTCGCCGGAAAGCGGGTGGCTCCGTATCATGGAGCTATTTCTCTAATGATAATATGACGATATTTCCTTACAATTTTTATCTTAATGCCATATACTGGCGTTAAAGGATGTTCGCGCACCACATGGGGCATGCTGTGAATGATGTCATCAGTGTTATGTTGAGGCAATAATGCCCATTCTTCCTTCAGAGCTGCTCTCAATCTTTCATAGTGGTTGGTGGGTGCTGACGTGGTGCAAACCATCTCCCTAGTGCATCTCAGACACGCTTTATGAGATTAAAACCGGGAGAGTGAGCAGGCCTCGGCTAGGGGTGCAATAAGTTCCGTTTCCAAGAAAATATTTATATGGTTACGTATTATCGTCCATCTTTACGAAGTCAGGACTCACATCTCCTTTCAGCAACCACACATGACGTCCCAAGATCATGTCACGATACCTGACAGGAGTTAAACTTTGCCGATTCACCAGTTCAATTTAATGAATAGGGGTTCGAGTGGCAAACATAATCTCTGCTCACACCATTCGGGATCCTCCTAGATATCGGTCTCTTTCCGCAATGTTTGGGTCCCAAAATCGTGTTCCAAGTTCCCTCCAGATGCAAATCCATCGAGACTCACTCTCCAGACTAAATCAGGACTCATCTGTGAAAACAACATTGGCCCACCGCTCGACTGCCCAGGTGACATGTGATGACTCCACTCTAGACGTTCCCTTCTGAGAAGGTGTGTCAGACGTAGACATACAGTAGGTCTCCAACAATAAAGGCCACTCTGCCGAAGCCTTCTGCGCGCTGTTTGCCTCGATACTATACGTCCAGTGGACGTTGCGAGCTCACACGCCCATACGTCCAGTGGACGTTGCGAGCTCACACGCCAGTTACCACGCAATACTAAGGTGGTACTGTCGTGCCCTTACAGCCAAATGACGGTCTTCTCTTCTGAAGTCACGCGTGGTCGGCCCTGCCCTGCTCTTCAGGATACAGTTTTCGACTCTATAAATAGTCACCACATCCGAGAAACAGTAGAACGATTCACAGTAAGCCATGGAGCCACCATGTTTGCGACTGTCCTGCTTCCTTTTTTTCTATGGCCCTCCACCGCAGAGAGCCTGGTAGGCATCTTCTCTGTGCCATACTGCACCGTCTGTGATTGTGTACTCAGCGACTGTGGATGTGGGACTACCCAGCAAACACTACCTCGTTTCATTTGTGTCCTGGCGTCACCGTTTGCACGGTTGTCCGTTGACGGGAATGCCTTCTTCCATGCCGAACAAGATCGTTGACAGTTTGTATGATTATATCGTGAATTAGACACAAGACAGGGAAATAACGGTCTGCTGCTTTAATTTTGGGCACCAGTGTACCTTCTGCTGCCAGTGCTGCCACCTGCCTTCTGTGAGTGCTTATTGAACGTTGACGTCGAAAACAGGCGGTTGTCACATCTATGTAACTAGATTGCGTAGTTGCAAAATTGTGGAGGAAAATATCACAGACTGCATTTTTCATGAATGATATCCAACAAATATGTAGATTCAGTCTTCCTAGATTTCTGAGTGTTTACACAGAGGAATTTCATATTTCACCGTCTCGGTAAGTCCTGACAAGTTGGAGCTTGCAAAAGTACTTAGTCAGCAAGTACATACTTTTGCGATCGCCCATACTCAGCAGAAATATGTGTATGCTTTTCTCAGGTCAGGCTGAGGTTTGCAAAAATATTTAGTTCAGGCTTGCTGCTAATGAACAAGTGTGTTGCATTAGGCCAAACGAATACTCTACAGAGTCATAGTATGAACCTTTAACATACGGACAAAAGCGAATGACTCTG
Organism: Schistocerca piceifrons; assembly: GCF_021461385.2. Classification (NCBI taxonomy): domain Eukaryota; kingdom Metazoa; phylum Arthropoda; class Insecta; order Orthoptera; family Acrididae; genus Schistocerca; species Schistocerca piceifrons. Next base: position 680,681,795 of record NC_060149.1, on the reverse strand, counting down.
TCTGTCGTGGTCGTTAACACATTGTATAGATCATGAATATTCGCTGTAACCAAGTGTTTAATGTAAATGAGCACAGAAGGATGAATGGAGGAAGTGCAGGAACTCAGGGGACATGTTTCCTCGTAGCAATGGTTTATTTGTTGCACACTCTTGTACTAAGAGCATGTATTTGTGCAAGACAACAACTGCAGTTGTAGCAAGTCACAGAGAATGCCCAATACTTTGCTACTAAAAGGCAGCCATTAATTGCATTTACATTAACTAGCATTTTTAGACGGGATAGCAACCTGTCACTCACACACTGCTCACCTACAGGAGTGGATGGACCAACATTTTTTCCATCCTTTTTAAGAATTTACCATGACATCATTAAATTGTACACGCACTGTAATATCAAAGTTTCTTACAATAATATTTATCATTAATACTTATCCACATTTTGCAGAACATGCTGCAATGAAATTAATTAATGCTGTCAAAGCGCCTTACCTCATCAATTATGGTAATACTTTATATAGGATAACCTACTCCTGACGGTCTTCGCACTACGGCGTGCAGATTTCGAATAAAATTACGCCTGATCGTTTCACTGCAGGACACAGACCTTGAATGGAGAGCAAATTTCCTGAGAGCAGAGGGGTCTGCAGTCATTGGCTGAGAGCAACAGTCCTTTATGACATCGACATTATGCAGTGGGCCTAGAGCAAAACACAGATGTAAAGCAGGAAGGGGAGGGGTAGTCATTGACCTTGAGTTCAAGTAGAACAACAGTATTCCGATACCAGAAGTGCAATTCCTGACATCAGAAAGTGATGATGTTGCATTTTTTGAGCTCATATGCTCACCACCATCTTACTGATGATGAATAGACATTTATCTTTTCTAAAGCTACTGTAAAATGCGTAACAGTCTTAAACTTACGTATCATCATATGAAAATAAGCCGACAAAAGTAGATATTCTAGGACAGTTCTGACTGAAAGTGTGTCACCACTGACATCTCCACTTACATCCTAATTTAAACAGACACCAGTGAGGGAAAGGGAAGAGCTCTCGTCCCCAACACAAACCTCACACCGCCCCCATGCTACCTGAACCACTGCTGCCTCTGGCAGCACTTCATCTGCAGTGCTCCAACACCCCAACCGTCCGCAAGTAACCGCACCGCTCCACATCACACTTGACCCGCTTCCCCAAATCCATTTGTGCTATGCTTCAACAGCCTCCACTCCTTTTTCTGGCACCATATTTTAAACAATTCATCCCTCCATATCTTCTACTATAAGTTCAAAATGTTGAAAAATTCCACTTCCCCGAAGTTTAAAACGACAGGAAGTCTACTGACTGTCACAACTGTAGAGAACTAGACCTATCTTTAAAACTAATTAACCAAGTGATGAGGCCAGTGTAGTTACCACTGTCGTATTAGAAGGAGAAATAATGACTTGCATCTTTTTTCAGACAAACACCACACTGTGGATAGTCTCTTCCACTAAGCTCACCACTTGCAAACAGTGCACTACTATCCGAAAACATGCATGGGGACTGCAACACCCACGTGCTGCACTGAGAGCAGGTCATGTGAGGTACACTGCTACACCTGCTGCTGTTACCATCAGGTTCCTCACCACATTATGTGACATTACACAGCTATTGCGAAACTGTTGACAACCTATCGCACCACAATGCTGCAAAGCGCACAATGCAGGGCTGTGGTGTGAGCTGCTTTCACCTACAAGAATGGAGAACCAGGTGCCGCATCATAAAGTGATGAATGCAATAGAGAATCTCTCGCCTTTCGTCCAATACAAAGTGGGTGCCCCGCCACAGTTGGCGCAACAGGTGGACATATTTTTCAGATGTACTCCTAAAACTACACGATTTTACACCTAAACATATCCTATTTTAGAACACTGTGTTAGAGGAAGGTGATGTAATGGTTCTGACGTTATGAAGCAGGCATAGCCTACATGACCTTGCAGTCTGCTCACTCAGAGCCCACTGCATTCCACATGATGTCACATGGTTCTACATAAGTAACAAACCACGTTGCTGCGACCATTTCTGGCCATGAGTGTCCGCTTTGTCCTGCACAATGAGGATCCGAACTGCCCAGCTCTATGACATACAGCCGTGTACCCCGCCATCTTCAGTGCACTGTATAGAAGGAGGATATCCATTTCCTGCACCAGACGTACATTCACCTAGCAAGTTTCTTTCTTACAGAGCTCGGAAACACAATGATCGCAGACTGTAAGAGAATGAAGCTAATACTTTGTACACAGAATACAACATCGATTCAGTCTGACACAAACCATATACAGGTTTCTGGAGGTGTCTAAGATTAACTGTTTACGAAATTCACATCCGATTACGGTCGGGAAATTACGTTATGTTCACACCCTCCCTATACCGGGTGAAAGTACTTTCTTGTAAACGAAATACAACATTGTTTCTGATTGACCAAACCATTCATAGGTTCCTCAAGGAGTATAGCAGTAACCGTTTGCGAAATTCACGTCTGATTACGGTTCTGACATTATGGTATATTCGCAACATCCCCTATAAAATAGTCAGCGTAAACGTAAGTAATGAAACAGCGATGTCTTACAAGGATAATAGTCTGTCCCCTTCTTATCCATGACATTTCAACACGAAAAACGGGTACCAGTGTCAGATATCATACCACAGCACACCATTTATTTGACATTTACCATACGCAGCGGAATAGCAAAAGAGTTCGGCAAGCAGCGATATAATATGCACTGCCAATCAAAAATATACTGGAGCAAGGCAGCATCAAGTAATTATCACCACACACAACATACACAAAAAACAACAGTAGCTTTGTGTTCCAACACACAATTGACAACATAATCGACGAGCAGTTTAAGATACGTCCACCATAGATTGGGTCTCTCCATAGCGATCCATATTGAAGAGTACAAGTCACACAGGTTCACCACACTCAAACGCTTAAAGTTATTTGTCAGAGACATGCCAAACACAGTCTCCCACTGGTCCATGTGCAGGTGGAATAGCAAAAGAGATCGACTAGTAGTGATATACGATATTTTCCACAACGTGTGTAGGGTCTCTCCATAGTGGTCCACATCACAGCGTACGAGTCGTGCAAGTTCGCACTTACAGTTCCCCCATTGTTCCATATTCAGGTGGAATAGCAAAAGGGGCCTATCAACAGTGATATAAGATTTATAGGGAGGATGGTTAGGTTTTAACGTTTTCTCTACCTTAGTATCAGTTTTCCACCACATCAAAGCATGTCTACAGCGAAACTCGGTGTTAAATAAGAAGTTACAGTGCCACCCAGCATAAGCGACTGGTGGACACTGTGGTAGGCTGAGAATCCTACAGCTAGTTGGGAAACTACAGGAATCTGAATTCGCTCTGGAACCCACTCTTTGAATTTATTGAATCTGCTACTAATACTACTAGTGAAACTCGAGACATTCGAACAATCCCTTCATTCTTAACTCTGGGAAACTATGATCACAGCCATAGGTGGATGCGTAAGAGGCCGAAGACACTGCTAGCTACGGCTTAACCACCTATGGCGAGCTAACATACACTCACAGGCGACAACTTCGGCAAGCCCCTGCACATCAGCAACACAGACTGGATACGCCAGCTGCTATCACAGCCGACCAACAGGCTACAGCAGGAATGCCGACAAGCTCGTACACTAGCGCAAAAAAAAAAAAAAAAAAAAAAAAAAAAAAAAAAAAAAAAAAAAAAAAAACCCCGCGAACACTAACCTACACTGTGAATCTGATATATGACCTATCGGGCACTAACTGATGATGAACCAAACTGTTACAAGTATGCTGATGCTGACCGAGAAGCCAACATCGGTACCCATTTGCAGCCGCCGAGTAACAATGCTCCACAGTGTCAAAGGTATCCGCCTGCGCTATAACCAATACTAACAAAACCTACCGTTGCATGGCCTATTGCATGCAGGAAAAAAACCGCTACTGTTCTTACAGCCCGACCCAACTATCGCAGAGCCTTTTTTCTCTTGGCGACCCACGCATCTGTATGAACTGTCATAGCGCATTCTCCTCTCCATCATCCTTACATTTCAATACAAATGAGACATGTGTGTTGTGTGTCGTGTTAATGATTTTGATGCTGCTTCAGCTAAGCCTCTAACCATAGAAAGGCGACTATGTCTACCTGTCTTCTGGAAGCCTGCATACAACACAATGTGCAGAATATCTTATATCACTGGTAGTACTCCCCTTTGCTATTCCACCTGCATATATAGCAATGGGAGAAGGAATATGTATCACTGACAAATAACGTTAAGTGCTTGAATGTGGTGAACCTGTGCAACTTGTACTCTGCAATATGGATCGCTCTGGAGAGACTAAATCTGTGTTAGACATTTCTTAAAATACTCTTCGATTACGTTGTCAAGAATGTGTTGGAATATACAGGAGGTGTTTCTGAATTGTGGTCGATGTTATACACACGGTGTGCTTTGGTCTGGTATCTGACACTGATGACTGTTTCTCCAGTTGAAATGTCACGAATAAGAAGAGAACAAATTATTATCACCACAAGAAGTCGCTGTTTCGTCACATAGTTTGCCACCGCTGACGATCATTTTATAGGGGGTGATGTGAACATACCATAATTTCTGAACCGTTATTGTACTTGAGTTTTGTAATCAGTTGCTGTTATACACCTCTGGAAAAGTACAAATGGTTTGTGACAGATCGAATCGATGTTGTATTTGAACTACAATGTAGTAGCTTCATTCTTTTACAGTTTGCGACCATTGTGTTTGGAGCTCTGTAAGAAAGAAACTTGCTAGATGAATGTACGTCAGGTGCTGGAAATGGATTTCCTCCTCCTACTGAGCACGGCTGTTGTGGTGGGCCACACGTCCTGTATATCATAGCCCCTGGCAGTTCAGACCTGCATCATTCAGGATAAAGTGGACGGTTATGGCTGGAGATGATAGCAGCTACATGGCTTGTTGCCGATGTGGAATCGTGTGATTTCATACGGAGTGCGTTAAGCTCCATGCAAGCAGTCTGCTGGAGCATGTAGGTTATGCCTGCTATGTAATATCAGAAGCGTTACATCAACTTCCCACAACACAGTCTTCTAAAATTAGGTTATGTATGTATATAGGCTGCATCAGTGACCAATCAGCTTTAAGGATAGGTTGAGTGCTCTATGGTTTTGTCAGCAAGAAGAGCCCTATCATTTTAGACTTGGCATCAGTGGATTTTCTCAACATTTTGGGGTTATGATGGTTGGTATGGATGGGTGGGTTGTTTAAAATGTAATGTCAGAGGGGTTGTGGAGGTTGCTCAAGCATAGCACAAGCAGACGTGGGGGAAAGTGGGTCCAGCTTGTTGTGGAACAGCACAGACACTGGCAGATGCTGTGGGTGGTAGGGCAGCATGGTTGGTGAGTGCGGCGTGTGAGCAGTGGCTGTGCTGGTGGTGTTGGTGCACGCAGTTTGTGATTAGTGCATGGGCAGAGCACGGGTGGAGAGCTCTTCCACTTCCCTCACCAGTGTTTGTTTCAATAAAGACAGAATTGAAGAGTTCCTTAGCTAGAGCATGCAGTGACTATGCACCTGTGAGTGAATGGTAGCTTGAAGGAAAAAACCTGTCAAGCAGGCCAGCAGACAGGCCTGTACCTGCTCAAACATCCTTTGTTTCAGGTGTCATAGCGCCAGTGTTGCAGAACTATGATTCTGATGTCATAGGGCCCGTCCCAGTATATCAACCCTGGACCACTATGTCAGAATTCCACAGTGCCATAAATAGCCCAACAGCTCTGAGCTGCATTGTGATGTCAGAGCTAGGGCCAGTATTCCAGCTCTGGGGCAATATACAAGAAGTCCACACTGTTATAAACAGCGTAACAGGTCTCACCTGGATTGCGATACCGTAGAGCCACAGCAAGTTCTCAGGGCTAGCGAGTATGACAATGTGCCATCTTGGATTTCTGGCCAGCTCATATTTAGGACAACAACGCTACTTCCACAGCAGTGTGTGAAAACACACTAGCACAAACGGGTTATTTGCTTTAATTTCCTACCAAAATTTGAATTTCTCGCCAAAATTTGTATTATCTGCCATTTTATACGTATTGGCCTTCGCTAGATGGGAGAAGGGTGGTGGTGGGAAAGTCCCATGACTCATTGATGACATCAATGAAGCCATCGGTGACACCATTGGTGACACACTTTGGGCCAGAACTGTCCTATAATATTTACTGACAAAGAATGGAAGCAGTTTCTCATTCTCCTCTTTGCTTGTCTTAAGAACCAACGCAAAGTCCAAAAGTTATGGAATTGTTATATCACTATGTATATGAAACACTGGAACTGTGGTGAATAATGGTTTTCAGAAATGACTGTAGCCAGTCGCCTTTCGTAATGGCAGACATTTTATTTTCCCATTATAAGTTTCATATCCAGTAAAGCACTTGGTTGTTGATAACTATGGCAATGTGTATATAGTGTTGTGTTGATAAGATAACTGGACATCTTAAACAATGTTTCCCAAAGTGATGTGTGCCCCTATGAACAATCCTAAGTACTGAAACAACTCTGCCTAGCTACCCTCACAGTGTTCTGAACTATCACTAAGGGCTGTACCATCTGATGACGAGTAGCTAGGCGACTTGAAACCAGTAATAATAAACTAAGAGTTCCATTAGCACCATGAACGACTGGGTGTACCCATTACTGAAAACCTGTTCAGGAATTATGTTTCTACAGTTAGTAAAATGAATACAAATTCTTATTGGCAAATCGTAAATTTTCTTAAAACTACTGTTTCACTGAACACTGACGAAAGTAAAATACTACCCCAACTATTGACATCAGTCAGCGGAAACAGTTTCGGTACTAATACCATAAAAGTGATTGCAGTCGTATTATGTCTGCGTTTCTCTGATTACATGAAAGCAGTCAGGGAAATTGAACTACAATTACAGCTGCTCTCTCTGGTTTTCTATAATGTCGTTAAAGGGCTTACCGTGCTGCAGCCTCCTCCAGCAATAATACAGTCTTGCCCACTGTACTACTTCTGAAGATGGCATCATAATAGGATTCATCATTTTGACCAGCTGATTCTGTCGTATCCCTTGAGTCTCCGCCTGGAACACTAAAAGTGTAAAGTCGCATGAGGTGATCTGGTCATAATTTTGCAACAGCGTACAGATATGAATATTGTGTGTTTCGTCTTTTGCTATTTGTGTATGTTCTGAATCTACAGAAGTGTCCTGCACGTGTAATTTAAAATTTTGTGTAATTGAAGACATACAAATCTTAAATAGAGTAAAAAAAGCTCGGAAAATCTCTACTGCAACAACAAAGCACTTAGTGTGTTCTATAGATACCCCTAACTGAAGCAGCCGGCCGGCGTGGCCGTGCGGTTCTAGGCGCTTCAGTCTGGAACCACGTGACCGCTACGGTCGGAGGTTCGAATCCTGCCTCGGGCATGGATGTGTGTGATGTCCTTAGGTTACTTAGGTTTAAGTAGTTCTAAGTTCTAGGGGACTGATGAACACAGATGTTAAGTTCCATAGTGCTCAGAGCCATTTGAACCTTTTTTTTTTTTTAACCTAACTGAAGCACAAATTTGGCGGCGACTTTGGATGTTCTCTCTGGGCTGACGCTAGAGATTTATGGATAAAGAAACATATTCACTATGAAGACCTGTGCCGAAGTTAGAAAAGACATTCATGGTGGCCAACAGGTTTCTCGCTATGCGATAACATCAGTCTCCCTAGAAGTGAACTAAATCATTCATATCCGGAAATGCGACTTGTAATTCCAGGTCGCGATTATGATTTACTGAGAAAAACTATAATACCAGAGAACCTCGTAGTGAACTGATATCATAAAATGAACAGTATGTTTTTTTAATATAAAATTACTGTGTGCATAAATTAGAACTTTTCCAAAATTATTTCATTTTCAATTAAGACAAAAGTCTGATATTATTTTGTAAGTAATATATGGATGAATAAACAACTAACTAATTAAAGAGAATCTGCTATAATTTATTTGTGAAGAGCACATTCTGAAAATCATTAGCCTAATGGTTCAACCTTGACGATGTGGGTTCCGCAGTAAACTGATCTCTCTCCACTCTGCCACAACCAAAACACACACTAGAGAAGGTCTAGAATTCATATAAATTACTGGTATCATTCGATACACAACTAAATTCCTGAAGCAGCTGTTTTTTCTGCATGCAATTTTCTTGGTGACGTATCTGGATTTCGTCATGGTGGTAAGGCCAGATATCGGTGATGTTAAAGGCTGTTTACTCGTGGCCAACCTTGTTTGGGAGTCAGATGTGTTATACATGTCACTAGGAACTGCCACCAAAGCCGTAAATTGATCTACATGGAACACTGACACTCGCACAGAGATGAAATGTGCTGACATTTCTGCAGAGTACAAGACACTTTAGATAGTATTTTCTTTCCCCGTTAGCTGACTTCGCTAACTCAAAACAAAACTGTCACACTACACCATAATCTAGACCCATCTGGTAAAGGCAAAATTAATTATCATAGACTTACTTTACTTTTTCGTGTCCGGAAACTACAATTTGTTCGCCCAATATTGGGCAATGTCCAATGCTTCTTCTTTAGCCAGCCATAGATCGTCGAGGGTTCATTTGTGCGGCATTGTAGGAGATGTTCCATCTCCTGTCGAGTTCCGCAGTCGCATTTGTCGTCATTTTCGTCCAACAAACCCCATTTGATCAGATTAGATTTCACAGGAGCCACCCCAGTTCTGATGCGGTAAAGCACTCTCCAGGTTTTCCAATCACCAGAAACGCCGCTTGGTGGGTCCTCTCTTAGTGGATAGTAGATGGGGGGCTCATCTAAGGCGCAACTTAGGAAACGGCGTCTGGATTTGAGTCTGCTGGGGCCACACTCTAGGCCAAATATTGAGTGACGAGCATCAAAGTTTTGTTTTAGCTTCTCGGTATGTTCGTGGGCTTTCCTACGTGAGTCAGGGTTTGTGAAACCTACGGCCCGGTAAAGATTTTCTATGGGGGTAGGTTTCATGCAGCCTGTCACTATCCTGCATGTTTCATTCAAGCTAATATCTACCTTTTTTGCGTGAGCGGATCTGCACCATACCGGGCAGGCATATTCGGCAGTTGAGAAGCACAAAGCTTGGGCTGAAGTTCTGACGACGGTAGGTTTGGCACCCCATTTGCTGTTGGACAGCTTTCTTATTAGGGAATTTCGTACTTCTACTTTTTTGCGTGTTTTTTCGCAATGATACTTGTATGTCAATGTTCTATCCAGCACGACGCCAATCCCGTCTCCGGCCATCCTGATTTAGGTTTTCCGTGATTTCCCTAAATCGCTTCAGGCAAATGCCGGGATGGTTCCTTTGAAAGGGCACGGCCGATTTCCTTCCCCATCCTTCCCTCACCCGAGCTTGCGCTCCGTCTCTAATGACCTCGTTGTCGACGGGACGTTAAACACTAATCTCCTCCTCCCTCCTCCACGACGCCAATGTAGGTGGGAGCATCTGTGTGTTCTAGTAATGTCCCATCCCAGGTAACACTGAGCCTGTACTTTGCCTGCCTCGAGTTCAGATGGAATGCACTCACTTGAGTTTTGGAGGGATTGGGTTTTAGAGAATTCTTTTTGTAGTAGGTTGTCATTATAGAAAGGGCGGTTTCTAGTTTCTCCTCGATGGCTTCAAACCTGTTGCCTTGAACTGTTATTGCCAGGTCGTCTGCATATACAAAAGTTTTGGTTTTGTCTGGAGTTGGTTGGTCATTTGTATATACACTCCTGGAAATGGAAAAAAGAACACATTGACACCGGTGTGTCAGACCCACCATACTTGCTCCGGACACTGCGAGAGGGCTGTACAAGCAATGATCACACGCACGGCACAGCGGACACACCAGGAACCGCGGTGTTGGCCGTCGAATGGCGCTAGCTGCGCAGCATTTGTGCACCGCCGCCGTCAGTGTCAGCCAGTTTACCGTGCCATACGGAGCTCCATCGCAGTCTTTAACACTGGTAGCATGCCGCGACAGCGTGGACGTTAACCGCATGTGCAGTTGACGGACTTTGAGCGAGGGCGTATAGTGGGCATGCGGGAGGCCGGGTGGACGTACCGCCGAATTGCTCAACACGTGGGGCGTGAGGTCTCCACAGTACATCGATGTTGTCGCCAGTGGTCGGCGGAAGGTGCACGTGCCCGTCGACCTGGGACCGGACCGCAGCGACGCACGGATGCACGCCAAGACCGTAGGATCCTACGCAGTGCCGTAGGGGACCGCACCGCCACTTCCCAGCAAATTATGGACACTGTTGCTCCTAGGGTATCGGCGAGGACCATTCGCAACCGTCTCCATGAAGCTGGGCTACGGTCCCGCACACCGTTAGGCCGTCTTGCGCTCACGCTCCAACATCGTGCAGCCCGCCTCCAGTGGTGTCGCGACAGGCGTGAATGGAGGGACGAATGGAGACGTGTCGTCTTCAGCGATGAGAGTCGCTTCTGCCTTGGTGCCAATGATGGTCGTATGCGTGTTTGGCGCCGTGCAGGTGAGCGCCACAATCAGGACTGCATACGACCGAGGCACACAGGGCCAACACCCGGCATCATGGTGTGGGGAGCGATCTCCTACACTGGCCGTACACCACTGGTGATCGTCGAGGGGACACTGAATAGTGCACGGTACATCCAAACCGTCATCGAACCAATCGCTCTACCATTCCTAGACCCGCAAGGGAACTTGCTGTTCCAACAGGACAATGCACGTACGCATGTATCCCGTGCCACCCAACGTGCTCTAGAAGGTGTAAGTCAACTACCCTGGCCAGCAAGATCTCCGGATCTGTCCCCCATTGAGCATGTTTGGGACTGGATGAAGCGTCGTCTCACGCGGTCTGCACGTCCAGCACGAACGCTGGTCCAACTGAGGCGCCAGGTGGAAATGGCATGGCAAGCCGTTCCACAGGACTACATCCAGCATCTCTACGATCGTCTCCATGGGAGAATAGCAGCCTGCATTGCTGCGAAAGGTGGATATACACTGTACTAGTGCCGACATTGTGCATGCTCTGTTGCCTGTGTCTATGTGCCTGTGGTTCTGTCAGTGTGATCATGTGATGTATCTGACCCCAGGAATGTGTCAATAAAGTTTCCCCTTCCTGGGACAATGAATTCACGGTGTTCTTATTTCAATTTCCAGGAGTGTATGTTGAATAGGATTGGCGCCAACACGCTCCCTTGGGCGAGCCCATTTTTCTGATTCCGCCATCGACTCTTTTTCCCCTCAAGCATTACGAAGAACTGTCTATTTTGGAGCATGGATTCGATTATCTTGACTAGGTGATAGTCTTTCAGGGTCTCGTAGATTTTATGCAGTAGTGCCCGGTGATCTACTGTATCATAGGCGGAACTTAGACGACTAGTGCCAGCCCGGTGATTAGTTTATTCTCAAACCCATCCTCGATATTTTCCGTCAATGCTAGAATTTGACTGGTTCAGGACTTTCCAGGTCTAAAACCTGCTTGGTGTGGAATTAGCTTCGAGTCAACGATCTTCTCTATTCTGTTGAGGATCAATCTTTCATAGAGCTTAAACAGGTGGCAGAGAAGGGTTATGGGTCGATAGCTCTCGGAGACTCTGGGTCCTTCCCGGGTTTAAGGAGAGCCACCACTTTTGACTTCCTCCACAGTTTCGGGATTTGAAAGGTTTCACGGCACATGTTAAAAAGTCCAAGTTTCCTTTCCCTGGCGCCAACGCCGAAGTTTTTAATCTGTTCCACGCAAATATCATCAAACCCAGCGGCTTTCCCATTTTTCATGGTATTTATGCCATTGTTCAACTCTCTCATGCTAAATGGCTTCTGGAAGTTGGAGTTTCCCGTTGGCAGTAGGCGTGTGATTTTAGTTTTCTGACGTTTGGAATTGAACTTGCCGTTTAGAAGGAGTTGGTTGGCCACCTGGTTTGGAGTTACGTTGGCCGGGGCCTTGCTTAGCCTTGGGTCACCATCCAGTTTCTTAATCAGGTTACAGGCTATTTTGCTACTGTGGGACATATCCATTCTTTCTAGGGTTGCTATCCACTTCTTCTCGCGTGCCTCGCTGAGGGCTGACATTAAAGCTGTGCCACAGGTGATGGTTTCGTCGCTGAATGGGTCTTCCGCGAACAATACTTGATACTTCTCCAGGATGTCCTTTGAGGCATTTGAGAGCCCTGGGATATAGTGTTGTCTGCAGCCCCTAGGAATATAGCGTCTAGATACCTTTCGCAAAGTCTCAACAAAGATAAGATAATTATTTGGTGTTGGGGTCAGACTGGCTAATTCCTCATCCAGCGCTTGGGAATATTCTGACCACCTAGCCTTTTTAAATTTGAATATCCTACGGAAAGGTATTTTGGTTGTTTTGATTGTTGAGTAGACTTGGATTCCAATAGGTCGATGTTGTGTCTTCGGGATTGCATCATATACTCTTTTGCAGCAGGTGTCGTAGATGTTCCCGCTGACGAAGCAAATATCGGGATTGTAACCTCGCTTCCAAATTTTGCTGTTGAAGGAGCAGGGGAGCTTGGGGTCGTGGAGAAGTGAGAGGTTATTTGCCTCAGCCCATTGTTCTAGCAGCTGACCATTGGCGTCTATCTCGTCGTAGCCGCAGGTGGTGCTGTGGCTGTTAAAGTCGCCCACAACGAAGTGTGTCCTTTGGTTGTTGAAGCTTTCTGGCGTTGAAGTGTGTAAGTTCTGGCCGGGGGGTCTATATACGGAGCATATTGTAAATGATCCACTCTCTATCGCTAACACTTCAATGTTGTTGGTGGTTGTCTTACTTGTGGAAGAGAGCAGCATCTCGGGTCTGGTAAATATTGCGCTCCCATACATTCTGTGAGGTGCTTCTACTGCCAAGCGCATTCCTTTGATATTGGGTCTGTTTGCTGTTTCATCTCTATGCGTTTCCTGCAGGCACAGTACGTCCCACTTTTCTGATTGGCATAGTATTATCATAGAAAAATGACTGATCGCAGTTTCTCAACCTTTCAATATATATTAAAACTGATTCATAGTAACACATGTCGTAGACTATATCCAGCTGTGCTAAACTGCTAGACAGGAAATCAACTGCTCGTGTGCCTGTATAGTACCTGCGAAAAGACGCTTACCTCAGACAGAGCCCCAGGCTCCGCAGAAATGGCTGTCTGGACAAATGTTGCAACCCCTTGAACGAAGTTGAGAGTTCTCCCTTTGCATTACCTTCATCTATAGGTTCGAAGTTTATAGTCTTCAAAACTGGGTTCAAGCGATGTCTTTCCAATATTAGGCCCTGAATTTCGCCTAGAGAGTACGCTCTATTGTGTGTAAAAGTCCAAACATGACAGAAAAATTTTGAGACCTCAGCACAACTTCTTGTTATCTACTAATCACGGCCCTATCCGCAATACGAAGTACGCCTCTCCTATGTTGCATTGTTCTGTTTTTGGAAATACCCCAGATTTTGGCCACAGCGGATCTAGTGCTATGACTTATTGTACATGTAATTTGAGGTGGTGGAAGTTACAAATCATCAACCCCAAGATGTAACAAACTTACTCATACTCCTAACATTGTTATTCAGATGTGTAGTGCATCATCGACATAGTTTCGCGTTAGGACTTTTCAGGATGTTAACAGCAACGCATACGTGGGTTCACCCTTAAGCAACGAGGTCTCCCCAGTACGATTCTAACATCAATTACGCAGACAATACGAGCTGTCCATCTTCCATATTTACAAACGCTGATATAGACGACAACTGGTCTGGATGTGGCCCTCATTTTTCAAGTTTGACCTTTTTTCTTTCTGAAAAATTGAATTGCGTGTAATTTGAGCTCGATAGGAAATGGGAAGCGGTGCCCCTACGATCTCCAACACATGAGAAAAAAATGAAAGATCATAAAGAAGTTTCATTTATTATTGTCTCAAAAAATATTCCACTGAAGTAGCAATTCAACCAATTACATTCAACTTAATTATTAAATTTATTGCTTAAGAGTTAATCATCCGATTTATATTACTACTAAGTACTATGTTTGTGGGGACAATAGTATGAGAAAATAATTTTTTTTTGTAAATATTTCGATGAAGTCCCTTTTCTATACCCTGGAAACTCAGATACTCGAACACAGCCTGAAAAATATAATCCTTTAGTTTGTCGTCTTTTTTTAACTAATTTACTACACTCATCCATGAGCTTCACGCGTCTTTTTGCCGGATCGCTTACAACTTCCAGTTTATCTGTTGATGAAATCTTCATTTTCATGCTGCTGCGAACGATCCATGTTAAAACTTATCACTCAAGTCAATCTGGTAAAAACAATTTTGTTTCATGAGCAACAAGTTTACAGTTTTGGTGATTTTGGGATTTGATGGATTCCTATTCCAGCACTTTTCGTCTAGATATTCTGCCTCGTAAACTAAAGCATTGACTATTTTTATTACTTTTCAATCATAAGATAAATTAGAATCAAAGAATACAAAAGCTACATTTTTAAGAGACAGGTACCATAAATGGTTTTTCAGTTTATGTAAAGCGAACATGAGAGATATCACAGTCTGCAAAGGGATATCTCTAGAGGTTAGAACAGAGTTCTTCAGTCCGTCTATGGCACTTTGGCTCTGTAAGGGATAGAGAACCAAGCTTCGACATGCACGTTGAGAAGGAAAATACTAATTTCACAAACTGTAATCTCTTCTAGTGATTATGATTCAGATTCATCATGGAACATAAACATTTTCAAGCGATAAATGGATTTCACCATTCCCCTTTCATGTTTCGATAGCCCCAGGAGAACAGAAACATAGAAGGAAGGTAGTAAACACAAAAATTTTCCTCTCATTTTCTCTAGGTTTTTATTCTGTTAAAGTATATCCAAAATACAAAATTCGAGACAGATTGACTTCATCCAGTTGTTCGCTGACTGTTACATCCTGAATTCCCATTTTTTAAAGTTTTTATGATCCGATCTATGCTTCTAAATCCCATCTTTTCCTCAAAGCCAATTCATATATGTGATGCCTGAAAGGTATTTTATAAAATATTTTAAATCAAAACATGCGCAACTCTAACAATATTTATGTTGTTGTTGTTTCAAAGACTAATGCTTTAACATAGGAACTCTTTTACCCTCCGCAGATCGAAATGCTGGCACTCGAAGAAAGATTCACAGAGTGTCTTTTATCGTATAGTTACGTATTAATGCCGATGCGTAGGCACTTAAGAAGGTAAGTTACACATTACGTGCCACACTAAGACCATTGCGCAACAAGATTGGCGCATAGTGAGAAGTAAGTACATGTTCATGGTTTCTTGCAGACACATTTCTGACACATTGCTGCTGCTGTGTGTACGTAAGAGCATTGAGGTGTGCAGTGAAGCGCCGCCGCAAATGGAAACGTACTTCAACTGGAAACGTAAATAGGCAGGACAGAACGATTCTTGTGACCAAAAGTCTAAATTGTACAGACATTTACCATCAAATTTTGGCAATATATGGAGCAAATGCAATTTAGCGTTCAGCCGTAATGAAATGGTGCTTACAATTTGACCACAGCCGCACAGACTTGCGTAATGCTGATTGGGAAGTTCAGAGCTTGCACCATGAGATTTTCATCTTGTTGGCAAGCTGAAAGAAAATCCGTGGGAAAAGAGATTTACCAGCAATGAAAAAGTCCGCACAGTAGTTGTCGAATGGCTCCATGACCGAGGGATCGGTTTCCATTGTCTAGGAATTGAACGACTGGTAGAACGTTCGGACAGTTTTTTTTTTTTTTTTTCACAAAGACTTGGTGACAGTGTCGAAAAACAGTGTAGGTATCTGTGTTATTTTGAAATGTAGTGCAACATTCAATAAAAATTAATTGGCAGCCACAACAATATGCAACTTACTTTTTGAAGTCCCCTGGCAGTAAATTACCATCCGAGTGGACCGTAGCAGCCTGTGATGGCTCATCCTTAAATTGTTGAATTTCAGCAGTTTTACTCGTGAAGTTTCTCTCGGAACCTGTGGATAGACTCCTGTTGTCCGCAAAATCGTCGGTATTTTGACCTGATTTTTCGAATAGTGCTACCCACCGAGCGAAACAGAGCAATGCGTAGAACATTGGACTTGCCTTCAGGTGGACGATGGTGCAAGTCCGCGTTCAACAAACCTAATTTAGGTTTTCAGTGATTTCCCTAAATCACTCCAGGGAGATACCGGGATGGTTCCTTTGACAAGTCACGGCCGATTTCCTTCCCCAACCTTGAAACACTCCGAGCTTTTCCTCAGTCTCTAATAACCTCGTTGCTGACGGGACGTTAAATCATAATGTTCCTTCCTCTTTTCTATTGTAGCTATCAAGATGTGAACTACTTCCCTGTCACTCATCCTATTTTCATCGTAGACCACAGGAAGCTACGGAATCATTACTGCTTTACATACATTCTCAATTTTACTTGTGGCGATGGCGTTTCTGAGACTGTTATCAGTCGACGTCTAAGGGCCTTCCTTGAAATCAAGTAACTCTAATACAACACCACTTGCACTTAACGTCACCAAATCAGCAAATTCGTCTCAGGAAAAAATAATACAGAATCGAACGAGAGCATGTTAAGTGACCGAAATACATGTAAGATTATCAACACTGAATGAGTAGTAGGTTTTTCTTTTCTTTTATCTTCATATGTATACATGTATAAAATTTACTTTTTATAAATAATCTGTTGCGATTCATATTTACTTCGCTGTCGCCATTATGAAACCGCTTCTTCTAGCTCAGATACTGTTCTCTCATTCACAAATAGCAGGTAATCGATTCCATGCATGAACCCTACGCATGTTTTTGTACTTGACTGAATTATTAATTCAAACCTACTAATTTGGGTACACATTATTGCAGATTCTCTGTCGGAATTCGTGCTTTTTATCAGTAAACCATCAATTCCCACATAACTAGGGAGGCACTTTGATGCACAATTAATTTACACATCCGTACATTGTGAAGGAAAACCTTTGACATTTGTCTGGCACATGGCTGTTTGCTCCAATTTATTTCATAATAACAACAGCCGAGTAAATAATTTTCTCTCATAAACTAACTGAAGATGAAGACATTCTCCTTGCTGTGACTGTTACTCTCCCTCGATAATGGAAGACTATTGGGATGGTCCAAGTAGGGTCGTAAAAGTGAACGGTTCGGCTTGCCTGCGTGCTCTTTGCCTGACTTATGTTCACAAATCCGTCACGTCACCCAACCAATGTGATCTACGACATGAGAAAACATTCAGTTAAGGAGATAGAAGCAAGCAAACTGCTTGCATTTGATAATGAATGAATTCGTCATGCAGAATAAGTATTTTGGATTTTCCGATTGTGAAGGCCCAGCAACAGTCTTCTCTTTACCCTACTGAGCCCAAATTTCACACAGTAGGGAGAAGGGGGGGTGAGGGGGGAGGGAGATGGAATGACTCAAGAAATACAAAAAAATTGCTTAAAAAGAACCAAATAAGAGACACTGTAGCATGGAGTTATTAACAATGGACATTATAAGTGGAGCACGAGGAAGTCATCAGTACTGCGTTTGATACCCAACAAGTCTTGAATGATAAAATGTTATGTAGAAATTGAGTACTCACAGCGTCACCACTGACTACATGTGGTTCATTCATAATAATAATCAGCTACTTTGGCCATCTTGTTTTGCTTTGGTTTTAACAAGCAGAACTCCATCAGTGTATGTTTACATATAAATATCTTTGTAGGAAAGCTCAAATGTAAATACTTTAGGAGCAAAGGTACCACTCACTGATAAGCAGAAGCGTTGAGTCATCGAGAATTACATATAAAAAAGAATGAAAACTTGCTAGCTTTCGGAGTTATGCTGGATGAACAATGCCAGAGCTGCATTTCGAGAGGTGGACTTCGGAGCGAACTGGAAGTGGGTGACTGAACGAAGGAAGAGGAAACTGCCGGGTGGAGGTTGTGGTGACAGTGGGTTACCAGACACTGAGGCCAGAATGATTACCAGAGCGAAGTATATGTTGCAGGGATCTACATCTACGGCTACACACTGCAAACCACCATGAGATGCATGGCAGAGATTACGTTCCATTGTACCAGTTATTAGGGTTTCTTCCTGTTCTATTCACGTATGGAGCGCGGGAAGAACGATTGTTTGACTGCCTCTGAGCATGCAGTAATTATTCTAATCTTATCCTCATGATCCCTATGTGAGCGATACGTAGGGAGTATCTTAGAGTTATCATTTAAAGCCTGTTCTTGAAACTTTGTTAGTAGACTTTCTCAGCATAGTTTACATCTATCTTCAAGAATCTTCCATTTCAGTTTCTTCAGTATCTCTATGACACTTTCCCACAGATCAAACAAACCTGTGGCAATTCGTGCTGCCTTTTTCTGCATATGTTCAATATCCCCTGTTGGTCCTTTTTGGTATGGGTGCCTCACACTTGAGCAATATTCTCGAACTGGTCGCACAGGTGATTTGTAAGCAATTCCTTTGTAGACTAACTGCACTTTCCCAGTACTATACCAATAAACCGAAGTCTGCCACTTGCTTTACACGCGAACGAGCCCATGTGATAATCCAATCTCATATCCCTATTGAGTGTTACACCCAGGTATTTGCATGAGTTGTCCAATTCCATCAGTGACTCACTGATGTTTTAGTCATAGGATACTACATTTTTTCGTTTTGTGAAGTGCAAAATTTTACGTTTCTGCACATTTAAAGCAAGTTGTCAATTTTTGCGCCAATTTGAAATCTTATTAAGATCTGATCGAAAATGTATGCAACTTCTTTCAGATAGTATTTCATTATCAATAACTGAATCATCTGCAAACACTCTGAGGTTGCTATTAATGTTGTCTGCAAGGTCATTAATATGCAAGATGAACAGTAAGGGTCCCAACACACTTCCCTGGGACACACCTGAAGTTGCCTCTACATCTGCTGATGCCTCTCCATCCAAGATAACATCCTGCATCCAACCTAGGAAAAATTACTCAGTCCAGTCACAGGGGTCATATCCCTACGGAAAACCAAGGTACAAGACTTGCCCAATCCATCATTCAGGCACCTCCTACTCCACTGCTGTCACAGACTTATCCTACCTCATCAGAGGCCAGGCCACCTGTTAATGCAGCCACGTAATACATCAACTCTTCTACAAGCACTGCACAACTTTTTATATCAGCATTACCGCCAACCAGTTGTGCATCATGATGAATGGCCACCCCCAAACTCCTGCCAAGAACAAAGTTGACCACCCAATGGCACAACATTCAGCTGAGCATAACTCAATTATAGGTGGTTGCTCCACAACCTGGATCATATGAGTCCTCTCGTCCACTACCAGTTCCTCTGAACTTTGCAGGAGGGAAGAGAAGGATAGTAGTGTTTAACGTCCCATCGTCAATACAGTCATTAGAGACACAGCACAAGCCAGATTAGGGGATGATGAAGAAGCAAATTGAATGCGCCCTGTCAAAGGAACCATCTCTGCGTTTGCCTTAGGTGATTTCGGGAAATCACAGGAAACCTACATCTGGATGGCCAGACACAGGTCTGAACAGTCGTCCTCCTGAATGTGAGTCCAGTATGCTAACCACTGTGGTACCTCCCTCAGTCTGAACTTTGCAGATGGGAGTTATCCTTGCAACACATCCTTCACTGCCATAATCGTGCTGGCCACAATTTCCGTTAATCAACTGTTCCCACACCCTCCACCCAACAGTTTGCACTTCTTCCATCCTGTCATCTCTTCCCAATTTGCTTCCCCATATCAGCTTGTGCCGATCCCCACCGACTCCCACGACTGTACATTACATACCCAGCCAGTGCATCTGCTACAGTTCCTTCCCACATTCCTCACTGACAAAATGGCTGCCGCCCTCTGAGCCATTAGACACCACCCCAGCTCCTCCCCCTGCCTCCCACCACTCTCTTCCTCTACTCGCCCCACCCCTTCCTAGTTCATCTACCGAAATGCAGCTCTGGTATTGCTCACCCATCCAGTTTCATATATTTTTATGAGTGCATATATATATGATCAAAAATATCTGGACACTTGGCTGAAAAGGACTTACAAGTTCGTGGCGCCCTCCATCGGTAACGCTGGAATTCAATATGGTGTTGGCCCACCCTTAGCCTTGATGACGGCTTCCACTCTCGCAAGCATACGTTCAATTCAAGTGCTGGAAGGCTTCTTGGGGAATGGCAGCCCATTGTTCACGGAGTGCTGCACGGAGGCGAGATACTGATATCGGCTTCCACTCTCGCAAGCTTACGCTCAATTCAAGTGCTGGAAGTTTTCTTGGGGAATGGCAGCCCATTGTTCACGGAGTGCTGCACTGAGGCGAGATATTGATATCGGTCGGTGAGGCCGGGCACGAAGTCGGCGTTCCAAAACATCCTAAAGATCTTCTATAGGATTCAGGTCAAGACTTTGTGCAGGCCAGACTATTACAGGAATGTTACTGTCGTGTAACCACTCCGCCACAGGCCGAGTATTATGAACAGGTGCGTGATCATGATGAAAGATGCTATCACCACCTCCGAATTGCTCTTTAACAGTGGAAAGCAAGAAGGTGTTTAAAACATCAATGTAGACCTGTGCTGTGATAGTGCCACGCAAAACAACAAGGGACGCAAGCCGCCTCCATCAAAAACATGACCACACCATAACACCACCGCCCCCGAATTTTACTGTTGGCACTACATACGCTGGCAGATGACGTTCACCAGGCATTCGCCATGCCCACACCCTCCCATCGGATTGCCACATTGTGTACCGTGATTCGTCATTCCACACAACGTTTTTCCACTTTACGCTCCTTACACAAAGCGAGGCGTTGCTCGACATTTATCTGTGTGATGTGTTGCTTATGAATGAATATGGCACTTAGGCCTGAGCTAGCGAGGCGAGCGCATCGCTGCCGTTGCGCGCTACGCTTACTCGGCCGTTGAGAGCTTGTGAAGAGGTTTCTGTGCTGTGGGCGCCGCGGGAAGCAAATTTTCGTCTGTTGTTTTCACAACGCCTGCAGATTGTCGTGTTCTGCGCCCCGCAACATGGGAAAGAAGTATGCGCAGAGGAAACCTGCCGCTACGAAGGGAGCCGGCCGCGGTGGTCGAGCGGTTCTAGGCGCTTCAGTCCGGAACCGCGCGACTGCTACGGTCGCAGGTCCGAATCCTGCCTCGGGCATGGATGTGTGTGATGTCTTTAGGTTAGTTAGGTTTAGGTAGTTCTAAGTTCTAGGGGACTGATGACCTCAGATGTTAAGTCCCGTAGTGCTCAGAGCCAACCAGCTATGAAGGGTCCTTCGGTTGTGCAACTCACTCAGTCTGCAGACTCACTGATCTGCGTTCGAGCTGCAAACGTGGCCGATCACAGGCCGATCAAAGTCGCAGTGGCCGACCACATTGTCGAAGCGCCGCCGGCGCGTGAGAAAGCGCCTTCCGTAGGAAGGAAGAAGACGACCGAGGCACTCCTCAGGGGGTTACCTTGGTGCTGTGACTAGGCAGCGGTCCGGGAAGGTCTGCTGCGAGCCGGGCTTGGTAATGCAACCGCAAGGTTGCACAACCGGACAAACAAGAAGAGGGCACCGCTCTACGCCGTGACCGTGCAAACGGCCGACGGCGGGAGCGACATCTTCGACTTGTGGAAGTTGCTGAGCTTCCCGGTTACGACGGAAGCTCTCCCGACCGCCATGGACCCCTAGCCCTAGTGCTTCAGGTGCCAGGTCGAGGGCCATGTCGCGAAGTGTTGCCGCAACGCGGCGCGGTGCGTCAAGAGCTCAGGCGAGCACGACAGGCGCGCCTGCGACCGCGGCAGTAACGTTCTGCCGACTTGCGTCCGGTGTGGCGGCCCGCACGTCGCCAGCTGGCGCGGTTGCCCGGCTTTCTCAAGCCGCAACCGTGCCGAAGGCGGCGAGGCGACCGCGGCCGCACCGACGCAGCGGAAGAAGAGAAGACGACGTCGGCAACGACGTAGGGCGCAGACAAGCCCGGCGCAGCTGAAGGACAGCGCAGAAGCAGCTCCACCTGCCAGGAGAGGGGATGACCGCCCGGAGGCGGGCAGTCGGGAATACAGCTCGCGCCCCCGAGAAGAACTGTGGCCTCGAACTCGGCACCGCCGTGAAAGAGGCCACTGCAGCCCTCAAAGCCGTCAGGGCGGCAGAGAGGGCTGCCTTCGCAGCCGCCGTGGCTGCAGAGAAGGAAGAGGCCTTGAGGAACTGCGTGCAGTCTTCGCCCGAGGCCTCCGTGCAGCAGTACCTGTGAACACTCCTGCGACCTCGCAGAAGGACGTTCGCGTGCCTGTCCCAGCGGCTGCCCCAGCAGCACCGCAGGTGAAAAGTGCAAAGAAGACAACCCCTGTCCCAGTGGTGAGAAGGGGCCGAGAAGTCAAAGAGGCAGCGTTCATCACGCAAGCGCGAGCGAACGGCGTGCATTTCACCGAAGCAGAAGCGGCGCAGCTCACCGAACAAGCGGAGCAGCTCGAGGCTATAATACAGCAGAGCTGCGCCGTGCAGTAGAGGAGGATGCCGTTCTGCACCAGCCTGATGAAGCTGTGCCAAGTCACTGACGACACGGCGCAGCAGAGGGCGTAATGGCACTGAATTCTTCTGTTACAGGGACGAAGCCACCGCAGCAGGCCAAGGAGACACCACACGAGCCCAGCACACGCATACTACAGAACACCGAGCTGCAGCACCGTCTAGGACTGATCTCTTATGACGAAACTTGGCATGACACGCTATCCGATCGCACGGTACACGCTTCTAACATAACCTACCCTTGCATGACCTATCGCAGTCAGCAAGACATCCGCTACTGCTCTTACTACCCTACCTAACTATCGCAGAGGTTTATTTCCCTTGGCGCTTGCCTTGGCACTTTTTTCCCTCTGCCCTTAAAACCGCTACCCTTTGTTCGACTTTCGACCTAATCTATCTCCAGATGAGCGCGTATTAATGGCTAAACTTAGCCAGACGTACGCAAACATCGCAGTACACACATCCTGCGACATCTCACTTTTAGTGAACACTAACCCTTATGCAGAGATGGCAGTAGACCTTTTGTGTTGGCCATCATGCCGGTGTGGGCGTGGAGGGGCTCCGCCTCTTTAAAAAAAATTTGCTTATGAGTAGCCGCTAGACCTTGAAATTAAAGTTTTCTCACCTCCCGCCAAACTGTCATGGTACTTGCAGTGGATGCTGATGCAGTTTGGAATTCCTGTGTGATTGTCTGGATAGATGTCTGCATATTACACATCATAAGCTACAACTCTCGTTCACCTTTGGTGCTTCTCAAGGGTATGCTAACCAGAGCTCGGTATGTGCAGAATGTTGTTATACCCATTCCCTTGCTGTTCTTGCAACATTAAGGTGATGTGTTTCTGAAATAGAATAATTCTTTCCCGTACACTGACCATGTAACTCAACGTGCTCTGCAAGACGCGCAGCAACAAGCCTAGCCAGAACGATCTCCAGCGTTGTCCCCAGTCGAGCACTTGAGGGATATGAAAGGATGAGAAATGACTGGTGCTACTCGACAACCATCTCTTACACAACTGCATGAACAGGTCGAGCAGGCGTGGCTTAATGTATCCCAGAACGGTATTCATCACCTGTACGATCGACTGGAAGCCAGAGTCAGCACCTCCATTGCTGCTGTGGAGGCTACACTATGTACTAATATGGGTGATTCAGTATGGATCGATACCTAGGACCTCAGGAGCACTTGTGCTATTGATCTGTAAATGTAATCATTTCATGTCTCCATATGCACTGTTGCAACAATAAATCCTGAGTGAAATAGAAACCTCTAAAAGAGTGTACTAATTTTTTCTGGCAGTTTGTTTAAATAGCAATTTCTTCAATTTAAGGTCCACAGCCACAGTAAATTCTGTAAAATATAAAGCAATTTTTCCCTTGTGCGATTATTTTGCGATATAATTATATTTTAAGTCACATTTTATCTCACAATAATAGCCACTTGAAAACTTCAGCTGTTTTCTACTCCTATGTGTGTACAGACAAATGTGCATCAATACATGTTAAACGAGTTTCAAAAAAAGGTTATCTAAAAATGTACTGTTATGGCAGTAATATAGGTAAATTAATAAAAGTTGACAGTAATAAATAAAATGTAATTACAGACAATTAATAATGTGACTAATTCGAAAATAAATAGCTCAGGGGGTAAACAGTTTCATCTCCTGCTGCATTCTCAGATAGTTAGAACAGTCCTATGTTCTTGAATTTCACAACACTGAACCTTAACATCTCTACTATTTCCTTCTGTGCTTTTATTCCATCTTTGGGCATTTTTAATATTTCCCTCTACACAAATGTAATATGAAATACGACACTGAAGCATCATAAACGAATTCCTATCTAAAAATTATACAAGTAGGCAGTTGCTTTCGTTGATTTAATAGGTTTCTTAATTATTGTTACTTGGTATTTGGTGTGCATTTCACTACTTTCCTTCATAACTTAATATATTTTATTTTATTCAATAAAAAGATCAGCGAGATTCTAAAGATTTAACGTGATATCTGATCTATCAAAAACAGCACTGTAGGTGTTATTCTGGTATGAAGAACGATATTTATACTAACTAAATCATTGTACAGTTAGTTATTGCAGTTGTATTTGTTATTTTGTATTGTATATATAAAATAATCTGGGAGTACATGAACTGTGCATGATATATATTACGATAAACGTAATCTGATGCCAGACCAGAAGTCGACCCTACATCTCTTTCTAACCGTGAGCCATCACTTAAGCTAGTTTGGCCATTCTAGCACACTTTCCTTACAGACTCACACTTCCAATGTTACTGATGTTTCCATCTATAACTTATGAATAATGCAACTGTTATTCCAAAGCGCTAACGGGTCTTCAGCAAATCTTTACCTTACTACAGCCAGTTCCACATACCTGCGGGGAATGGGGTGGCGGGTGGGGGGGGTGAGGGGGAGGGGACCTCTAGTTGTAGTAGCAACATGGAACCACCACTGACAATTAAAGCCGAATCGGTCTTTAATGCGTTCCAGCATGATAAAATTGATTAAAATGATTGCTCGTGATATACACGGGAACTACGTTCAATTTCGGTCTGGGCCAATGTTTCATTTATCACGACAAGTTTACTGCGTGACGGTCTGTCTTTACAAGGACGTCACAAGATATCTCACTTTCCTACATTAATTTATTAAAATAGTTTCAGATTTAATAACACGAGACCTAAAGTATGAGCTGCCAGAAAGAACTTACGAAACACAAAACTTGATTAAAAGTA
Source organism: Schistocerca piceifrons (assembly GCF_021461385.2). Classification (NCBI taxonomy): domain Eukaryota; kingdom Metazoa; phylum Arthropoda; class Insecta; order Orthoptera; family Acrididae; genus Schistocerca; species Schistocerca piceifrons. The sequence continues at coordinate 680,656,429 of NC_060149.1, read as the reverse complement.
TGACACATATTCTGTAGAGGTTTGAATAAAACTTACCGTTTTTCTTTGCCATTCTCAGCATATTCATGCGACAGCCCTTCAAAGAATGTGTCAAAGAAACTCGGCATTACCACTGGACTGTCTTCTTCTCCTATTTCTCTGGCTTCCTCAATCCTGAAAGTATGAACCATGCTGAGACGAAATGGCCCTATGTGCCCACTACAGACTTCACTATTTCTGCTTAATGATATGACGACGTTGAGGAGCTTGTGAGGATATTCTATTATTTTTATAGTTTTTTGATCTCATGCAATGTTAGACGGAATTCAGTTAACTTTTTTGTTTGTTCTGAATTACAGTGTTACCATATATAAATTAATTCTTCCTTTTATTCAACCATTAAGGTATGACTTCCGGCATCCTATGGACGAAGGTATGCAAACTAACACCACAAATGAAAGGATACTGGTGTAGCAGCTGTAGCTAACAGTTCAAAGAATATATCTACGTTTAATGCAATACCATCCTAGGAGTGGACAAAATAATATGAGCATCATACCGCAACTATCTCATCTCCAGAGGTTATTTTAGACAGTCTTTATATTTTCCCGAGTGCTAAACACTTGTCGATGTGCTCTGAGCCACTCGTACTTCCGCTTTCTTTGCAATGTAATGTGCTGCATCATCTTAATCGATCTGTAGAAAACGCTAATAAGGGCAACTTTTCGGTGTACGCTCTGTCGGTGAACCAGCCTGCAAAGTTAATATGGATTGTAGACCTGTATATTGAGACGGTAACAGCGTGATCACGTTACCTGGAGTATTGTGACCATTCACACATATCATCCCGAAGAAAATTTATAGCGCTCAAAATGTATTAAGGTAGATGTCACTGAAGACTGTAGCGTATGTGGAGGGAGGAAGCTGAAATGTAATTTGCAGAAATAATACAAGCTGGGCAACCGGTATAATGGTCAGACGAAGCAGGAAGGCATTGCAGATACACCGCGCAAATATCAAGTATCAAGGCGTTCAACAAAGAAACATGTCGCTTGGTGAAAGCCGAATGTGCAACGACGTAGGTGAATGGAATCAAATGAAATGTCAGAATGTTTGACATTATGTAGGAACTCACCCATGGTAAATTGCGCAAAGAATTGAAAGGTCACTTCCTTGAAACCCAGTCATTTCCCCCACTGCGACATAGAAGAGTGAAATTTTTCCCAAAAGCCAAAGCGAACCTTTCTCTATAATAATACAAAATCGTGGTGTCCGGCCAAGTCTCTCACAGGCTTGGAGACGCTTCAAACAGTAAGGTGTCCGTCCATACATGCGAAGGAAAGTACAGGATTCAGAAGTTCATATGAAATGTGAGGTGGGTTAATAAAGTAAAGTTGGCACTAAATATTACCACAATTCTGTCACACGCCACTGTGGACGCGTCGCTCGATGGGAAGCTCCCCCCCCCTCCCCCCCACCCTCTTACCCACATCTCACGCATTCACTTCACGTCTCTGCGATGGTCAGATCCACGATGCCCAACGTTTCAATCAAGCCGTTTTCTTATGGGTGGCAGAGGAAAACATTTCAGACACACCACTGCTCAGAATCGACACGGAAAGACCTCAGGGAAATGGCACAGAGGGCATCAATGAAACCACTCCTTCCCTTGTGGCGTTCGTTTACACACATTTCGCCGTAGAAAACGATAGTTTACAGTGATTTCTGCTTTGAACGATTTTCTTGATAGCTTTTTCCATTGCTGGCACCTTACAGACGATTCAGCCCTTCTCTAGAGGACACTGTGGGACTATGTCCTACAGAAAGTCATCTGATCCCTGAGGGCGGGCGAGCGAATTTCAGTCAGGTGTGAGAAATCGTCCCTAAAAGTAAATGAACCAGCGCATCTTGGTCAGCGGCACAGAATGGAAAAGGTAACGGGAAATCACCGAATTAAAGATCTTAAGGATATCCCAAGTAGGCTGCAACCATGGAAGCTAACGAGAAATTAACGATTGATCATGTATCTTGGAATGTGGCAGGAGAAGTAAGATGGCTTGTCAAGTCATAAACAAGGAAATCCCACTTAAACTACGGTAGATATGAGGACATAGAATTAAGAACGTTACTGAAAGTGGGAAAACTGGATGAAGTGAGACCAGATAAGGTAGAATGAGGTAGTTGTATTAGATCCTTGTGAGGCAAGTGAGGTGAATGGACATTTCTACAGCGATGAGTATAGAGTAGTGTATAGTACTGGTGAGAAAAGAGGAGAGCAAGGACTGGCAGCTGTAATAAGAGAAAACTGGTAAAATAAAGTTTGCAATAGTTACCACGCCAGCAACCGGTTAATGACGATAAAAATAAATAGTAAAAATGTGGAATTGCTAATAATTCAAGCTTACTTCCCAACATCGGCTCATGACATGGAAGACGTGGAGAATAGGGATGCAGGTATCAAAGAACTATTAAAATGGATTGAAAAAATGTATTGTTGCAATAATGGGTGACTTTAGTGCCGTAGTAGGATCCCATATAGGCTTGCTAAACGGATAGGAGAGGAGAAAATTTGATAGTTACGTGCAATCAAATTGTTATGGTTATCACAAACACCTTATTTGAAGTTCCTCTCAGAAGTAGGTACACATCGGAGGCACCAGCCAAAAGAAAATTTTAGTCAGATTATGTACTAATGAAACAAAGGTAAAGGAATCAGTTAAAACCATGCCTCACCTGTCCCGGTCCAGGCATATACAGTGATTATCTTGTGTTATCCAAGTGCAACATTGGATTTAAAAGAACTAAGAAATCGATCAAAAAGAAATGGAGAGTAGAAGGCTCGAAAGAAGAAGCAATAAAGATGGATTTTGAGAAAAAACTACTAAAATGCTAATGGAAGTGATGAAAAATGCAGTAGAATAATATTAGCATGGCTATGAGCAAAGTAACAAATGAAGTTTTAGGAAAAAGGAAACTGGAACTCAGAGAACCTTGGATGACAGAAGAAATACTAAACGTAATTCAGGAAAGGAACAAGCTCAAGAAAGGAAAAAATGCAGATGACTACAAAAGAATTAAAAATAACATCACAATCAGATGCAGAGAAGAGAAAGAGAAATTGGTCAAAAGCAAAATGTAGGAGATGATAGAGAAAAGGGAAAACTGGACCAAGTTTAAAAGGAAAACAGATCCCTTCATTACAAACCTAGAACGAAATTTGTAGTAGTTAAAAAAAAAGGTGGAATATTACTGATAGATAATGATGAGATGTATGCTTGCCGGAAAGAATACATAGAACTGTAAGATGATAAAGACTTGAAGAATAAGAGTAATCTAATTGAAAAAGTCGATAAGTGAAAAAAATGAAAGTTATTGCAGTAATGAGACATAAGCATGAATAAGCCCTTCGGAGAATCAAAGGAGGGAAAAACAACTGGTGTTGATGACATTCCTGCAGAATTTAGGTAAAAACATGAAAGGCCAGTCATTCAGAACAACATATCATATCAATGAAAAATCGTACCAGAATACTTTACAAACTGCAGATCAATTACCACGCCTAAGATACGAAAGGCAGTTGACTGCACCAACTACAGAACAGAACCAATGTTATCACATACCTCCAAATTACCAATTAATATACACTACTGGCCATTAAAATTGGTACAGCAAGACGAAATGCAGATGATAAACGGGTATTCATTCGACAGATATATTACACTAGAACTGACATGTGATTACATTTTCACGCAATTTGGGTGCATAGATCCTGAGAAATCAGTACCCAGAACAACCACCTCTGGCCGTAATAACGGCCTTGTTACGCCTGGGCATTGAGTCAAACACAGCTTGGATGGCGTGTACAGGTACAGTTGCCCATGCAACACACCACAGTTCATCAAGAGTAGTGACTGGCGTATTGTGATGAGCCAGTTGCTCGGCCACCACTGACCAGACATTTTCAGTTGGTGAGAGATTTGGAGAATGTGTTGGCCAGGGCAGCAGTCGAACATTTTCTGTATGTAGAACGGCCCGATCAGGACCTGAAACATGCGGTCGTGCATTATCTTGCTGAGATGTAGGGTTTCGCAGGGATCGAATGAAGGGTAGAGCCACGGGTCGTAACACATCTGAAAAGTAACGTCCACTGTTCAAAGTGCCGTCAATGCGAACAAGAGGTGACCGAGACGTCTAACCAATGGCACCCCATACTATCACGCCGAGTGATACGCCAGTATGGCGATGACGAATACACGCTTCCAATGTGCGTTCACCGCGATGTCGCCAAACACGGATGCGACCATCGTGATTCTGTAAACAGAACCTGGATTCATCCGAAAAAGTTACGTTTTGCCATTCGTGCACCCAGGTTTGTCGTTGAGTACACCATCGCAGGCGCTCCTGTCTGTGATGCAGCGTCAAGGGTAACCGCAGCCGTGGTCTCCGAGCTGATAGTCCATGCTGCGGGAAACGTCGTCGAACTGTTCGTGCAGATGGTTATTGTCTTGCAAACTTCCCCATCTGTTGACTCAGGGATCGAGACGTGGCTGCACGATCCGTTACAGCCATGCGGATAAGATGCCTGTCATCTCGACTGCTAGTGATACGAGGCCGTTGGGATCCAGCACGGCGTTCCGCATTACCCTCCTGAACCCACCGATTCCATATTCTGCTAACAGTCGTTGGATCTCGACCAACGCGAGCAGCAATGTCGCGATACGATAAACCGCAATCGCGATAGGTTACAATTCGACCTTTATCAAAGTCGGAAACGTGATGGTACTTATTTCTCCTCCTCACACGAGGCATCACAACAACGCTTTACCAGGCAACGGCGGTCAACTGCTGTTTGTGTATGAGAAATCGGTTGGAAACTTTCCTCATGTCAGCACGTTGTAGGTGTCGCCACCGGCGTCGACCTTGTGTGAATGCTCTGAAATGTTAATCATTTGCATATTTCAGCATCTTCTTCCTGTCGCTTAAATTTCGCGTCTGTAGCACGTCAGCTTCGTGGTGTAGTAATTTCAATGGCCAGTAGTGTAGTTAAGGGTTGCAATAAAATGAACAGCCTATAAGTACTTTCTACGACAAAAAGAACGACGCACCGTGAGGTAATTTTCAGAATGCGACGGATATCGGTAGACATAATGTGTATGTATGGACAAACAAATGGTTACAATTTCAGAAAAAAATGAATGATTTATTCAAGAGAAAGAGCTTCACCAATTCAGCAAGTCAATAACGCATTGGCCCACTTCTGGTCCTTATGCAAGCAGGTAGTCAGCTTGGCACTGTCCGCAGCTCTTGGTCTAGTGGCTGGCGTTGCTGCCTCTGGATCACGGGGTCCTGGTTCCGATTCCCAGCCGGGTTGGGGATTTTCTGAGCCTGGGGACTGGGTGTTTGTGTTGCCCTCATCATTTCTTCATCAGCATCACCACCATCATCAATCATAACAGTGGATAGATTGGATTGTGAAAAAATTGGACCGTGTAAAAATTGGAACTTTGTACAGGCGCTGATGACTGCCTAGTGGAGCGCTCCACAAAACAGACATCATCATCATCATCATCAGCTTGGCATTGATTGAAAGTTGGATGTCCCCCTGGGTGACACTGTGCCAAATTCTGTCCATATGGCGCGTTGGGTCTTTAAAATCCCGAACTGGTTGGAGGGCCCTGCGCACAATGATCCAAACGTTCTCGATTGGGGAGAGAGCCTGCGACCTTTCTGAACAAGCTAGTGTTTGGAAAGCAGGAAAACAAGCAGTAGAAACTCTCGCCGAATTCGGGTGGGCATTATCTTGCTGAAACGTAAGCCCATGATGGCTTGTCATAAAGGGCAACAAAACGGGGCATAGAAATTCGTCGACGTATCCTTATGCTGTAAGGGTGCCGCGGATTTTAACGATCTAACGCGCCGGTTGGACAGAATTTGGCACAGTATCCCTTACAAGGACATCCAAGAACTCTTTCAATAAACGTCAAGCTGAATACCTGTTTGCATATGGGCCGGAAGTGGGCCAATGCGTTATTGACTTGCTGAATTTGTGAAGCTATTTCTCTTGAATAAATCATCCTATTTTTCTGAAATTGTAATATTTTGTTTTTCTGTACATATAAATCATATCTACCAATATCCTTTCCATTTGGACAGTTCCTTCGTGGTGCATCACTTTTTTGTTTTAGTGTATGTTGGAGAAGACCAGTTTGGATTTAGAAAGGGCAGAGGAATAAGAGGAGTAATATTGGCCTTGCACGTGGAGAGAAAAAAGGATAGAAGAACTTATCTTCCCTCTATTGACTTACAAAAGGTTTTGACAATAAGAACTGGGAGCTAATCTTTACAACTCTGAAAAAAGAAGATTTGACTGAAAGGCTAGAAGAATTATTAATTAACTGTATCAAAACTGCACCACACAGACAAACATCAATACGGTAGAGGAAGTGGCCAGTATCAGAAAAGGAGTTCGACAAGGATGTCACCTAGCCTCATATTTATTTAATATGTTCATTGAGAAAGCGAGTCAGATCGTGAAAGAGAAGACAAAGGGAATAAAAGACAACGGTGAAAGGATACATTGTATTATATTTGCTGTTGACGTCGTGATAGTTGCAGACTCTGAAAAAGAATTGAACAGAATGTTGCAAGTGGTATGAGACACACTTAAACTGTGGAAATTAAAAGTGAACATTACAAAACTAATAGTAATGAGGAAAAATATGGGAGAAATTAAACCCACTATGAAAATTGATGACATCTTAACTGATCAGGTGAAACAATCCTTCTATCTCTGTAGTATAGTCACAGAGGGCAACAAATGCTTAATGGAAATGAAGAGGGGGACTGCACAGGTAAAACAGGCATTTATGACTAAAAAAGCATTTTATCCAGCAAACAGAGGAATATAGACGCCAGAAAATCGTTTGCAAAATCACTTGTATGGAGTGCACTCCTCTACGGAAGTGAAACTTGGGCTCTTGATGAATTGGAAAAGAACCAGATTAAAGCTGCTGAATTGTGGATATGGCAGACAATGACAAGAATGTGTTGGATGGAAAGAAAAACCAACCTGGAAGTCTTGAGGGAAGTCAACGAAGAGCGAACATTATTGAAAGAAATGGAAAAGTGAAAAATAATACTTACTGGACATGTCATCAGACACAACACCTTTATCATTAATACTCTCGAAGGGAAATCGCTGGGAAAGAAAGGAAGAATACAGTCTAAGACGAGTAATTTGGAAGACATTGGTAAGAGGATAGAATGTGATAACAACATGTAACTGAAACTAATAATCAGTGACAGAAGAGAGTGGTTGTATCAACAAAGCATTAGACTTAAGAATATGTGTGTGTGCATATACAAAATGGAGCCAGTAGGGATCGTTCAAAACCATTTGATGAAATTTGAATGTGATCCAAAACAGCAAAAAAAGCTTACAGTTTTGCTTCCCTCCAATTTCACTCCCTGCTGTGGTGAAATCATACGAGTGTGTGACATTGACATATGCATCAATGAAATAGCAAAGTGTATCTCTAAAACCTCAGTTTGGCAACACCTTCGGTACCATCTGTGTACCTTTGTTGAGCATATTGAAAATGTTCGTGTACAAAGACAATCTTAGACTGATTCCTAGCTGACTACGGGAACGCAATCCTTGACACCCTCTAGCTCAGTGGCACTACGTTGTTGTTCTAATACCTGCTCATGGGCATGCGGAATTTGAGTGGTCTCGATGGGATTGTCTGTCTGCAGACACCTAGGATCCGATCAAGGGTTGTCTCTATACAGGTACATTTTTAAAGTTCTCAACCAAGGTGCATAGGTGGCACCGACACTGTTGCCGAACTGGTGGATCTAACAAAGACATTTTGTCATTTCATTTACGCATGTGTGAATGTCGCAACCCTCCACCCCCTCCTCCATCACTCACGCCACAGGAGGGCTAAAAAACACGCTTTGCTTCTTCGGATGACGTTGAAATTTCGTCGGATGATTTTGCGTGGTCCGTTATGGTTCCACTTTGTTAACCAGAGCAGAAATTACAGCCGCGCTGTACTACAAAGGATAAGACGTCCTTACAGAATGGTTGAATTGTCTGTATGCTGTCACCAGTAGAAAACTTTGTCAAGGACGTCGTTCTGATGCACATGAATTCGCAATCTGTCGTTTTCTAAACACATGTAAATGAAGGTCCCAAAGGGAGGATTGGTTTCATTGACGCCCTTTATGCCACCTCCTGAGGACATTTCAAGTCTATTCTTAGCGGCAATGTGTCTGTTTTCCTCGGCCACCCACAAGAATATCGAGTGGTTCTAATGCTGGGCGTCGCAGTTCCGACCTCCTTCGTAGCGGTGTCAAGAGAAGGGGTGAGATGTGGATAAGGTTGCCAAGCGTGACGACCTTCCCATGGAGTCAGATGTCCATGGTGGCATTGGGCAGATTATGGGTGAAATTTAGTGCGAATGTTCCATCGCTAACCCACCTTACACCTCATACGAACTTCTGAGCTCGGGCCTTTTTTCGCCTGTATCGACACCTTGTTGTTTGAAGCGTCGCTGAGACCAAGGGTGAGGTCACAAGCCACGCTTTTGCTTCATTACAGAGGAAGGTTGTAGACACCTTTGAGTGATATTTCTAACTTCCGCTTCGCAGTGGGGGAAAATAATGGGGTTTCAGAAAAGTGACCCTTTAATTGTTTTCCGCAGTGAGTTTAATACAGAGAAAGTGGTAACAGAGGTGTGACGTCACAAGCAGTGGACAGTACTCTTAAACTGATCAAGGTGGGGGGGGGGATTTATTTGAGCAGTACACAGGGTGTTACAAAAAGGTACGGCCAAACTTTCAGGAAACATTCCTCACACACAAAGAAAGAAAATATGTTATGTGGACATGTGTCCGGAAACGCTTACTTTCCATGTTAGAGCTCATTTTAATACTTCTCTTCAAATCACATTAATCATGGAATGGAAACACACAGCAACAGAACATACCAGCGTGACTTCAAACACTTTGTTACAGGAAATGTTCAAAATTTGCTCCGTTAGTGAGGATACATGCATCCACCCTCCGTCACATTGAATCCCTGATGCGCTGATGCAGCCCTGGAGAATGGCGTATTGTATCACAGCCGTCCACAATACGAGCACGAAGAGTCTCTACATTTGGTACCGGGGTTGCGTAGACAAGAGCTTTCAAACGCCCCCATAAATGAAAGTCAAGAGGGTTGAGGTCAGGAGAGCGTGGAGGCCATGGAATTGGTCCGCCTCTACCAATCCATCGGTCACCGAATCTGTCGTTGAGAAGCGTACGAACACTTCGACTGAAATGTGCAGGAGCTCCATCGTGCATGAACCACATGTTGTGTCGTACTTGTAAAGGCACATGTTCTAGCAGCACAGGTAGAGTATCCCGTATGAAATCATGATAACGTGCTCCATTGAGCGTAGTTGGAAGAACGAAACTAAAATGAACTCTAACACGGAAATTAAGCGTTTCCAGACACATGTCCACATAACATCTTTTCATTATTTGTGTGTGAGAAATGTTTCCTGAAAGTTTAGTCGTACCTTTTTGTAACACCCTGTATATCTAGCACGTTTAGAGGTGATGGCTCGGCCAGGTAAGAGGAGAGGGGTAGAACTAAGGTACTGTGTGGCGTGGACACTACTGCTAGTGAGGTTCTGGCTATATTTGAAACTAAGATACATCTGTTACCCAAAACACTAAATTGCTCCCGAAAGAGCTACACATAAAGGAAGACCGTGTTGAAATCGGAATAAAAAGACTACTTCTATAAAACTGTCACCATGTTTATACCGTTTTATCAAATAAATTATTAACAATAATTGGACATTAACTCATTCAGAATAACAACTGCTACAAACGCGCTACCAGTGCACACGATACGCGGTCTGTTAGTGTATGAAATCCTTCACATGATGAATCATTTACATATGAGTAGATGAGAAGATTGTACATTAATATTTATAGGGAACATGTTATGACTAACGTATGCGGAGATGGTAAGTTCAATAAAAGGAGGTCATTTGACTAGCGACTACTGTTTCGTGTCGTGCCGAATATAATATGCAATCAGTGTCGTGTTAGTAATTTAGAAATCGGTAAACAAAAAAATAATCGTAAATTTTACAAGTCAAACATGAGTGTTTGCATGGTCACAATATTTAAAAACTCATACAGAATTAGGTTCCGAATGGTGGTCAGGCACTTAGTAACTATTTTGACTAAAGAGGTACGTTACGTGATACAGCTGTGGAGGAAGCATAATCTTTCGGTGGCTGTCCATGGTCAGGTACCGGTGGTAAGCTCTTATCCAGCCTATGACTGGTGTCTGAGATAAATTGTTATCTGGGGGGGGGGGGGGTAGCAAGAGGGGGAATAATCAGTTCAGTTCTTCAGTTTATAATTTGATGAGAATTTATATAGAGTTTTGAAACTGAACGACGTTATCAACAAAATGATATTCAGATGAACATGAGTGAACTATTTAATGTGAGGAATTTGTCCAGGTAACGTTCTGGTAAATCGCACGATGCCATTGGCACATGTTACAAGTGGCTTTAGTAAGTTCTACTCGCTCTGAACGCGCTGCAGTTCAAATCGTGTTTCCTTCTAACATGTTTACTTGGGGTAAATAACACTGAGTTTGAATTTCACTGCCAAAACAGACTGCTCCTATCGTAGTACGTAATTTATTGTTTACATTTAACTGTGTTACGATGCCTATGAAACCTTTAGGATTCAGATGGATTTGGGCACAATGCAGCTGCGCACAATCAGCTTCTTAGATTAGCTTGGAACCATTTAATCAGTTCATCGTTGTGTGTTTGCCCTCCGACGGTCCGATAGCAACAAAAAAAATGGTTCAAATGGCTCTGAGCACTATGGGACTCAACTTCTGAGGTCATTAGTCCCCTAGAACTTAGAACTAGTTAAACCTAACTAACCTAAGGACATTACAAACACCCATGCCCGAGGCAGGATTCGAACCTGCGACCGTAGCGGTCTTGCGGTTCCAGACTGCAGCGCCTTCAACCGCACGGCCACTTCGGCCGGCCGATAGCAACAGATCAGTTTTGTTTGAAGATGAATTTCGCTTTATGGCTTTGTTAGCATAAATCTCCCTTGTACGTGGCAACTTTCGGCATTTATGCCCAATTTCAGCTCACTTTTTGTTACATTTCTTCATACTGTGTATGAAGGCCCACGCTGCTGGGGCAAGATCGGTGGAATAGTACACCCACAACTGACAGATGGCAAGAGAGCGTGAGAACGAAGCCGAGTCGTGCCGAAGAGTGTATAGAAAAAGCTGTGATTCGCATGTTAGCATTGGTGCCAAATGCATGACTTTGATTATTTACATTTACTGCTTAAATGTTTGTACAGTATTGCAACTATGCTGAGGATGTTATCTGCAGCGATAGCTTTCTCATTATCATTTCAATAAATCTAAATTAACACTCAAAGATTAGTTAAAGATTCAATTTTGTATTATTTATCATTGTTAGTCTGAACCGACCAGTCATATGCTCGGCACTCAGGACGGGCATGAAACAGTCACGCTAGCTCATCAAGCAGTCTAGGAAAAAAATTTTCACGCAGTCTAGAATTATCTTTCACACTAGCAACATTTTTGAGACACGTGTGGATATTGTGTTATTCAAATAACGTTAAAGTTTAAGCCAGCCTCTGGAAACGTTTGTAAACACAATCTGTGACTAGTTTTTTGAGAGGCAATACTTATGTGTGGAGAGAATTGTTAATTAAAATTGCCCCAGAAACATTTATACAGTAGAGCGTCGATTATACGAAGTAATTGGGGGACATGGGTGTTTGGAAAACTGGTTTGTTCGGATAATCGAAAAGTACATGTTTATTTGCCAAATAGAAGTACTGTACAGTAAATTTATTCATAAAAACAGGGATCTCTTTTAGTATTACAAAGTGACATACAAAGGCAATTCCAGTAGGAATTTATAGTAATAATCTCGTACTTGTCCCTCATAGAAAGTACAACACGTTTATGTTTAAGCATTTTGTATCGTCAAGTTCACTTCTTCACGCAGCAGCACACAAGTGGTCGTAACAGAGAACAGAAGGCGACTGTTTGCACCGTGAGGAGCTCTTCTTGGGGAAGCGCAATCCTTCGAACTGCGCGGAGCGGCACGCCTCAACTCTAAGCTGGCGCAGCTGTTGCTGTGAACAGCTTTGATACTGCCGCTACTTCTACTGCCAGTGCGAAGCCGACAGAAGTGTGCTGATTGTTGAAACACAGCGACTGGCGGCTTGGCCGGTCAGCAGCGCCTTGTGAAGTCCCCATTAGAAGCAATGTTCCGCCAGCGGTGGCCCACTGCGGCGACTACTGTGGGAAACTTGGCTTGGGAGTGAGGGGGATGATGGACGGTAGGGTGAGAGAGTAACAGTTGCGAGCGACTACACAGTTATGTTAAGCGGTCGTTCGGTTGACCGACGTTCGGATAATCGACGCTCTACTGTGTGTGGTTTCTTTATGTCAACAATTTCGCGTGATGGCAGTTGTCACGTATTATTATGGTGCGCAATAAATAATTATCACCTCCCATGATTTTGATGCAAGCCTTAATACTAGGCTTGCTCGTAGAAAATGTCCGTTGTAATATTTCGTTACCTGATATCGAGATTTAAGTAATAAAAGGCAGGCGGCATCCGAATATTCTGAACTTTGATTATTGTAGCCTCGAAATATTCCCACTCGCTACTTCAAAGACTCACTATTTAATGCATTCATGTTGGGATCAAGGACAACGAGACAAACACAGAAGACACGACGTAAACATACATCTCCCAAGTCGTACTAGGAGACGATCTAGTGAAAATGTTGAAGTGTTTTCTTGGAAAAACCACGTGCAACAATTCGCAAAAAATATGCGTTGCTAGCATATCCGTCACAGTAACGTGTCACAGCAGGGACATTCCATTTCTCATTCTAATTAGTTAATTAGTTAAGGGAGGATAGGAACCACTACACTTGGTATTTGGTATCCATGATGGGAAAACAACCTTTATACTGCGTGTACTTGGTGCAGTAGAAAATATCCCAAACATTGGATGTCGCTTGTGAACATTGGAAACAGCTATTAAATAGTTTGTATTTGATGTAATGGAAAGTACTCTGAACAATGGATGCTCTAAGAGGCAGTATTCGATCCTGCGACCGTAGCGGTCGCTCGGCTCCAGACTGTAGCGCCTAGAACCGCACGGCCACTCCAGCCGGCGCCAGCATATGGCATTAAGATAAAAATTATAAGGAATCTCCATGTGTTCGCCGGAAAGCGGGTGGCTTCGTCTCATGGAGCTATTTCTCTAATGATAATAGGACGATATTTCCTTACAATTTTTATCTTAATGCCATATGCTGGCCTTAAAGGATGTTGGCGCACCACATTACTTCTTACGTTAATCTGGAGATGCCGCACAAGAGCGAAACACGTCATTGGCAATAAATAGATAAAACAGTTTGCAAACAAGACTGTCTTATTTCCAGAAATTCATAATCGGTTTCTCTACCCGGCGTCCAACATGGAATGGAACCAATTTTGTATACGGAGAGAACTTTGATTTTGAATTTTTGTTGTGGAATACATTATTACGTTTAGGATAAAATTAAAACCATATGGTCAGTCGTAAAGGAAGTGGCTGGTCTGCAGAGACAGGTCGAGGATATAGAATCAGTGCATAGTGGGAATGTCCGTGTTACTGATAAGTCGCATATATGTACAGTATTTAATAATCACTTTCTGAATATAGCAGGTGAACTAAATAGAAACCTAGTCCCAACAGGGAATCATATAGCGCTCGTAGAAAAAAGTGTTCCGAGACTGTTACCTGAAATGCTCCTCCATGATACTGACAAGAGGGAGATTGAGTTAATAATTAAATCACTAAAGAACAAGAACTCTCATGGATATGACGGGGTATCTAGAAGAATACTGAAGTATTGTTCCATGTATGTTACCCCAGTACTTAGCCATATCTGTAACTTTTCCTTTAGGAGTGGTCGGTTTCCTGACCGATTAAAGTACTCGGTAGTGAAGCCACTTTATAAAAAGGGAGACAGGGATAATGTTGATAATTATAGACCTATTTCTATGCTATCGGTGTTTGCTAAAGTTATCGAGAGGGTTGTATATACAAGGTTACTAGAGCATTTAAATTCACATAATTTGCTGTCAAATGTACAGTTTGGTTTTAGAAATGGCTTAACAACTGAAAATGCTATAGTCTCTTTTCTCTGTGAGGTTTTGGACGGATTAAATAAAAGGTTGCGAACGTTAGGTGTTTTCTTTGATTTAACGAAGGCTTTTGACTGTGTTGACCACTAAATATTACTGCAGAAGTTGGAACATTATGGAGGAAGGGGAGGAGCTTAATTTGGTTCGCCTCTTACTTTAAGAACAGAAAGCAGAAGGTAATTCTCCGCAATATTGAGAGTGGTAATGATGTTCAGTCCCAATGGGGCACTGTTAAATGGGGCGTTCCCCAAGGATCGGTGCAGGGGCCACTGCTGTTTCTTATTTATATAAATGATATGCCTTCTAGTATTACAGGTGATTCAAAAATATTTCTGTTTGCTGATGACACCAGCTTGGTAGTGAAGGATCTTGTGTGTAATATTGAAACATTATCAAATAATGTAGTTCATGAAATAAGTTCGTGGCTTGTGGAAAATAATTTGATGCTAAATCACAGTAAGACTCAGTTTTTACAGTTTCTAACTCACAATTCAACAAGAACTGATATTTTAATCAGACAGAATGGGCATGTTATAAGCGAGACGGAACAGTTCAAGTTCCTAGGCATACGGATAGATGGTAAGCTGTTGTGGAAAGCCCATGTTCAGGATCTTGTTCAGAAACTAAATGCTGCTTTATTTACCATTAGAACAGTATCTGAAATAAGTGACATTTTAACACGAAAAGTAGTCTACTTCGCATATTTTCATACGCTTATGTCATATGGTATTATTTTTTGGGGTAATTCTTCTGATTCAAAAAGGGTATTTTTGGCTCAAAAACGGGCTGTTCGAGCTATGTGTGGTGTAAGTTCGAGAACCTCTTGTCGACCCCTATTCAATAGTCTGGGAATTCTGACATTGCCCTCACAGTATATATTTTCTTTAATGTCGTTTGCTGTTAGCAATGTTAGCTTATTCCCAAGAGTTAGCAGCTTTCACTCAGTTAATACTAGGCAGAAATCAAATCTGCATGTGGAATGCACTTCCTTGATTCTTGTGCAGAAAGGAGTGCAGTATTCTGCTGCATCCATTTTCAATAAGCTACCACAAGAACTCAAAAATCTTAGCAGTAGCCCAAACTCTTTTAAGTTTAAACTGAAGAGTTTCCTCATGGCTCACTCCTTCTATTCTGTCGAGGAGCTCCAGGAAGAGCTAAAAAATTAAGCAAATTCCAGTGTTACATTCTTGATTTTCTTTATTTAAACTAATGACGTGTCGCCTGAACATGTTTCTTATGTTTCATTTTATCTGTTTCTACAATCGTGTTATAATTTCATGTATTGACTCGTTCCATGACCATGGAGACTTCTCCTTAATGTGGTCCCACGGAACAATAAATAACTAAATAAATAAATAAGTGACTGTGGTGACTTTTGTAAGATAATAGACATTACGTGTGTCAATGTTTATTATGTCAAGTGAACATAGTAAGTTTTGGACTGTTACTGTGGAACATTTTATGAACACCGACTGTATAGATTTCCATAAACAACAGATGTAAAAATTATTCTGAAAGTAGAGTAGTAATTGTGTGATAAACTGAAGTGGAACATCACATTAACGTTTTATGAGACGACGTATTAGCACTACAGACAGCTTATGTGTTCGAGTAGCGTTTGTGGCTCATTGGAACTTGTGATGAACTGTGAGTAGCTATTACTTGTCACACCTTTGATGTCGTGACAGAGTATAAAATGGAACTGAGCGAGCGCAGGCGGACTGTGCTTTGGATAGCAGGCGAGCGACATCGAGTATGGCGACTGGAAGAACTACATTACTGGAAGAGGACAAGGGTGCGGCCAATAATGCTTTCTGGCGTACTTCGCTTCAACGTCGGCGGCAGTAGCAGAGCGCGCGGCTTGACTGCGTGGACTACAGGGTGGTAATAATTAAACTTTTTAAACGCTGTAGAAATAACACCACTGGTCAGAATGACGTCAAATTGCTACAGAATATTATCGGAGGAGGGGGAAAACGTATGGCATCAGAAAAAAATAGTATGAAAATTGATCAATATGTGTCAAAATGGTTCAAATGGCTCTGAGCACTATGGGACTTAACATCTCTGGTCATCAGTCCCCTAGAACTTAGAACTACTTAAACCTAACTAACCTAAGGACATCACACACATCCATGCCCGAGGCAAGATTCGAACCTGCGACCGTAGCAGTCGCGCGGTTCCGGATTGAGCGCCTAGAACCGCGAGACCACCGCGGCCGGCCAATATGTGTCATAATACGTAAATGAAAACACCTGTCATGCGCACGACCCATTGAAGTTGGTATAAACACGCCGGGTACACGACTTTTCCTCCTTTCGCGTCTGCGACGTTCGCCAAGACTGTCTCAATGCAGGATCGCGCTCTGCTTGTAAGCTGCATCACAAGAATGATGACCGCGCACACGTCGTTCTGCAGAAGTTGCGGACACTGAAGGGTTTGAAAAAAGGCGTTGGTCCTATGACTGCCATGGGTCTGGAGAAAATGATTCGTAAACTCGAAAAGACGGGTTCTTCTGGTGTGCAACCTGGTAGAGTGAGGAAACAAACTGATTCGACGTCAGTGGAAGCAGTGGCCGCAGAAATGCAGGAGGAGACGAGTGGTATAGTGCAAACGTGTAGTGCACGGAGAATTCCGCAACATTGGACATACCTGTCAGCACGGTGTTCCTACGGAACATACTTCTTTGGTATCCATTCAAAATTACCCATGAGCACGAGTTGCCTCCTGTTGACCTGCCAGCAAGAGAGACCTTTGCTTTAGAATTTCTTGCTCACATGGAAGTGGGCAATGATTGGCCGTGGGAGATTTTGTGGACAGACGAATCCTTCTTCCATCTGCCAGGACATGTCAATACACAGAATTGTCGAATATGGACAACGGAAAATTCAGACGTATATCAGCCAGTACCACTACATCCTGGAAAGGTCACTGTGTGCTGAGGGTTAACGGTATCATTTATCATAGGGCCATATTTCTTCGAAGAGACAGATGCTTCCGATCATGTTACCTGTACCGTCACTGCTAAGCGATATGAATGTCTTTTGCGCAACCACATCATTGAGCTCTCCAACAGCGTCGATGTGTGGATGGGACCATTTTTATGCAAGATGGCGCACCTCTGCACTTCGCAAATCCAGTCAAGCAGCTGCTCAAGCGCCATTTCGGAAATGCTAGAATTATCAGCCGCCATTTCCCTACAGCCTGTCCATCCCGATCACCTGATCTTAATCTGTGTGACTTCTGGCTGTGGGGGCTATCTGAAAGATGTTGTGTTCAGTGTTCCGATTGCAAACTTAGCTGCATTGAAGGCAAGCTTTCCGGGGTCCCGATTCTTGCGCAGTTTGTCTGCTACTGATGTGCGGATTAGCCGCGACAACAGTTAAAACACCTACTTGGGTTTCATCATTTGTTGCAGGTCGTGGTTGACGTTTCACGTGTGGCTGAACACTTCCTGTTTCCTAAAATAACGGAACTATCCGGCGAACGGTCCGGACACTTAGATGATGTCGTCTAGGATACCGAGCAGCATACATAGCACACGCCCGTCAGGCATTTTGATCACAATAGCCATACATCAACACGATATCGACCTTTTCCGCAATTGGTAAAAGGTCCATTTTAACACGGTTAATGTATCACGAAGCAAATACCGTCCGCACTGGCGGAATGTTACGTGATAGCACGTACTTATACGTTTGTGACTATTACAGCGCCATCTATCAAAAAGTGAAAAAAGCTATCCAACTAAAACATTCATATTTCTTTACGTACTACACAAATATGTAATTAAAAAGGGGGTTCCTATTTTTAAAAAAACGCAGTTTATATCCGTTTGACCTATGGCAGCGCCATCTAGCGGGCCAACCATAGCGCCATCTGGTTTCCCCCTTCAAGGTAGAAGAGCTTCGTTCTTTGTAGTTTTTTCGTTTGATGCTTATTTCGTGAGATATTTGGCCCGGTCACTATCAATGGGCCACCCTTTATATGTCGATAAACACGTGTAATGACAGTTGTTATTTATTATTATGGTGTTCCGTAAGTGATAATTAGATTCCATGATTTTGATGCAAAACCTTAATACTTGACTGGTTCGTAGAAATTACCGGGCAACCGAAGCGGGTGCTCTACATTAAAGCCATTCACGCTGTACGTAGTACGGCGATAACGTGTCTCCGCCTGATTTACAGACTCTTTTAAGAAATCTAATTTAAATTAATATATTATGATTCTGTGATCTATTGGCAGTACATGGAGTTGCTATTTTTTACTTTCATTTTGGGAGCCGAAAATGTCTTACACACTTGTCCTATCAAAAGAAAAAAGTGTATAAGGAATCAAAGGGTACGAGTTTCTCATTCTTCTCTTTATTTGTGCTTCAGAACAAACATGAAGTCCAAAAGTAAGTTTCTGTACTTACTGAAATGACCACATCTTTTCTAATAATTCCGCTAACGAAAAATGTTTGATTTGCTACATCAACTAGTGGCGTCAGTAAGCGAAGACAGTCTCAGCACTAATATCATAAAGACGATCACAGGCGTATTACGTCTACGATTCCATAATTACATGAAAACAATTACACGAAGTAAACAATAATTACAGTTACTCTCTTTAGTTTTCTATAACACCGTCAATGGACTTACTGTGCTGCAGCCTGCTCCTGAAATAACGCAGTTGTGTCTACCGTACTTCCTCTGTAGCTGGCATCATAACGGGGTTCAGCCTCTTGAGCAGCTGCTTCTGTCGTATCGTATGGGTCCCACTCTGGAAAACTAGAAGGATAAAACAGCATGAGACGACCTGGTCATAACTGTGTTATAATGTACGAATATCAGTAAGGTGTGTGTGTTTAGTCTTTTGTTATTTCTTAAAGAATCGTTAACTGGAAACATCAGGAACGCTTTGAGGACACATTCATTTAATTGTGCAACATAAACAACAGTGTGGGACACTCACAAAAACGGCGCTGTACTCCAAATATTTAACATAATCAAGAAATGAGAGCATATATACAGAGCTTATATCAGTTTCCTAAACAAGTGATTTCAAATTTTGTGAAACAAAGACACACATTTCTAAAACGAAGAAAGCACCTCGTAAAACTCTTTCGCGCCGGCCGAAGTGGCCGTGCGATTAAAGGCGCTGCAGTCTGGAACCGCAAGACCGCTACGGTCGCAGGTTCGAATCCTGCCTCGGGCATGGATATTTGTGATGTCCTTAGGTTAGTTAGGTTTAACTAGTTCTAAGTTCTAGGGGACTAATGACCTCAGCAGTTGAGTCCCATAGTGCTCAGAGCCATTTGAACCATTTTGAAACTCTTTCGCAACAACAAAACGGTTAATGCAAGGTGTGGCGAACACCGCTGATGTGCTTGTTTGGCAGCTTCCTTGAGGTGATACAAGAGTCCACTGACGGAGTACCACATTCACGAGGCAGAAATGTGCAAAAGTCTGCAGGATTCCTTGCTGACGGTTGACGATCTGCTATGCGACTCCAAAAATCTTACTAGACGTACACTTGCGGACTTTCAGATATAAAAAATGAATGTGTGGTGTGGCCCTCATCTACGTACCCACAGACTCAGAGTTGAAATATTAAAAGGTTTTGGCTAGTTTCGTTGTCTAGGGGCTGGGATACGTAGTTGCTGCATTACAAGCCAAATACTGCTGAGTTTACAGTATACAATATGGATATGCGCATGAATTGAAGGGTCGAAGGTTCCTATCACTCGGCAATTGCGAATTTTGAATGTTATATAGAAATTTATAAATGAAAGATTGCAGTTAAGTAAATTCCGCAGGTACTATTTTAACGACTTTTAATGATGGGTATGATATCAGAAGTACCTTTAAAAATGCCCTTTATTACTGTAAAACACTCTCTAAGTCTTTCCCGCGACCGTGCGTCCGTCGCGCCATATTGTCCAAGACTCTCCGGTGTCCTCTCCCTTACTGTCCGGAACTCTTCATGTCCTGTGCGACTGTCCATCGCGCCACCCTGTTCAGAACTCCCCCTCCATTCACTTCGGTAGTCGCCTCCCTTAGTAACGAGCGCTGTGGTTGGCGATAGCGCTCCTGTCATGTCTCCAAGCCAACGCAAACTCACTAACATTTTGAAACACATTCGAAATACTGGATTTACATTTAAATAACTTGAAATTAAATAAATATTCCTAGGGCTGGACCATAAACACGCTCTAACATACATTATTAAATACAAAAACAAATTAAATACACATATATCAAAGGAATAGAACAGCAGTAAGCCAGTACCCTAATGTCTCTGTGCTTTCTAAAACACAGTAAACAATTGACCAATTTCTTCATGAATAGTATATATCGGATATAAACAAAGACATAGATGAATAAATATATTTATGAGCATGCTACTACAGTTTTATCGTGGAACTGTAGAGTGCTTATGGCCTGACGCGATCGATAGTAATTGGCCACTTTGACCTCCAATAACTCATGTACTTTTCAAGTTAGAAGCCTGCAATTTATACCAATTTAGGTTTACAATAATAGCTTTCTAAAGACTCTCCGATCGACAAAATCGGATGAACCGTTTAGATTTTGGAAATTCGTTGCTGGGTGTTACTTGTATAATTTACAGTCAGATACTGAACTTTAAACTAATAAAGATATTGAAAATATGATTACACCATCAGAATCGTCGTGCAAATAATAGTAATGTACATGTTTCTCTTTAAAGTATCATGATTCATCTAGCTACTATTAATTTCTATATGAACTGTCTGGAACCGCGCGACCGCTACGGTCGCAGGTTCGAATCCTGCCTCGGGCATGGATGTGTGTGATGTCCTTAGGTTAGTTAGGTTTAAGTAGTTCTAAGTTCTAGGGGACTCATGACCTCAGCAGTTAAGTCCCATAGTGCTCAGAGCCATTTGAACCATTTGGAAAGAACTGGAATTTTTGCTGCAGTTTTGTAAGAAACTTTTTCATCTGCATTCTTTCTATTAAAGACGTTTGCATAAGCGGCAGTCAAATGGAAACAAGACAGATGATAAAAAGAATACGTGAACTGTTTATGTTTTCTAAAGTAATACTCGTAATTGTTAGCACATTTTTCCCGCGGTGAGACAAGACGGTCAGTGCCTTCACGAAGTGACCTTAGCAAGAAACAAATGTAATATATGTGGAATACAGTCTGTCACATAACAGGATAGTTATTTCTCATCTTCTTCCTGTTGTGTAGCAATTTTAATGGCTAGTAGTGTATACACATATGTATCACCCAGGTTTCAAAATGAATTCTAGATTATTGGTGTGATGCTGGTCCCGGTAAAACTTGAATCACACCACCCTCTCTGACAGTTTCAGTTGTCTAGATAAAAGGTTCTGCTTTCGTGAGACTGTCAACTCGAGTCGCGACGTATCACGAGAGTTGCCAGGTGTTTTGTTATATGCTTCACAACATGACCGAAAAGTATGAGCTATGGTCAGAGACAAAATTCGGAAGAACCCTCCCCTTATCGTTATGCTAATCTGCACTTCTCTCCTTTCTGTTATTTACGTAGTGTGGGAGACTATTTTGCTGCTGATTCATTTATCTCATGTGTTTATCTATTGCGTTCAATAAACTAACGGAAAAACGCTATTTAGCATGCACTGTACTGATATACAGGGTGAACACAAAGTCTTGCCCTGAT
Organism: Schistocerca piceifrons; assembly: GCF_021461385.2. Lineage (NCBI taxonomy): Eukaryota > Metazoa > Arthropoda > Insecta > Orthoptera > Acrididae > Schistocerca > Schistocerca piceifrons. The sequence continues at coordinate 680,634,481 of NC_060149.1, read as the reverse complement.
TATAACAATTTACTACACAATAACCGTTTGACATAATAATTTACATTTGTTGCCGTTACATAGGTTATTGTTACTAGCTTTTTTTTTCAGACCACTTACGTTAGTAAACCTCAACGTGTGCTCCCTTGGTAGCTCGGAGAATGTCGAGTCGGTATTCCAGTTCCCGCCAGGTGTTTCGTAACATGTGTTCTGTCATCAGTACCCACAACAGCTTGTGTATTTGCCTACAGTTCGTCGACGTCAGCAACTGGTGTGACGAAGACTCTGTCACTGATATAGCCCCAGAAAAAAAAAGTCAAGGGGGCGCAATGTCTGGAGAGCGGGGTGACCAGGGTGCTGGACCGTCCATTCCAATCCACCGATCCGTAAATGTTTCATCCAGGAAATCACGCACTATCAAAGCCCAGAAGGGGGGGGGGGGGGTGGAGAGGAGGGGGAGAAGGTGCTCCATCTTGCTGGAAAATTATCCATGGTTGATATTCTTCTAACTATGGGGCAATGAATTGTTGCAAAACGTCTAAATAAATGTTAGCGGTGAGACTCTGAACCCCATATACGGACATTATGCCTATTTACCATTCCACTGGCATGAAACGTGGATTCATCGGTAAGGCATATGCGATTTAAGTAATCGTTAGCGCCATCAATCCTATTGAGAATCTCAGTTGCAAATTCAGCATATGCCAGAAAATCATTCGGTTGCAAGGCCTGCACGATTTGCAATTCGTAAGCATGCAACCTAAGCCTTTGATGAAGCACCTTCACCACACATGCTTTCGGTATTTGAAGTTTACGTGATGCTTGACGAGTTGATTTACACGGACTCCGGCGAAACGATTGCCGAATAGAATCAACAGTTGCATCACTCACACTCACACGATTACAAATTTCAACGCTGCCTGTTTCGTTAAACTTTGCATACCATCACTTTTATTGATTTAGCGTCAGAAGGGCTGCGTCCATAAGAAGCCCAAAATTTACGCTGAACACTGGTGGACGTTTTCGTTTCGTGAAACCAAAGCACACATTGCGCTTTCTCCTGCTTCGACGCCATTTCGCCAGCAACTAAAGTGACCTAACAGACAGCGTCGGTATTGTGGAGCACTAGCGCCATCTGTTAGTCACAACAACTAGTAGCACTAACCAATGTAACGGCATGAGATGTAACTTATTATGTCAAATGGTTATTCTGTTATAAATTTTTATAATCAGGGCAAGACTTTGTGCTCACCCTGTTTAGGAATTAAAACTTATCATGATAATGATGCTAATATGTTTTTAATTAAACAAAGTATCCCAAATGGCTCTGAGCACTATGGGAATTAACATCTGTTGTCATCAGTCGCCTAGAACTTAGAACTAATTAAACCTAACTAACCTAAGGACACCACACACATCCATGCCCGAGGCAGGATTCGAACCTGCGACCGTAGCGGCCACGCGGTTCCAGACTGAAGCGCCTTTAACCGCATGGCCACACCGGCCGGCAAAGTATCCCAAATTGCAACGAATTACAAAGATAATACGCACGTTCAGCTTGTAAACGATCTGTTCAGTTCACTGTCATAATGAAGTAGCTTTACAGGACTATCACGAAAGTATGTAAATATGGCAGTAGGAGTAGATACATAACGAAACCCAGTTATCAAATCATTCAGTTTCACAATTAAGTCAATATAATTGACAGGAGGAAAAGCATGGACCTTGCCGTTGGTGGGGAGGCTTGCGTGCCTCAGCGATACAGATAGCCGTACCGTAGGTGCAACCACAACGGAGGGGTATCTGTTGAGAGGCCAGACAAACGTGTGGTTCCTGAAGAGGGGCAGCAGCCTTTTCAGTAGTTGCAAGGGCAACAGTCTGGATGATTGACTGATCTGGCCTTGTAACAATAACCAAAACGGCCTTGCTGTGCTGGTACTGCGAACGGCTGAAAGCAAGGGGAAACTACAGCCGTAATTTTTCCCGAGGGCATGCAGCTTTACTGTATGATTACATGATGATGGCGTCCTCTTGGGTAAAATATTCCGGAGGTAAAATAGTCCCCCATTCGGATCTCCGGGTGGGGACTACTCAAGAGGATGTCGTTATCAGGAGAAAGAAAACTGGCGTTCTACGGATCGGAGCGTGGAATGTCAGATCCCTTAATCGGGCAGGTAGGTTAGAAAATTTAAAAAGGGAAATGGATAGGTTGAAGTTAGATATAGTCGGAATTAGTGAAGTTCGGTGGCAGGAGGAACAAGACTTCTGGTCAGGTGACTACAGGGTTATAAACACAAAGTCAAATAGGGGTAATGCAGGAGTAGGTTTAATAATGAATAGGAAAATAGGAATGCGGGTAAGCTACTACAAACAGCATAGTGAACGCATTATTGTGGCCAAGATAGATGCGAAGCCCACACCTACTACAGTAGTACAAGTTTATATGCCAACTAGCTCTGCAGATGACGAAGAAATTGAAGAAATGTATGATGAAATAAAAGAAATTATTCAGATTGTGAAGGGAGACGAAAATTTAATAGTCATGGGTGACTGGAATTCGAGTGTAGGAAAAGGGAGAGAAGGAAACATAGTAGGTGAATATGGATTGGGGGACAGAAATGAAAGAGGAAGCCGCCTGGTAGAATTTTGCACAGAGCACAACATAATCATAACTAACACTTGGTTTAAGAATCATGAAAGAAGGTTGTATACATGGAAGAACCCTGGAGATACTAAAAGGTATCAGATAGATTATATAATGGTAAGACAGAGATTTAAGAACCAGGTTTTAAATTGTAAGACATTTCCAGGGGCAGATGTGGACTCTGACCACAATCTATTGGTTATGACCTGTAGATTAAAACTGAAGAAACTGCAAAAAGGTGGGAATTTAAGGAGATGGGACCTGGATAAACTAAAAGAACCAGAGGTTGTACAGAGATTCAGGGAGAGCATAAGGGAGCAATTGACAGGAATGGGGGAAATAAATACAGTAGAAGAAGAATGGGTAGCTTTGAGGGATGAAGTAGTGAAGGCAGCAGAGGATCAAGTAGGTAAAAAGACGAGGGCTAGTAGAAATCCTTGGGTAACAGAAGAAATACTGAATTTAATTGATGAAAGGAGAAAATATAAAAATGCAGTAAGTGAAACAGGCAAAAAGGAATACAAACGTCTCAAAAATGAGATCGACAGGAAGTGCAAAATGGCTAAGCAGGGATGGCTAGAGGACAAATGTAAGGATGTAGAGGCCTATCTCGCTAGGGGTAAGATAGATACCGCCTACAGGAAAATTAAAGAGACCTTTGGAGATAAGAGAACGACTTGTATGAATATCAAGAGCTCAGATGGAAACCCAGTTCTAAGCAAAGAAGGGAAAGCAGAAAGGTGGAAGGAGTATATAGAGGGTCTATACAAGGGCGATGTACTTGAGGACAATATTATGGAAATGGAAGAGGATGTAGATGAAGTTGAAATGGGAGATATGATACTGCGTGAAGAGTTTGACAGAGCACTGAAAGACCTGAGTCGAAACAAGGCCCCCGGAGTAGACAATATTCCATTGGAACTACTGACGGCCGTGGGAGAGCCAGTCCTGACAAAACTCTACCATCTGGTGAGCAAGATGTATGAAACAGGCGAAATACCCTCAGACTTCAAGAAGAATATAATAATTCCAATCCCAAAGAAAGCAGGTGTTGACAGATGTGAAAATTACCGAACTATCAGCTTAATAAGTCACAGCTGCAAAATACTAACACGAATTCTTTACAGACGAATGGAAAAACTAGTAGAAGCCAACCTCGGGGAAGATCAGTTTGGATTCCGTAGAAACACTGAAACACGTGAGGCAATACTGACCTTACGACTTATCTTAGAAGAAAGATTAAGGAAAGGCAAACCTACGTTTCTAGCATTTGTAGACTTAGAGAAAGCTTTTGACAATGTTGACTGGAATACTCTCTTTCAAATTCTAAAGGTGGCAGGGGTAAAATACAGGGAGCGAAAGGCTATTTACAATTTGTACAGAAACCAGATGGCAGTTATAAGAGTCGAGGGACATGAAAGGGAAGCAGTGGTTGGGAAGGGAGTAAGACAAGGTTGTAGCCTCTCCCCGATGTTGTTCAATCTGTATATTGAGCAAGCAGTAAAGGAAACAAAAGAAAAATTCGGAGTAGGTATTAAAATTCATGGAGAAGAAATAAAAACTTTGAGGTTCGCCGATGACATTGTAATTCTGTCAGAGACAGCAAAGGACTTGGAAGAGCAGTTGAATGGAATGGACAGTGTCTTGAAAGGAGGATATAAGATGAACATCAACAAAAGCAAAACAAGGATAATGGAATGTAGTCTAATTAAGTCGGGTGATGCTGAGGGAATTAGATTAGGAAATTAAACACTTAAAGTAGTAAAGAAGTTTTGCTATTTGGGGAGCAAAATAACTGATGATGGTCGAAATAGAGAGGATATAAAATGTAGGCTGGCAATGGCAAGGAAAGCGTTTCTGAAGAAGAGAAATTTGTTAACATCCAGTATTGATTTAAGTGTCAGGAAGTCATTTCTGAAAGTATTCGTATGGAGTGTAGCCATGTATGGAAGTGAAACATGGACGATAAATAGTTTGGACAAGAAGAGAATAGAAGCTTTCGAAATGTGGTGCTACAGAAGAATGCTGAAGATTAGATGGGTAGATCACATAACTAATGAGGAAGTATTGAATAGGATTGGGGAGAAGAGAAGTTTGTGGCACATCTTGACCAGAAGAAGGGATCGGTTGGTAGGACATGTTCTGAGGCATCAAGGGATCACCAATTTAGTATTGGAGGGCAGCGTGGAGGGTAAAAATCGTAGAGGGAGACCAAGAGATGAATACACTAAGCAGATTCAGAAGGATGTAGGTTGCAGTAGGTACTGGGAGATGAAAAAGCTTGCACAGGATAGAGTAGCATGGAGAGCTGCATCAAACCAGTCTCAGGACTGAAGACCACAACAACAACAACAACAACAAATGTGCAATTCTGCAAGTTTTTCACCTTTGGATTTACTGAGTACAGAATAAATATCACGAAAGACTTATGGGAGAAAAGATGACTTAGAACTTTTTGCTGTCTATCGATCTGCCAGCTAGTGACTCTTCCACAGAAGAGGCAAAAATCTTGTCTCCACCGAGCGAGGTGGCGCAGTGGTTAGCACACTGGATTCGCGTTCGGGAGGACGACGGTTTAATCCCGCGTCCGGCCATCCTGAGTTAGGTTTGCCATCATTTCCCTAAATCGCTACAGGTAAATGCCGGGATGGTTCCTTTGAAGGGGCACGGCAGACTACCTTCCCTAATCCGATGAGACGTATGACCTCTACGTTTGGTCTCCTCCCCCCAAACAACCCAACCCAATCGTGTCTCCAGCGGGATGAGAACCGAAAACTAATGCCGACTTCTGCCTGAAGGGTTAACACCTTGCCGCTAAGCTAGCGTACAACTACGTCAACCAGTGCTCTCTGGTTGTTCCAGTACTGTTAAGACGGAGAATTTGCAACGTAAATGGCAAAGTTTATCTTGGAATGAGCTTCTAGGGATCAAAAACATAAATTTGTAACCTCTATTTCATCCCTTAAAAGTAAGAAAAATTAAGAGCACTTCCACTAAATGACATTGAATTTACCAGGATAATTCTAAATCACTCCACGAAGTAAATCGAAGGTCACATACTTGCCTAACGTATTCTACGATGTTAGAAATTTAGTGCAGACGTCAGTGCGAAATATTTTTAATAGTTTCAAAAACGAAACATTGTCTCAAAATATGGTAGAAAACCCAAAGAGATTCTGGTCGTATGTAAAGTACACCAGAGGAAAAAAAAAAAAAAGAAACAGTCAATACCGTCACTGCGCGATAGCGATGGAAATGTTACCGATGATGGTGTCACTAAAGCGGAGTTACTAAATAATTCCGTGATTCCTCACGAAAGAAGACGAAGTAAATGTTCCAGACTTCTAAACCAGACAGCTGTTAGCATTAGGTGTTGAGAAACAAATCATTTAAGAAATGCAAGTCTTCCGGTCCAGATGGTATATCAACCAGGTTCCTTTCAGAATATGCAGCCACAATAGCGCCTTTCTTAGCAATCATAGTCAGCCGCTCACTTGACGAACGGTCTGTTCCTAAAGACTGGAAAGTAGCACAGGTCACACCAATATTCAAGAAAGGAAATAGGAGTAACCCATTGGATTACAGACCCATACCACTGACCTCAATTTACAGTAGGATTTTGGAGCGTATACTGTACTCGAACATTATGAGTCACATTGAAGAAAATGACTTACTGATACATAACCAACACGGATTCAGAAAATATCGTTTTTGTGCAACACAGGTCTTTATTCCCATGAAGTAATGAATGCTGTCGACACGGGATCTCAGATCGATTCCATTTTCCTAGATTTCCAGAAGGCTTTTGATACCGTTCCTCTCAAGCGCCTATTAATCAAATTACGTGTATATGGAGTATCGTCTCAGTTGTGTGACTGGAGTCGCGATTTCCTCTCAGAGAGAACAGACGGTAAATCATCGAGTAGAACAGAAGTGGTATCTGGCTTTCCGCAACGTAGTGTCATAGGCCCTCTGCTGTTCCTGATTTACATAAATGATCTAGGTGATAATCTGAGCAGCCCCCTTAGATTGTTTGCAGATGACGCTGTAATTTACCGTCTAGTAAAATTAGACGATCAATTTCAATTACAAAATTATCTAGAGAGAATTTCTGTGTGGTGCAAAAAGTGGCAATTGGCACTAAACAAGGAAAAGTGCGAGGTCATCCACTTGGGTACTAAAAGAAATCCGATAAATTTTGGTTATACGATAAATCGCACAAATCTAAGGACTGTCAGTTCGACTAAATACCTAGGAATTACAATTACGAGCAACTTAAATTGGAAAGATTACATAGATATATTGTGGGGAAGGCGAAACAAAGACGGCGCTTTGTTAGCAGATCAATTAGAAGATGCGACAAACCCACTAAAGAGACAGCCTACATTACACTTGTCCGTCCTCTGCTCGAATGTTGCTGCGAGGTATGGGATCCTTACCAGGTAGGAAGGGCAGTTCGTTTCGTGTCATCGCTCAATAGGGTTGACAGTGTCACTGATATGATACGCGAATTGGGGTGGCAGTCACTGAAACAAAGGCGGTTTTCTCTGCGGCGAGATCTATTTACGAAATTTCAATCACCAACTTTCTCTTCTGAATGCGTAAATATTTTGTTGACACCCACCTACGTAGGGAGGAATGATCATCATCATAAAATAAGAGAAATCATAGCTCGAACGGAAAGATTTAGGTGTTCCTTTTTCCCACGCGCCATTCGAGAGTGGAATGGTAGAGAAATAGTATGAAAATGGTTCGATGGACCCTCTGCCAGGCATTTAAGTGTGAATTGCATTGTTCTATGTAAAAGGTGTGTGTTTGAACAAAAAATACAATTTATGAGTATTATTACAATCTGTTTAATGGCTAAAAGTACGAGGCCCTGACTACCAATCCACTCTGTGAGAACCGCACATCAATAGCGCTTTCCATTTCCGCAATATTTGCGATGCAAACTTTAGATGATTCACCCTGTATACTCCTTCCACCTGTCAGCCTTCCCTTCTCTGGTTTCCCACCTGAGCTCTTGATATTCAAACAGTTGCTTCTCTTATCTCCAAAGGCCTCTAATTGCCGTATAGGCGGTATCTATTTTTCCCTTAGCGATATATGCTTCTAAATTCTGACATTTGTCCTCCAGCCGTTCCTGTTTAGCCATTTTGTACTCCTTATCAGTCTCATTCTTTAGATGATGTATTCCCTTTCGTCTGTTTCTTTTGCACATTTTTATATTTTTTCTTTCCGTTAATTAAATTCAGTATTTTTTGTGTTATCCAAGGATCTCTACTAGGCCTTGTCTTTTTACCCATCCAATATGGTCTTCACTATTACGTCTCTCAAAGTTATCCATTCGTCTTCTACTGTATTAATTTCCGCTGTTGTAGTCAATTGTTGTTTAATGTTCTCTCAAACTCTCAACAACAGCATCTGGTTCTTTCGCCTTATCCAGGTCCCATCACCTTAATTTCCACCATTTTTGCAATTTCTTCAGTTTCAATCTACATTTAATAACCAGAGTCCGCATCTGCCCCTGGAAATGTCTTACAATTTAAAATCTGGTTCCGAAACTGCTGTCTTACTATTACGTAATCAATTGAAACCTTCCGGTGTCTCCAGACCTCTTCTACGTACATATCATTCTTTCATTATTCTTAAGCCAAGTGTTAACGATGATTGAATTACGTTCTGTGCAAAACTGTACCATGCGGCTTCCTCTTTCATTCCTTTCCCCGAGTCCATATTCGTTTTCCCTTCGCTTTATTTTCCTACATTAGAATTTCGATCTCCCATCACAATTAAATTTTCGTCTCCTTAACGACCTAAATAATTTCCTTTATCTCATCCTACATTTCTTCAACCTCTTCATAATCTGCGGAGCTTATTGGCGGATAAACTTATACTATTATGGTGGGTGTGGGTTTCGTGTCTATATAGGTTACGATAATGCGTTCACTATGGTGTTCGTAGTAACCTATACGCATTCTTATTTTCTTATTCATTATTGAACCTACTTCTGCATTACCCCTATTCCTATTTGATTTTGATCTAAAGTGCTGTTACGAATAATATCTACATGCACTGACTGCAACTCCAACATCATAAGTGAAGAGTAGGGAAAGTGATTTGGACAGTTCTCTTCTTCAGTAGCTGCTTTAGCTATTTTTGTTTTTATGCGTTAAGTGAATTGCAAACTAAAGACTGAATCACCGGAAGCGATTCGCCTTTCTAACATCACCAGACACTATTAACAATGTGAGGAAATAATATTCATTTTAATGTTATGTACTTGAAAACATTTTTCCGTATGAATGCTTGCGTTGGAGTCAGCTATAATACACATGAGAGCCAGTGGAATGAAAGCGAAACACCTGCCACAACGGGACCACGGAATGGTGCCTTCCAAAAGTATTCATCACACGCGTTAAGACATTTAACCAACTGGGAGACGAGACGATCAATTCCTGTTTAGTAGAACGCGTTGGGCAGCTGACGACTCCACAACTGCACCCACTCTTCCTCTTACTCGTCCGACTGAAACCGACGTCATCGCATGTCTTTTTTCAGGTCGCCATCATGGTGAAAATCACACGGTGAACGATCCGTGCTATACAGAGAATGTGGCAGTGTTTCCCAGCCAAATCGTTGAAACATAGCCTTCTTCCTATTGGCAGTAATGGGCGGGTATTTCTGTGGAACTACGACAGAATGCGCCCTCTGTTCGTCGAGTTCCCCGAGCGTGGATCAACAGTCACTGGGCAGCGATATGAAGACACTTCACAGAAAGTGCGACGAGCCATAAAATTAAACCGCCCAGGAATTCTGTCAGACGGAATCACCCTGTTGCATTGTAACGCCCCCAGACTGCGAATCTAACGAAGGCTACGCTTCAGCGAATTGGTTGGGAAACCCTGCAGTAGCTTCCGTGCAGCGCGGATAGTTCACTGTATGATTGACAAACCCTTGGCGACCTGAAGAAAGACATGCGTGGACGTAGGTTTCAATAGGACGAGGGAGTGGAGTGGGTGCCGTTGTGCGTCCGTCAGCAACCGACTTCAATCCACGAAACAGGAGTTGATCGTCTCGTCTCCCTATGGGATAAATCACTTGATGCAAGTGGTTACTACTTTTGAATGGAACCACTCCATGGTCCAGTTAGGGCGTGTGTTCGGTTTTCATGTGAGTGCCACATATAATAACACAATGGAAAAGACAATGGAACATTGTTTTGTGATCAAATTTCATAAGCTGCGAACAACATATAGTTCCAAATCGCAACAGCGAACTGTGCAACGAAATCTTCCACAATGCCCGAAAAATAGGACTCAAAGGCCGCGCAGATAATTAAACAAGTCAATCATTCCACTGCAAGTTAGATTTCAGCATCTGCTAAGATGAAAGAGGTTGCAGTTGTGATAAGAATCTGAAACAAGGAACAAAAACTGCCGACAGCAACGTCTCAAATGTATCTTCTTAAGCAAATGTGTCATTCATTCTATAAAAACCATATAGACGAAAAGTATTGTCTACTCTTAATGATTACAATATAACTGCTCGTGACGCTAAAACTGCCTGATGAATGAGTTATTCAATTTTCAGACAGCTTAAGACCGATAGGAGCGAAAGTATCAAGTTGAGTTTTCCTTAGCTGAGTATGAGATGGACTGTCTATGCAGTATCTCGCAGTCGGAACATTTTGTCGTAGATTATTTACCAGTTGTTTCTCTGTAAACAACCCTTAAGGCTATCACAACAAAGATACGACAATTATCGAGGTCTAATTGTTAACACAGACTACTATGTTAAATTTTCTAGAACCTCCGACCGGATCTGTCTCAGTGGACTACAATAACTGTAATTTCGTTTCATATTGGAGCATAATGGAAAGGCTTAAATATGTATTAAAGGTACTCCCTACGCATATCAACTTTCCTCCTGATACTACTGCTCATAAGCTCTTGATTAACAAAAAAAGCTGTGTGTCATAAGCTGGGTAAGGCCAGAAGGACGAATAAGCACGGAGACTAGACACTTCACCAATTACGTCAGCATGGAATAACTTGAAAAGATTAAGCACTCGTAAGGCAACGAATTTAGATAAAATAATGATGATGAAATAAACTAAACATTTGGCGATGAAGTCCAAATAATTTCTTCCGCAGTTCTAAGTATTTCCGTTTTAAATTTGCTCCTACATAGCTAACGAACGTGAAATACACGTACTTGAAGAACTCTTCGAGTTAGTTTTTTGCATTTGGTAACTCGAGGTCACTGTGGGGAGTGTCTGCCACCCGTTACTATCACTTCCCAGTCCCAATGCGATGTAATCCCCAATTAGCATCATAGAATCTCATCGAAAAGCTCAGCGCCTAGAACCACAACGGCCGGCTCACTTTTATTCTTCAAGGGACGAACATCAACAAAAGCAAAACAGACATAATGGAATGTAGGCAAATTAGATCAAATTATTCTGAGGGAATTAGATTAGGAAACGAGACACTAAAAGTAGTAGATGAGTTTTGCTATTTGAGCAGCGAAATAACTGATGATGGCTGAAGTAGAGAGAATATAAAATGTTGGTTGGTAATGACAGGAAAAACGTTTCTGAAGAAGAAGAAGGTGTTAATATCGAATATAAGTTTGTGCATTAGGAAGTCTTTTATGAAAGTATTTGTCTGGAGGGTAGCCATGTACAGAGATGAAACATGGACGGTAAACATTTTAGACGAAAAGAGAGTAGAAGCTTTTGAAATGTGGTGCTACAGAAGACTGCTGAATATTGGATGGGTAGATCATGTAACTAATGAGGAGGTGCTAAATAGAATTAGGGAGAAAATAAATTTGTGGCACAACTTGACTTAAAGAAGGCATCAGTTGTTAGGACACGTTCTGAGACACCAAGGGATCACCAGCTTAGTATTGGTGGGAAGTTTGGGGGGATGAAAGCAGTACAGGGAGACCAGCTAAGCAAATTTAGAAAGATATAGGTTTTTTCATACATTGGCTGTTCATACAGCCATCTCAGTACTGGAAATGTTAGATAACAGTTGGTTTTGACAATTCAAAGCATACGTAGGCTTAAGTCGTACCCCGGTACGTAGACTTAACAACGGGCAGACTCCGACATCAAACAGATTTCACGTCCGCAGTGTACTGAAACGAATAAACAAGACGAAAATCTAACACACGATACATAGAGGTAGCATACTATAAAAATCCTACTGTTACACAATACGAAATAAGAAATCGCCGTTGGTACACATTTGGGACATTCCCGATTTAATCCATATTTATGACTATGTGATAAATTAACAATGAAATGTTCTTTGGTATGCCCTGCAAGAACTGTTCCAAAAGCTGCTGATAGATAAATTAAAATTTGTGCAGGTCTAAAAGTACAGTTGGGACAGAACTAAATGTTCAAACGTGTGTGAATTCCTAAGGAATGAAACTGCCAAGGTCATCGGTCCTTAGACTTACATACTACTTAAACCAACTTACGCTAAGGACAACACACACACACACACACACACACACACACACACACACACACACACACACACACACACACTAGGGAGGACTCCAACCTCCGGCTGGAGGGACCGCACAATCCGTAACATGGCGCCTCTAATCGGGCAGCCATTCCGCTCGGCGCAACAGAACATTAGAACAGTATACAGGAACCGGATTTGTGTGTTATAGCCATATTTATAGATACACCAGTACTCAGACACGTACATGCAGGCGGTACACAGTGGCTTACATTTATAGGCTGAGCGTAACACATCCTGCTTAGTAGCACCTAGGAATATAGCCACTAACACGGACTATACTGACTACCTAATGCTATGACACACCTCACACAAAGGGAAATTGCTGCTGCTCAAAATTTACAATAGCGTATGGATTCAAAATATCAAAATCGACTCGGTGAAAACATGTCGAGTCGTCCCCATCCATAAATCGGGAAAAAGATGTTATAAACCCGAGTCGAATCGGCCTGTCACCTTACTACCGTGTTCGGCGAAGGTACTGGAAAGGATTATTAAGCGGCGCTTAGAATGGTGGTGTGAAATCAAGAAAATATTACCGGAATAATAACTTGGGTTTCGATAAGAAAATGGGATAACTGAAATCCTTCTACGGTTAGTTACTGACAACCAGCTAAATTTCTCTCGTAATAATTACATGATACTTGCGTTAACTGATTTGGCGGAAGCATACAACAACATCGTATTGTCAGTCTTAGGAAAGAAACTGGAGGGACTTCAAATTCCGAAACCACTCGTATGTATTGCTTCCTGAGCAATAGGGACACAAAACAATGATGAACCTAACTGTTACAGGTATACTGACGCTGACCGAGAGATCAACACCGGCACCCAGCGGCAGCCGTCGAGCAACATCACCGCACAACGTCAAAGGTATCGACATGCACGATACCCACTACTAACAAAGCCTACCCTTGCATGACCTGTCGCAGGCAGCAAGACATCTGCTACTGCTCTTACTCCCCGATCTAACTATCGCAGAGGTTTTCCTCCGTTGGCTCTTGCCTTGGCATTTTTTTTCTCTGCCCTTCAAACCGCTAACCTTCGTTCGACTTTCGGCCCAGTCTGTGTCCAGATGGAAAACTAAGCCTTATGCGGATATGGCAGTAGACCTTTTGAGTGGGCCATCTTGGTGTGGGCGTGGAGGGGCTCCACCTCTTTTTTTTTTTTTAAGTTGTAAGTCATATGTATCAGTACAGTACACACTAAATAGCGTATTTTCATTAGTTTGTTGAACACAGTAGATAAACATAAGAGATAAATAAGTCAGCAGCAATATAGTCTCCCACATTATCTAAAACGTTCTGATAATTTTCGAATACTTTTTCGACTTTACACCTGCAGATAATATGTTGATAGCACTTCGTTTCCTTGCATGTAATACCGTGTTAATAGAATGTCAAGATGTGCTGTTGAGCAAACGATGAGGCAAGAGGTCTCGCAGAATATGTCATTGTGTTGTGTGCTGTCCTTAGGTTAGTTAGGTTTAAGTAGTTCTAAGTTCTAGGGGACTGATGACCATAGATGTTAAGTCCCATAGTGCTCAGAGCCATTTTTTTGAATATGTCATTGGCTGTACATATGACTAATTGCGTAGCAACTGAGTCTATCTACCGTAACAATAAGTAACATCACTTTTCCAATGAAAAAGCGTAAAATAAAGGATAAAGGACGCCTTTCAGTAAATGTATTTAATATGTTAGGCAACAATAATTGTTTTTATCGTTTCTGAAAATGGAACTTCAGTAACCTGTCATTTGCTTGCCACTTCAGCTGTTTACATTACTTTGTGCCCTGAACCTTAGACCGAGCGAGGTGGCGTAGTGGTTAAACACTGGACTCGCATTCGGGAGGACGACGGTTCAATCCCGCGTCCGGCCATCCTTATTTAGGTTATCCGTGATTTCCCTAAATCGCTCCAGGCAAATGCCGGGATGGTTCCTTTGAAAGGGCACGGCCGACTTCCTTCCCAGTCCTTCCCTAATCCGATGAGACCGATGACCTCGCTGTCTGGTCTCCTTCCCAAACAACCCAACCCCTGAACCTTAGAAGTAGCCTGTAGTAAACGTGGGCTGCAATGTTATATACAGCTGCCCAGGAATCAGGCATTCTTAATGCATATAGAAAGTACACATCTGCAGCGATGTTGCCGCTGGTACCACTGTATAGAGAACACTGTAATCCAGTAAGATCTAATGTATCAACCTCTCCATATTCACATCTATCTGTCTGCCTTTTACCAATTTTACGCAGATACACACGGCACAGTCCATGTCCTGTTACGAAATTGTTCTCGCAGGTTTTTTCCCTTTCTCGAATATCAAGGAACAATTTTTAAACACTACGGCCAGTGTCCTTACTGTCCCAGCCCCTCTGCCACGTACCGATTCTCAAGGACTTAACAGGTTCACGCCAGCGTGTACCACCGGTGGCTCACGCTAGATCCTCACAACACGCAGCGAACATCAACGACGACTCACACTCACCTCTTCCAAACATGGTATCTGCAATACATCAACGTACGGTGTGTTATCTGTAAGCCAGGCGCTTTGAATACAATTTTGTCTGACCCTTCAACAAGAGAGCTTTCTGATCAAATGAGATATCACTTAACTTGTGATTAATTTAATCTTAAACTATTCCGTGTGCTCTCGTTGCTTTAATAGGATGAACTTACACTAATTATCCAGAACATTATGACCACCTACCTAATAGCCCGTATGTCCACTTTTGGAGCAGGTAACAGCGGCGTCGCGTCGTCGCATGCAAGCAGTGAGGCATTGCTAGCTCGCTGGAGGGAGATGGTACCACATTTGCACACGCAAGTCACCGAATTCCCGTAAAATCCAGGAAGGAGGCAATGAGCTCTGACGCCACGCTCAATCGCATCCGAGATGTGTTCGATCGAGTTAAGCTCTGGTGAGCTGGGGGTCCAGCACATCAATTGTAACTCACCACAGTGTTCCTCGAACCACTCCATCACATTTCTGACCTTCCGACATCGTGCATTATCTTGTTGAAAAGTGCCACTGCCGCTGGAAAACATAATCGTCATGAAGGGGTGTAAGTGGTCTGCGATAAACGATACCCTTTGGCCATCATGGTGTCCTGCACGAGCTCCACTGGACTCATGGATGCCAAGTTGAATGTTCCCTAAAGCATAATGGGGCCACCGCCAGCATGTCTCCGACCTGCAGGACAGGTGTCAAGGAGCTGTTCCCTTGGAAGACGACAGATTCGTGCCCGCCCATCGGCATGATGAAGAAGGTATCAGGATTCATCATATTACACAATAGTCTGCCTCTGCGCCGACGTCCAGTGCCGACGGTCACGTGTCCATTTCAGTCGGAGTTGCAGATTTCGCGACGTTAACATTGACATACGGATGAGTCGTCGGCAGGGGAGGCCCATCATTAGGAGTGTTCGGTGCACTGTTTGTTCACACACGCTTGTACTCTGCCCATCACTTTAGTCTGATATTAATACCTCCACAGTTCGCCGCCTGTTCTGTTTTACCCGAATGCCCAGACTACGACGTCCGACATCTGTAATGAGGCTCACTGGGATTAGCTGTAGCGTTCGTGTGTCTGACTAGCAGTGATTCCTCGCCAGGTGAAGCTGCTATGGCCCTGATGTGTTTATGTCGATTGTAGGCCGATGATCACAATATTCTGGCTCATCAGCGTATGTCACTTTTAAAATTAAAAGTCAGTATATTAAAAGAGTAGCATAAGCTTTCGCATGCGAAACCACCCCACAGCGAGAAACAGGAAAAGCAGAGCCACCACTTGCAGGAATGCATGAATACGCGCAAGGCCCCACAGCGCGGAACACAACACCCAGCGCCGGCGTGAACGTGTTAAGCTGCACTTCATTCGTAATTTGTTTGCGAGTGATATGCCTTACTTTCTCAATGTCCCTTTTGCGCAACCAAGAGCATGCAGCTCTGTACCTGATGACTTTATCGGCAGGATATACTTCCAAAATTACTGAGAATGCTTTTACTGCTGGTGTACCATATGATACCGGAGATCTATGAAGTACATTTCGGAATATGCATTCCCACGCTGGTAGTGCAGCTCCTGCGTCCACACGCTTCCTGCGAATCCAACACTGCCAAGAAAGATGACACGATCATACACTCTCACTGTTAACGGCAGTTATTTATAAGTCATGTTTCCAACTCGTGCGAGCTTGTTCATGATTTTGTAAGGTTTCCCGGCGAAATTACTAAGGTGAACGCAGTAATTTCTTTTCTCGTCTACTTAAACTCCTAAATATCAGCAAACTTAACATCTGCGAATGCAAGTTCCTCCTAATTTGAGAGTAGAATTTCTAGTTCGAGAGAATTTACCCTCTAGCAAAAAAATGGCTCTGAGCACTATGGGACTCAACTGCTGAGGTCATTAGTCCCCTAGAACTTAGAACTAGTTAAACCTAACTAACCTAAGGACATCACAAACATCCACGCCCGAGGCAGGATTCGAACCTGCGACCGTAGCGGTCTTGCGGTTCCAGACTGCAGCGCCTTTAACCGCACGGCCACTTCGGCCGCCTTACCCTCTAGTAGTATAAAAGTTGTATTGTGGGCAGATATTGTTTAGGTTGTCGTTAATGCATCATTGCTCCACCATTTTTATTTATCATCATAAGCGGTGGCCCTATCAAACTTCTTTACGGTACACTGGAAGCTATCCTCGTTTCTTATGATGCTTCCCTGTTATTAACAACATAATAAGTTCTGTCCTGTAGGATATTTTCAGTTCAACCACATATCTGTTTTATTATTCGGTATAGACATATCTTGTTCACAACGAAAACAATGTCTATTAGTATAACTTAAGCGTAAATCACAGCTGGTTTGCTTACGCGTTCGGGATAAAAATAAAACTCAGTTTCCAAGGACATTTTGCTGCCCAAGTTCAGGTGCTTTCAACGTCACAGCTTTTTAACCTAGTGTGGTAATTAGGTACTGGTATAAATACAGGTCTCTAAACTTCTGAGCCAGCCGTCGTGGCCGAGCGGTTCTAGGCGCTTCAGTCCCGAACCGCGCTGCTGCTGCGGTCGCAAGTTCGAATCCTGTCTCGGGCATGGATGCGTGTGATGTCCCTAGGTCAGTTAGGTTTAAGTAGTTCTAAGTCTAGGGGACTGATGACCTCAGATGTTAAGTCCCATAGTGCTTAGAGCCATTTGAACCAATTTTTCTAAACTTTATAGGGGTCAGTCCTCTTTAATATACTAATCAGATATTGCGGCGTAGACTGAGGTGAGAAAAGTCATGGGATACCTACAAATACGACGTCGGACCTCCTTTTGCCCGGCATAGTGCAGCAACTCGACGTGGCATGGACTCAACAAGTCATTGGAAGTCCGCTGCAGAAATACTGTGTCATGCTCCCTCCACAGCGGTTTATAATTGCGAAAATGTTGACAGTGCAGGATGTTGTGCACGAACTGATCTCTCGATTACGTCCCATGAATGTTCGATGAGATTGATGTCGGGGTGATCTGGATGGCCAAACCGTTCGCTCGAACTGTCCAGAATGTTTTTCAAACCAGTCGAGAACAGTTGTGCCCTGGTGACAGGGAGCATTGTCATCCATATAAATTCCGTCGTTGTTTGGGAACATGAAGTCCATGAATCGCTGCTAATGGTCTCCAAGTAGCCGAACATTACCATTTCCAGTCCATGATCGGTTCAGTTGGACCAGAGGACACAATAAACTGCATGTAAACACAGCCCACATCATTATGGAGCCACCACCAACTTGCACAGTGCCATGTTGACAACTTGGGTCCTTAGCTTTGTTGGATCTGCGCCACGCTCCAAGCGTTCATCAGCTCTATCAACTGAAACTGGGACTCATCTGATCAGAGATTCTTAATTTCCGTTGCGTGGTCACTATCACGTCTGAAATTTTTCATCCGAATCACCTGAGAACAAATGACAGTTCCGCCAATTCACTGCCCCTTTATACCTCGTGTGCACGACAGTACCACCATCTCCATACGCGCATATCGTTGTCCCATCTTAATGTATATTAATATTATTGTACTTATTTTTATCTTTTCTTTCGTTCAGTCATCACATACATAAATACTTACGAGCTAAATCATTATGAAGACTGTCTACTGAAAGACTAGCCGGCCGAAGTGGCCGTGCGGTTAAAGGCGCTGCAGTCTGGAACCGCAAGACCGCTACGGTCGCAGGTTCGAATCCTGCCTCGGGCATGGATGTTTGTGATGTCCTTAGGTTAGTTAGGTTTAACTAGTTCTAAGTTCTAGGGGACTAATGACCTCAGCAGTTGAGTCCCATAGTGCTCAGAGCCATTTGAACCATTTTTGAAAGACTGACACCCGCTTGGTTGCGTTGCGGGTACATGGCACGTGAAGATAAGTACACACTGATCAGATATATGACTACGACCAACGACCTGCTATCGATATAAACCCATCCAGGCGATAGCACCGTCACCAGTCGAGGAAAGAACGCTATTATGACTCACGAACAGTGCATATAGTATCAATGCGCGTCTGTCCTTGTAGAGATTAGAAAATGTGCGTGATCTATCTGAGTTTGAACGAGAGCAGATTGTGACTCTTCGAGGAGTGCTCAGGTGAGTGTTTTTAAGAGTGGCGAACCAAGGTGAAATCACTTTCAGACGTTGTGGGGTTGGGCGAGCTGTTCTAGGCGCTTCAGTCTGGAACCGCGCTGCTGCTACGGCCGCAGGTTCAAATCCTGCCTCGGGTATGGATGTGTGTGATGTCCTTAGCTTAGTTAGGTTTAAGTATTTGTAAGTCAAGGGGACTGATTACCTCAGATGTTAAGTCCCATAGTGCTTAGAGCCATTTGAACCATTTTTGGGCGGGCACCCCTCATTACACATGTCGGACGTCGTAAGTTGGGCAGGCTGATAAAACAGGACAGGTGGCGAACTGTGGCGGAACTAACATCAGCCTTTAATGCTGGGCACGTGACCCTCGGCACTGGACGTTGGCGCAGTGGCAGAGTGTTGTATAGTCTGATGAATCCCGATACCTCCTTCATCATGCCGATGGAAGGGTACAAGTCCGTCGTCTCCCACGGGAACAGTTCCTTGGCACCTGTACTGTGAGTTGGAGACAAGCTGGCGACGGCTCTGTTACGCTCTGGGGAACATTCAAGTGGGCATCCATGGGTCCAGTGGAGCTCGCGTAAGGCACCATGCCGACCAAGGGGTATCGTACACTGGTTGCAGACCACGGAAACCCATTCATGACGGCAGTGGCACTTTTTAACAAAATAATGCGTCATGTAACAGGGCCAGTAGTGTGATGAAGTGGTTCTAGGAACACAGTGGCGAATTCCAATCGGTGTTCTGGCCCCACAACTTGGCAGATCTTAACCCGATCGAACACATCTGTGATCTGATTAAACGTGGCGTCGGAGCTGTTCGGCCCCTCCCCGGAATTTACTGGAATTCGGTGACTTGTGCTTACAGATGTGGTGCCAACTCCTTCCAGCGACCTAACAAGGCCTTACTAAGTCCTTTCCACGACGCGTCGCTGCTGTTATCCGTGCTAAATGCGGTCTTACCGGCTATTAGGTAGGTGGTCATAATGTTCTGCCCGATCGGTGTATAGGCGGAGCAGAAACGAACAGTAGATCATTCTGGCAGCGATACGGGCCCCAGATGGTGAAATCGACTGACTTAATCGACATTCACATCGGGAAGACTATTATGGCCTCGCGCCTGGAGTCCAGTGTCTTGGAAAAGACTAAGTTGGTCGGCTGTTCGATTGCTGCTACTGTGAGCATCTATAGAAAGCGGCTGAAGGACAGTGAAACCATGAGTAGGAAACAAGTTGTTAGATGGCCATGCCTGATAATAGATCGTGGACGTCAGAGGCTTGCTTGCCGAACCAGTTAAGCAGGATAGGCAACGATCTGCGGCAGACCTTAAGACATTGTATGACGTTACTGCATAAGTTCGTTGCTTTTTCCCATAAATGTAATAAACACAACAGAGATTTTAGTCATCTATTATATATTCTGCTTCATTATTTACAACAGTTTGCCACCGCTTGAGTAACTTTTTGATTCCACGACCGCAGAAATAACGTGGTTTTGCGGCGAATAACTCGTCGAGCCATGTTCGGAGAGCATTTTCATCTGGAATGGAAGTTCCTTAATGGTTGCTCGATAAAGAGCGGAAAAGGTACCAATATGAGGACGCAAGATGAGATGAATAAGTTGGGTGCGGAGTGACTTTCGTACCCACCTCCTGTACAGTTTTTTGTCAGTCTAGCAGAGTGCGGGAGAACGTGAACGTGGAGCAGCACCACTTCACGCAGCCTTCCTGTTTGTTGCTCTTGGACTGAGCCTGAAAGTCGTCTCAGTTGCTGACAATAAATTTCAGCATTGATGATTACACCTCGGGGAAGCAATTCGTAGTACACCAAACCGTCGCTGTTCCACCAGATGGGTAACATTATCTTTAGTGGATGCGAGCAGATCTTTGGACGGATGTTGCTGCTTTGTTTGGGCTCAACCATTCTTTTCTTTAGACATAAAGACACTATTTTTCGTTACCAGTAACAATACAGGATATAAATGGTCGGTGTTGTTCATCTGCTAATTTTTAATGACGAGCAAGCAGAGATGCACATGTGGCCACACACTGATTTTTGTGATTTTGGGTAGAACAGGTGGTCCACATGCCCCGATTGTTGAACCTTCCGCATTGCATGCAAACGTCGCACGATGATGGAATGATAACAGCTCATCACGTTTGCCAGTTCTCTAGTACTCTGGCGTGAACCATTGTGGATTAATAAGTTTAAACGAGCCCCATCGAACCCCAAAGGTTTTCCCGAACATGGAGAGACACTAATGTCAAAAGGTTTAACCTTAAAACGAGAAAACCATTGTCTTGCCATGCTCTGTCCAGTGGCATTATCCCTATACACGGTGCAAATGTTTATGTCTATCTCTGCTGCTGTCACCCCTGTATTGAACTCAAATAGAAGAATATGTCGGAAATGTTACGATTTCTCCACTTGGCACTCCATTTCCTAGCATCCACAGCTCCACTCATTATCTCCAGATGTCAAAATGACAATACGTAAATTCGAACAGCAACCATGAACTACAAATAATAAACGAAAATCGGTAAATAAACTCACAGAAACCATGCAAAAGGAAAACGCTACGAACTCATGCAATAACCTAACACAACGCTCGTGCAGGCACAAATGTTTCGGAGCCCACCGTTTTGCGTATATTGTTGAATATGTGGTTCGCTGCAGATGACTCCTACGTGTTCCCATGACAACCCAACGACTTCGTTAGTTACGACTGCAGTGGCCACGGCATTATCGAGACAGAGCGCGAATCTACTATGTAAACTTGGTGCCTGGAGAGATGAATCACGTTTCTTGGCGCACCAGGTCGATAGCTGTCATCCTGGCGAACGACTACTCGAAACAGCCACTGCACCACTAACGCAGATACTGTCGTGCTATGGGACACGTTTACCTGGTTTACTGGGTTTCCATGGGACCTATGATAGTAATCTAAGGTACCATGACCGTTGGTGCCTAAGGGAACATTACTTTGGAGTACCTGCATCCCTTCTTGATTCATGTCTTCCCCGGCGTCGAAAGCATCTTGCACCATTATAACTGCCCGTGTCACAAGGCTAGAAACGTGCTACAGTAGTTTGAGGATCATGATAGTAGATTTACTTCGATATCTTAGGCTCCAGATCCGCCTGATCTGATCCATTTGGAACAAGCTTGGGACTATCGGGCGTCAGCTCCCGCTATTTACAGGAATCACGTGACCTGAGGGTAGACATCTGATGCCACATATCTGTGGACAATTATGAAGGATTGCTGCTATAACGCATTCCGAACGTAGACCAACAGGCTGTTAGGCACGCTTTCGTACTGTTTTGGCTCATAGTGTATGTGAAAATTACTATCATGTTTTTTCATCCTATATAGAGGACGTAATCAATAACAGCACACCTAAATTTGAAACTCATTACCCATGCGGTACGACCTAGCAATCACCACAGTACAGGACAGCGATGCTATCCCGAACCAGACACCGTATTTCCTTAAACAAATCAAAATTGGTTCAAATGGCTCTGAGCTCTATGTGAATTAACAGCTGAGGTTATCAGTCCCCTAGAACTTAGAACTACTTAAACCTAACTAACCTAAGGACATCACACACATCCATGCCCGAGGCAGGATTTGAATCTGCGACCGTAGCGGTCGCGCGGTTCCAGACTGAATCGCCTAGAACCGCTCGGCCACACTGGCCGGCTATACAAATTACTGTTGGTTATTCTGTTGAGAAGATATGGTACCTGCCTGAAGCCACGTGCCTTGTAGCGCAATGATGAACTGTATGAAACATACCAAGAGCATACTCGTCGCATCCAGAGAGCCCCCGTTGCACCCAGTGCTTGTAGCCAGCTTTGGTTTGCATGAAAGGCAAGCTGCGCGACCCTTACCTTATACAGCTGCCATCTTCCCAATCATCCAGATGGCTCTCATCGCGGGACAGAGCCGCCCGGGAAGTACTGGCTGAACTGTGGACACGATGTTCTGGTGGCTGTGGTCCACCCTGGTCCTCTGACGACTGAAAGTTTCTCGAGTCTGGATCCATCTTTAGGCCGCTTCCAGTAAGACTGTAACGATACCAAGCACATCAGAATTGTTTCATAGTTTTTATATTTTTTGATAGAGCTTATTTACACATAGTTTTAATCCATAAATCCTTAAACCATCTTTCATAAATTATTTATAACGATATACAAAATTGTATCTCACACTGTAGTTATAAAACAATTTTGTACCCAGTTATGAGCAATTTAGTTAGAGGTAAGTGCTGGGCTGGGGAAAGAGCACCCCTGTCCTAACAGCGAATTGAATATATCGGCGAGTTATGCGGGTGAGATGCTTTCAGGCCTTGCATTTGCCCTTTAACATGATTGTGAAGCGCCGCCAGTATCAGCGTATCTCACTGCGGACAGGTCCTGGGTGCCCGACGAACAAAATACCCAGTCCCAGAAGCAATCCAGATACTGGACCACCACTTCAAGGGTGTCTCGTGAGCATCTCGACGACTTAATCACAGGGGTCGCCGTCCACTATCATGGATTGTAACGTCGAATATACAGGTCACATTGTAGTAATTCAATCATGAATCCAATTTCAACAACGGTTGCTACTAAACCAAATCATCCATACGATATCGCGTTTTGTAACTACAGATGTAGCAGATTCCCCAAGAGGAACGGTCAAAATTCAAGGATATGACAAGAACGATCATTAGAAGCAAACACTGTAGTAAACATTGGCTCTAAATTGCATAGTTTGACAACTATGAGTACTTTTTCATCTTCGATACTATGAAAAAAATCTCTTCTACTGCAAGCACTTTGCTTTCCATATTTCAAGATGTGGTAGCATGAACCGAAACAAGGGCCGGCCGGAGTGGCCGTGCGGTTCTAGGCTCTACAGTCTGGAGCCGAGCGACCGCTACGGTCGCAGGTTCGAATCCTGCCTCGGGCATGGATGTGTGTGATGTCCTTAGGATAGTTAGGTTTAATTAGTTCTAAGTTCTAGGCGACTGATGACCTCAGAAGTTAAGTCGCATAGTGCTCAGAGCCATTTGAACCGAAACAAGGAAAAAGGTCTAGTAAACATGTGCTGTAAAGTGCATACCTTAAGAGCTGTGAGCACTTGTTCATCATCGCTAATGCGAAACACATTTCTTCTACTGAACAAGTACTCACATCTCTTAAGGAACGCATTTTAGTGCCAGTGATTACTAGACAATTTTTCCTTGGTTTGGTCTAAGCTACCTACAAGATATTTCTTTGACAGTATCGAAGATGAGCAAGTGCTTATAGCTGTTAAGGTATGTATGTTAGAGCCCGTGTTTACTAGAATTTTTTGCTTCGAATAATCGTTCCTGTCATTACCCAAATACTATCCACTCGCCCTGGGACGCCCTGTGGGTGCCACGTTGCATTAATTCAATTACCAATCCAATGTCAACAACTGTTGGTCAGTCATACTGTCCACATCATAATGCAGATTGTAACTACAGCTATACAGGTCACATTGCAATAATTCAAGCAATAATCCAATGTCAAAATCAACTGATAATTAGCTATTCCATCCATGTCACTTCACAGATTGTACCTTACGATATGTGGGTCTCATTCTAGTAACGCAATCACCAATCACATGTAAACAACAAATGGTGATCAGCCATTCTATTCACAATATAATACGAATTGTAAAATTGAACTTACATGTCAGTTTGCGGCGTTTCAATCTTCAATGAAATGTCAACGATAACTGATAACCAGCCATACCATAAATAAAATTCTATGAACTGTAACTGCAGGTAAAGGAAGACAGAGATTTGGATATATCCATCAAATAATTGAGGACGTAAGTTGCTATTGCTACTCTGAGATGAAAAGTTTGGCACAGCAGAGAAATTCGTAGTGAGCCGCATCAAACCAAACAAAAGAAGACTGATGACTCAAAAAAAGAATCTACAGGTGACATTCAACTAATTCAGTCCCCAGTCTAACATCAACAACAACTGGTAATCAGCCATACAATCCATATATTGTGGATCTACGAATACCCACAGATATATGGGTCAGATCGCAGCAATTCAATCACCAGTCCATTGTCAACAACAATTGGTGATCTGCCATACCGCCGATACTACAGTAACAGAAAAAAATCGCACCACTAAGATGGAGTTGTGCGACCTAAACGGAAGTTGGTAGGCGTATTTTTATATCTCAAAGATAATGTCTATTCAAATTTCTCGCCAGTCGAATATGAGTGGTTCTAGTAACGTCACTATGAGGATGCAAATCAAGTTTGCTTTAAAACACGCAGTAACGGTCGTGCCCGTTAGCTACCTTTGAGATTAAAGGAGATGAGTTGATGTTAGTCAAGAATGCGTTTAAAGCGACAGAAACGCCTTTAGCAACACCTTACTGATTTTTAACGAGCCCCTGTAATAGGGCTACGAGAAGCTTGATATTGCTTTTGCAATATTTCAGAAAGACTTGGCAAGAATGTAGCCACTGCACATGACTGCTGGTAGCGGTGGTCACGAGAATGTACCCTCACAAGAAGACCGGTCTCCGGAAGGCCACACGACACTACCAAAAGGGAAGACCATTATGTTCGGCGTATAGCTCTGGCGCATCGTACTGCACCTGCAGCAGCAATTTGAGCAGCATTTGGCACCATAGTGACACAACGGACAGTTATGAATCAGTTACTTCAAGGACAGCTCGCAATCAGACGCCCTATATCGTGCATTCCATTGACCCCAAACCACCGCTGTTTGCGACTCCAGTGGTGTACAGCGAGAGCTCATTGTATGGCAGGCTGAAGGTCTGTTGTGTTTTCTGATGAAAGCGGGGTCTTCCCCAGGGCCAGTGATGTTGGTTAGAAAGAGGCCAGTTGAGAGTCTGCAACCAAACTGTATGCGTGCTAGTCGCACTGCACCTACACCTGGAGCTCATGTCTGGGATGCGATTTCGCGTGACAGCAGGAGCAGTCAAATGGTTATTCCACGCAGCGTGACTGCTAATTTGTATGTCAATCTGGTGATTCGACCTGTTCAGCTGTCATTCATGAACGCCATTCCAGGGGGTATTTTCCAATAGGATAACGCTCGGTCACATCGCTGTTGTAACCCAATATGCTCTACAGAATGACGACATGTTCCATTCGGCTAATCAATCAACAGATCTGTCTCCAATCGAGTACGTATGGGACATCAGCGGACGACACTCCAGCGTCATCCACAAACAGCATTACCCATCCCTGTCTTGAGCGATCAAGTGCAACAGGTATGGAACTCCTTCGCACAAACTCATATGCGGCACCTTTACAACACAATGCATGCACGTTTGCATGCTTGCAGGGTTTATACCTATTTTTAATATACCAGCATTTCACATTAGCAATAACTTATCTCGCGCTTACATTAACGGTGGACCTAGGGATGTTTAGGAGTGTGGAAATCTCGCGTACAGACGTATGACAGCCGGCCAGGGTGGCCGAGCGGTTCTAGGCGCTACAGTCTGGAACTGCGCGACCGCTCCCGTCGCAAGTTCGAATCCTGCCTCGGGCATGGATGCGTGTGATGTCCTTAGGTTAGTTAGGTTTAATTCGTTCTAAGTTCTAGGGGACTGATGACCTTAGAAGTTAAGTCCGATAGTGCTCAGAGCCATTTTTGAACGTATGACACAAGTGACACCCAGTCCCCTGACCCCGAAGGTCGTGAGTTCCGCGGAGCCTCCCATTCTGCTCTCCCACGATGTCTGATAGCTACTGAGGTAGCTGATATGGAGTACCTGGCAGTAGGTGGCAGCACAATGCACCTAATATGAGAAACGTATTTTTTGGGAGTGTCCGGATACTTTTGATCACATAGTGTACGCCTGCCATCTTCTCTCGCCAGTGAACGATTCAGGGACCTATATTTCGATCAAGTACATCATAAAATAGTTCACGAATGAACGGACGGATCTCAGTGTCCAACAGCAAAATATTTCGGCAAGTGGCCCCGTTGCCTTCACAGTCGTGATGTGAGTTCATCGGCGTACCTGATAAGGGCAAAGCAGACGCTTGCGGAAATATTTTGCCCATTAGACACTGAGATCCGACCGTTCATTCGTGAATTACTTCGTCATGAACAACACAGAGAGAACCTGAAGATTAACAACATTTTGTTTCCCTACACAACCCTGTCGGCGTTCCGTTCATTCACCTCGCCAAAGCCTCTCCCAGATCATCCGACATAAATCTTACTGAGCGCATCTCTGATGCAATGTAGCATCTTGGACACATCTCCAACAAATCTCTGTAAGTCCTAGGTAACGGCTGACTCGTTGCGGATAAAGATTTTTCTCTAGTGTTTCGAGTTTCGTGTTGTCCATGCCACAACACACCGCCCCTGTCAATACGATGTAGAGTTGGAGGTTATGTCTTAAAGATTAAAGACTGTAGTAGATAGCCAGACTGCGGAAGAATTTAAGCTTGTGATTTTAAAGCAGCTGTAGTTCAGAAGCGAAGAAGATGAAGCAGTAATAATGTACACACTCGGTGACGTTTAGCGGAAAGCGATCATTCAAACGAGAATGAATTCGTTCAGGAACACTCCAAGTGAAACCACTGCTCAAAATATAACAGCTTCCATAAAATTAGTAGGTACCGTGTTAAATAACATTCTGACCCATTTTCAAGAGAAACTCATCAGAACGAGACGAATCAGTATGGATTGTATGTCACAAGACTTTTAGAAATTATATGTTTGGAAAGGAGGACATTTCTCTTCCAAAGGGAAGGAAATCATTTAGGCGATATGGATAAATTAATTACCAACGCAGTTTCTTTACGATGATAAGAAATGAATCCATAGATTAAAATGGAGGATATCGAGCACCAGAACATGATGGTAAAAAATGAACGGAAACCAGTAATAATTTAGAAAGAAGTTCAGTCTAGATACGGTAATCTCCAACTACCGCAAATTAATTTGTTAGATCACGAAGCTGTGGAAGAGGACAAATAATACTTAATGTACGCAGATAGTTACAGGAAAAAGAAAATGGTACAGCAATTGTTAGAGATGTTTGTGGAAGGGTTAGAAAGTTAAGCTGTTACAGATTCTGGTAGAGGATCCAGTTTCAGTTCATTGTTTGTGTGGTTGAAAGACGAGAGGAAGAGTCCAAAATTACCAGTACAATGAATAACAATAATGGCCCCGTCAGAAGCCAAAATTTACCACTCAGGGCTCAGATTTTCTTGTAAATCCATGTAGGTGAAGCTCGTTTACAAGAATATTGAGGCAGCATCGCCTGCATTTGACATCACTAGGCGGGAAATCCTCTCATTGGTTACATTGTAACGCCAGCAAAATAGCAACCAGAATACGCACAGAAGAGTATGGTCTCACAACTGCTTCGCCACTTACGCACTTCATGGTGTTAGAAATGCATTGCAATCATTGCAATTAGCGTAACCCATCAGAGGTCATGTTGGTCCTCGAATAACCAGTCAGAGGACAAGAAACGACAGTACAAACACATGACGTGTGAGACCGCTGTATCATATTTCTTAACCCAATCAGAGATGATACCACAAATGAATAACATGTTGCTATCATTTCATGTCAGAGAGATGGGACAGAGGGGCATACTGTTACTGGAACAGTAAGAATCTCAGAAGCGATACTACAAACGGATGATAAATGTAGTAAATATTGCAATTCGATGACAGAGTCAGAGACAATATGAAAAACTCCTCAAATTTGGACGTAGACCTCACTCTACCTGTTTGTGACCCTGACCGATATTGGGCTTACTGTGTGTTTGCGAGGTAAAATATACATTACGTGATAGAGGGAGACGAATATAGTGTCATGGAGCTAATTGTAAATCGTACCTCTTGCTAAGAGCTAAGAGATTGCGTGTTGAAACGTGCTCCAAACGCTCAGCTCCGCTTCCAAATACACAGTAGCGCATGGACGTTGACGTGGACACATCACGCTCGGGAATGCCGATTAGCGTCTACCCAGTAGTCGCATTTCCGTTCCTTTGGAAGGCGAGACAAAGATGCTGCAGTAACCAACTGCATCAGCTCGTGACCGTACGCAGAGCAGCATTTAGCTTCTATCCGGAGCCCACCACAAGCGGATATTGTTGCTACGTCTAAGTGCCTGATCACTTGGAAAGACATACTGCCTCACACCCGTCAGTATTAACATTCAGTCTCTGCTGAGTACTGTAACGCACAGAAATAATTAGATCACCTACTTGTATCTCCAAACGCAGTAGATTCTCAGTTTAATATCATCGAAGTTAAGATGTTTTAACGTTAGTAAATATGAAGTGTTCAGTTTTGTATATAGTACAGAAACTCAGTCTTATTTTCATAATATCGCTTGCTGAACGGGCAACGGCCTTGCCGCAGTGGATACACCGTTTCCCGTCAGATCACCGAAGTTAAGCGCTGTCGGGTGTGGCCGGCACTTGGATGGGTGATCATCCGGGTCGCCATGCGCTGTTGCCGTTTCTCGGGGTGCATTCAGCCTCGTGATGCCAATTGGGGAGTTAATAGACCGAATAGTAGCGGCTCCGGTCACAGAAAACCGTCGTAACGACCGGGAGAGCAGTGTGCTGACCACACTCCCCTCCTATCCGCGTCCTCAGTTGAGGATGACATGGCCATCGGGTAGTCCCGATGGGTCACTTGTGGCCTGAAGACGGAGTGTGCTCTTGCTGAACAATCACACGTAACTATGGACATTTCGCACCGATTTGAAGAGTAAATATTTCAATAGCCAATCTGTAACAAGCGACTAAAATGGAAGTTTTGTATATGTATACTAATTGCTTTCATCATTGTTTTATTCTGGCAATAAAGGAATATCAAGGAGTAATTTGATGTAGTTATATAAACTTCATTAGAAACAAAAAGTTCACACCCTGAATTGTCACAGAAGTCTGCATAATAGAATTCATCCAGGGATAACTGTAACGGTTATATTAGTACTATGGTTCTTATTGAAGTGAAGAAACACGCATGGCTATTGTCCAGAAAAGATATTTATCACATCAGGGAGTCTGTTAATTCAGAGGTGCAATAATGTAGATCCGCTATTACCTGAGCATTCATAAATAGTCTGCACGGATGTGCCGCCGGATGATGTCCGACATCATGAGGTAGTTGAAAATTGCTGGTGGCTAGGTCCGACTGACGGTGTCCGCACGTCGACGCCCCTGTATATAGAACACGCGCATGAAGAACGCGCGTGCGCGGAAATCACGCATGCGCAATGATTTGCACATAGATGGCGTCATACTCAAACGCCCTCTGCCGAAAATCGCAGACCGGCCCACCTGCTTGTGCGCTGTACGCTGTTTACTAACAGTGCGGCCATACGTTACTCACTAAAGAACCGAACCAGATCTATGTTATGATGCGTCTGTTATCGAAAAACTTTGATTTTCTCGTCATGATTTAATAGCAGCCAATGCAGGGTTCCAGGCTGTGCTCAGTTGAAATCCCACATCCCTGTTGATGGTATTATCAGCTGTACGGATATGTATTGCTTCCTTAATGACGCAATCCCAGAAAGATACCGGGGACAAAACTTCCGTCTTTTCATAAATCATGCGATGTCCTGTATTCAGTGTTCTGCAATTGCAGACTTCTCCGGTTGGTGTAGGCGTGTATGACGCTGATATTCATCGCAGCGTTCTTGTACTGTGCGACATGTCTGACCTATGTATGCCGCCCCACATTGACAAGGAATCTTATACACACCACGTTTCCTCAGGCCGAGATCATCCTTTACCGAACCCAATAGGTTCCTCAGTTTTGCAATTGTTCGAAAAACTTACATAATGTCATATCTTCCGATGACTCATCCGATTCTTGACGACATGGCACCAAAATACGGCAAGAAGGCCGAATTGGTGGGTGTCTTCGTACCTTCATTCTGCTCCATATCTTGAACTGGCTTGGGCCTGATGCAGTACGTATTTGCCTCTCAGAATAACCGTTTTTTCGGAACACAGTTCAAATGTTGTATCTCACTCGACAGGCTTTTACGATCAGATACCACATGCGCTCTGTGAAGTAACGTACGTAACGCATTGTGGAGGGTGATGGCAACTTGTGGACTGCAAATATAGATCTGTATGCGTTGGCTTGCGTTAGACGCACTGTCCCAAGGTCCCATTTGCTTTCCTTCGTACCAAAACATCAAGAAAAGATAAAGTACCATCTTTTTCCATTTCCATTGTGAAGTTTATATTCGGATGGAGCAAATTTAAATGCTGAAGAAACGTAGGTAGCGTATCAAGTCTATGCGGCCACACCACAAATGTATCATCCACCTACCGCAAAAAACAAGAGGGTTAGTGAGTGGCTGACTGTAGTATTTTTCTTCAAAGTCCTCCATAAAATAATTGGCCACCACGGGAGACAGAGGGCGTCTCATGGTGACACCATCCACTTGTTCAAAATATTGATCAAGAAATAAGAAGTATGTTTAAGTAAGCACATCTTTAAATAATACCACTATTTCCTCCTCAAACTTGTTGCAAATGAGCTTTAAAGAGTCCTGCAGGGCACCTTTGTAAAGAAAAAACATCAAAACTTACTAAGGAATCCGCTCATTGCAACCTAAGAGTTTTCAGGCAACCTATGAAATCTTCAGAGTTTCGCATATAATGGTCGCAGTTGCTAGGGGAGGTCCCAATAGTTATGTCAGATACTCGTATTTAGTAGGTACTCCTGTCTTCCCAGAATGAGATTTTCACTCTGCAGCGGAGTGTGCGCTGATATGAAACTTCCTGCCAGATTAAAACTGTGTGCCGGACCAAGACTCGAACTCGGGACCTTTGCCTTTCGCGGGCAAGTGCTCTGTCATCTGAGCTACCCAAGCACGACTCACGCCCCGTCCTCACAGCTTTACTTCTGCCAGTACCTCGTCTCCTACCTTCCAAACTTTACAGAAGCTCTCCTGCGAACCTTGCAGAACTAGTACTCCTGAAAGAAGGGATATTGCGGAGACATGGCTTAGCCACCGCCTGGGGGATGTTTCCAGAATGAGATTTTCACCTTGCAGCGGAGTGTGCGCTGATATTAAACTTTCTGGCAGATTAAAACTGTGTGCCAGACCGAGACTCAAACTCGGAACCTTTGTCTTTCGCCACTTGAGCACTTGCATGCGGAAGGCAAAGGTCCCGAGTTCGGGTCTCGGTCAGGCACACAGTTTTACTCCTAAGTTACTTACAATGGGTTGGAGAGGCACCCCATTTTTATGAATCTTGGGTACGCCATAGAGTCTATGAGGAACTGCAGCCTGTTGATGCAAACCCTTGGTGTCTTGCGCTGGAATCGAGCTCTTCCTGATGAGTTCCAAAGTCTTTCTCTGGGTGCTACCCGTCGGATCACCTTACAGGTTACTGTATGCAGGATCGTCGAGCCGTTTGTATATCTTGCTGTTATATTCTGTGCGTGAGAGAAGCACAGTAGCATTTAGTTTGTCAACAGGTAAGTTGACGATGTCTTGGTCTCCTCTCAATTCTCGTAGAGCATTTCTCTCAGCTGAGATGATGTTAATGTTGGACTTCTTAGGTGGGGCTAGAGTCAAGATGCGGCATGTGTCACGCCTAATCTCTTAAACAGTATTCTTAGGAAGTTTCGAAACAGCCTCTTCTATTCCACTAATCACATCTCGGATGGGAATGGTCCCCGGTGTAGGTGAAAAATTCAAATCCTACACTAGAACCAAAACTGCAGCGTCGTCCAAAGTTTTCTCCGTGAGATTAAACACGGTACGTCTTTTTGGCATATCTTCTTGCGTTTGGGCTTTGGATTGATTGTATTTTGTCATTTGACGAACCTTAGTTTCTCGTTCAGTCCATCAACCAGCGCCCCAGTGGCGCTATCTATCCAGTTCCAGGATACCGCTGAAAGGTTCGCTGAAATCTTCAGACGGAGTGAAAGTAATTGTTTGGACACCACGCACGATTCCTGGGCGGCTTTTGTGGCCGAGCGGTTCTAGGCGCTTCAGTCCGGAACCGCACTGCTGCTACCGTCGCAGGTTCGAATCCTGCCTCGGGCATGGATGTGTGTGATGTCCTTAGGTTAGTTAGGTTTAAGTAGTTCTGAGTCTAGCGGACTGATGACCTCAGATGTTAAATCCCATAGTGTTTAGAGCCATTTGAACCATTTGAACGATTCCTGGCGCGCATAGCGCACTCCTTCTCTCACACGTGCCGCATTCGTCCGTCGTTTAATTCGAATGGCAGACGCAGAGTTTATATAACGTTTAAATTTAGCAAACGTAAGAATGGTTTGCTTGTCGCGACATCTCATCAAAAGTGCAAGGGTGCTTAACAATCTATCTCTCTTGAGACGTAACTTGCCAAACTCACGAATGATCTTCGCCATCTCCTGTGACTCTTCAAGCTTTCCCTCCGGATATGTTGTAAATAGTCTTCTAGTCTTCCCCAGTTTGCCGCCGAATGACATTGCGCAAATGTCAGAGTATTTCCTAGGAGCAACTGTCCGACATCTTCAGGTGGTTGAACCTTGCTGGTGGCTAGATACGACTGACGGTATTCGCACGTCGACGTCCCTGCACATAGAACACCCACGCGAAGAATGCGCAGGTGCGGAAATCACCCATGCTTAATTATTTGCAAGTAGATGGCGCCATACTGAAACCAGCAATATACCATCAGTCATACCTAGCCACCAGCAAGGTTTAACCACCTGAAGATATCGAACAGTTGCTGGCCGTAGTGGCCGAGCGGTTCTAGGCACTACAGTCTGGAACCGCGCGACCGCTACGGTCGCTGGCTCGAATCCTGCCTCGGACGTGGATATGCGTGTTGTCCTTAAGTTAGTTAGGTTTAAGTAGTTCTAAGTTCTAGGGGACTGATGACCTCAGAAGTTAAGTCCCATAGTGCTCAGAGACATTTGAACCATATCGGACAGTTGCTCCTCAAGGAAATACTATGGATTTTGCACAGCGTCATCCGGCGTCAAACCCGTGAAGACTATTTACAACATATCCTCCGGGAAAGCTTGAAGAGCTATACCTGAGCTTTCGATCACCCGTCGCTACAATGCACAGTCTTTGGCTTGCCCAAGGCAATTTGGAATTTAGCAACTCCAATACATTATCCGAGGCTTCCAAGAGATACAACAAATACATGAGCTCGGGTCACTGTGTCATTGGCATTCAAAGGTTCATTATCATTGTCATTCCAGTTGAGCTGTACAGTATAGACCCCTCGCCTCATCGTTACGTAGAACTGCACAGGCATACTGTTCGTTAACCTGCATACGTGCAAGTAGACGAAGTGTTACCAACACACAGTCTACAATCGCGAAGCAAAATTATCCGAGCATTGTGAGATTGTTTTAGGTAATGTGGTAGACTATATTGCTGCTGATTTCTTTATCTCTTATGTTTATCTGCTGTGTTCCATAAGGTAATAAAGAAACACTATTTAGTTTTCACTGTACCAGTACATACGATTTATAACTTATCATGATCAAGTTACTAAAGAAAATCTTTTTTAGTAAAGCAAAGTATCCCAGATCATCATGAATTACCAGGATAACATGCACTTTCGGCTTCAGAACGGTCTGTGTCTACGTTCAGTCGACATTCATACTGAAGTAGAGGTACAGGATTACCACAAAAATATACATATGGATTAGTAGTGGTAGATATATAACAAAATCCAGTTAACAAATCATTCAGTGCCACATCTAATTCAGTGCAGTTTACAGAAGCAGAAAAATCAGGTACTAACAAGTGTGCATGTCAGCAAGTTTTACACCTTTAGATCTACAGAGTACAGAATCAAGGTAGCGAAAACATTTATGTGGGAGATGGTGTCTTAGGATTTCTTAGCTGATTTTTGATCTGTCTATTAGTGGCTCTTTCACAGAAGATATAAAAATCTTGTATTCAGTGAGATT
The DNA here is from genome assembly GCF_021461385.2 of Schistocerca piceifrons. NCBI lineage: Eukaryota > Metazoa > Arthropoda > Insecta > Orthoptera > Acrididae > Schistocerca > Schistocerca piceifrons. The sequence goes on along the minus strand of NC_060149.1, from coordinate 680,599,753 downwards.
AGAATCGAAAACCAACTCTCTCTTCTGCTTGAAGCACTTTACCACTAACCTAGATCAAAACTGCATCAAACAGCGCTCCCTTGCACCAGTGGTGGCTAAGGCGGAGCATTCGCAACGTAAATGGCGAAGTAAGCTGCAGTTTCTGTTGGAACAAACTTGCTAAACTCAAAACCATAAATTTCTTACCTCTGTATCATCCCTTAGGCGAGAATAATTTAGAATATTCAATCTAAACGACACGTAAATATCGAGTGAATTTGATTATGATGAGCTCCCATACTCCAAGGAGCGTCGGGGACGATGCGGGAGACCCGCACCGCCTACTAGGCAAGGTCCTAGTGAATTTACCAGGAAGTAAATCGACGATCTCATAGTTGTCAAACGTATTCTGGAATGGTCCCAATTCTCTATTAGACTGTGACAGGCAGAATACATTTGCTCAGCCGACGTCAGTCTTGAGCTGGCTGGCCCAGGGAAGATCGCCCTTTGCAGATGCATAGTCTCCGGCTGCATTAGCTACAAGCAGATATACCTAGTATTCGTTAATGACTTTTACTCACATTTCTGTAGCTACGATTTGTGTCTAAATGGTGGTTTTGAACAATATCCAGGTGCATCACAGTAACTCGAATATCATACATAAAGAGCAGAGAATATTATTTGGGCGTTTCTCCTCCTCAATAGCTGTGAAGATATTTTTGGTTTCTTTACCTTAAGCGAAAAGCAAACAAAAAAGGTCATCTACTGGAAGCATTCGCTTTTTTAGCATCACCAAACACTATTAAAACTATGAGTAAGTAACTTTCATTTTAATATTAAATACTTGAAAACATTAATCCCTATTAATTCTTGCATTGGGACAACATCATCTGTGAGAAGACTTTTGGCCCATTGTTCGTCCGTCCAGGTGCCATGTTGACGACTCCACTCTACACGTTCCCTTCCGTGAAGACGTCTCAGAGGTACACATACAACAGGTCTCCGACAGTGAAGTACACTCTGCCAAATCATTCCGTACAATGTTTGCTTCGGCACAACACGTCCAGTGGATGCTGAGAGGTCAGATACCAGTTGCCGTGCAGTACTAAGGCAGTACGGCCTGCCCTTACAGCCAGATAACGGTCCTCTCTTTCTGATGCCACACATAGTCAGCCGCCCCCTGGTTTTCGAGATACAGTTTTGGTCTCTAGAAACTGTCACCACATCCAAGAAACAACAGAACGATTTAAATTAAGCCATCAGGCCACATCAGTTTCCAACTGTCCTGCTTCCGTTCTTCCAATGGTCCTCCACCGCAGAGAGTCTGGTAGGCATCTTCTCTGTGCCATATTGCACCGCCTGTGACTGTGTAGGACAGCGACTGTGGATGTCAGACTACCTGGCAAACACTACCCCGTTTGGTAGGTGCACTGACGTCATCATTGGCTTGGGTGTCCGTTGACCGGAATGCCATCTTTCGGTGCAGAATGTGAACGTGCGGACATTTTATGACAATCTGTATGATTATGTCTTCAATTAGACACAGGTCGGGGAAATAACGGTTTGATGCTTTAATTTTGGACACCAGTGTAGTTGCAAGTTACGAAAGCGAATCGTGAAAGTAAGTTTTTCAATGTCCGAAAAATAGAACTCAGAAGACGCGTAGGTAATTAAACAGGAGAATCATTGCAGTGCAAGTCCGATCCCAGCTTCTGAAATCAGGAAAGGAGAAGTTGGCGTGATGAGAAGTTGAAACAAGAAATAAAAAGTAATGTGGCGAATATTTCATATTCAAGGAAAACTTTCATTCATTCTGTAACAAGCAAAGAGACGAAAATTATCGCCTAATAGTAACGATTACAATATAACTGCAGGAGATGCTTTGTCCATAACAGCTAAAAGCTCCTGATAAATGAGCTTTTCAGTTTTTAGACAGAGAGCAACCAGAGTAACAAGACACCTTAATTGAGAGTGGGACGGAATTTCTATACAGTATCTCAAAGCTAGGGAATTTTGTTCCTAGATTATTCCTCGGTTGTTTCACATTAGCGACCCATCTAGTGTATCACAACATTCACATCTGAATTATCGAGATCTGAGTGTTAAAACAGTCAGCTGTTCTAAATATTATGGCACTTTTAGCCGATCTGACTCGGTGGAGAATGCTAAATGTAATTTTATTTCTTTTTGGAGACTACTGGAAGGGCTTAAAAACGCTTTCAAGATAGTCTCTGAGCTCATCAACTTCCCTCCTGATACAATTGCTCATTGACTCTGGCTTAACTAAAAAGTTGAAGATCACATAAATGGAGTAAAATCAGTAGGACAAATAGGCATGGAGACTAGATCACCATATCTTTGCATCACTGCGGAATAACTTAAAAAAGTTAAGCATTGCTAAGGTAACAAATTTAGATGAAATGAGGTCCATGAAATAAATTAAACATTTCGAGGTGAAACCTAAATCATTCCTTCCGTAAGTATTTCCGTTTCGAAATCGACCCTATACAACTAACAAACGCCAAATATGTGTAACTGAGGACCTCTTAGTCATTTTAAACACTTTGGTAGCTCTAGGCGGCATTGGGGAAATGTCCGCCAACCGATACTGTCGTTACGCGAAGCGTTCCCGAATTAGCATCCTCCGTTTCGTCAAAAAAGTCAGCAGTGATATGGTTTCAGGAAAAGGGTCAAACAGAGAGAATAAAAGAATCCAGAAATCAAATGAAATGAAACATGTCAGATTCTACGAAATCAATGTGGTACACATTTTGGGCCATGGTGATTGGCGGAGCTATGTTTCTGCTGTGGATATACACCAAGAACTTCGTGTTCCATGCGTGGGCGTGTAGCTACATCAGCAATTTCCTTCAACCGTATCTTACAAGAAGGATGAGCAGCAGGTCGCTCTCTGACATAGTTGAAACTTTGCTTGGTTAAAGAAGGGTGACAAAAAGGGACGCTTATTTTGTCTTAGGCGCCAACACTAAATAGTTTCTGAGAAACTGACAGTCAAGGTTTTACAACACTGCAGTGCCTGTGTCGTCTACAAATATAACGCAAAGTTCCTTCGCACACGCATGCCTGTTGAAGGAACAGGCACTGCGGCGACTATCATTGTTATGAAATCCATGAAATTCATTAAAAGTTGAGATTATGGACAACCATCAGCTTTGAATTTAATGATGACAATGAAAATTTGTGCCGGTTCACGACTCGAATCCATATGTCGTCACCCATGTGTCTATAAACTGCACTCGTACATCCATTATGCATATTCCCCCACAAGGGAGACAATTTTATACGATACTGCAGTGCCTGTGTCCGAATGAACTTTGCATTATAGTTGTGAACAACATAGGCACTGCAATATCGTATTTACCTGCCGACACCGACTAAGTGACTTCCAAGTAAAATGTTTCCCCTGTAAAGGCTGATAGTACCTTGTGAGGGCCCCTGCCAGGGTGACAGTGAAGATGGTCAATGGGTCTAAGCCGCAAGACGACAATCATGTCCCAACGGTGGATAAAGCGGATGAACTATCTTCATTTAGCAGCGTCTGTTCTTCAGAGAAGCGGCTGCGAAGGGCATCTAACTCCAGAGGAGCAGCCTATTATCAATCTCCGGGGCTTACAACCTCGGTACTATTACCGGGAAGGATTTGTCCGAACCTCCCCTAGTTTGAACAACCAAGCATCATGGAATGTCGTCACAAAAAGGACACTACCCCAGGTAGTACCCCTTGGAGGGAATCTACCACTCTTAGGAGTGCAATGAGGCCTATGGATTCTGAGGAGCCTGAACCTAGATGCTTTGAAGACACAGCTACGGATAAAAAATTCAAGACAAAACAGAATTACTATTTTGGGACTTTGAACGTCAATCCTCTATTGAAAGCCGGAAACATGAAGAGTTGACGATGATGATCGACGAACATGACATAACCATCTTGGCCATTCAAGAAACCAGATACCTAGATGAAGACACAATGGACATTGAGGGTTACAGGATCTATAAAGGCGAAAGGGCAGTCAAAATAAGTAAGAACATGCTTGTACTTGGCACAGCTTTTGTTGTTCGTAGCCGGCCAGTGTGGCCGAGCGGTTCTAGGCGCTTCAATCTGGAACCGCGCGACCGTTACGGTCGCAGGTTCGAATCCTGCCTCAGGCATGGATGTGCGTGGTGTCCTTAGGTTAGTTAGGTTTAAGTAGTTCTAAGTTCTATGGGACTGATGACCTCAGATGTTAAGTCCCATAGTGCTCAAAGCCATTTGAACCATGTTTGTTGTTGTTCGTAATAAGATTGTCAGTTCAATCATGGAGTTCTTCAGCCCTTCTGAGAGACTTTCTATCCTAGCTCTCAGCTGTGGTAACAAAGGATACACATTGATCAATGCGCATGCACCAGTCGATGAAGACAACAGACGTAATCCCGAGAAAGTTGAAGAGTTCTGGGACCTTCTTGAAGAACAGTTAAAGAAAATACCATCTAAGAACATAAATATCCTACTAGGTGACTTTAACTTTCAGCTGGGAATAGAACCGCAATTCAGATCAACAATTGGAAAGTATCCTGCTCACAAGATGGCTAACAGAAATGGTATAAGACTCGTCAATCTGTGTCGATCCTTCAGTCTTCAGATGATGTCAGCATTTTACAAACACAAGCCAAGTAAACAGAACACTTGGCGACCACCAGGCAATGTGTGTGGATAGAAACATATTGATCACGTAGCAATCTCTAGGCGAGCAATTAAGGAAATAATGAATGTTAAAGTACAGAGGCGCCCAGTTTGACTCGCATCATTACCTCTCCAAGATCAAAATGAATTTCATCCCTCTCAATAAGGCCGTGAAATCCGGAAATAAAATTCATAAATATGACGGTGCAAAGCTCAAAATCAATCAAAACGTATTGGAATAATACCACCAGCAACTGGCATTTGAATCTCATAAATGGACGGACATCGCCTCCGAGATCCAACAAGCAGCTAATACTGCAATCCTGACAGCTGCAAAGAGAAGGCATAGATGGCGGAATGAGGTTTGTGATGAGGTGAATGAGGTTTGTGATGAGGTGGTGGCCAAAAGAACAAATGCCTGGAAAAAGTGGAACTCGACCAGGAGATGTATTCCGTGAAGTTCGAAAATATGCAGCCAGAACTTTACGAAGGGCTAAGCGATTGCATGAGAAACAGCAGTTAGAACAGTGAGATCAGGATTACCAAAAAAATAATGCCAGAGACTCCTATCAGACGTTCAAGTCGAATTTGAAAGATACCAAGAACCTAGTCTTTGTTTTAGAGACGAAAATGGAAAGTTCGGCCTGACCAATTAAGAAAACTGCACGATCATATCTCGTTATTTTGAAAACCTTCTTAATTGTGATGAACCGAAAGAAAGATTCCCTGTAAGTGCCCCGATCCACAAACTACCCAACTCATCTCCACCTTGTAAAGAGGAGATCAAATAGATAATCAACAACTTTAAGAATACTAAGGCAGCTAGAGAGGATTCAATAGTGGTGGAACTACTAAAGCAGGTAAATAACAAAACTCTAGATGTACTACTCCAACTTTTTGAGGATATCTGGAGAAGTGGGATGATACTAACTGAATTGCAGTAAGCTTTAATCCATCCTCTACACAAGAAAGGCGATAGAAAGAATGTCAATAACTATAGGGGCATCACACTAGTATATGTTCCATATAAGATTCTCTCAAAGCAATACAGAACAGAGTAGAATGTCATCTTGACCAACTGATTGGGGAATATCAATCTGGTTTCCGAAAGGGCCGTTCTTGCCCAGAACAGATCTTTAACCTGAAGAACATCATCACGTACAAAAAAACTGGAGGAAATAACTACGTAGTCATCTTTGTTGATTTTCAGCAGGTATATGACTCCATCGACCGAGAGGCATTAATGTATATTTTGGAAGACCTTGGGGTGGATGATACATCGAGAAAGCTGATCAAACAAACTTTCATTAATACAGTCTCAAAAGTAAAATTTATGGGTTAGATCTCAGAACCTTTTACAATCAGAAAGGGCATAAGACAAGAAGATGGACTATCCCCACTTCTTTTCAACTGCGTCTTAGGAAAGGTCATTCCGAAGTGGAGAAAGTTGTTAGCCGTTGAGACTTGGTCCTAAGAACATAAGGATGTACATTGACTGCTTGGCCTTTGCGGATTATCCGGTCATTTTTGTTAACAACATAGAGCCAGCAGTCAACAATATCGATATGCTGTCAGAAATTGCTGAAAAAGTTGGACTTCAAATTTCTCTTCAAAAGACAAAATACATGACGAACAGCTGTGATGGACGTGAATGGATGACCACCAATCTGAGAAAAATCGGACGATTTAAGAATTTCAGGTATCTCGGTGAAGTCATCCAGGAGAATGTATTAGAAGAAGAAGCAATTAATGTCAGGACGAGGATAGACCCTCTATATACTCCTTCCATCTTTCTGCTTTCCCTTCTTTGCTTAGAACTGGGGTTTCCATCTGAGCTCCTGATATTCATACAAGTGGTTCTCTTTTCTCCTAAGGTCTCTTTAATTTTCCTGTAGGCAGTATCTATCTTACCCCTAGTGAGATAAGCCTCTACATCCTTACATTTATCCTCTAGCCATCCCTGCTTAGCCATTTTGCACTTCATGTCGATCTCATTTTTGAGACGTTTGTATTCCTTTTTGCCTGCTTCATTTACTGCATTTTTATATTTTCTACTTTCATCAATTAAATTCAATATTTCTTCTGTTACCCAAGGATTTCTACTAGCCCTCGTCTTTTTACCTACTTGATCCTCTGCTGCCTTCACTACTTCATCCCTCAAAGCTACCCATTCTTCTTCTACTGTATTTCTTTCCCCCATTCCTGTCATTTGTTCCCTTACGCTCTCCCTGAAACTCTGTACAACCTCTGGTTTAGTCAGTTTATCCAGGTCCCATCTCCTTAAATTCCCACCTTTTTGCAGTTTCTTCGGTTTTAATCTACAGTTCATAACCAAGAGATTTTGGTCAGAGTCCACATCTGCCTCTGGAAATGTCTTACAATTTAAAACCTGGTTCCTAAATATCTTTCTTACCATTATATAATCAATCTGAAATCTGTCAGTATCTCCAGGCTTCTTCCATGTATACAACCTTCTTTTATGATTCTTGAACCAAGTGTTGGCTATGATTAAGTTGTGCTATGTGCAAAATTCTACCAGGCGGCTTCCCCTTTCATTTCTTACCCCCAATCCATATTCACCTACTACGTTTCCTTCTCTCCCTTTTCCTACTACCGAATTCCAGTCACCCATGACTATTAAATTTTCGTCTCCCTTCACTATCTGAATAATTTCTTTTATTTCATCATACATTTCTTCAATTTCTTCGTCATCTGCAGAGCTAGTTGGCATATAAACTTGTACTACTGTAGTAGGTGTGGGCTTCGTGTCTATCTTGGCCACAATAATGCGTTCACTATGCTGTTTGTAGTAGCTTACCCGCATTCCTATTTTTTTATTCATTATTAAACCTACTCCTGCATTACCCCTATTTGACTTTGTATTTATAACCCTGTATTCGCCTGACCAGAAGTCTTGTTCCTCCTGCCACCGAACTTCACTAATTCCCACTATATCTAACTTTAACCTATCCATTTCCCTTTTTAAATTTTCTAACCTACCTGCCCGATTAAGGGATCTGACATTCCACGCTCCGATCCATAGAACGCCACTTTTCTTTCTCCTGATAACGACATCCTCTTGAGTAGTCCCCGCCCGGAGATCCGAATGGGGGACTATTTTACCTCCGGAATATTTTACCCAAGAGGACGCCATCATCATTAACCATACAGTAAAGCTGCATGCCCTCGGGAAAAATTACGGCTGTAGTTTCCCCTTGCTTTCAACCGTTCGCGGTACCAGCACAGCAAGGCCGTTCTGGTTAGTGTTACAAGGCCAGATCAGTCAATCATCCAGACTGTTGCCCCTGCAACTACTGGAAATGCTGCTGCCACTCTTCAGGAACCACGCGTTTGTCTGGCCTCTCAACAGATACCCCTCCGTTGTTGTTGCACCTACGGTACGTCTATCTGTATCGCTGAGGCACGCAAGCCTCCCCACCAACGGCAAGGTCCATGGTTCATGGGGGGCTATTGCGTTTATTAAAACGCTAAATGCGGAAGCATGTGAAAACGCCTTACAGCATTGTGTGGTATGTATACTAGAGGAACAGTTCGAATCTATGGTTGTTTGTGTTAGTATGCCAATGCACTCTTTCATGAAGGAGCAACTGTGAGACTCTGGTTTGTGAAGAATAATATTCCTGAAATGGACTGACCTGCCCAGAGTGCCGACCTGAACACCTTTAGGATGAATTGGAACGTCGACTTCACTCCCGACTCCAGCGCACATCTCTACCTTTTCTGGTTTCGGCTCTTGAGGAAGAACAGGCTGCTTTTCCTAAAAAGACATTCCGATATGTATCCCACTGAAAGTGTCCCGAGCATAGTTCAGGCGTCATAAAGTCGAATGGCGGACATACCCCATTTTCATGTCAACTAGTAAGTGTTCGGATCCTTTTGATCAGATAATGTAGATATCCTCTCCGCTCTAGAAAGGCTTCTTTCTTTCAGTGGTCCTTAATAGGATTAGGTGGGGCTTTCTGAACCATGGGGCTATGTCAATAGAAACAAAAAAATATTTTACTGCCCAGCCTGTGAGCACAACTCGGACGCCATTATGTTGTAGAATCTTTGCTAGATAAGTCGTGCACAAGCTGCAAGAAGCGTTTCCCAGACAGCAATAATCCAGAAGGAAGTAGAAGAGGCAAGACAGTACTGCTTACAAAAATCCACCATGCAACATTAAGTCAGTTTGAAATAAGATCTGGTGTTGGAATACATGAAACCTAGTTATAAATCTTTCCGCTACCAGTTGTATAGGATCTATCAGGTCGGTCAACGGAACGATTAGCGACAGCTGTTGTTGAGCAACTGCTTACATTTTAAAAATAATAAGACAATGTGGCTATATGAACCAGTCTTCGTGGAGCTTTCTGAATCGGAATATAATGAAATATTTCTACTTTACTGAAGTATTCATGAAGCCTAATTATTATAACTTATAACGATAATTCAGTCATGTTCTAATTTAGACTATAGAAATTAGCAAGAGATACTAATTTAGTAACTGTAAAAAGAATTTTTGATTTTTCACTTTTTCAGATGGTCAGTACATATAAACGAATGTTGACAATGGTCAGAAGACTCGATGGCAAGCGCTATAAACAATGTTTTTACAATGGCATGAAAGTATGCGTGCTAGAGCTGGGCTTCGTAAAGTGTCATTGACGACGCTCTATAAACGGGTTCAAGAAACTCGTTTTCTTCGAGGAATGGAACAGAATCAAACGCTTCATGTGATCACTCACAGAAGAAGAAAAATGGGCCATATCAGTGGACCAAGAAAAAGATTTGGTCGAAGCTGAGTGACTGTAGGAAGATACAAGACGACTTAGACAAAATTTCCAGTTGGTGTGATGAATGGCAGCTAGCTGCAAATGTGGAAAAATGTTAGTTAATGCCGATGAGTAGGAAGATCAAACCTGCAATGTTCGGATACACTAAAACTTGTGTCCTGCTTGATAAACTCAAGTCGTTTAAACATCTGGGCGTAACATTGCAAAGAGATATTAGATGGAACGAGCATGCGAGAACTGTGGTAGGGAAGGCGCGTGGTCGACTTCGGTTAATTGGGAGAATTTTAGGAAAGAGTGGTTTACCTGTAAAGGAGACAGCATATAGGGCGCTGGTGCGACCTATTCTTGAGTATTGCTCAAGTGTTCGGGATCCGTACCGAGTCGGATTGAAGGAAGACATCGAAGCAGTTCAAAGGCGGGATGCTTGATTTGTTACCGGCAGATCTTAACAACACGTAAGTGTTACGGAGATGCTTCAGGAACTCAAATTGGAATCCCTGAAGGGAAGGCGGCGTTCTTTTCGAAAAACGCTATTGATACAATTTAGAGAACCGCCATTTGAAGCTGACTGCTGGATGATTCTACTCCTGCCAGCATACATTGCTCGTAAGGACCACGAAGATAAGATACGAGAAATTAGGGCTCATACGGAGGCATGTAGAGACTGGTTTTTCCCTCGCTCTGTTTGCGAGTGGAACAGGAAAGGAAATGACTAGTAGTAGTACAGTGTATCCTCCGCCACGCACCGTACGATGGCTTGTGGAGTATCTATGTAGATGTAGATGAAAGATTGAAGAGTTTATCTAAACGTGGTTTTGGACAGCATTAGAAGAGCAGTGTACCAATATGCCAAATTCAGTGACATTATGGTTCTATGGGTAGAAGATATGAAAGTGGCTGGTAAGGATTGGTTTCTTTCTTTCATGAAACGACATGCGGAATATATTTCGTTAAGGAAGCCTGAGGCACTTTCTAAAGCTCGAGTCATGGGTTTAAACGAGGAAGCAGTAAAAAAATTACAGTGTTTTGAAATCTGTCTTACATGAATTTGATTTGCAAAATAAACCACAAAACGTATATAATGTGGACGAAAGCGGGTTTCCCATGAACAATAGGCCTGAAAAAGTTGTGACGGAAAAAGGAAAAAGATGTTGCACTGACAAGTTTGGAGAGGGGGGAAACTGTAACAATCGTTGTTGCCTGTAAGGCCACTGGGACATGTTACACCACTCATCATTAAAGACAAAGGAATGAGAGAAGAATACAAGCTGGTAACCCCCCTAGGTATTCAAGTGTCTATGTCAGATTCTGCCTACATAAACAAAGATTTGTTTTTGAATAGACTCCAACACTTCAACCAGCGCCGTTGAAAAGGCAGATGTCTTTCACTTTTGGACGGTCACAGTTCACACCTTCTCTCCAATGACTGGAATACCGCGTGAAGAATCACATTGAATTGCTGTGTCTGCCACCATATATTACGCACATCCTACAGCCGCTGGACAGAACTGTTTTCAAGCCATTAAAGGTGTATTACCACCACGAAGCAAATTCATTTACACACAATAACCTGTCAGTCTCTATTACAACATTCGGTTTTGATAAAATTTTCTACGTCCCCTGGAGGCGTGGAGCTAGTGTAGGAAATGCCGTGAAGGGATTTGAGTGGACAGGAATTTTCCCCTTCATTATCAACAAAATGCCATCCCACCTATCCCTCCCTTCGTCTACATTCCTTGATGGTGTATCCCGTTCAGTTAGCACAGAATCCAAAGTAAACCCGGGCCTTGCAACTCCTTCTAATCCTCAAAGACATTTGGAAAGTCATAACTCGTAAACATCATCTTCATCACTTTTTCCAACTCCAAAGAAAACTACAGGTACCACACGTGCGAGAAGAGAGAAACATTCAGTTTGCCATCTGACTTCAACCGTTGATCTCAGTCTTACGAAAGAGAACAGAAAATTGCATTTTGAAAACTAGCAAAGGAAGAAGATCAAGCGTTGCAGAAATGAGCTAGATTATCAAGAGAAACCTTCAAATGAAGATTATGATTCATCTTCATCATCACCGGAAGGTCAGTCTAAGGATAAAATGAACCTTGTGGTTTCTACAGCATCAAATATTACTACATTAGATCTGTGAAGAAAGGGTAATGGATAATGTGTGATTAGTGCAAAGTGTGCGAAGTTTGTGTGGGGACTGCTGCTCGTAAACAATTCCGCTGTGGGCAATGCGTGTAAAAACTACTGGAACGTTTAAGAAGTGTAACTGAAGTGTAATCTTCCATATTTTGTATAATTGTACGACAAATGACAATGATTCACATAGCCCCATTTACGATTAAAATAGCCCCACAAATTTTTAATTTTCCCGATGTTTAAACATTATATATTTTGTTATCTACAATAAAGAAGAGTAGTGTTTGGAAGCAATATGCCTGTACCATACAGAACTTATAACAACGATGTATTCTCCAATACAATTTAACATGTGTTATAAAATAATTAGTATCCTTTTGGGTCCAAAATGTTAAAATGATTCATTTAGCCCACCTCAACCTATGACTAAAAACTTAACAGATGACATCGGTGGCCAATACGTTTTTGATTCAGAAATTTTAACACATACAACCATTTCTCTCAACGTAGCCATCCGTGCTAATACTTTTGCGTACTTAAATTGCTCATTGTAGGTGAAGAATAAAGTTATCGGCGATAATTTGAGAGATACAGAACCCATACTGGTTCAAGAACGATAGCTGCTCCGCAACCGAATCGCGATCCCGCCCATTCCACCTGCAATAATCATAATGTAGCTCAGGTGCTTATATATTCATGGAACAAGAACGAAGGTTGCAATAATTTTTCTGTAAAAGATACAACGTGCATTACTTTTGAATAATCACAAGCAGAATATGAAACTGAAGTCAATAAATATAGAGATATGAATTCGTCCATACTCATTCCGCTAACACCATATAAAAAAAAGTATAAAGCAGGTGAGGAACTTAGCACAGGCAATGAAATGTACATTAATTTACATAACATTTCAAATATGAAATAAACATAAGATGAGCAATGAGCAGGCAGAAGCGATAATTGTTGAGACTGAGTTAGACCGCTTTATCACCTCTTTCGTGACACAGTGTCAACTTTCAGTATTAAGGAACAAAGAATATTTCAGATCGAAAGCGAAATACTGAAGGTAGGTAGGTCATTTCGTTAATTAATTGGTCATCCATGCAGCCACGACCTTTTGAACAACTTAAAATTGATTTGGATGAAACAAAAGACAAGCAATCAGTTCTCCATTTAATTCTTTCGAAACAAGCAATCAGTTCTCCATTGATTTCTTTCGAAGTCCCGTAAACTGAAATACCACTATGTTTGGGCTGCAAGTGGTTATCTAATAATTAGTTAAGAATTACGATGGGGAGGCCACACTTACCGCCAACTTTCATAAGCACATTTCTCAGCTCTCAATACACTCAATACAAACCCTGAGCTAAGCAATAGATCTGACAAGACTGAGCCGTCGCCCACATCGACAAGTGGGCGTGCTACTCCCCACCACGACTCCTGCCCACTCCACCTACCAAAGGCGACACTGTCACATGGTTTCAACAGCCGCAGCGGAAATAGTTGCTAGCGATATCAGTGCCAGGAAATCGGCTGGGTCTAGCGGTATGACTCAACCATTCTCGGAATACATCCTGGCTTGTTGCTGTGGTCTTCAGTCAAGAGACTGGTTTGAAGCAGCTCTCCATGCTACTCTACCCTGTGCAAGTCTCTTCATCTGTGAATAACTACTGCAACCTACATCCTTCTGAATCTGCTTACCGTATTCATCTCCTGATCTCATTCTACGATATTTACCCTCCACACTTCCCTCCAGTACTAAATTGGTGATCCCTTGATGCCTCAGAACCTGTCCTACCAACCAATCCCTTCTTCTAATCAAATTGTGCCACAAATCCCTCTTCTCCCCAATTCTGTTCAGCACCTCCTCATTAGTTACGTGATCTACCCGTCTAACCTTGAGCATTCTTCTGTAGCACAATATTTCGAAAGATTCTATTCTCTTCTTGTCTAAACTGTTTATCATCCATGTTTCACTTACATACAGAGCTACACTCCATACAAATACTTTCAGAAAAGACTTCTTGACACTTAAATCTATACTCAATGTTAATAAATCTCTCTTCTTCAGAACGCTTTCCTTGCCATAGTCAGTCTACATTTTATATCCTCTCAACTTCGACCATTATCAGTTATTTTGCTCCCCAAATAGCAAAACCCATTTACTGCTTTAAGTGTCTCATTTCCTAATCTAATGCCCTCAGCGTCACCTGATTTTAATTCTAATACATTCCATTATCCTCGGTTTGCTTTTTTTATGTTCATTTTATATTCTCCTTTCATGACACTATCCATTCCGTTCAGCTGCTCTTCCAGATCCTTTGCTGTCTCTGAGAGAATTACAATGTCGTCGGCAAACCTCAAAATTTTTATTACTTCTCCATAGATTTTAATTCCTACTCCAAATTATTCTTTTGTTTTCTTTACTGCTTGCTCAATATAGGGGTCATTAACATCGGGGCTAGGCAACAACCCTGTCTCATTCCCTTCTCAGTCACTGCTTCCCTTTCGTGCCCCTCGACTCTTATAACTGCCATCTGGCTTCTGTACAAATTGTAAATAGCTTTTCGCTCCCTGTATGTTACCCCTGCCAGCTTCAGAATTTGAAAGAGAGGTCAGTGGTTCATGGGGGGACACCCTGGCTTAACAAGTGAAAATTCTAGAGATGCAGTCCTCTCTCAGAATTAGGAAACAACGTACACATTTTGGTTTTTATTGTTGGGACGTTTCACGCTACCGGAGGTCCTTTCATTTATAAGGCGTACTGAGTGGTGACTACTTTTCTCCACTATACAGGCTTCTTGTTACACGGATGAAAGTATACATGAAGCACAGTCTTTTGCTCAAACACTGATCGACCCCGTAGTGAAACATTGTTGTATTTCAAGTATTAAAAATACCAGCATTTTTATGGGCCACTCAACACAATTGATCAACACACGAATGAACTGAATTTAGTGATGGCACGAATATCAATATCTCCACTTCAGTAAAGCTTCTGTATATAAACTTATTCCTCATTTTACGGACATCTTTTTCCCATTTGGTACTCAATATGTTTTCTCTTCTCTTTAGTTTCTATTAAAGCAAGTGTGGACGATGTTGAAATGTATTCGTGCCTAATGATTCTTTTTCTTTAAGCTCAGCATAATCCATAATGTTTTTCTTATTTTATTATCATTGGCTTCTGACTGTGGAGTTCTTTTTGCCTCATTTTTCACCAAAATGCATTTAAGATCGCCGGAAGGGCCACCGAGACCAAATAAGAAACAGTCTCTGTCAAAGTAACTTTATACATTATTGATCACATACTGGAAAAAGCCAGCAGTATTTTTTATAGGTTTACTTCGTTATTCAAGCGATATGTCAGGAACGGTTTATGAATTGAACAAAGGAATGAATCGTTAGAGTCCAATTTTCTCCCACTCTCTGTCAAAGAAATTTCATTCTACAGCAGATTAATCTGTTTCCAATGTACACTGGCCCACACTGACGTAATGGATACGAGCGAACTGGGCAGCTGGCTGCAACGATATACATCTCAGAAATTTTTCTTGCGGTATTATGACTGCTAACGTCCACTTTTTGTTACGGCAACGTGGAATAGACAACGCTATATACTATAAAGGGGACATTAATTTTGAACTAACGTCGTATTACACAGTGCACACTACATAGCCCATGGTTCTTCATCGTGTAATCTAGTGGAAGGTAGTTGTTTCCATTAACAGGTTAAATGGATGCCACCAAGATACAAAGCAGCTCTACTAACAACAGAATTGGTACCGACATTTTGGGCACGTTATGAAAAGGAAATAAAAGTGGTTTTCGTTGCATCACTTGGACATACGTGGCGGCCAGACATAATGAACCGTACACACGCCAAGTGAAGCCACGATTTTTGACTACACATTTGATACGTTTTCGTTAACAGTACCACATCTTACAGATTTGCTGTCCAGTCTAACGAGGGGACGATGCATACTCGTAAGCACCAATTCCGCCCAAATTTATGGTATACGTATGACTTGTCAAGAAACGAAAGTTACATAAATGGAAGCTCCAGATGGCCAAGCGCTTAGAAAAAATAGCATTTTTGGCACGAGCCGTAAGAGACATTAACCATTTAAGTTCTCCGAGGTTGCAAGCAGCGGTTGGTGTCCAGCTGAAAATTAAATATCTAAGGTTAGAATTTAGAAACATTTTATTCAGTAGCAAAGACAGACCTCAAATAAAAGGTAAATCATACTTTATTTTAAGGATTAAAGAAGTGTTAACGATCCTATAAAACGCTTCAAACTGTTCAAGACTGGGTGAGTAGTAGTCATTCATAAAAATTAACAGAAAAATAACTGCATTAAAATATTTACGGGAATATACAGTAACAACGAAAGTGAAAAGTCGAAGTTTGAGAACAGTATAAAAACAGACCTCCTTTCGCTCTTGGGTTGTAAAACGTGAGTGTACACTACTTGAGAGTTGCCCAATATCCAAACATTAGACCGTCAGAGACAAGGCATATGTGTCTTCTGTGTGTTGATTAAATACTGGAACACGAGACATATGACGCCGATTACTAACATTTTATCTACATTGGAGGCCAACAAATTCTTCTTTTTTTCACTTCTGGAAGATAGTGATTTCTAGAAATTCGGTGGCAGGGCATATGAATGGCTTGTAAGAGACAAGGTGTCAAATTGTGTTCCGTTGTGTCATTCAAGTCCCCACAGGCTGAAACAAATGGATCAAGTCTTGCTATCAGTGGCTCATTGAGTGGCTGCTGAAAGATGAAGCCCCCATCACGTGGAGTGCAACAGAACTACGAAAAGAGTTTCATGCAGATCATATTAAATTGAGACTATCGGCCATATTTTCGTTGTATTTCATCCTCTCTTATAAGTTTTGTTCACACACACTCACACACACACACACACACACACACACACACACACACACACACACACAAGGATCAATGAAAGCTTCATGTCTGATAGAAAGGAAGACAGGAGAAGAAAATGCATCCTATCGTATATTAACTTGGCTGCTAAAATAAAAATTAACGTCTCTGGTTGAGCATTACCATGCATTACGGACACCTGAGTAGCCTACACAGAGTCTGGGACAAATTAATGGTGAATAAGCGTTCTCTGATCCATAAGGGCATCTAGTTTATGACGAAATGAATTTCGCAGGGAGACAATAAACAAATCATCTTGTGCACGTCAAATCCTGTAAACTTAAGGGGAATGAATGATTTGTAGAAAGTTTTCTGGGAAAATGCAATCCGTCGTTAATGGAAATTGCATACAAGGTGCAAGTGCGACCAGCTGTAGAGTATTGTAGCAGTATTATTTTAGCAGTGTTTGGAGTCCTTATCAAGCTGGCCTCACAATAGACATCGAACAAATTCAGAGACACGCAGCCCAGGATCGTAACAGATCGGCTTGGTCCATACGAAAATGTTACAGAAATGCTCGGCGAACTTAATGGAAATCATTCGAAGAAATGCGACATAGTTCTTGAGAAACTCAGTTGAATGAAGTTGGATAACCTCTGTCCGAGGAAGACTCTGCGACAATTATGCTGCCAGTGTCGTATTTCTCGAGTAGGGATACTGAGTATACGTACAGACAGATTAGGTCACGTAAAGAGGAGTATAGATGATAATTTTTCCTTCGCTCAATGCATGAATGGGATAGGAAAGAAAATCGAGAATTTGTCAGGAAATAAGTCTATCCTGCGTCATGCACTGTACAGTGGATTGCAAAGTATACAGAGTAGAACCAAAATTCGCACACTCGGACGCGACAGCATACTAAGTGGACAAAAATGTCTGTAACAAAATCTCGTCCCATGCATATTTTTGGTAGAGAATGGACGCCAAAAGAAGGCAATTCGGAAACACTGTAATCACATGTCGGAGAAGTATCTTCATTTAATGCTGTGTAGCTGTACTGTGCAGCTGGTGCAGGTGGTAGAGTATTGTGTTAGAATACTCGATTTTTAAATTTGGATTGCACACTACGGTATCTGGCATCGTAATCGTTATAGGGCAGTTACAGCAAACGGCAAATATTTGATACGAACACAGTAAAGAGAGGATAATCATTTTATAGGGGACGATCAAGAAGTTTCCGTTTTAGGGCGTTGCTGCAGCGAATACAGGGTGGTCCATTGATCGTGACCGGGCCAAATATCTCACGAAATAAGCGTCATACGAAAAAAATAAAAAGAACGAAAATTGTCTAACTTGAAGGGGGAAACCAGATGGTGCCAACTAGGCCCGGGATCGAACTAGGGTATTCTAAGGCAAAACTCTACCCACTGCACCAACTCAAAATACAGCTACACAGCGTTGAATGAAGATACTTGTCGGACATGTGATTACAGTGCTGCCAAATTGTCTTTCTTTGATGCAAATTTTCTGCTAAAATATGTATGGCACGAGATATCGTTAGGGACATTTTTGTGATGTTAGGATGCAAGGAATCGCGCTGTGGCGTTCGGAATGCGCGAATTTATGTTTGCTTTGTGTAAGTATGGCTCAAATGGCTCTGAGCACTATGGAACTTAACATCTGAGGTCATCAGTCCCCTAGAACTTAGAACTACTTAAACCTAACTAACTTAAGGACAGCACACAACACCCAGCCATCACGAGGCAGAGAAAATCCCTGACCCCGCCGGGAATCGAACCCGGGAACCCGGGCGTGGGAAGCAAGAACGCTACCGCACGACCACGAGATACGGGCCCACGAGATGCGGGCTTGTGTGAGTAGATATAGTAGACGCGAGTCATACACAAATGATGAAGGATGAGCCGCAGCTGGGCTAGATTAAAATAAAACCGTGCAGCCAACGATATCCACCAAGAAGTGCCACTCACGTAACACGTCGCTATTGGATGGCGACCTCCGTGAGTGAACCAATGCGCAGCTCGCATTCGGCCCCCCGCCCAGTCCCCCGGACAGCTGTTGCATGCCTTGACTACACGTGATAACCAGCCGCGGTATCTGTAGTACTAACTGTAGTGTAGTTGCACGCTTGTACAGATGCTTCTAGACATTACACTGTACTCTCTGCTGATTACGATGAACTGCATCCGGCCTACCGTGTCACAAAACGAGAATGCCGATGACCCATTTGTCAGAAACATGTCCTTTCTCGCTAGGTATATTTAGTATTGTAGCAACTATTGGTTCAAATGGCTCTGAGCATTATGGGACTTAACTTCTGAAGTCATCAGTCCCCTAGAACTTAGAACTACTTAAACCTAACTAACCTAAGGACATCACACACATCCATGCCCGAGGCGGGATTCGAACCTGCTACCGTATCGGTCGCGCGGTTCCAGACTGTAGCGCCTAGAACCGCTCAGCCACCCAAGCCGGCCAGCAACTATTCATCCTCCCCCACGTCAGCACAATTTTAGTCCGCATTTCCCGCCTCACATGATGCATTTAAAAACATAAAAAGTCTTCAAGAAAGCTATTATAATCCGTTGTTTTCTACAGATTAGCAACCAACGTTTTTAGAGGGCACGGAACATAAAGTAGGCACAAGTCGCCATTGTATATTTATCTTTGTTTTTGGGTTCCATCTTTTGGAAAGCGCTTTTTCTTACTTTTACCTTGACATATTTCAGCATCTACGTGTCAACATCAGTGGGCCTCGCTTTATTTCTTCATGTCAGTCATTTATGATTTGGATGTTGTGACAGCATCTTGTTTTCGGGGTGTGTTGTTTGATGTAATATGAAGACATTAGCACCGTTTTATCGCAGCGCTGTTGTCTTCTACACGCTATGGTGCGATACGCAGGACCCATAGCTGCAATATGTACAGCATAAGGCGAAAATTACTTCATCAAGCAGCTAATAAATACGTTCAGTTTGCATACCAATTTTTCGAAGTTATAACAGGCCTACGTAAAAGGGCACATAATTTTACTATTGGCTAATACTCTTCACTCTTCTAACACCAGAGATAATGAAACAAGGCAATTTTTCATAAATGGAACGATGCATTTATTTAACAGCATTCGCAAGATTCCGAAAAGATTATTTCAATGGAATAACTCTACATTAGTAAGATCAAATATATTTCCTCTTAGCGCTATTTTACACACCAAAGATACAGGGTCGGCTACGACTGCTACAAATGCAACAATACGCTAACTTCTAGCGGTCAGTAGGGACTTATGGAAACTATTTCAAATGTGTGTACATCGTCATGTTTAATTGAACAGCTTTTGTGGAAACAAGCAGAACAGACGTAAGGTTCGCTACAACGACAGAGTCTGGCATAAGCGTACCACCTGGGTGTGTGTAAACAGCAACAGCCGTTTTCACGCACCTAGCCTTTAAATTTTATGCTGCGGTCACACCGACACTGGTGACTTCCACCGATTGCCGACATCGGCCGAAGATGGCCGACCTTTTCAAATCAGCACGCCAATACGAGCGAGTTCTGCTTGCAGCCGAACGTACAGACTTCGGACGAGAATCGGTGAAATTTAAATCAGTCGATTTTCTTCGGTCAAATCGAACGACGATCCCACACGCAAAACATGGATCGTGAGAAATATTTAAATTTAGTGCAATATAGGAAAAGTTTGTGGTATCCTGAGAATGAAAAATATTATAACAGGGATATGTCTCTGAATCTCCCGTCTGAAATCGCTATTTTATTTGAAACCACAAGTTTCGAAAAACTTTAAAATTTAATAATAATTAACTGAACGTAACCATATATTATTCTATATCTGTTCTGTTGCTATCTAGATATTTAGGCCTCGTGTTTGTAAATAATGTAGCATGTCATCTCCAACACTGGAAAAATCTGTAGATGAAATGTTAGACCTAGATCATAAACTCAAAAAATTATGTGTTTAAGTGAGAAAGGTGGCAACCGTCAAATTTGATGCTTAATGTTAATGCAGTGTATCTCTTTTTAAATTGTGGTGGGTGGGCACTAGTTATCTACAATCTGTTATTACTGTTCACCGGTGTTTTATTGCCAGTAGGGAGGAGATTCTGTTATATGAGGTGGCTCGCAAATGTGATTATTGTGTTTCCACTTTTCAAAGCTTTAGGCGTTCAAACTGTCTTATTCTAGAACAAATGTTTTACTGTGACAGATACCTTAAATGACAGTCATTCATGGTTCACTGACATACGTCTATTTTGACGAATTCATGTGAAGCTGTATAGAGTGTTTGTAATATTGTTTTTCAATAAATAATCTCGTCTAGTTAATAGAATATTTCTCTCTTATATCGTATATTCGTAAAATTTGTACAGTTGTTCTAATAACCAAGGGAAGAGTTTACAATACTTGCCACAGTCTTTTCGAGGCAGATATAAGTTAGAATAGATTCTAACCTTCTTGATCCCCCCAAAAACTGATGAAAGAAGTGGGACCGATGTTATCAGTCGACATCTGGCGACGGTTGTCGATGCCAATGTGAACTCAGCCTTAGAAAATTTCTCGAATATTTTTGCGAAAAATTTCAACGTCAACATTAATGAGTGTTATACCAGCGTGCTCGTTTGTTCAAGAACGAACGAAAGCCGTTAGAGAATAAAACGTACTTGCTTCAATATCTCGGTTGATACAAGCGATCCACACAGCTAAATTACATGCCCCTCTGCCCACTAACATTTGTCGAAAATCTCGATGCTATATCTTGCAGCATTCACGAAATAAAATGGATTTTAAGTTATAGGTAATTCACTTTGTGTAGTTCTGTTCACGGCGATATTTTTAGCGCTTTTACCGGTGGTTACCGGTGGCATCTAACATTTATATGCGGTGTTACTCATAGTTTTTGTTATTCCCTTGTTCTTCACACCATAAACATTCCAGACATCGAGAAAGTTTTCATCTTCTGCTACTGAGCAGATTGGAAGTTGTGGCTTTGCCTTCACGTATTCACAGCAGCAGAATTTTTCATGTGACAGTGCAACGGCATTGTAGCTTGTTGGTGATCCAACGATCCAAATTATCCTACAAAATACAATTTCTGTAGCTGTTGTTTATTTGAATTTATTGAAACGATTACGTTGAAAAAAAATACGAATGAGCAAGCCAACGAGAGAACACGGAATACTTCCTACACAGCAGATAACGTGTTGTGAAACACTTTTGGAATTACGGACAGGTCCCCTTCGAATTTCTTCTTGCTTATCGGGCCACTGCTTGGATATCAGTTTCCTAAAGCAGTAAGATACATTTATACAAAAATACATGAAAAGGTAGACACTGAACATTTCCTAGCTATCGCAAGTAAACTTTTAAGAAATGTCGAATCCGTAACTGTGGGGTAGCATTCCAGTCACACAATTGCAAGGTTGCTACTCCGATTCTTGTCGAAAGCAAGTATTTCTTTCTTACTTTTATTTTAATTGTGTATTTATTATCAAACTTAAATGTTAATCAACAAATATTATCTCATTTTAATAAAGAAATATCTTTTTTTTAATTATTTTTACCTACTAATTGCATGAAATGCAAGTAATCATGATAATTTAAATTTTGATGAAAATGCTAAATTTTTGTGTTTTTAAATGAAAAAACTATGTAAGCTGCATTATTAATACTGCTTTTAATACTTTGCTTCAATTTATTCGTTGTGTTTAGAAATAAAAAAGTATTTTATGTTCTATTACTGTTTCGTATCTTTGTACCAAATTTGCATTTGTTGTAAACAGGCCCACTCGCATTTTCATACGATGAGATTATATTTTTAATAGAAAATTGTGTTTTGGTATTTTTTAATTAACATTTCAGGTTGATAATAATCACAGAACGCAAAAATCTTTTAAGAAATGGAAGCACCAAGAAACAACCTTGCAACCTCGTGCTCAAAAGATTGCCCAAAACTACACAGTTATATGAAACACTATAGAATTATATGAAACAGCTCGAAATTTTGAATATTTCACGTCGCTCGGAAATTTTCAAAGTTGTTTTAATTAAAAATTCCTGAAAAGTGCACAGAAATGCTTCAGGAAACTGATGTTCGGAAAGTGAACTCCAAATCCTTAACGTATGAATAAAATCGAAGAGTGCCCGTATGTGAAGTCTCCTTGTAAGCCAAACGTTGGAAGTCTGGCATTACTACTGCTGAGGCACTGCGTCTTTCGTCAGGAACTTTGCTGAAATCGTGCGCACTTAATGAAGGGATTGCTCTGGAATAGGAACCACAGAACATTTTTTGTGAGCAGACATTTTGAGCCAACAAGCCAATGCTAATACGGAGCCACAATGTTGTTGAAGTACGACCAATCATCTTTCTTCCTTGAAGGTTCCTTAAAAATGAAGTACCAAGTACGTTCTGAATAGAAACCATGCGCCATCGCTGTTCCCAGCTCGCTAGGAGCAAGTTTTGAAACAGGCGGTGGTGGCAGGAAGATGAGCAAGTTGAGTCACTGTAAGAGGCGTGGCTATCTCCGCTACGTTGTCCTATCAGCAGGCGGTGGACGTTGTAGTGAGCAAACGGCTGCTAGCCGCGCGTAATTACGTCATAGCGTTCACAGGGAGATGCGTAAGTGGTGACTCATCAACCGATTTCATGACTAAACCGCGTCCCTCCGGCTGCTAAGCTATTGTGACAGACATTTCTTACAATGCTGTGCGTTCTTTCATCAGCGTCATCAACGCCTCAAGGTCACACTCTGCATTTTCTCATTTCCGCAGTTTCAAGCTGTGCATGATAGATAATATGCTACTAGAATAATGTGTGAGAGTGAAAAAAAGGTGTGCCAGAAATGAAATAATTTTTCTTTGCGAATGGCTGGATCAGGATCGAAAGTTGAACAAAAGTAGATATAAGTATATTGAGTGCACATCTACAACAAAAAATACAATCACAAAGAATTTTTTTGTTTATTGCCACATGCAAACGGCGATGCATTTTTTTTTTTTTTTTTTTTTTTGAGTTATTGAATAAGCAGCGAGAAAGTTAGCCTGTTCTTGACTTATTTTGGTGTCATCAAATCACACATATATGCACATTCAGTGTGTGGGCCTAAAGAGAATACTCATTTTCTTTAAACAACAAACATTTACTTTAATTTAACAAGTAGGCTACCGTATATTTTGTTCCGGTATGAATCACAATTTTACAAATTAACTGAAGTCACTTTAGACATAAATGTTCAATTATTTTTAACCTAAGTACACATGAGGACAATATCTATTGTAGGTCAAGCAAAGAATACCGAAAATGGTCGACACTTTCCGAAAACGCGTTTTGCTAGCTTAAACCTTTAATAAATTATAAAATCTGTAGACAGAACATTTCAGAATCACACTGAAAGGCATTCATGTTGGTGGAGATTTCCTGGAAAAACAAACTGAGGGTGGGAAAAGTGCTTGACGTCCTAAGCAATGTTACTAAATAGAATAATCGTCATACCACTGACCTGTTTCTAATGCATAATGGCCGAAATAAACGTAAGAGGCAACGAAAGGGACACCTTGACAGAAACGTGCAACTCACAACTCAGTAATTTGTCTACTGTATTCTGAATACTAATTTATGCTTTCAGTTAAGGCAACGAAAACAGGCAACGTTGTACAACGAGGGCATTAGCTACAAACGAAAGTAGTACTGGGATATCCAAATGTGCATACATAACCCATAGATCCTTCAAGCGGAAGGAAATTGTTACCATTAACAGATTAAGAGGAGTCCACCAAGTATGTGTTCCACCTGCTAAATTTGATATCGTCTTTTCTTACTGCGTCTGCTATTCAGTTAAAGAGTGGAATGGTGTCTTTAAGGTGTAAGAAAGTGAAAATACTACACACATTGTTATGGAAATTTTCGATTTTATCTCATGCAGTTAGTTTTAAGTTCATTCATTACTCAAAACCCGCAAACGCATGTGTAAATTTACTCTAAAAACTCCATATAATGTTTATTTTTAACGTTAATTCTCATTTCTTTTGGTCGTTCGTGTGGTAAGGTTATAGCTTCTGGCCAAACTTTGAATTCCGAGTATGGTAAAAACTTTTATACTCGTGTTTATGGTAGTGTACAGTTGTTAAGCTTAAAGTTTTCATTAATTTTTGTGTCTCATGAGGACCGTACCGAGGAGGTGGCGAGAGGTATGCACACGACAAGGGCGCAGGCGCAGAGGGGCACGAAAACTGATCGAGAGGAAACAAGAATGAAAGTTACGTTAGTTCTCCCATCCCTCCTGCTGTCATCTTCCGCCTACGCTAACGAGACCTCCTTCGGCCGCAACCGTAAACATATGCTGTTGTCACGGCGTCATTTTTACAGCGTTGTTCCGTCCATCTGGCATCATAAAGGAAAGACTGCTACCGAACAGACGTCTATCGCTCACGTACTTTATGTGGGAACGGTGCACTTGGTTAACGCAGCTGCCCTCTACACAGCTCTCTTTCTTGCAATAGTAGGCTTCTTATTGCTACTTCGTTGTGGTATAGTAAGATCTCAAAGCTCAGGGAACCGATGCTGTACCAAATAGTGTGCCTATGCTATTTGACCGAATGCTCCCGATTTCTGCCTGCTTCTGGCGAACGAGTGCTGAAGTGAAATGCTGCAATGAAAGCAGCAAGCAATATATATGGAGAAGAATATGTAATTTGCCTGACTCTCGTGTCACTACTTTTAGTGCTCCCATGTTTTGGTCGGTACGGTCTGCTGTGTAAACAATAATAAAAATTCAAGAATGAGCCTTCTGTCCTTGATTAATAATATTACAAGAGTTGTTAGTTGTTGTGCCTATTAGCAGCTACATTGTGTTCACTTAGGCTGAACCCTTGTGTAAACAAATGTAAAAGAAACATTTCCTCGACCCTCAATCAAAGCCTTTTCCTTTTGTTTCAGGTTAATAGTTTATGCATTATTAATAACTTATGAGGAGAAAATGCAATCTGTTGTTTATTGTACATCATACTAAAACAGAGGTACGGTACCTGTTTATTTTTTAGAAAGTTTACTCGTATAGTTGTATATCTGCAAGCATTCCAGACAATTTTTCACTTAAATTGGGTATTGATTTATGCACTAATATTGACACGCAATCCAATAACGGGTACTTGACCTAAAAAAGTGCAATTGTTAATGTTGATTGCTTACAAGCAGTGACATGATTATCTTTATCAATGATATCTTCAAGCCATATCCTCTGGCCCCCTCCTCCTCTCCTCTCCAACAAGTCAAAACACAAGACAGAGGAACTAACCCAGCTGTGCTATTGGGAGAAAGATAAATCCCAGATGGCGGAACAGCCAAGCACAGCATAATATTAAAATGAGACCGTCAGTTGCGTAAAAACGTTGCGACGTTCGAAGAAATGAAGTGAAAAACTACATAACCTTCATTTGAATCGGCACCAAAGTTAAAGATATGCATTATTTTCTGAAAGTCAAAAATATTTGCATACGCGTACATACCTCTGTATTTGATCAATGTAATATTAAAATGATGCATAAAATTATATCCAGTCTCTAAATTGAAAACAGCCGGGAGTACAGTGTACTGATCACTTGCACCTTAATACACGCATCCAGTGACCCATGTGGGCTCAAGACGACATGGCGATCAGTTGGTACCGTTGGGCTTACAAGGTCTGTTAGGAAGGAGTAGTAGATAAAAAATTGCTTTATTTTTGTGAACCTGAAAGGTATTTAGCAAAATGACATACTGATATACATACTCACGCGCGGTCGCACACACACACAATCACACACACACACACACACACACACACACACACACACACACACAAACTGGGTGAGGACAATGATGATTTGACGGTTAATTGATTCGATACTATTGGGTGGGACAGTTTACAGGGTGACCGCCCACGATGATGATGGTATCTCTGACAACGATGACACTACTCCAGTGTGTCTTCTTGCTATTATAATACGCCATCATACTGAGTCACCATGCAAAAATTTAATTGCTGAGCATTAGTCAACAAGTTCTCTATCTTGATTATGTTTAGAGGTTTCCGTAAACATTCGCCAGGAACATGGTCCAAACTCCGACATACCTGGAAACTTACTATCTGCAAACAGGAAACAGTAAATGTCGACCTCCCGTCTCTGTACCACAATTTTTGCAGTAAAAAAACTGTAGTACGAATAATTATTTTCCACTTTTTTTACATGTGCATAATAATTCAAGACACCACACATCTTAAGACTCCCCAAGACTATTGAGCCATTGCCCCCAGCAGTTGCTGCTCGCTGCTTTCTGCAGATGTAATACTGGCTTGACGTATATCTTCGATTCTTCTGTGGAAGCAGATATGATCTCTCACCTAAGACACAATGCGTGCAGTAAAATATCACTCAATAATTATTTCAATTGTTTCCAAAATTGCGAAATGCTCTTTTTGTGATGTCTCTCAACCAATGGAACGTTGTGATATACAACCACAATTGAGTCTTTTGACAATCATCATCGACTTTAAGCAATAATCAATGCACTATTTGTTTCTCCATGTGCTGATTCTGCAACTGTTCAATTAATGAAAAACCATTCCATTTCCTGTTGAGAACTTTATTGAGCCCACTACTAGGTTTGACCTTAATATTAGGTCGTTTTCAAGTGCTTCTGAAAAATTATTCTCTAGTGAAGAAATGTTCAAATGATAAAAGTGCAAGTCAGATGGATTTAAATACTACGTACCCAATTATGTCGTAAGAAATGATATCATTGGGCTTGTAACATTTTAAATCCACATGATTTGCACTTTTATCATGTGGTAACGCTATGATTGGGGATGTAACATTTTAAATTCACCTGACTTGTACTTTTATTATTTGGAATTTCCTACTCTACACCATCACTTTTCAGAACTAATTGATATTGGCCTAATATGAGGACCAAAATCAGCATTGGGCACAATAAAGTTCTCAGCAGCAACTGGAGAAGTTTTTCGTTAAATGATTGAAGCTCTTTCTGAATAGGTATTATTTCATTATCCTGTGTATTATTGTCTACAGTTACGACTGATTCATGTGGCAGCAAATGTCCCTCGTGCAAAATTGAAACATCGTGAAATTAATACGAGATATGCCCACCCTTTTTCCTTATGACAGCTTAGACTCTTTGTCAGTGAGACATCTGAATGTCTGTGGCAGCACATTCGTCCTCAACGATTGAAACCAAAGAAGGTAGCGATGTTGGATGCTGAGGTTCGTCAACATTCTACGTCATTCCAAAGGTGTTCTATAGGATTCAGGTTGGTACTCGGAGCATGCAATCTCATTTCATGGACATTATTATCCACAAACCAGTGTCTCAAAGATCCTGCTGTATGGCAGGACGTATCGTCGTGTTGATATAAACAGTCATCGTCTCCTTTGCTGTACACAATACGCAATACCATAAAGTGTCCAAATACCTCAAACAAAAAGACACGAAGTCAGCACAGATTCAGCAAACATCATTCTTGTGAAACCCAACTGGCCTTTCATTCACGTAAAGTAATGAATGATATTGAAAAGAGATCTTACGGTAAACGGGCAAATGGTAAAGGGTTAAACAATTATACTATTAAATGGTAAATGGTTGTCATTTACAAGATAGTAAAGTTATCAGAAGCTCAATACAAATAACAAAATGTACTATTGGTTTCATATGTTTTATATTGCTTACCACTGACATTACAAGCTGGTAGGTAATAACAGTTGTTTTAGGCGTATTATTGCACTGTTCCAATTTTTATATCATATCCAAGTCCTTTCGCATTTTCTTACGATCATCCTGTAGACAACAGGGAACAATCTAGAGCAAAGTCAGATAAATCTTTTAGATGGATAAGGAAGCAGGTATGACTTTCTTAAATCTAGGAAGACGGAACCTACATATTTGCAAGATCCTGTACATGAAAAACATGATCTGTGGTGTTTCCTCATCGCTTGCAGACTCGCTTCTTTTCTTCCATAATTCTGGAACTATAATGTGCTTTAGGACCCTGCATCAGATGCAGATCAGTGATACTGAAGAATATACGCGCTCTACCTTAGAGATGATGTGCGGTATTGTCGAGTGAGGTGGAAATTATTCATTGCACGTTAGATTCTTAGAAAGGAATATGTTTCTTTGATGCAAAAACCCCTAAGAAATCCAACAGGGATTCGTGCTTCGTGTAACGTCAGGGCGTCACGAAGATTATCATAATACTGATCCCGTCTACTTACGGGAAATGTATCATGATATGTAGAAGTGTAACATGATGCATATGACAACAAGGTAGGACTTATCACTTTTTTGGAACTGCATGGAAGTATTTGAAACTATTCAGTTACGGGGCGTTGGTGTAAAAGTAGGCACTCAGCTCGTCGAAGGCATCGACGTACCATGAGCGCATCTGTCAACACCATAAGCTCCTACACAACCACGAAACGTCTGACAAATGTATACTTCAGTATTAAGAATATTAATATTAACTTACTGATCGCTCAAACATGCATTTTTCATTTGATGTTGCAGTTCCTCCTGGCGTGAGCAGAGGCATTTCACAGAAAAATCCACCAAAATTTGATGGCATTGCAACTCTTTGCAAAAAGTGTAAGCCTAAAATCACCTACAATTTTCCTGCTTATGCAGTCTATCACTCAGGCATTTGTTATATCTATGATTGGAGCTCAGATGTGTTTTCATCCGATGTTCCGGATTGTGCCGGCAAGAGCAGAGATCCTGCAACCGGCAGCAAAAAATCTGTTGTCTAGTACCCTCCACATAAACAAGCAGTGGAAAATCTGCTTTACCAAAGAATTATGCATATGGTTTGAGGAAATATCGATTCTGTAGCGATTACTGTCATTTGAATAGTACGATTACGACAAATGCCTAACTAATTCCAAACACCACGGAGATGACTGATAATCTTGGCCAGTGCTAGTATTTAACAACAATGGAACTGAGGAGTAGGTATCATCACTTAGAAGTGGCTCTGGAGGATAGAGCAAAGACTACGTATTCAGCGCCATGGGACATTATGAGCAGAGAAGAAAGCCAATTGGTTTAAAGAATGCACTAGAGACATTCCAGCAGTTGTTGACAGGATTGAAGCCTCGTCAATATCTAGTGTTTTTGATGGCACAATTGTTCCTTCAAGGGATATGTAGGAACATAGACAAAGACTGAGGGACGTGTTCAAGCGGCTATGAAATGCGCGTACAGAAAAATGTTACTTTGTGTTGCAGTCAGTCAGTTATTTGGGTCATGTAATTAATAAGGATGGTGTGAGGATTGATCCGGGATTGATACAGGTGGAGTGAGATTTTTCCAGTATGAGAAATGAACAAGGTGTTATAGTATTTTCTCGGCCTTGCGAATTATCATAGAAAGTTCGTGAGACGGTTCGTTGATACAGTACGCGCGCTTACTCCTTTAATAAAGGACGGTATCAGATTTGTGTAGGTCGAAAAATATTACAGAGCTTTCGTCGAATCAAAGGATGTACTAACGTCGAGTCCAGTGCTGGTATTCCCAGATTTTCGTAAGGAGCTTATATTATCTTGTGATGCATCAGACCATGCTCTTGGGTGCATTTTGCGCCAGGAGATCGACGGAGAGGAACACCCTATTGCTTTTGAGGAGGAGGAGGAGGAGGAGGAGGAGATTAGTGTTTAACGTCCCATCGACAACGAGGTCATTAGAGACGGAGCACAAGCTCGGGTTAGGGAAGGATGGGGAAGGAAATCGGCCGTGCCCTTTCAAAGGAACCATCCCGGCATTTGCCTGAAGTGATATAGGGAAATCACGGAAAACCTAAATCAGGATGGCCGGACGTGGGATTGAACCGTCGTCCTTCCGAATGCGAGTCCAGTGTGCTAACCACTGGGCCACCTCGCTCGGTGCTTTTGAGTCAATTAACCTAATGGAGCAGAGAGAAATTATTCTGTGGCGGAGAGAGAGATGTTTAGCCTGGTGTACGAAATAACATTCTACCGGTGTTATCAGTATACACAGAAATTTAAAGTAATGACCGACCATGCTGCTTTGTAATGGTTACTAGATTTGAAGGATCCATCCAGTAGATCGACAAGGTGGGCATTAAAGCTCAATTGATTTGTGTACCAAGTAATTCACAAACCAGGGAAGAAGCACAGAAATGCAGATGCGCTCTGCAGGATAATAGCATTGGTACAAGTACTGCGTCAGGACCTTGCTGAGTGGCAAGCAGCACAGAACGACAACGGAAAGTGTACGCAGTATAGCAAGCAGCAGTTTCACATGTTTACTGTGTAGGGAGATGTAATAAGGACCATGAGTGGTTCTGTCAGCAAAGCTGAGAGAAAAAGTACTGAGGGAAATGCATGGTCACGATTTATGTGTCCATGGAGGGTGCAGAACGACGAATCTGTGTGTGGCAGAGATGTACAGGTGGAGAGCACGGAAAAATGAGGTCGACCAGTAAGTCTGGAATTTTCAAATAACTCATGGGCATTCGGCCTTGGTGACTTTGTCGGCAACTGCCGATATGCCAACACGAGCACAACCTGTCATTTTCATGTCATAACTGTAAAAATTAAGCGCTGTGCAAGGGAATTTAAAACCTCAGTTTTTCCAGAAACTCCGAAAAGACACACACACACACACACACACACGCACACCGTAAACACGAACGTCAGAAGTTATCGCTGGTGAATTAATAATCTGTGGATGAGGTAGCATTAGCCGGCCGATGTGGCCGAACGGTTCTAGGCGCTTCAGTCTGGAACCGGAGACCGCTACGGTCGTAGGTTCGAATCCTGCCTCGGGCATGGATGTGTGTGATGTCCTTAGGTTAGTTAGGTTTAAGTTGTTCTAAGTTCTAGGGGACTGATGACCTCAGATGTTAAGTACCATAGTGCTCAGAGCCATTTGAACCATTTGAGGTAGCATTAACTCTGCCCCCTGTCTTTCGACAAGAGAGAGAACAGGACTCCATGCAGATCTGAAACAAAAACCACCATCTCTTTTAATAAGGTTGCTTGTTAACTTAATTTCAGCTGCTTCCTCAATAACACTGTCCCAATAGCTGGATGTGAATTCAAGAATTTCTGTGTTGCTATATTCCATAGCATGACCACTGCCTAGATAATGTTCCGCATGACGGGTATGCTCGGCTGTTGTAAGCGTATGTGACGCTTATGCTCAGTATGCCGGTGTTCCAATGTACTGATGGTCTGATCAACATATAACATGCCACACCTGCAAGGAATACGATAGACATCTTACGTCAACCAAGATCAGTCTTTACGGAACCCAAAAGGACCCTGATCTTAGATCTGGTCGAAAAATGCATTTCACATCATACACTGAAGGAAAAGCATCCCAACACCAAAAAATAGTTAACGTAAAGTAATGACATTAAGGTAATACATTCGTCTAGATAACATATTTAAGTGATTCGCATTGCAAGGTCACAGGTCAATGTAAGCGTGAGATAAGCCATTGCAAATGTGAAATGGTGGTACATCAAAAACCGGCGAAACCCCCAGAATGTTAAATGCAAGCGTACAAACTTTGCATAGAGTTGTCGTCCGATGACGGTTCACATGTGCTCAATTGGAGACGGATTTGATGACAGAAGGCAACATGCTAACATCCTTTAGAGCATATTGGGTTACAACAGCGGTACGTGGGCGAGCGTTATACTTCTGGAAATCACCACCTGGTATGTTGTTCATTAATGGCAGCACAACAGGTCAAATCATCAGACTGACGAACAGATTTGCTGTCAAGGTGCATGGGATAACCACGAGAGTGCTCCTGCTGTCATACGAAATCGCATCCTGGACCATGGCTCCAGGTAAAGGTAGAATGTGTCTAGCACGCAGACAGGTTTGTTGCAGATTCTCAACTGGCCTCTTTCTGACCAACACACGGCCATCACTGGCACTGGGGCAGATCCAGCTTTCATCAGAAAACACAACAGACCTTCACCTTACCGTACAATAAGCTCTCGCTTAACATAACTAAAGTCGCAAGTAGCAGTGGGTTTGTGGTCAGTGGAATGCGCGCTACAGGGCGTCTGGATCGGGGCTGTCCTTGAAGTAACCGATTTGTAACTGTCTGTTGTGTCACTGCGGTGCCAACTGCTGCTCAAATTCCTACTGTAGATGCAGTGCGATACGCCAGAGCCATATGCCGACCACTATGATCTTCCACCTCGGTAGTGTCACGTAGCCGTACGGAGCCCGGTCTTCTTGTGACCATTCATTCTTGTGACCACTGCAGCTAGCAGTCATGTACAATAGCTACATTCCTGCCAAGTCTTTCTGCAATTATCACAGAAATCCAGCTTCTTGTAGCTCTACTCGTATTACACGACCTCGCGCAAAATCAGTGAGTTGTTGATAACGCCGTCTTTGTCGCCTCAAATGCGTTCTTGACTAATGTGTTGTCACCGCCAGACACCACACTTGCTAAGTGGTAGCCTTTAAATCGGCCGCGGTCCGGTAGTATACGTCGGACCCGCGTGTCGCCACTGTCAGTGATTGCAGACCGAGCGCCGCCACACGGCAGGTCTAGAGAGACTTCCTAGCACTCGCCCCAGTTGTACAGCCGACTTTGCTAGCGATGGTTCATTGACAAATTACGCTCTCATTTGCCGAGACGATAGTTAGCATAGCCTTCAGCTGCGTCGTTTGCTATTTATCTTGTGATGCATGTACCGTCAGACCGATGTTCGCCAGTTGTGGATTAAAGTTAAGTATTCCAACAGCTACGTACTTTATTTGCTAGACTCAAATCCTGTAACTATTCCAGACCTCACGCCAGCCTGCGTGAGCTTAAACGCGTGCATTTCGGCTTCACCTCCTAGTGGCTTGGCTGTCTTGCCAAGTCACAACGTTTTGGCGACGAGAATTCTGCGCTCGTACCTATATTGATTTACTTGTGTAATGGCTTCGCCACCATCTCCACATGTACTGTCCGAATTTTATCGCTTACAGAATCAGCAGACGCAGGCCTCACTGGATGCCCTTGGACAGCTCGTCCATGGTCAACGTGCAATGCAAAACGATGCGGCCGCCGCCGCTCCACCGCTCCCGCAGCCACATCACGCAGTTGCACCACCTTTTCGTCTTTTTGATGCTGCACTGGAAAGCTGGACGGAGTGGTCACGCCAATTTGGATTCCATCTCGCCGCCTACAGAATTCAAGGTAACGAGCGGCAGCCTTTCTTATTATCGTGCATCGGCGTGTCCACGTACCGTGTGATAGTGAAATTATTTCCCCGACGCGACGTAGCAACTCTGTCCAACGAAGAAATTTTGTCTGCATTAGATACATATTTCAAAGAATCAGTCAATGTAGTTGCAAAAAGGTATACCTTCTTTCGTACAAAATGTACGGCAGGTCAGACTAATAGGGAGTGGGTTGCACCTTTGCAAGGCCTTACTAGGGATTGTGCTTTTGAGTGTGAATGTGGCCTCCCTTATTCAGATACTATGGTACATGATGCAATTACACAGAACGTTTCTGATGTTCGCATACGGGAACAGATTTTGAAACTAGTCAATCCCTCCCTTCAACAAGTGATGGACATATTGGATCGGCAGGACACACTTGACTTTGCTCAGGAATCATTTGAAACTTCACCAGCCGTGTGTCACATTCACCGGCCCGCCGGGCGCGCTGCACGGAACAGTAAACAGCCCTCGCGCCCGTCCGCGCAGCTGCCGCGCAAGCAAGCAAATGCAGTGCTAAAATCATGCCCGCGGTGTGCTACTAGACATTCGCGTGAGAACTGCCCGTCACGCCAGGCTATTTGCTTTTTCTGTAATAAAAAAGGACATGTTCAAAGTGTTTGCCAGAAAAAGGTCAGAACGGACACTCACAACCATTCCAGGCCGTTTGCTTGGAATCGGAATCGAACCCAGAATACTCAGGCTCGTGAACCTTCGCCCATGGACATTCATGTAGTTCATTCCACTCCGCCCAGTGCCACTCTCTCTAACAGTGACTGTGTTCGTCCCACGAATAGTGTGCGTCAACATCGCCGGAAATCCCGTCAAGTCGCAAGTGATTCTGTACCAGTGTCAGTTCACGTTGCACGAGACAGTCGCTCTTGTCGTCAGAAGGACAATAAACTTTTTGTAGACTTGGATATTAATGGCAATGTGATACCATTCCAGCTCGATACCAAAGCTGCAGATTCCTTGATCAATCAAGACACGTACAAACAGCTGGGCACACCTCCGTTGCGTGCCGCAAATGTTAAGTTAAGTAGTTATTCAGGACAAGCTATCCCTGTGTTAGGACAGTGCAGCCTTCTTGCAACATACAAGGGACAAACAAAACTTGTGTCATTTTACGTCCTTCGTTCTTCTTCTGCAGTGAACTTGTTTGGTTTCGATTTGTTTCAGTTGTTTAACTTGTCTATAGTCAATCAGGTCCTATCAGTGAACCAGACTGTGCCTTCAGACAGTGTTTCTCGTCTATGTGAAGAATTTGCAGACATTTTTGCACCGGGCCTCGGTTGCGCTAAGAACTATAAAGCACATTTGGAACTGAAAGTCAACGCACAACCGAAATTTTTCAGAGCGCGCAATGTTCCCCACGCATTGCGTGATGAGGTCGCAAGAACATTACATGATTTGGAATCACAAGGTGTGATTGAACGTGTGCAGGCTTCTCTCTGGGCATCACCCTTAGTAATATTGCAAAAACCTTCCGGAAAATTGAGACTTTGTGTGGACTTCAAGGCAACAGTGAATCCACAACTAGTGATTGCAACTATCGAGGTTCACGGCGTTGGCTCGCAGGGCGCATTCTTCGCTGCCTCGGCCGCACTATGTATCTGGTTTTGGGGGCCTCTGGTGAGGTGCGTCGGCATCTCAATCAGCTGCGCCTCTGTCGTCGCATGGGGTCTGCCGCTCGCCGTCTGCTTTCAGCGACGGTGCCGTCCGGTCAGCGCCCTGGGGACCCATCTACTGGCTTGCCTCATCCCCAGGTGTTACCGACGCTGCCTTCCATTTTGCCCCATTGCGGCGCGCCGCCGCCTGTTCTCCCGCCGGCGACGCCCGCAGTGGACGCGTCGCTGCAACCGCCAGGCGCCTCCCTGGGTCACGCGCCGCCGATCGCTTCCCGTGACCCGTTGTCCTCCGCCATGGACTTCTTGCCCGCTCCGGACCACATGGCGTCTTCGCCCGTCGGGTGCCCCGACCAGATGGAGGTCGAACCTTCGGCCCCTCCTGTCTCTTTCCGGGCGCATACACCGCATGTTGGCGTGCACCCTGGACTAGGATTTCAGGCGTTTCCTAGCTCCCCTCGGACCGAATGGCAGGGTGCGGGTGGCACAGCCTCGCCTGTTGTTAGGCTCCCCACCTCGTCGCATACGTCAACATGGGGTCCTCCCCACGGCGGGCGGAAGCCTTATAAGACAACCGTACGCCGATTTGCGGGGGAGGAATGTGGTGTCACCGCCAGACACCACACTTGCTAGGTGGTATCCTTTAAATCGGCCGCGGTCCGGTAGTATACGTCGGACCCGCGTGTCGCCACTGTCAGTGATTGCAGACCGAGCGCCGCCACACGGCAGTTCTAGAGAGACTTCCTAGCACTCGCCCCAGTTGTACAGCCGACTTTGCTAGCGATGGTTCATTGACAAATTACGCTCTCATTTGCCGAGACGATAGTTAGCATAGCCTTCAGCTGCGTCGTTTGCTGCGACCTAGCAAGGCGCCATTATCAATTGCTATTTATCTTGTGATGCATGTACCGTCAGACCGATGTTCGCCAGTTGTGGATTAAAGTTAAGTATTCCAACAGCTACGTACTTTATTTGCTAGACTCAAATCCTTTAACTGTTCCAGACCTCACGCCAGCCTGCGTGAGCTTAAACGCGTGTCTTTCGGCTTCACCTCCTAGTGGCTTGGCTGTCTTGCCAAGTCACAACAACTAACACAAGTCACCACGTCCACTTTCAAAGATAACTAACGCTCACGAGCGCTACAGCGAATATTTAAAGCAAACCTGATTTGCATCCTCGTAGTGGCGCTGCTAGTGCCACTCTTATGCGACTGGTGAGATATCTGAAAAGGGATCATCTATCAGAAGTAGAAACACGCCTACCAACTTCCGTTTATGTTGCACTTCTTCTTGGTATTGCGTTAGTCAGTTTATTTTCGCAAAATGCGACCGTTCCTATTCGAAGTACTATCTGCGTAAGACAAAAAGGCTGCATACCCTGGCGCTATGTTGGTAGTATCATCAGTTGTTCGATAGCTCAATGCATGTCTGATCTGTCTTTCACTCTACCCATTCTGACGAAAGATGACCTCACGATGGGCTAACAAAGTTGACAACATCTCAAGGCCCAAGATGATATGGGCACTGTGAACCAAGGTACGAAGTACCCCTTCAACTGAGCCAGATGGTGACAACTATCAGCCTATAGATACAAGTCGGTCTGAGTAGGCTTCATATAAACGGCATGTCCCAACGTATCACCAACCTTACTCCTGACCAAAACATCAAGGAAAGGAAGACAGCCATCTTTTTCCACATCCATCGTGAAACAAATATTCAGGCGGACTGAACTCGTTCATATTCTCACTATTATGAGGCCAAACAACAAAAGCGTCGTTTACGTATCTTAAGTAAAAACTGCAGTTTTCAATGCCGTCGACTCCAAGGCACGTTCCTCGAAGTCCTCCATACAAAAATTGATAATACACTACTGGCCATTAAAATTGCTACACCACGAAGCTGACGTGCTACAGACGCGAAATTTAACCGACAGGAAGAAGATGCTGTGATATGTAAATGATTAGCTTTTCAGAGCATTCACACAAGGTTGGCGCCAGTGGCGACACCTACAACGTGCTGACATGAGGAAAGTCATCGCCATACTGGCGTATCACCCGGCGTGATGGTATGGGGTGCCATTGGTTACACGTCTCGGTCACTTCTTGTGCGCATTGACAGCACTGTGAACAGCACTTGGACGTTACACTTCAGATGCATTACGACCCGTGGCTCTCCCTTCATTCGATCCCTGCGAAACCCTAAATTTCAGCAGGATAATGCACGACCGCATGTTGCAGGTCCTGTACGGGCCGTTCTGGATACAGAAAATGTTCGACTGCTGCCCTGGCCAGCACATTCTCCAGATCTCTCACCAACTGAAAACGTCTGGTCAATGGTGGCCGAGCAACTGGCTCGTCACAATACGCCAGTCACTACTCCTGATGAACTGTGGTATCGTGTTGAAGCTGCATGGACAGCTGTACCTGTACACGCCATCCAAGCTCTGTTTGACTCAATGCCCAGGCGTATCAACGCCGTTATTACGGCCAGAAGTGGTTGTTCTGGGTACTGATTTCTCAGGATCCATGCACCCAAACTGCGTGAAAATGTAATCACAGATCAGTTCTAGTATAATATGTTTGTCCAATGAATACCCGTTTATCATCTGCATTTCTTCTTGGTGTAGCAATTTTAATGGCCAGTAGTGTAATAGGTAACGATGGACGTCCAATCGTAAGTCCTTCTGTCTGCCCGCTGTACTGGTGGTCACTGAATAAAAAGTAAGTGGAAGCAACACAAATCGAAATAGGTTCTTTAATTCAACACCAAACCTAACCTCAGTCAACCGTAACGAATCAGGCAGAGGAACACGAGAGAAGAAAGCGGCCACACCAAAACTTATTAGAATATCAGAGTTATTCAAACACATTTCCTCTAATCGACATAGAAATCCGAAGAGTTCTGTCTGTGAGGCTCACACCGGCCTACCATAGTGCCCAACAGAGTAGCGAGGTCTTTTGCTGCACGATATGTCGGAGCACCAATGTTACTCACAATCGGACGAAGGCGACCCCCTTCCTTGTGGACCATAGGGAGGCCATATAACCCAGGGGGATAGCACAATAAGAATTAAAACTCTTGATAGTCTCCTGCGACAAAGAACTTTTCTTCAAGAGGCTGTTAGTCTTTCTCACGACAGTTTTTGTGGGGTCAGCACCGATCCTACTACACTCCTGGAAATGGAAAAAAGAACACATTGACACCGGTGTGTCAGACCCACCATACTTGCTCCGGACACTGCGAGAGGGCTGTACAAGCAATGATCACACGCACGGCACAGCGGACACACCAGGAACCGCGGTGTTGGCCGTCGAATGGCGATAGCTGCGCAGCATTTGTGCACCGCCGCCGTCAGTGTCAGCCAGTTTGCCGTGGCATACGGAGCTCCATCGCAGTCTTTAACACTGGTAACATGCCGCGACAGCGTGGACGTGAACCGTATGTGCAGTTGACG
Organism: Schistocerca piceifrons; assembly: GCF_021461385.2. Lineage (NCBI taxonomy): Eukaryota > Metazoa > Arthropoda > Insecta > Orthoptera > Acrididae > Schistocerca > Schistocerca piceifrons. The sequence continues at coordinate 680,560,900 of NC_060149.1, read as the reverse complement.
GACTTTGAGCGAGGGCGTATAGTGGGCATGCGGGAGGCCGGGTGGACGTACCGCCGAATTGCTCAACACGTGGGGCGTGAGGTCTCCACAGTACATCGATGTTGTCGCCAGTGGTCGGCGGAAGGTGCACGTGCCCGTCGACCTGGGACCGGACCGCAGCGACCCACGGATGCACGCCAAGACCGTAGGATCCTACGCAGTGCCGTAGGGGACCGCACCGCCACTTCCCAGCAAATTAGGGACACTGTTGCTCCTGGGGTATCGGCGAGGACCATTTGCAACCGTCTCCATGAAGCTGGGCTACGGTCCCGCACACCGTTAGGCCGTCTTCCGCTCACGCCCCAACATCGTGCAGCCCGCCTCCAGTGGTGTCGCGACAGGCGTGAATGGAGGGACGAATGGAGACGTGTCGTCTTCAGCGATGAGAGTCGCTTCTGCCTTGGTGCCAATGATGGTCGTATGCGTGTTTGGCGCCGTGCAGGTGAGCGCCACAATCAGGACTGCATACGACCGAGGCACACAGGGCCAACACCCGGCATCATGGTGTGGGGAGCGATCTCCTACACTGGCCGTACACCACTGGTGATTGTCGAGGGGACACTGAATAGTGCACGGTACATCCAAACCGTCATCGAACCCATCGTTCTACCATTCCTAGACCGGCAAGGGAACTTGCTGTTCCAACAGGACAATGCACGTCCGCATGTATCCCGTGCCACCCAACGTGCTCTAGAAGGTGTAAGTCAACTACCCTGGCCAGCAAGATCTCCGGATCTGTCCCCCATTGAGCATGTTTGGGACTGGATGAAGCGTCGTCTCACGCGGTCTGCACGTCCAGCACGAACGCTGGTCCAACTGAGGCGCCAGGTGGAAATGGCATGGCAAGCCGTTCCACAGGACTACATCCAGCATCTCTACGATCGTCTCCATGGGAGAATAGCAGCCTGCATTGCTGCGAAAGGTGGATATACACTGTACTAGTGCCGACATTGTGCATGCTCTGTTGCCTGTGTCTGTGTGCCTGTGGTTCTGTCAGTGTGATCATGTGATGTATCTGACCCCAGGAATGTGTCAATAAAGTTTCCCCTTCCTGGGACAATGAATTCACGGTGTTCTTATTTCAATTTCCAGGAGTGTATATGCTGAATCAGACAGTAAACACTGCATCTTTTGAACATAATCCTACTTGTCCAAAATGACGGTAGCATTGCCCTGGTCCATAGGTAAAATAACAATATCCGTATCAGCACTAAGTGAAGGTAAAGCAACCCTCTCAGCTGCTGTAATATTACTCTCGGGTGGACGTGCTCCAGACAACACTCGACGTGCCTCTCTCGTAGCCTCCTCTGCAACAGCAGGAAGTTGTTCTAAAACAACCTGTTCAACAGAACTAATAAACTCAGCCACTGAGAAACACTTCGGCTTGTGCATTGGTACAAAATTTAAACCTGTCCTGAGCATGGATAAAGCTGCGTCGTCCATAGCTTTCTCTGTGAGATTTATCACAGAATTTCGAAATACAGTATTAGACTCCAAGCCACGGAAACGTTCAGACTTCACCAAATGCCGGGCAGTTACAGAAAGAAAGTCCTAGACAGACTGCAACCATGAACCACCGTCCAGTCGATCCCAAGAAAGAGCCGAACGATCCCAAGAAAGAGCCGAAATTTTTGAAACAATCATTAAATGAAGCCGAAATAATTCCTTGGAAATAAAATCCATCTGCCGATGAGTGTAATGGATCCTTTGACGAACAAGAACTAGGTCAGGGTGTTACTTGATTGGCGGCAGGAGAATTAATATGATGCACAACTTTGGCAAACCTTGAAACAACATTTTGATCACGACACATCAGCAAAAAGGACAACGCACTTTACAGTCGTACTCTACTGCTGCGAAGTATATCCAACCTCCGCAAGCAACGATACATTTCCTCCCAGTAGAGGTCAACAATGTAAGACCTGCGTTTCTTTAAACAAAAAATTCTGAATAAAATCCTTCTCTCTCTGTTGTCAAAGACAGAGGGACAGAGTAACGCCTCCTCACCCCTCGATTATTAACTCAGCATCGGTAACTTATGACGTCTGCCGTCTTTGGTCTGTGAGATGGCGATAGTGTTTACAGTGTGTGTGTGTACTTGCCGCAGCTATGCCTTGTAAATCCTATCTAAATCTCAATGGCTGTCGACGACGTCACCCGGCTGCATTCCTGTACGTCATTAGAACATTGTATATGCCGGGAGAAACTCAGGTCGCACAAGTCAGAAATTGTGTACAGTGTAAACAGTGGGCAGATTTGATTAGGAAATAGATGCCATTGCAAGGCGACCAAGCGAGCCGAATTCTGCGGGACCGTCCTGCAGTGGCACTTCTAATCCCGAATTGGAAGAATTAACAGAAAAAGTCTCGAAAAAACGCCTAATACGTCCCGCAAGTCCCGTATTTCTCTAATTTTCACATTCCACCAACCACATCTCACTTTCATATGTCATAGGAAGTATCAATCAACTTATCAATACAGAATCTCTGTGTGACTGTGTGCAATAGCATTCGTTCTCAAGTGCAAATGAAAGACAAAGAAATATAGCAAAGAATATTTTAGACAAGGTGAAAAAGCGTTAGTACAGCGCCCACTCTTAGCAATATCAAGGCACTTTCAATAATACATACTACCCTTTTACGACCACCACAAAAAATTTAAAAGTGCATATTTTGTTACTGTGTATGTTGTTGACTTTTTCTCACATCATAAGAGGTAATTATGTGTAAGTAAGGTCCATCTGAAAATATTAAGTATGACATTCAGTTAGAAAAGCGATATCTACTACTAATGCTTAAATTTTTGGGTTAATTTCGACTGGGGATTTTAAAACATTTATTGAAATTGGTATAAAAGTTCATTAAAAACAATAAATACTTTTTAAAAATTTTAAAATATCAAGTAACTTGCTAAATTAAAATATTTTCGTAAGGTGGTCATAAAGTACCCCCCCCCCCCCCCCCAGCAACAAACCGCTCCACCCGTCCTGGTATTCCGAGCGTTAATATCCCAATACTTTACAGTCAGGCACTCAGTTAGAATTTGTAAGTTACTTCGAAACACTTCTCAAATTGAAAATTTTACTGTTATTTGCGACTCCGAAATTAGATACTAATTAAGACGTCCAAACTGTAGCAATCTTATGTAGTATAGCAGGTGTGATCAGACACTCATAATAACAGACAGTGAAACTACACTAAGTTTACGAAAAATATTAATGTGGATAGACCAAGGTAGAAATTTCTTTTTAGCCTCAATATTTTACTGATTTAAAATGTTCTGTAGAGAGTCTGTTTTTAAGACTCAGTCATATAATGAGTGTCATAAACGGTAAAATATGTTAAAACAGTGATTTATTGTATGGGGGCCCTGCGCACGCGATAGTTCGGATGCAACCGGTGTGATACTATAATAGTTACAAACGGAATAAAGATGCTGATGGTTTCCGACAGTATCACAAAGGCCAGTAATATCAACTAAAATACTATTCTCAACAAGACTTATGTTCGCAATATAATTGGTTAGTAGTAATCAGTCTGAAAGCATGTGGTTGTCTCGCGTCAGCTTAACTTGTAATTTCGCTTGAATTTTATAAGAATTAAAACATGAGTGCTTGGAAATTACAAACAAATGTATTTATTCGGTTAGAAAGGTTCGAAAAGTAATCACAGTCGTGAAAAAAACGCTTCGACTGGCAAGCGGAAGCCAGTTAATCTGTATAATCTCGTCAAAATGAGTGTTTTTCTACATCGGAGAAAAAAAGGCCAACTGCGTGGTGCTGGCATTGCGATTAAAGCTTTGTTCAATGTCAGCATTAAAAAGCACAAGTTGAAACTTGAATCGCTTGTTTTTCCAAAACAATATTTTTCAATTTGGCAGGAGCTATATGTCGTGAAACATACGTGCAATTAAATTATACCCTTTTGTAGCTTGTGAGTCCGGGCCTTTTCTACTGTAGGACATAGGACTTTTGCGATGTATTTCAATTTCGATATGTGGTGTACGTGTTATAACGACTTTTTGTCGAAAACATTAAGTTTCATCTCAGTCCGCACTATTGTGTTAAAAACATTTTTTTTAATATTCCTATGTACTACGTTAGGGAATATCAACTGTTTCAAAGCAGTTTTTGAAATTTTGCTCTAGGTTGAAAATTATGGCTCTCAGAGCTACCAACAACCACCCTCGCGCTCCGCGAAGGCTTTTCGTCGATGTCGTTAGTGTCCTTCTGTGCAAGTTTTTTACTTAAAAAGTACACAACACAGTCTTAATGGTTTACAATAGAGAGATGAAGTCAGTTCTGTAACTTGTAACTTGTTCGTTATTTTACTGAGAAAAATCATTAATATTCACTCTAAAATCGAGTGTCACCCTACCTGTCACATTAAAATTCAAATATCTACGAGGATATCAGGAGTCATATTAATACAAGGATCGATATATCGGAATTCCTTACAAATGACAGATACAATATTCCGATGGAAAAAAAACAAGTTAGTATAATGAAAGACAAACTTAATGGTGAATCTGTTACAGAATTTGTTGGTCTACAACCAAAAATTGTCCTCTTGATACCGAGTCTGATAGCATAATGCACTTAGCAGAAGGTATAAAACAATATTCTGTTAATAGGTTAACCACTGTCGATTAGTCAGTGTGTCTTCGATTTGGCAATACAAACTACAGTGCAGTACATAATTCAATCTAAAAAGCATGTTGTTTCTGCTATTAAACAACGTAAACTGCCTTTATATCTACAAGATGACAAACATTTGATACTTCCTGATAAGGTAAACATAATGTCTTGCGACAATTACCATATGAAAAATGGTGATGACTGCTTTTATTGTACAAAAATGTAAAAGCCTAGAACTAAAGTAAATACGTGAAAATATGTAAATTGTGACTGAAGTGAATTCACATACTCATGTTCTCATTATCGTGATGGAACTTTAGTGATCCATTGTAACTGCTCTGATAATGAAAAGGCATTGTACGTAAAAACATTGAATGTAAATACATTATATTAAAACATTGTATGAAGAAAATATACAACAAATTTTATGTTTAGAGTATTTTTTATTTTTCGCTGTTCCCAGTCCCTATGCTTGTGCTTCGTAGAATAAAACATTAGCGAGTTGACATACACTACGTGTTCAAAAGTAGCCGGACACCTTGTAGCACCTATTTTTGGCATATTTTTTATCTGTATCGATATTTCTGTGCTTGTTGTTTAAATTATGCTTGTGAATTTAAATAACTGCGGAAATGATTGTTGTGTAATGTACCATAAATGACTTGGTCCATAATTAGGGAGCGTAGGGTTGAATGTAAAAGATGTAGGGAAGCGCCGCAGCTGCGGAACTAGCCAGGCGGAGTGGAAAAGGTGTAGTTGGCGCGCAAGTGGCAACACGTCCTTTGTGACGAGTAACGAGTCTGGTCAGAGCAGTTTTGTGGCTAACACTTCGCTAGCAGCTACAGATCATAGTGGCTCATATTCTTGGAGTTCTGAGGCCAGAACTGCTTGAGGGCAGTATTTATGGGCCTCGGATGCTGAATGTGGTGATACCATTATCACGGCATGGTTTTTGGCCCTATAAAAATATTTCTTCAACGTCAAGAAGATCAGTGGTATGGCGAGGCCAACAATACTGCCATGACTGCATTGCCGCCAGGTTAATAGCGACTGCAAATTGCGCCACCAGTACCACCAGTCTCCCACTAAATTGTTTTGTATCTGGCACTCTGTAAATGGACCAGGTATTTGTAAACTTTGCTTGATTTCAATAATAATCGTGATGTTACTAAAAACTCCACAGGGTTCCTAACCTAGTGAATTTAATGTCCTAATTTATTATGAGAAAGTGGCTGAACTTGAATTTAACATTGTCATTTGCACAGCCAATTATAATTTTGAGTGAGTCAAAAGGCTGCTTATGAAAGCACATTTGTTATTCAACGAGTTATAGTTTGTTGTACTTCACTTAACTAATAATTAAAGATGGGAATGCTTACCTTTTCTCTTTTGTTGAAACAAAACTACACCAGTATGTATGAGAAAAGGTTGTTAATGAGCTTGGTTCTTCAAACCATGGCAGTTTAAGGGTCCTCATGTACCAGCCTAGTTATCTAATGAAGCAATGCAAAGGCTCCTTCAGAACCAGTGTAGTTAGATTTGCATTCTGTTTAGTTGCTTCAAACCGAGGTTAAGAAAGAACTGTTTATTATGTTATCAATTCTAATACAAGTTGGTTAATGAACAGGAATAGAGACCCTGTAGTAGTCAATGAAGTTATAGATTATGATCATTAGTAGACCTCATGATCTAAATTCTGAATCATTTCAAGCTTTCCCTGTTCAGTTTTGCTACTAGTTTTATGTGTGTTGGAATTAGGTTTTATAAACTGTTGCACCTACTTCATTTAAGGCACGTGTTGTTGAGAGGCGTATGTTGCTGTTTACTATCCCACTGGCCATTTGATTATCTGACTTACTAGTGGGTAGCACATTTATTTGCAAGATTAGGTGACTGTGTTGTAGTCTGAACAAATATAAGGAAAGAGTTTAGCGTGTGTGTCAAGGAAGGTTAGATTAGCATTAGCGCTACCTTCTGCTTTATCATTTTGTTTGATACAGGAATTCTTAACTAGGTTTCCTATCTGTTTTAATATGAAATGTTACAACTTGCTTTTGTGCTGGGAGAACGTCTGTTCCTGACCCACACTAGTTTTTACACTCTGCTGGAGTATTTCGGAAACTAATCCCACTTTGACTGTTCTGGTTCGATTAGGTTGTCTCACGTTCACATCTTAAAAATTCATCGCAGAGGATTATCGTTTAAGGTGGTCGGTGGTACCGTTACAACCTGGCTGAAAATGACTTACAAGTTCGTGGCGCCATCCATCGGTAATGCTGGAATACAATATGGTGTTGGGCCACCCTTAGCCTTGATGACAGCTTCCACTCTCGCAGGCATACCTTCAATCAGGATACTTTTGATCACATACTGTATGTCGTATCTGTCATCTCTCTGCCGCATGTGGTAGCCGCGTGGTGTAGGGCGTCTTGTCACGGTACGCGCGGCTCCCCCCGTAGGAGGTTCGAGTCCTCCCTCGGGCATTGGTGGGTGTGTCGTCCTTAGCGTAAGTTAGTTTAAGTTAGATTAAATAGTGTGTAGGCCTAGGGACCGATGAACTCAGCTATTTGGTTCCTTAAGACCTTACCACAAGTTTCCAATTTGTCATCTCTCTCTCTCTCTCTCTCTCTCTCTCCCCGTCCCTCATTTTCTCATTCTCTTAGCAGATCAGGCTGAGCAGTGTGTTATCAAGGCACATGAGACATGAGGAGAGAATTCCGTCACTAGCCTCTTTTTCTCTCTCTTTTTCCAAGCAAGTGTCATACTAACTCCCATAACAGGTGTGTGTTACTGATGATGAAGATCAAGTATTTGTACTTTTTTGAACATGATGCAAAATAATTCAGATCAATAATTTTTAACATGGCGCAAAATTCAGGTGTGTGTGTGTGTGTGTGTGTGTGTGTGTGTGTGTGTGTGTGTGTGTTACTAACAATAAAGCTCTGGTATTTAAAATTCTTCTGAAACGGTGAAAAGAGTTCAGCCAACAGTGCTGTGAGCGTCAGATACTGGGTATTTTTTCGATGTTGTGTGGGCACACATGAGAAATGGCATTTAATGATGAGGTAAAGGTGGAAAGAGAGAGAGAAATGTGAAACTTATTTTGGTATATAAATAATAAATTTGCAGTTTTGGGGCACATAAATTGATACAGTTTTGCTTTAACATGGAGGGTAATATGTTACAGTTTTGGGCCAATATGTTATAATTTTGCAGTAATATGATGGTCAATTTTGGTAACCCATTCCGTTTTTTTAAGTGGTGTCCCATTCTGTTTTTTTTGTTTTGTTTTATATGGTGAAAAATTCTATTTCTTTAAATGGTAGCCCATTCCTTTTCTTAAATGGTGACCCATTCCATTTCAATAAATGGTGACCCATTTCATTACCGTAAATGGTGACCTGTTCCATTTTTTTAAAATGATGACCCCTTCCATTCTCCAAGCAGTTACCCATTCCACTTTTGTAATGGTGACCTGTTCCATTTCTTTAATCGGTGACCCATTCTGTTTTTTAAAAGGTGGTCCATACCATTTTTAAATGGTGGCCAATTCCATTTTTTAAATGTTGCAATATCTTAAAGAGTTCAAAATGGTTCAAATAGCTCTGAGCACTATGGGACTTAACATCTATGGTCATCAGTCCCCTAGAACTTAGAACTACTTAAACCTAACTAACCTAAAGACAGCACACAACATCCATCTTAAAGAGTGTCCTACTCCTTTTCTTTAAATGGGGACCCAAATCATTTTCTAAATAGTGACCTGTACTGGGAGGCTAATATCTGACGCCATTTTACATAAATATTTATGATTTTAATGGAAATAATACTTGTCTTTGACATTGGCACTTATTCGAGTGAAGGTTGTGTAATTTTTATTATTTAGCCTTGAACTGAGCAGCTTTTTACACAATGGACTGTCTCATTTTAATACTGTCTCGTGACAGGCTGAGAGGGGGAGAGTGGCGCGAGAGGAAGGCACTACTGCCGGCCGGGGTGACCGAGCGGTTCTAGGCGCTACAGTCTGGAACCACGAGACCGCTACGGTCTCAGGTTCGAATCCTGGCTCAGGCATGGATGAGTGTGATGTCCTTAGGTTAGTTAGGTTTAAGTAGTTTTAAGTTCTAGGGGACTGAAGACCTCAGATGTTAAGTCCCATAGTGCTCAGAGCCATTTGAAGGCACTACTAGGCTAGTTCTGCCATCTTGGATTTATATTTTTCCCACTACTATAACTGCATTACTTCCTCCACCTGGGATTGTGATTGGCTGGAGAGGACAGGATGGGGGAAAGGGGATGTGGATTGATGACACCATTGATAAGGATGATGACATCACTGATATAACTGTCCAAGCATGTAGGCAACCTGCACTAACAGTATAACACTAACACTTCCAAGACCAAGTGGCCATCACCTTGGATTTTGACGTTAGTGGTGTAGCATATATCAATACTGCCTTTAAGTGTAATACTGTTTATTCAATTTGTAATTTATTTATTACAATGATACATTTTATTTATGGTATGCAGTAATTTTCTTTAGCGTACTGGTAGCTCATTTAAGCAATGTTTCTCAATTGTGCTTTGATTTTGCTAGCAAAATATAAAGTTTGCTAAATCAGTCAAGAAAAAGTTGCAGAAATTTAACAGATGGAGGTGATCGGGGATGCAGCTTTGGCAATTCTTCCAGGAGCGTGCTATCACTTCGGTATTGTTCTGTGTCTCATTCACTGTTCATTGTACAAAATGGTACAGTGGTAAGATGCAGAACTCATGTTGTGGTGGATTTATGTTCGGCTCCCTATATGCATATCCTAACAAAGGTTTCCTGTGCATCTTCTAAATAACTAAAACTAATGCTGAAATAGTTGTTTAGAAAGGAACATGCCCAATTTGCCTCAACAATCTTCCTCATCTCGGATTTTGACACTCTCTGTAACACTGTGCGGATCTTCTCTCACCCAACCTGCCCCTGGAAAAATAACTTCTCATCGCTTTCACTTTTATCTAGGCACAGATGCCTATAATTTTGAAAATAACAACAACATATTGTATTATAACATGTTATACAGGGTGTTTCACGATTCTTAATTACAAGGTTCGACGAGGTGTAGAGAGGAGTTAGGACATAAAGTTTTGATAGGGAGCCCACGTCCAGAAATGTACCATTTCGATATAAAATAGATTTGTATATTGGATCACTTTCAATTCTTCCGCTTCATGGTAAACAACACAAACTGGGAAGGGGTCGCCATCGTCAGTACTTATTGTTCATTTTGCTTCCGACTACAAGCTCCAAGGAATGGTACATTTGCTGTCAAGAAAGGTTGACTGTAGTGCTCCATGGATACATTGTATTCTCGACTCTGAAGTAGACGTCCTTCGTAATGTAGAGGAGAACCCAATGACGAGTACTCGAAATATTGCCCACTCCATCTGTTCCTCTAGAGCACGCAGGTCAGAGCTCCTTGTTTCCACTGTGTGCGACCCGTGAAGGGAAAGACTTGAGAGCGATCCAGTCTTCTAACTTATTTTACGCCCAAACGAACTTTTACGGATGTGGGTTGCTTATCAAAGCTTTATCTGCAAAGTACCTTCTACAAACATTAGAAACTTGTACTGGGAATTTTGAAATGTTCTTTGTAAATTGCTTGTACCAGTGCTTCGTATACCGCTTGAGCATAACTTCCAAGCTATTACAGTTTACGTGCACACTCCATCTGAAAAGCATTTATTCAAATATTTCAGAAGTGCGTGTATTACGTAGATATGCAGATATTTTAAGACCTATAACAGCAACATAGTTTCATATCGTTGACAACATATTCATCATTTTGTTTTGCTGCTCTTGCAGTGGCCGTATTTGCAGACAAAATTATTGGATATAAGGTCCACCTGTTTTGCAAACAATTGTTTTTCATGTAAACCAAATCATGACGATGGCTCGAAAGTGCTCAAACATGTTTAGCTAATATGAAAAAATAGCTGTTTGCTGAACAGGTGGAAATTATATCCAATAATATGATAGCTTAATAGTACGTGCGGCGTAAACTGGAAGACTGCACTCACTGTTATCCGTAAATTGCTTAGGTCTATGACTGGGAACAGAGGTCTACAGAGTACACGGTTATATGTACATAAAATTGAGGGGAGCGGGGAGGGGAGGGGGAAATGCTGTGTCTTTCTGTCGTTTCCACTTATGTTCACGAAAGTCAGTGTTTCTGTCATTTATCATGCCTTACTGTTCCCTTGCCTTACTCAACGTCATGTGTTTTGCCTGTTCCATCTTTGGGCTCCTGAATCGCATTAGGTTTGTTGTTGGTGACAGGTATGGTCATACTGTGAATGGGCATCTTCTCCTGGCTGTAATGTTTTCCGCTGCCGATCAGGCAGCAAACCAATGCATGTGGACTAGCTATCAGGAACGCAACGAAGAAAATGTGTTAAACTAAACTAGTAATTTTCTAGAATTCCTTGCTATTTTCGAGACTCTCCAGTTTTCAGGATACTGTATTTTCCAAAAGGTAGATCAAAGAGTGGAAATTAGAATATTTAAAAATATGAACGCTTTTAGCAAAATGTTGTTGGGGAGTGGGAGAAGAAATAACACCATGACGTCTCCCTTAGACCCATGCCTCTTTCTGACAGTCTCTTTGCCTAGGGGATATAAAGCCCTAATCTTCATATACAATGCAAATATAAATTAGTGTTGTCAATATTAGTTAATTTGTTTTGTGATGTCCAGCTCACAGCAGCAAAAATTCAAATAAAATAAAGTAATAACTAAACTCATGTACGGATGGTTCAACCTACAGTGCTACAAATAATTGAGAACAGGGCGACCATCGCCACCCGAGCATAGTTTATCATTAACTTCGCTACTCTTTGCAATCTCTTGGGACTCTTAAGTAAAAATACAGATTTGGAAACGTAAGAATTTCGTTTAATGTAAATAAAAGGAAACATAAAAGTGAACATAAAATAAAAGGAAACTTACATAATTAACTATTACAGCCGGAAAAAGATACCAGACAATTTAAAGAAGTAGCCACTAAAATGGAACGCACAAAATTACAGAAGTGATACGCTCGTACCATCGTCTTGCGCACACTCTCAAATATATCTGGCTTACGAGGGGACTTGACGGACTGCTCTTCTCCGGATTTGTTCATTCTTACAAGATTTGATAGTCGGTGCCAGTCTTTCATTTTCTAAAGCTATATGGCATAAGTCTCAAAAAAAAAAAAAAAACACTTGAACAAATCTGCTTCAAAGATTTTGGAGCGCTGTTAAGTGGGCCAAAAACACATGTCGAGCATTTCTTGAAAGCCACCATTTTTTGATTGCGTCGCGAAAAATCTTGTCATCACAAAGTCACTAATTGGGTTCTCGGTAATCGCAACTTTTTTGCTATATTTTAAATTCACTGTCATTTTCATATGGAAAAGTGAAATAACAAATAGTGAATCACATTTTTAATAAAAATAAACTCTTTTTATTTTTAATTACTGATCATATAAAAATGTGAGTATTTTCAATAAATTAAAATTTGGTACAAAAATTCGAAGTTGCGAAGAGAAAATAAAATACTTTTTGTTTATGGGGACTGAACAGTATTCTCGATGTACACATTTTTCATTTAACAATAATATCTTTCACATTTCTGTCTCATATTTAAATTTATATTCATGTAATAAGATATTAAAAATAAAAATATCTTTTATTAAAAACATTATGATTCAATAATTGGTAACTGACACTTTTATTTGATAATAAGTATAGAATCTAATAAAAGTAAAGAAAAAAGTTGGTACCCGAGAATCGAACCATCTTACAACCTATGCACTATGTATTCAGCTAACAACGTCTTTCTTCTCTCTTAATACGAGGGCAGTTCAATAAGTAATGCAACACATTTTTTTTCTCGGCCAATTTTGGTTGAAAAAACCGGAAATTTCTTGTGGAATATTTTCAAACATTCCCGCTTCGTCTCGTATAGTTTCATTGACTTCCGACAGGTGGCAGCGCTGTACGGAGCTGTTAAAATGGCGTCTGTAACGGATGTGCGTTGCAAACAACGGGCAGTGTTCGAGTTTCTTTTGGCGGAAAACCAGGGCATCTCAGATATTCATAGGCGCTTGCAGAATGTCTACGGTGATCTGGCAGCGGACAAAAGCACGGTGAGTCGTTGGGCAAAGCGTGTGTCACCATCGCCGCAAGGTCAAGCAAGACTGTCTGATCTCCCGCGTGCGGGCCGGCCGTGCACAGCTGTGACTCCTGCAATGGCGGAGCGTGCGAACACACTCGTTCGAGATGATCGACGGATCACCATCAAACAACTCAGTGCTCAACTTGACATCTCCGTTGGTAGTGCTGTCACAATTGTTCACCAGTTGGGATATTCAAAGGTTTGTTCTCGCTGGGTCCCTCGTTGTCTAACCGAACACCATAAAGAGCAAAGGAGAACCATCTGTGCAGAATTGCTTGCTCGTCATGTGGCTCAGGGTGACAATTTCTTGTCAAAGATTGTTACAGGCGATGAAACATGGGTTCATCACTTCGGACCTGAAACAAAACGGCAATCAATGGAGTGGCGCCACACCCACTCCCATACCGAGAAAAAGTTTAAAGCCATACCCTCAGCCGGTAAAGTCATGGTTACAGTCTTCTGGGACGCTGAAGGGGTTATTCTGTTCGATGTCCTTCCCCATGGTCAAACGATCAACTCTGAAGTGTATTGTGCTACTCTTCAGAAATTGAAGAAACGACTTCAGCGTGTTCGTAGGCACAAAAATCTGAACGAACTTCTCCTTCTTCACGACAACGCATGACCTCACACAAGTCTTCACACCCGAGAGGAACTCACAAAACTTCAGTGGACTGTTCTTCCTCATGCACCCTACAGCCCCGATCTCGCACCGTCGGATTTCCATACGTTTGGCCCAATGAAGGACGCAATCCGTGGGAGGCACTACGCGGATGATGAAGAAGTTATTGATGCAGTACGACGTTGGCTCCGACATCGATCAGTGGAATGGTACCGTGCAGGCATACAGGCCCTCATTTCAAGGTGGCGTAAGGCCGTAGCATTGAATGGAGATTACATTGAAAAATTGTGTTGTGTAGCTAAAAGATTGGGGAATAACCTGGTGTATTTCAATGCTGAATAAAACAACCCCTGTTTCAGAAAAAAAAGTGTTGCATTACTTATTAAACTGCCCTTGTATGTTCTAAACGCTTTGTACTCATCTGTGCTTTAGAATCTTCAGATCCTAAAAGGTGATTTTTTTTTCTAGTTTGCTTGAGACTTGGTGCCCTGGCAATGACCTTGCGACCCTATATGAATAAAAAAATTCGAAGAGGTCCAGTCCGTAATATGTGATAGCTAGAGTGATTATCCTCAACGGCCTTACATAACCAACACAGTCCAGTTCTGACGTCACTGAGTTGTGTTCACATTAATGTTTAGTCTGACCTCACAGCTGATTAAAGTCACTGAAATTCAGGACACAATCGATTTGTTCCAGTTTTCGTCGTATTCCACAATACGAACAATCAAGAACGATTTATTGAGAGTACTACTACGATCAATCTGAAGCAGTCTGTTTCGTTCGCATATACGCATAATCCATCTCCATGAGCCATGGATCTTGCCGTTGGTGGGGAGGCTTGCATGCCTCAGTTATACAGATAGCGGTACCGTATATGCAACCAAAACGGAGGTGTATCTGTTGAGCGGCCAGACAGACGTGTGGATCAGGCGAGGGGTACCAGTCTTATGAGTAGTTTCAGGAGCAACAGTCTGGATGATTGACTGATCTGGCCTTGTAACATCAACCAAAATTACCCTGCTGTGCTGATACTACGAACGGCTGAAAACAAGGGGAAATTACAGCCGCAATTTTTCCCGAGGGCATGCAGCTCTACTGTATGGTTAAATGATGATGCCATCAGCCAGCCGTTGTGGCCGACCGGTTCTAGGAGCTTCAGTCTGGAACCGCGCTACCGCCACGGTCGCAGGTTCGAATCCTGCCTGGGGCATGGATGTGTGTGATGTCCTTAGGTTAGTTAGGTTTAAGTAGTTCTGAGTTCTAGGGGACTGATGACCTCAGATGTTAAGTCCCATAGTGCTCAGAGCCATTTGAACCATTTTTGATAATGGCATCCTCTCGCGTAAAATATTCCATAGGTAAAATAGTCCCCCATTCGGATTTTCGGGCGGTGACTACTCAGGAGGACGTCGTTATCAGGCGGTACAAACCTGGCGTTCTACGGATCGGAGCGTGGAATGTCAGCTCCCTTAATCGGGCAGGTAGATTAGAAAATTTAAAAAAGGAAATGGATAGGTTAAAGTTAAAATAGTGGGAATTAGTGAAGTTCGGTGGCAGGAGGAACAGGACTTCTGGTTATGTGAATACAGGGTTATAAATACAAAATCAAATAGGGGTAATGCAGGCGTATGTTTAATAATGGATGAAAAAGTAAGAATGAGGATAAGCTACTACGAACAGCTTTGTGAACGCATTATTGTAGCCAAGATAGACACGAAGCCCACATCCACCACAGCAGTACAAGTTTATATGCCAACAAGCTCCGCAGATGAGGAAGAGATTGAGGAGATGTATGATGAGATAAAAGAAAGTATTCAGATAGTTACGGGAGACGAAAATTTAATAGTCGTGGTGGAATGAAATTCGATAGTAGGAAAAGGAGCAGAACTAAAAGTAGTAAGTGAATTAGACTGTGGGAAAGGAATGAAAGAGGAAGGTGCCTGGTAGAATTCTGCACAGAGCATAATTTAATCATATCTGACACTTGGTTTAAGAATCATGAAAGAAGGCTGTATATGTGGAACAGGCCTGGAGACATCGGAAGGTTTCAGATTGATTATATAATATTAGACAGAGATTTCGAAACCAGGTTTTAAATTGTAAGACATTTCCAGGGGCAACTGTCGTCTCTTCCCACATTTTATTGGTTATGAACTGCAGATTAAAACTGAAGAAACTGCAAAAAGGCATGAATTTAAGGAAATGGGAACTGCATAAACTGAAAGAACCAGAGGTTGTAGAGAGTTTCAGAGGGACCATTAGGGAACGATTGACAAGAACAGGGGAAAGGAATATAGTAGGCGAAGAATGAGTAGCTTTGAGAGACGAAAAAGTGAAGGCAGCCGAGGATTAAGTAGGTAAAAAGACGAGGATTAGTAGAAATCCTTGGGTAACACAAGAGATATTGAATTTAATCGATGAAAGGAGAAAATAGAAAAATGTAATAACTGAATCAGGCGAAAGCGAATATGAACGTCTTAAAGATGAGATCAACAGGAAGTGCTAAATGGCTAAGCAAAAATGGCTATAGGACAAATGTAAGGATGTAATGGAAGAGGACATAGATGAAGATGAGAAGGGAGATGTGATAATGCGTGAAGAATTTGACAAAAGTACTGAAAGACTTAATTCGAAACAAGGCCCCGCGTGTAGACAACATTCCGTTAGACCTACTGATAGCCTTGGGAGAGCCAGCCATGATAAAACTCTTCCATCTGGTAAGCAAGATGTATGAGTTAAGAGAAATACCCTCAGACTTCAATAAGAATATAATAATTCCAATGCCAAGGAAAGCAGGTGCTGACAGGTATAAAAATTACCCAACTATCAGTTTCATAAGTCACGGTTGTGAAATACTAACACGAATTCTCTACAGACGAATGGAAAAACTAGTCGAAGCCGACCTCGGGGAAGATCAGTTTCGATTCCATACAAAAGTAGGGACATGGGGGACAATACTGACCTTTCAAATTATCTTAGAAGATAGGTAAGGAAAGGTAAACCTACGTTTATAGCATCTGTAGACGTAGAGAAAGGTTTTGACAATCTTGATTGGAATAGTCTCTTTCAAATTCGGAAGGTGGCAGGGGTAAAATTCAGGGAGAAAAAGGCTATTTATAATTTGTACAGAAACCAGATGGCAGTTACAAGAGTCGAGAGGCACAAAAGGAAAGCAGTGGTTGAGAAGGACGTGAGATAGACTTATGGTCTATCCCTGATGTTATTCTATCTGTATTATGAGTAAGCAGTAAAGGAAAAAAAATGGAATAAGAATTAAAATCCATGGGGAAGAAATCAAAACCTTAAAGTTTGCCGATGACATTGTGGCAATTGAACGGAATAGACAGTGGCTTGAAACAAGGATATAAGATGAACATCAACAAATCAAAGCGAGGATAATGTAACGTAGTTGAGTTAAATTCGGTGATACTGAGGAAATTAGATTAGGAAATGAGACACCTAAAGTAGCAGATGAGTTTCACTATTTGAGAGGCAAAGTAACTGATGATGGTCGAAGTACAGAGGATATAAAATATAGATTGGCAACGGAAGAAAAGCGTTTCTGAAGAAGCGAAATTTGTTAGCATCGTGTATAGATTTAAGTGCCAGAAAGTCCTTTCTGAAAGTATTGGTATGGAATGTAGCCATGTATGGAAGTCAAACATGGACGATGAACAGTTTAGTCAAGAAGAGAATAGAAGCTTTTGAAATATGGTGCTACAGAAGAACGCTGAAGTTTAGATGGGTAGATCATGTAAGTAACGAGGAAGTACTGAATGCAATTGGGGAGAAGAGATATTTGACCTGACTAGAAGAAGGGGTCGGCTGGTAGCACACATTCTCAGGCATCAAGGGATCACCAATTTAGTACTGGAACGAAGCGTGGGAGGTAAAGATCGTAGAGACAGAGCAAGAGATGAATGCAGTAAGCAGACTCAGAAGGATGTAGGTTGCAGTAGTTACTCGAAGAAGAAGAGTCTTGCACAGAATAGAGTAGCATGGAGATTGCATCAAACCGGTCTTTGTACTGAAGACCACAACAACAACATACGCATAATAAATTACTCTTTCAGAGAAATTTGTATATTTCACTTCTTTAGGCGTTTTTCAAAAATTCAGTTAAAAACAAACAAAATAATTGTTGTAGGTTCGATAAATGACTATCCTCCCAACCAATATGAAACATAAAAATGTGACGATTCGTTGTACTATGATAACGTCATAGTAGTCATGAAAAAATGAAATAATATGTAAGGGTAATGTAACGTAAGTGGAAGGATGGAGAAAGTTATAGCTGATTATTTATTGAATTGTAACTACGACTGAGAAAAATAATCTGTTACAAAAAGAGTACGTTAAGAGGATCATAATTTTCTCTTTCTGTGTTGTATTTACAAACTTACTGAGAGTTGAGGAGTATGTTAAGAGGATCATAATTTTCTCTTTCTGTGCTGTATTTACAAACCTACTGAGAGTTGAGAATTCTGTCATTCCCCACATTATTGCATAAACCGGATCTACAGGGTCTTAGAAAAATAATGTGAACACCTGTACTTCCTTGGGAATGGTTTATTAATAAGGGGTCGGACCTGAATTTGCCCGTAATACTGCTGCGATTCTTCTTGGAATAATGGCGTATAATGACTGTATAGTTTCCAGTGGAATGTTATGCCACTATTCGATCACAACCACTTCTGACTCCTGTAGAGACGGGGGAGGCGGAAATCTGTTCCGGAGGCTGCGCTGCAATACCATCCACAAGAGTTCCATAATGTTGAAGTCCGGGGACTGTGGTGGCCATGGAAGATGATGCAGTTCAGTTGGATGCTCCTCATACCACGATTGTACTGTCCTGGCTGTGTGAATGTGTTCACTATCGTCCTGAAATATGGCATCATTGTTGGGGAACAATATTTGAATCATGAGGTGCGCCTGATCACCTAAAATTTTCACATAATCGGCGGCTGTAGCACGGCCTTTGAGAGTAATGATGGGACCACCAGAATACTATGGTATGCCTGCCCACACCATCACACTTCCACCTCCACTTCCTTTACCTTTGGAATCAAGCAATCAGGATTGTAGGCTACTTTTGGCGTTCTCCAGACGTAAACCCGGCCCTATGTTGGAAATAACGAATACGTTGACTATTCGGGCTACATGACGTGTTTCCTCTGATCATCCGTCCAGGATTTATGCTCCTGACACCATGTTTCACGCTTCTTTGCGTTCGTTGTCGTCACTAATGGTTTCGGTATAGCAGCTTGTCCATGAATATTTGCTTTATGGAGTTCTCGGCAGACTGTGGCGATAGATACAGCGTCTCGAAGATGGCTATTGAGCTCTGCAGTCGCTTTAGCCACCGTACTTTTGTGTTGTTTTGACACAATTCATGTTAGCGTACGACGATATCTGTCATTTAGTTTTGATTTACGCCCACTATTACGTTACACGATGATGTCTTCCCATGTTTTGTGTAGGCTGTCATCACTGTTGAAATAGTTGCTCTTGAAACATTCAATAAGTGGGCTGTCTTGGTTACTGATGCCCCAGCTAATCGGGCCCTCACAATCTGCCCTCTTTGGAACTCTGTAAGGTGTTCCATTGCACGTCGATCTCGGCCTCTGATTGCAAATACGAATTGTGCACTACTCGTAAACAACTTGCACTGATGCCTACTGAACACGCACAGTCCAGCGTGACACGTGCCCTACCTGCGTTGTTGGCCGTCAAACACAACCATTCCATTACTATCAATGTTCACATTATTTTGCCTATCCCCTGTATACGCTGAGTTTATGAGAGCTTCATACCGTCTGAGCCGTGAATAAGACTTGTGTATATGTAAATAATAGGTATAGTGTTGTCACTGGTTAATTAATAACAAAATCTCATTTCTAGTTTACCAATCGTCCTTTTCATTCGAAAAAGTCGATACTGAGGAATATATGACCAACTGCAGTATCTGATGTGCCCTCGATGTCTTTTGCGGTAGCATGCCTGAAGAAAATCTACTCTGTTTACATGCCGCCTCATTTCAATGCTGGTGCTTTCGATTTTTCATGATGCGGTCCAAATAAATTTTCCCTTGTCTTAATTGTTAGTAACCAGTCACTACGGTCATTTACTTGTCGCAAATTTTCTTCATTCGTTGCTCGTGCTATCCACAGAAAATGAAGAATTCTGCGGTAGATTCACATTTTAAATTCCACAAACTTGTTGCTAATGGAAACTTTCAATGATCATACTTCCGTGTGCTGCACGAAGCAATAGTAACGTGGTATACATCAAATTCCCCAGATCTCGTAAGAAGATTCATTAATTTCGTAAAGACATTAGAAAGCGATCTGTTCAGTAGTTTCTCCATATCTAACGTCCAATCTTCAGACAGACTTGCACAGAGATGCTCGTTCTGTTTGAGAACTAACCATGGGCGTCGTCATAATTTTTTCAGAGGGCAAGGCTCTAAAAACTGCCCAAATACACACTTCAGTTTTCAGACTTGTCATGCCATAAGAACGAAAATTTTAAAAATGACCCTAAAAACTTATTGTATCCCAAAGCATTGATGATTACTCACTCAGCATATGAATACGAAGTCTGTATGTTTCAGGGATGGGGGAGGGGGGGGGGGGGGGAACAAGGTTGGGGGCGGGGGTGCGGGATGGAGGAAGGTGGAGGAGCGGGGAACGGTAACGGCCCCTGTTACCCTCACCTCCTCCCCCTTGCTGACGGTTGTGGGACTACCATAATACACAGCCCCAGTTGAAAAACATTCTGGTTCTCACGTTATTATGATGGCTTTTGGTCTCGTAATACTGATATGTTGCCCACATTCCTTTCTGGATTTACTTAAAATATTCAGACGTTTCTTGGAGTCCATAGATTTTATATAAAATATTTACATACAGTCCTGTTCCGATATTTTACATCGTTTACGTAGTTACAAAACGAAGTGTAAGGCGAACGATAGTGTGCTAAGGTTTGTATATTTCACCATCATGATTAGGTAAGGTATAACTATCGTCAAACCAAAGGGTGCTTTCACAACGTCTTGCTTTGCTAGCCACGTTCCTATTGTAGGTGACACACTCCTGACTTTTAAACTGACTTATCCAACCAGTTATAGATGACCTACAGCTTAATGTGGCATTATTCAGGTGTATAGATCGTTATCAGAGGTGAAAGAAGTAGCAAGAAACACAAATGTCGTAGGAATGACTGGTAATTTAACCCTGAAATCCTTATTTTCAAGAGCATTATTTTTTTAACTGTAGGCCTTAATATATACACTGAAGCGTCGAAGAAACTGGTATAGGCGTATACAGAGATGTGTATACAGGCAGAATACGGCTCCGCGGTCGGCAACGCCTATATAAAACAGCAAGTGTCTGGAACAGTTGTCAGGTCGGTACTGCTTCTAAAATGGCAGGTTATCAAGATATAAGTGAGTATGACTGTGGTGCTGCAATCGATGCACGAGCGATGGAACCCAGCATCTGCAAGGTAGCGATGAAGTGGGGATTTTCCCTTAGGACCATTTCACGAGTGTACCGTGAATATCAGGAATCCGGTAAAACATCAAAACTCCGTCATCGCTGTGGCTGGAAAAAGATTCTGCAAGAACGGGACAAACGACGACTGAAGAGAATCGTTCAACGTGACAGAAGTGCAACCTTTCCGCAAATTGCTGCAGATTTCAATGCTGGGCCATCAACAAGTGTTAACGTGCAAACCGTTCAACGAAACATCATCGATGTGGGCTTTCGGAACCGAAGGCCCACTCGTGTATCCTTGATGACTGCACGACACAAAGCTTTGCGCCTCGCCTGGGCCCTTTAACGCCGACATTGGACTGTTGATGACTGGAAACATATTACCTGGTCAAAGGAGTCTCGTTTCAAATTGTATCGAGCGGTTGGACGTGTACGGGTATGGAGACAACCTAATGAGTCCATGAAATCTGCATGTGAGCAGCAGACTCTTCAAGCTGGCGGAGGCTCTGTCATGGTGTGGGGCGTGTGCAGCTGGAGTGATATGGGACCCCTGATACGTCTAGGTACGACTCTGACAGGTGACACGTACGTAAGCATCCTGCCTGATCACCTGCTCCCATTCATGTCCATTTTACATTCCGACGGACTTGGGCAATTTCAGCAGGACAATGCAATACCCCACACGTCCAGAATTGCTACAGAGTGGCTCCAAGAACACTCTCCCGAGTTTAAAAACTTCCGCTGGCCACCAAACTCTCCAGAAATGAACATTATGGAGCATATCTTGGATGCCTTACGACGTGCTGTTCAGGAGATATCTCCACCCCCTCGTACTCTTACGGATTTATGGGCAGCCCTGCAGGATTCATGGTGCCAGTTTCCTCCAGTACTACTTCAGACATTAGTCGAGTCCATGCCACCTCGTGTTGCGGCACTTCTGCGTGCTCGTGGGGCCCCTAGACGTTACTCGGCAGGTGTACCAGTTTCTTTGGCTCTTAAGTGTAGACCTTCAATGCAGAAGTGTTGTAACGATTATTATTATTATTATTATTTTCATCTCAATATTTTGCAAAAAGTATACGGGAAACATGCTATATATGATGCTTAAGTCAGTAGATGCAGCGTATTTTCAGCGTGGTAGCCTATGTTTGGTGGTACTGTCTATGGGATGATAACCTTCAGCCTCAAATACAGCATATTTTCCTCAATATTTTACGTTAATTTTAACTCCGTGCCATAATAAATATTTATACGATGTGATGCGCTCATTCTCTTTGTTGTATGCTTTATTTTACAGTTAACCTCATCTAAATGGAGCTGTTGTTCATTACATCAAGTTGAAATATTACCTAAATCTTCTTTCATTATCATACTGTCCAGCATCGTTATTTTAGAGTAAGTTAGCAACGACAGTGGACAGCATGATAAAGCCATTAATAATATATCGTTTATGTATCTTAAGAACCAGAGATAGCTCATAACGTCCCTTTGAGGCCCACTCTACGTTACTTCCTTTTTTACTGAACATCCGCTGCCCAGAATAGAGTACTGGGTTCTATAACTGAAAAATTCTTCCAGAAAATGGAATATTTGTGAGAACATCATTCGGGAACCAAAGAAGTTGGAATATGCCTGCTCACCTGCATCTACTGTTACGAGATATTTTGTGTGAATAAAGCAACCAGTGAGCCACGTGAGCTCTTTTCCCTGAGCCCACACTAGATCTTCAAGAGAAGTTCGTTTACTTCGAGAACATCCTAACGTTCGAACTCAGAAAATGCTCAAGGCCAGTGCAACGGACAGACCTTAGCAATGTCAGTTTGTAATTCTGTGCATCAGGTGTTTCGCAGTCATAGAGGATAATTTTCTAAAGACGAACAACGTAAAATCTAGCAGGAATTCATTCAATGGCTGTTACCTAGTTTGCTTTGAGTGGTTTTCCAGTTATGGAGATACTTATTAGAATACAACGGTTGGACAAAAAATATGGAAACACTGCAATCAGTTCATGCTTGAACATAAATGCATATACCGGCCAAGCCTACACGTTTCGTTGTTGTATTTGACCACGAACGACACCTGTGCAATGTTCTCATTACGTTGCAACAAGTATATCTCATGGCGGAACAGTGTTCTGTTTATTTGTGAGTACATTACATCGGATCTAAGTGAAACCGAACGTGGGCCATTGTTAGTACTCGTATGGTGGATGATTCCATAGCCAAGACAGTCGAAGTGTTTGGTGTTTCAAGAGGCACCATCTCGAAGATTTATATCGCACACTGGGAAAGCGAAAAAACGTCATCCGCCAAGTCGCAATATAGACGAAAGCGTGTGCTGAGTGACGATAATGGATAGTCATTGAAGAGGATTGTGACCAAAATAAAAGGACGACAGCTGTAAGAGTCACTGAAGGATTGAATGTCGCACTCGTGATCCCTGCATCATTTATAAGCATGGAATTGCAAGGCCAGCTGTATGTCTGAAACCACTCATCAGTGATTCAAATGCCCATAAAAGGAAAACTTGTTGACAAAGCCATAAACTTGGACTATGGAGAAATGGAAGAATGTAATTTGGTCGTATGGCACCTGCTTCATACTGTTTCCAATTTCTGACCGAGTTTACGTCCCAAGACTTAAACATGGTGGGAGTGTGGTAATGATTTTGGGAGCCATATCGTGGCGTTCAGTGGGCCCCATGGTTACTCTGAAAGGTTCATTACCGTCATGGATTATGTGACCATATTGACTGATCCGGTCAGTCCCAAGGTACAATGTTTGTTCCCCACTGGTGATGCTGTGTTCCAAGACAACAGGGCCCCTATTCACGCAACTCACATTGTCCAGGACTTGCTCTGTGAGCACGAGGATAAATTTTCGCATCTGTCCTGGGCACCATAGTCACTATAAGGCAATATTATTGACCCTTTGTGGTCTATTTTGTAGAAAAGGGTGCATGATCGCTATCCACCTCCATCATCGTTGCCTCAACTTGTCACTCTTTAGAAGAAATAATGATATAAGATTCCTTTGAAAACAGTACCTGACCTGTATTTATTCATTCCAAGACGAGTGGAAGCTGTTTTAAATGCCAATGATTTTCCTACACCGTATTAATCATGGTAAAGTGTTGTGCTTTTGGTGTTCCCATATTTTCGCCCCCTCCCAGTATCATTCATTTGTAAGTATAGTAGACATGTCAATCATTTGGATTTCTGTATTGTAACGTTATGTGTATGTAGACGAGCGATTTGGGCTCCTGGTGGTGGTTGGAGGGGAGGTGAAGTTGTACGGCTGTATGCTAGCGGGCCCAGGACACAGGGGGCATCGCGCTAGCTGACCAGTGAAGGCGAGTCGAGGTAAAAAGGAGAGCAGCGCTGGGGATTTGAACGGCTGTTGATTGCATGTCCGTTGTGCAAGAGATGCACCAAAAATGCCGAAGTATCAGGCAAGCTGAAAGATGGCTTTTTACAGTTCTTTGAGAATCTATAATAATTTACAATCAAATATTAAAGCACATCTGAATAAATTTTCGATCTCAGAAAAATGAGTTGCATCCAGTGACAACACAGAGAATAAACATTGTCGCCATAAACCGCCGAATTAATAACTTTTAAACGCTTTGTGCGATTTGTGCGATATCTCAGACCCTAGCATCGCATAAACCCTATCATCCCAGAAAGCCTCTCATCTATATGTATTTTATTCATTGGCTTATGACGTATTTTTCATATTTTTCGCTACGCAAATGTTTTTCAGAACATCGTGTTCTATACAACACAAAGCGAATGAATGCAGCATGAATACCTCGTATATTGTCATACTTGTGTAGTTATTTAATGAACAGGTTACTATTTTGCGAGTAACTTTATTTAAACGCTGATGGTAAGTGCTATTAAAAACTGTGCTAATTTAAAAGTGGTCAGTCGCGTGTGTTACGGGACATCACAATGGAAAAGGGAACCAAAAGACACTTCTGTCAAGAAGGCATAAATAACTATTCGAACAATATTTAACGACAGTTCATTTTCATTTAATGTGAGCTTATTTATTTATGAACAGACCTTTACCTGTAATTGTTGTGAATCATCTGAGAGTGACCGAATATTTATAACATTTCTTTATTTAAATATTGTTTTAATACATTACTTTAGTCCGGGATGTGGTCAAGTTGAGTCAGATCATATCTGTACAATATAGGAACGATATATCTCTGGCGGGGATGGCCTTCTGTCAATGGAAAAGTGGAGAGCAGCGGAACACTATGGGAGTCAAGTGGAGGCTGGGACTTTCCGAATGAAGAGCTCAAGGGAGCGATTTTGGACACTTGTATGTTCTTTCTTTGAGAAAGCACACCTGCCTAGCGTATCGCTTCGTTTTTGATTGAGTGGGTGATCGATTCTCAAGGGACTTTACATTTAGAGAGGTCTTAATGTACTTCAGTGTATGACTTTAACTTTTGCCGCTCGTATTACTGAACTGGGGATAGACAGAGTATGAGTTTCTACTCATCATCTTGCGTGTGTTAATTTGTAAATAATCGTGTTCGACACTGATCTGTTTTGATCTGGTAACAACAAACATTATTCAATATAATTCTGTGTCATCTCCATCAATCACAGACGTCAGAATAAAACTCTTCTTTTCCAATTACTCGTTTAACATTTATTTTTTATTCCTGTGTATTTTATTAACTCGCAATTCCAACCAATGCGTAGACTATCTGACTGCAGAGTCACAGTTACAGATCATTATTTGCAGCGAATTAGCTGTGGGGAATGAAAGCAGACGTGTGCGGATCGACCCTTTGACTACATCGAGTTATTCTTTTTGAAG
This sequence comes from Schistocerca piceifrons, assembly GCF_021461385.2. Taxonomy (NCBI): domain Eukaryota; kingdom Metazoa; phylum Arthropoda; class Insecta; order Orthoptera; family Acrididae; genus Schistocerca; species Schistocerca piceifrons. Next base: position 680,535,060 of record NC_060149.1, on the reverse strand, counting down.
AGAGACGTGCATAATCGAAGCACCTACAGTACAAGCAACGACGGGTAAATATGCAAGTGGTTTGCTTGTATGGAATGCTATTTAGAAAAGCAACTATACTAGTAGAACCGTTAGGTACGGTCGCAATTAAGGCTTTCTCGTCTGGAATATGAATCTCATCCCTTTAGATATTGTCGTAACTGAGGTTTTCTCGTCCGGACGATGAATTTAATCCCTTTATAATTACAACTGTAATTCTAATACCTTACAGTATTCTGTGGTCCAGGTTCAAAATCTATTGCATGTTAGGTAGCTTGCGTTGGGACTCAGACCATATCCTTTGCAACAGCTGCATGCGTGAGAATAGGTAGCAGGAGTTAGGCCTGGGTAAGTTAAGCGTGTAACTTCAAGGAAGAAGAAGAAGGCTATGCAGAGGCGTGTGGAGCTCTAATCTGCAGGGGCCATAAGCAGCGGAGGCTTGACGGCAGCGCGAGCGGCAACGGTGGCTATAGTAACCTGGGCTACCGGACTCGACTTCAGGTTCATCAGTATCAGCATTGGCAGCTTCTGCACATTCAGCAGCAGTAGTGCACCAATAGCAGCCAGCGTGATTAATAAGTTAAGTACTTGATCCGATGCCGTTAACACGTGTGAACCCGCAGTGATGGGGCCTTATACGAATTAGCAAGCACGCAGTCTGAGTGGTTCAGATAACGCTACTGGACCAGTTAGTCCTAAATCTGAACGAGGGAGTGCCGAAATGGAACTTAATCGTCACAATTAATGAAAATTTTGTTAAAAATGCAGTCTATTATGGGTCGTTGTGTACAGGGCTAAGTTCATAAAAACAGAGCTACGTTTACTTGGGACAAATATTGAGAATGTAGAGACAAGTGTAGCAGAAAGTATAGAATCTGAGGTGAAGAAATTTACATATGATGTAGAAAGAATGATGTGGGAAAAATTTCTGAGGAGGTTGGCCTGGTTAACATCAGGGTCGATACAGTGGAAAAAGATTTGGGGGACAAGTTGGAAAAGATACAGGCCAAGCTGGATGGCGACGTTAAGAACTGTATGATGAGGCAAAATACGATTGAAGAAGTGACTACTCAATCGGTTAAAAATTTGTCAGGTAGAGTAGTAGAGTGTGAAAGAAGATGCTTAATAAGAGAGAACATTTTGAATGTGAAAAAAGAGAGAAACTGTGCAGCATGCACAGCACATTAAAGGCGTATGGGTTGAATTAAATTCTTTAGCAGCAGATCAGGCTACTTCTGTGATAGGTTTTCCATGGATTAATTCAAGAACGACAAAATGTTTTAACAATGATGGAAAATACCATCTAGTTGACTTTCTTGCATCTTGTAGAGAGGGTTTTGTTAGAGGAATGTCGGAAGAGAGAAAAATTAAGTTCGCAAAAAAGCCATCTTGAAGGAAATGCACAATCATGGGCAAATTTAATGAACGCTTCATTTACTATTTATGAAGTGTCAGAGAACTGTTTCCTGAACAAATTTTGGAATGAAAAGAAACAAATTCCACTTCAGAATGAGTTCCTAAACGGACCAAGTTTCAAACACGGAAGTGGGTCGATGCGGTCGTGAAGTGGCAAAGTTAATGCATATAAATCGTCCGCTAAGTATTTTGACGAAGATTACGCGCTCAAAATGTAGCTACCAGAATTTTTACAATGGGGTCTTATCCATAGTCCAATAAATTCCACTGACGATATTTGAAATTTTATTGATAAACTTGAACAGGTGTTGAAATACAAGCGACATGATTGAATGAGTACACAGGGAAATGCTTAGTAGAACGGTAACGATAAGGTATCGACAGTAATCAACAAAATAACAATCAGCAATGTAGAAACAATAATTTTCAAAAGGGAAATGGCAATGGGAATTCTCACAATGGAAATCAAAACCAAGGACGAAGATTTGAGTGGCAGAACCTCATGAAATATAACTCACATTACGAGAACCGGAAACTGGTGATGGACGCGTCTCGAAGCCAGGGATGGCTTATTAAACCGGCGTTGAAAAGGTCACGTTCCTATAAAAATTCTGTGGGTGTAGCAAATTCGGCAAAGAAATCACAAATGTTGGGGGTTACAATAAATAAAAATAAAATTGGGTAGAATTTTAAGCATCGCAACAATAAGGATAGCGCAGGAAATGTGGTAAAGTGTGTTGAGAGATTCGATAATGATGGTATAGGGCTGGAGAACTTATTTTTAAGAAGGGGGAAGTGAATGATGGAATGAATGCATGTTAAGTGAAAATTTTGTGATCGGAAGAGAGGCTGAGGTAGATATGAATTTGGTGGAGATGGAATGTATGACGAATTCTGATCAGGCACTGGTCAGCAGCAACAATCATAGTAATGTAGATAATTTTGTATCGGAGGAAGTAGGTGAAACTATCTATGAAGGCGGCGAAGCCTTACTCTCGTCAGCTGGAGATGAATTTTGTTGTGTGTCGACGGTAGTAAATGAGGGTATTTGGGAAAGTGGTGTAGCAATAGTCTCGTCAGCTGGTGAAGAATTCGATTATGTATCGGCGAAGTGGATGATTTATTGTTAAAGAGAAGGAAAGATGACGTTTTGGGCGTAATGTTGCGATGGTTGAAGCTACTGATTTTTTTTATATATCTCTCCTGTCAGACGTTTCCTCCACTTTATACATTCACGTACTGTCAGACACATTTTCACATTCATCTTTCAACATCCACTCAATATTCATGTATTCATCAAGAGCCAACGATTCACTTCCATCAGCAGGATCACTTCCCGTTTATCTGAGATGTCCTTTCTTGAAGAAACACTATTTAACACAATTCTCTGTCATCTACAAGTGAGAATAGAACCCCTGTTCTTAAATTATTCATTCAACATTTCATTTCAATTTCTGCCTCTTCCATTAACTTGCAATTCTAGCCAATGCATAGACTATTTGACTGAAGAATCATAACTACAGATTATTATTTGCACAAAACCAGCTGCAGGACATCAGTTCACACGTGTACAGTTCCACCATACTTGTTTGCTTATATGGGGTGCTGTTTGAAAGAGCAACTGCACTAACAGTAACTGTTATGTAGCGTCGCAGTGTGTTGTTTTTATTGCAACTTCAGATTGACCTAAAAAGACTGACTTAATATAAAACCTATATGTCCAAGCATCTACAGGAAAATCTTCAGTCAGATCTGACTGAGGCAATTACCGTAGATTTCCAACACTTGATGTCTTATGGAGACATATGTTGGCATTAATTTTTTACACTTCCAACACATAACGCAACTGCATAGAAAGGAGATTTCAGTGTATTGTAAGTAGGTGTTTTGTGAAGTTTCTTTGAATATCATAGTGAGTTATGTAAATCATAACACACAATTGAATAAACTGTTTTATTCAGTCAAAAGTAAGCTATAATCATAATAATTTAATACTGAAATATGAAATATATAATGGAAGATCTATAAAATTCTCCGCAAAATAAAATACATTTTTCAAGTTTTTACTAAACAAATCAGAGATAGCGATCTGCAACTGCTCACTACCACCAACACTGATTATATTTTTCTTTAGCCTCCCTACAACAAAACAAAATAAACTGAAAAAGGAAGTATTGCAACTTTGAATGCACTGTCTATTTAGCACCAGTTCTTGAAAGACAGTTCAGTGTCACTCATAATGAGGAACACTAAAAGGGATGAATAAAATTATGTGCAATAATACTATGATTTACATAAAAATCAGTATAATATAGACAGTTATATTAAATACTATAGTTCATTGAAATTAATATTACTAGTAGTGTATAAAAGCCACCATGAAATATTTTTCAATAAACTGAATTGAAAGCTATCTAAAATTTTGCTCATTAACTATACCACTCAGAAGACACAATTCTGAAGAACTCTACAGGTTTTGGAATAGGAAATTCGGACAATATAATGTGATACTTTAAAATATTCAGTCTCAACTTTTTTTTACAATATATTACTACAGTTCACCATTGTTAAAAGGTTTTCATTTCAAAAATATCACTGTGCAGCATCAGTCTCTATCAATACATAGCAACAATCCTTAAGTAACAGTCCAGATATACTTATAAGGCCAAAAGTATTTAAAGTATAAATGACGATTTGTATATAAAATTTGATCTGAATACAAATAATAAATCATGACAAAATTCTGAAAGTGTCACCTGTACAGAATTATACTAGCTTCCAGTTTTCGCCAGTAATACATAAATTACCTTTATATTGATTAACAGAACAAATGATTTTGAAAATTATGAAGCTTACAATCAAATAATTTCAAAAAGACATAGTTCATTATATTATTATTGCCTTACGAAATTCTTTCAAATAATGACATGGTTGCTATAAAAATATAACACCAATATATACAAGAGTATCCTGAAATTACACAATGCCTAGAATATCATGGAATAATAGCTGAGTTGAAAAATAATTACGAAAGTAAACTTTCAATGTGTTACTAGAATTTCAAGAATCAGTATCTGAATTGATATGAAACTATTCCAACTAAAATGTGAAATTCAATCCATTATAGCAAAACATATAGTACACACAGCAAAATAATGTTGTAAAAATTAAGTAATAATAATACCATGTAAACGCTGATAGTTTTATTGAACGTTCAATATATAGCACACCTTATTCAAACATGTGTGTCACATAAACAGAATGCTAGACATTTTTGTAGTATCAGCTGTTCGAATACCATGTAAACACTGAAAGCTTCATTCAATAGTATATTTGATATATAGCACACCTTATTCAAACATATATGTCATATAAGCAGAACACTAGACATGTTTTTGTAGTTTCAGCTGTTCTTCTGCACTTAAGCTGTCTTCAGTCACGAGTGCAGAGAAGTAATCAAGTTCTTGCATGCCACATCATTATCTGAAAATTCAAATTGCTTCATTATTAACATAGCATTGGAGAAAACATTTTGTTAAATGTGTAGATGTTGTCATAAATAACTGAAACTGTATACTTCTAAAAAACGTTTTGCATATTTGCATTAGGAAGGACTCAAAGTAATGTGATGTAGTTTCTGAATTAAAGCTTATTTCATTTCTTGTATGTCTCCAAAATTATATAAATGTAATAAATAAGAAATAGAATACAAGATAATGTTTACATCTTACAATTCCGTTTATAGTGTTCAGTGATGTATAGCACTTATGATCTGATTTATTCATTGACTTATGAAGGGATATACAGAATGCTATTAACTGAAGTTTCATTTGTATAACACTTACTAAATGTGTTTCTGTTGTACTTATGTCTTTATTTGCCTTAATGTCGCTGTTTTGATCTTGGACATACTCATGTATGAGTGCTAGATACAGGACATAGATTGTCACAGTTTAAATAGTTAAATTTTGCTTATTTTTGCTAAACCATCGGTTCTCCTGATTACTGTTGTCATATGTAGATTAACATACCACGAATTGTGACAATCATTTCTATGGACGTTTCAGATGTATTACCTGACACAAACAGGTGTGCGTTTGTTGTGCTCCACATTACACGTCATTTATGGGGGATATATTGGCGCTACACTGCTCATCTTTGGCGAGCTATTGTAAAAGGAAACACTAAACAAGCTTAGCTCCAAATTCATTGGGATACGCACGTTTTTTATTTATATTTACGTCAATAACCAGACTTCTGGTATTTCTTTTGTCTCCGAATATAATCAAGTGCACCACACAAAACCGTTTCGAAAATTCAGGCTCAAATACTGACGTAAAATTTGAACACGTTTTTGATATTGATTTTATCAAAACTCGTTCTTGTCTCGTGACGTCAGTTGGAAACAAATTGTGTTTTCAGAAACTTTTGGACACAATAACGCCGTTATAAATAAACAACTGCCTAATTTCATACACAAAAAATGTACATTTACCACAATTTTCGGGCACTTGCAACGATTTTCGTAGTTATACTTGTTTTGCATAACTTATTTCATAATAACTTGGCGTTTTTGATTTGCGATTACAATAAATAAGAAACATGGGACGTCACATTGGTTTTCTTTTTTAATAGAAGTGTATACTGTCTCAAAGAACAGTGAATCTTCTACCAGCAAGTTTTCTGTTTTCGTAATAGATATCTGTGGCTGTAAATCTCCTTAGTTCTAAAAGGCTGCCGCTAACACTTGGGGCGTGTCAGACATATACGTTGAAAGGGAATGAGCAAGGTTAGTTTAAAGTCACTTGTTTACTGCTCTGTACAATAATGCACCAGGTATAATTTATTTGTTTCCTGTTCTGTAAAATATTGCACTAGGCGTAATGCATCCTCACGCTGTTTGCTGTTCGCGGGCAGGGGATGAGTTGGTTGTTATTCATAAGGAGCTGGAAATATCCCTGACTACTGTCAAGCGATTAGATGCTGCTGTGATTGGGTGCATTAAGAAGGTTACCAAGGGCATGTACCAGAGGTACCAAAGATACTTCAACTACTATTCTCTCCTGTGGATACTGTCGCCTCTGCAGGAAATACAGGACCTGTTATTACTTGTCCAACTGTCTGTGAGTGCTATGTGAATGGTAGGTCGAGGTGTCCGAGAGAATTCGGGATTTTTCACCCATCCACCTTACAAACAGGTTCGAGGTGCTGTCATCCATTGAAACTGGAAATGAGCCAGTGCTGCTGTTTGGAAACTTGCTGTGTCCCGCATCAAGGGGAAGCAAACGTAAATTGTTGTAGACTGTTACTCACTGGCAGTTCAAACATACGGTGAATAATGGTATCCCTTAGGGAAATGGCAGCAAGGACTGGGAAGGGACTCTAGGTGTACTCAGTATGTGTGTCTGGGGGTATCATTCAGCATGTTTAAGTGGTCATTTCGGCAGCCATTGAGAGAACAGGGTGTGACCAACTGTAGCACATGTTGGAAGAAACGATTCCTTTCATCTGGTCTTTGAAGTCAAACTTAGATCATTCCAGAGACTAACAGAGAGGAACACCAGCCTTACTCACAGAGTTTCAACGAAGCTCATAGTCTGCAGCCTGACTCCAGAACAGATTGTGGCCCCCTGGTTCAGAGTCGAGTGAAAGGCTTGAACCAGAGACTGCAAAGGTTCTAGGACAAGCTAGATTGTGACTTCGAAGACCTGCGCAGTAGGGTTGAGAACACAAGTGTACACCTAAAAGGGTCAAGTGTGCACTGCACATCAGAGGCAGCTACCCAGGTAGCTGAATGTGGGTGGAAAGCATACAAGAGTTTTTTTTAGATTAGGCAACTCTCCATTCAGTCTAGATAATCATAGCTGTAGGATCCAAAAAAAGCCTTTGCAAACAATAGTTCTAAGATCGTAGTGTTTAGCTGTCAAAGCATTTGCAACATAGTGTCAGCGTTTCAGGAAAAGTAGTGAAGTTCTCATAATAATACGTACATAAAGCTGATTAAAACCTGAAGTTGAATATAGCGAGGTGTTAGATGGAAATTTAAGTGTGTACGAAGACGACACGCTAACACAGGAGGTGCATCTGTCACAGTAGGCAAGAAATTCAAATCCACAGAGATAAACATTGAAGCTGCATGCGAGACTATTTGGGTAAGACTTAGTGTCAAGAGTGGGCATAAAATTATAATTAGATCCTTCTGCGGCCCACCAAATTCACCAACTGAGGTAACTGAAAACTTTAGACGATGAATGTAAGTATTTCAATGATACTGTAATCATCGGAGAAGACTTCAACCAGCCAACAGTTAGTTGCGATGATTACAGTTTTGTTACTGGTGGGTGTGTAACACCTATTTTCGACCTATTTTGTATCTGTATCGATATTTCTATGTCAGTTTGTAGTACTCCTTATGTATAATGTTGTATGTGTCGTGGAAATTCTTTGGCTTTGCATACATATTTCAGGAACTATGTTGTTTAAACTGTGCTTGTGAATTTAAATAACTATTGGAATAATTGTTATATAATGTACTGTAAATAATTTGGTCCATAGTTAGGGAACATAGGATTGAATGTAAAAGATGTAGGGAAGCCCCGCAGCTATGGAAGTAAGCTGGCGAAGTGGAAAAGGTGTGGTTGGCACGCAAGTAGCAAGTCGTCCTTTGTGATGGGTAAGGAGTGTGAGCTGAGCAGTGATTTAGTTAACACCTCGCTAGCAGTAGCGGATCATTGTGGCTCATATTCCTGGAGTTTTGAGGCCAGAAGAGCTTAAGGGCTGTATTTATGGGCCTCAGATGCTGCATTTGGTGATACCGTTATCATGGCATAGTTATTGGCTCTATAAATATAATTCCGACGCCAAGAAGATATGTAACAGGGCGAGGCCAACAGTATTGCTATGATTGCATCGCCGCCAGGTTAACAGCCACTGCAAATTACGCCATCAGTGCCGCCAGCCTTCCACTAAAATGTTTTTTATTTGGCACTCTGTAATTGGACCAGGTATTTGTGAACTTTGCTTGATTTCAATAATAATCGTGGTGTTACTAAAAACTCTATCTTACACCCATAGTTATCCCAAATCACAAACCTGGACAGGATTCCTTGCCTAGTGAATTTAATTCCGAGTGTCCTAATTTATTATGAGAAACTGACTGACCTTGAATTTAACGTTGGGTTGTCATTTGCACAGCCAATTATAATTTTGAGTAGGTCAAAAGACTGCCTATGAAAACACATTTGTTATTTAAAGAGTTTTAGTTTGCTGTGCTATACTTAACTAATAATTAATGATAAGAATACTTACCATTTCTCATACATACTGGTGTAGTTTTGTTAATAAGGGTGGGTCGTCAAACCAAGCAAGTTTAAGGGTCCTCATGTACTAGGCTAGTTAGTTAATGAAGCAATGCAAAGGCTCCTTCACAGTCAGTGTGTTTAGATTTTCGTTCTGTTTAGTTGCTTCAACTATTTACTGTGTTATCTACTCTAACGCAAGTTGGTTAAATCACAGGCATAGATACCCTGTACTAAGCCATGAAGTAACAGAGTATGATCATTAGCAGACCCCCTGATTTAAATTCAGAATCATTTCAAGTTTTTTCCTGTTCAGTATTGCTACTAGTTTATGTGTGTCGGTAATTGGTTTCATAAACTGTTGCTCCTAGTTCATTTAAGATACATGTTGTTGAGAGGCATATGTTGCTATTTACTATTTCATTGGCCATTTTTTTATCTGCAAGGTTAGGTTACTATGTTGTAGTGAAAACAGATATAAGGAAAGAGTTTAGTGTGTGTATCAAGGAAGGCTAGGTTAGCCTTAACACTGCCTTCTGCTTTAACATTTTGCTTAACACAAGAATGCCTAATTAGACTGGCGGCCGATTCTAATATGTAATACTGCAACTTGTTTTGTGCTGGGAGAACGTCTGTTCCTGACCCACCTGTTTACTGTTAGTTATAGTCTCCTGGAGTCGCTTCGGAAACGAATCCCAGTTTGAGTGTTCTGTTTCCATTAGGTTATTTCATGGTCGCAACAATCAAAAATTCCTCGCAGAGGTATAACGTCACCATCGATTACCGTCTGAGGTGGTCGGTGGTACCGTTACAGGTGTGACAGACATCCTATGGAACATTACTAAATGTCTTCTTTGAAAACTACCTACAACTGACAGTTGGGAACCTCACCCATAATGGAAATGTATTACATCGAATGCCAACAAATATACCCGGCCTCTTTGAGGATGTCCGCGCACCAGACTAGTAACAGTGACTATGAGGCAGTTATAGCACCAATGAATATAAAAGTGCAAAGGGCAACTATGACGTGTAGAAAGATTTACACTGATCAGCCAGAGCATTTTGACCATCTATCTAATAGCCAGTATGTCCACCTTTAGCACAGATAACAGTGGTGATATGTCATGGAATGCAAGCAATGAGGCCTTGATAGATCGCTGGAGGAATTTGGCACCACATCTCACACACAAATCATCAAATTCCCATAAATTCCAGGGAGGGGACTGTCTGACGCAATGTTCAATCACATCCCAGATGTGTTCGATCGGGTTCAGATCTGGCGAGTTGGGGGTCGAGCACATCAATCGGAACTTGCCACTGTGTTCCTCGAACAACTCCATCATACTCCTGGCCTTGTGCAATGGTATATTATCTTGCCATGGCCCTCAGGAACCATGATCGTCATGGAAGGGTGTATGTAGTCAGCAACCAGTATACAATACTTATTGGCCGTATGTTGCCTTGCACGAGCTCCACTGGAGACATGGATGCCCACATGAATATTCCCCAGAGCATAATGGAGCGGCCGCCAGCTTGTCTTCCGTCCTGTAGTACAAGTGTCAAGGAGCTGTTCATCTGGAAGATGACGGATTCGCGCCCTCCTATCGCCATGATGAAGAAGGTATCGGGATTCATCAGACCATGCAACGCTCTGCAACTGCGCCAACGTCCAGTGCGATGATCATGTACCCATTTCGGTCATATCTGACGATCTCATGGTGTTAACATCGGCACATGCATGGCTCGTCGGCTGCGAGGACTCATCGTTAGGAGGGTTCGCTGCACTGTGTGCTCAGACACACTTGTACTCTGTCCAGCATTAAAGTCTGATGTTAGTTCCGCCACAGCTCGCCGCCTGACCTATTTTACCAGTCTGTCCAGCCTACGATGTCCGACATCATTAATGAGAGTTGGTCGCCCAACCCCACGACGTCTGGACGTTGCTTCACCTTGGTTTCGTCACGTGTTGAAGACACTCACCACAGCACTTTTCCAATTGTCGTGTAGGTTAAAGCTCGTGCCGAGCCTCTGGGCCATCACAATCGGCCCTCGGTCAAACTCAGATAGATCATGCGCCTTCCCCAGTCTCTACATGGACAGCACACTCACTGATACTACATACATCGTGCGTGTGTCTAACTAGCACTCATTCTTCACCAGTCGTTGCTGCTGTCGTCTGGACGGGTTTATATCGATAGTTGGTCGGTGGTCACAATGTTCTTACTGATCAGTGTGTATGTTCAGCAAACTATTCAAAGAAGCAGTAGTGTCATATCTCAACGTGGAACTTTAAAATTTTAGCTCAGGACAGGAGCATGTAGAGGAACTATGGCTCAAGTTTAAAAGAATAGTTGACTGGACAGATATATACCCAGTATAACAGTTCATGATGGGAGGGATCTTCCTTGGTATACAGTCGTTATAAGGAAGCTTCTAAAGGAACAGTGACTATTACATCACAGGTATAAAACAAAGCATATGGCTATAGATAGTGTTCGCGTCTGGTTTTCAAGAGAGCAATGCGTGAAGACTTCGGTGACTACCGTAGCCAAATATTTTCAAAAGATCTTCCGCAAAACCCAAAAAAATTCTAGTTGTATGTAAAGGCTCTTAGTGGCACTGAAGTTAGTGTCCAGTCACTGACAAGACAGGTAATGAAACTGAGAGTAGTAAAGCAAAAGTAGAAATGTTTAACTGACAATTTTCAGAAGTTCAAATGGTTCAAATGGCTCTGAGCACTATGGGACTTAACTGCTGAGGTCATCAGTCCCCTAGAACTTAGAACTACTTAAACCTAACTAATCTAAGGACATCACACACATCCATGTCCGAGGCAGGATTCGAACCTACGACCGTAGCGGTCGCGCAGTTCCAGACTGTAGCGCCTAGCCGACTCACAAGCTAATGGGAAGTTACGATATCTAGCTATTTGCCTTGACCCATTTAGGACTTTTACTTGACACGAACGCGACTTGGGTTTTGCACCACCTGTGTTTTCGGGATCTATATTGTTTGGCACATAGGGGTCGTTCTGTCCGAGACACTTCATTACGTTTCAGTTCGATACATTTTCGAAGACTCTACAAGAGGTGGACGTCAATGATATTGATCAGTAATTTTGTACGTCGCTTCTGTTGCCCTTCTTGTAGTCGGATATGGTCTGAGCTTTCTTGCACCCACTGTGAATACTGTGATTTCCTTCGAGGGATTTTTGGTATTTTATAGTTAACAGTGGGGTTACCTCAGCTGCAAACTCTTTACACAACCTGGCATGGGATTTGTTTGAGTTCTAGAGCCTTCTTCAGTTTTTAGCTGTTTGAGGTTGACACTCATACCACTCATATTTGCAGTAGTGCGGAAATTAAACTAGATAGTACTTGGGGATCTTCCTTTGTGAAGAAATGTTTGAAAGCGGTGTTTCAGCAATTCATATAACTAGAATTTTTTGGTGTTTTCGATAAAATTCTGCCTCGACAGTCGTTGATATTTTGGCACATTGCCTTCTGACAGTCAAACGCGTTTCATTTTGCCATATCTCTTTCTAAAGACGCATACTGTGTTCGCGCCAATTGCGCAGTAATCGCTGTTTCTTTAGAAGTTTCTTTCCATAGCTGGTGTACCACAGTGGGTCGATGCCACTGTGAATTCTTCTGCTAGGTACATGAATTTCCAGTGATTGGTCAACTATTGTTCTAAATATTTTAATTGCAACGGAGTTCACAGTCGAAATATTTTTTAATGGCAATAATCGTTTTCACTGTCATACCTTGGACTAGAATACCATTTCTTATCTTTTTCACTCCTATACAGTAAAATTAGATGGGTAGATCACGTAACTAATGTACTGAACAGAACCGGTGGGGGGGGGGGGGGGGGGGGCGGGAGGGAAAGAAATTTGTGGCACAACTTGACTAGAAAAAGGGACCGGTTGATAGGACACATTCTGGGACATCAAGAGATCATGAATTTAGTATTGGAGGGGAGTGTGGGGTGGAGGGGGCTAAAATCGTTGAGGGAGACAAAGAAATGAATACAGTAAGCAGGTTCAGAAGGACGGAGGTTGCGGCAGTTATTCGGAGATGAAGAGTCTTGCGCAGGATAGAGTAACATGGAGAGATGCATCAAACCAGTCTTCGGACTGAATACCACAACAACAACAAAATCAACAACATATTGTTTCAAGTGTCTGGCATAACCTGCCAAACAGACACATTTGGGCTTCAGTCAGAATTTATGTTGGTCATAGTTGCCGAGTGGTTCTAGGCGCTACAGTCTGGAACCGCGCGACCCCTCCGGTCGCAGGTTCGAATCCTGCCTCGGGCATGGATGTGTGTGATGTCCTTAGGTTAGTTAGTTTTAAGTAGTTCTAAGTTCTAGGGGACTGATGACCCCAGAAGTTAAGTCCCATAGTGCTCAGAGCTATTTGAACCATTTTTTTGTTGATCATACATAGTGAAAATTAAGTTGTATGGCTGCACTCTGGAATAAACATCTTGACACCAAGTGACATTTGGTGCCATATTGCTTATTTTATAGTCCAGGCGTTAAACTGCATTTTAATAGTATATGACCAACACAAGTTTTGACTGACACCCAAATAATCACACTCGACAAAATCTTGCCGGCCGGAGTGGCCGAGCGGTTCTAGGCGCTTCATTCTGGGACCGCGCGACCGCTACGGTCGCAGGTTCGAATCCTGCCTCGAGCATGGATGTGTGTGACGTCCTTAGGTTAGTTATGTTTAAGTAGTTCTAAATTCTAGGGGACTGATGACCTCAGCTGTTAAGTCCCATAGTGCTCAGAGCCATTTTAGCCATTTGACAAAATCTAGTCACACGCAAGAAATAGGCCTATCATGCTACTACCATGCAACACAACCTCTAGCCTTGGCAGTGGCCTCATTTCGGCGAGGAACACCGTCGACAAATTCTTTCAGGTATGACATACCCAGTTGTAGCAGCTCACTGATGATCAGATCCTGTAAAGCTACCGAATTTCAGGGACTTTACCTGCTACGTTTCATCTGCTGTTTCAAACAATGCCTCTCATATTTCGTAGGATTAAGCTCGGATTACTTAGGGGGCCAGCTGAGATGTGGACAGGTTGCCTGAATGTTCATCGACCCAGCTGTGAGGAGCTTTGTGAACACAGCTGTAGTCATCTTGGAAAACGGGAGAACTTATTACATATTTTTCACGAAAGTGGAGAATAAAGGGCGGAGCTTCTTCGCCCACAGTTTTGAAATAAATATCCTGGTTCGTGTTCACGGCAACATGGATGACTGGACCCAACTCATGGTAAGATAAACACCAAAATATTGCAAAATCACTTGCAATCTGAACTACACTCTCCACATACAGCAGGTTAACACTTCCTTGGGTCGTCGGTGCACTCGACACCTTGCATCGCCAGAAAAGATCCAAAATCGGAGTTGGGCGGATGACACTACACGCCTCCAGTAGCTACCGTCCACCTTCCGTGCTGTTTAGCTCACTGATCATTTGCAGCTTTATGAACTGCTGTGAGATATGGTCCTTTGCGAGGTACCCCATCCCAGATTTCCATTGGATGCAGTTCCCTCCGTCATGTTCGCACGGAAACACGTTAAGAGGGAGCTACGTTCACTGACAGAATCAAATCCCACGCAGCTTGAAACTCATTGTTTTTCAGAAGGCGTGAAAGTTATCTCCGGTCGCATTTTACGGCCACTGTTCTTACTATGTGTTACATGGCTGTGAGTGGTACAGTATTCCTTGTAAGTAAGTCAGACAGTTTGCGTCAGTACATCAACGAATGTGGCAACTTCATTCACTGTGTGGTGGTCCGCAGGTCGTCGAGACAGCTTACTATCAACATTCAACAATCAAGATCGCGTAAATACCTTTTACGCCGATTAAGGTTCATTTTCAGTGTTTAGAATATGTCCAGATTATGTAAAAAGGTATGCTACTTTTTGCTGTGTTTTTGTGACGTAATGAGCATCTGTGATTGGTACACTGTATATAAACATGTCCATTTGCACAAGGTGGATAATGATTTTAAATATTTTATTTATGACAAACATTTCATGATGTTCTGATTTTTATCCGCATGACAATTTGGCGTCAGGTCCAGCGTAAAGTGAACACGTTTCATAACAAAAATACTTTTAAGACCTGAAGATAACGGCTAAGGAATGTCGAAATCGGTTGTTATAAACAAAGAAATATTTATGCTTAGCTGTTGGAGGTTTTCAGCAAATAGAACAGATCGTTCCTACGGTCTTCTCAAAACAGGAAAATTCAGTCATCTTATTACACTAATGCCATACAGCAGACTGGCACATACATGCCACTTCCCTTATGTCAACGGTGGAGAGTCAAATGACACCTTGATAGCAATTCGACATAATCTGCAGCACTCAAAAGCGGCTAGTGTGTTCTTTTAAGGGGTTGACGAATATCTTGTCGAGTGAGCGTATGACCATCTGACAGGTTTTACTGGGCATGTCACCGAGACGGAGCTACAGACTTAGCGACTATCACAGATACAGGCAGGACATAGCAACCTTATAGTGAACGTAGCGGTCATCTACTTCAACAGCATTGAGGCTACGTGGATTATACACAAGAGAGCTTGTACCACAACACATGAAAATTCAAGTTAAGTAGCTCTTTGTTTATGAGTAAAGAACGCAGTTATTAGCTGTGTGCAGTTTGCGTCATAAAACGAAGATACCGGCCACCAGCCAACCTCCTCTCCTTGTTTCCCATGTTACAGCTCTACAGAGACAACGAGACGACATAAAAGAGGCTAATGAGAATACAACACTAGTGCGTTAATGTGGAATCGATTTAAGCTGGAAAAAAGTTAGTTCCAATTTTAGCCACCAAGTGCAAATATGGCGCTGTGAATGCAAGAAAGACGTATAGAAATGTTTCCTTGTGTAATTGATTGGGAACGGGACGTGAGTAGGAAAGGTCAAACAAGTGAGAAAGGCACAGTGTTGATTTTATTATTAAACGCCGCTTTTGTAATTTGTTCAATATGAGCACAAGAAATCCAACGTAAATCGGTTCCGAATTAACGCATTAGCGTATCTAACAGGTTTCGCTGCCATACGATAATTACAGCCACATCGGACCTCTGTGAGTAGACGCAGTTTAATTACAACCACCCGGTACCACACAGTTGAAAATGGCTACACAGCCTAAGCTGTGCAGAAACGAGAAAGGCACAATGAAAGAATATTCCAATCCAAGTTACGACAGCCAGTGCGGCAGAGTTCTGTCATTCAGAAGTATTGTTCTAAACTTGTGCCACAACCCCTGAACTTGCTACTGCCCATTCTGACGTATACACCTTTGTTCACTCATAACTACGAACACACGTGAGCTATCGTCTAGAAACTGAGAGTTAAGAACCATGAAGACTTACGGCGTTGGTTGCCCAGGCTGCTTCTCAGGCGGTGCAGCAGGCTCCTGGGCAGTCTCTTCCTCTGCTGGCGGCTCCTCCTCCTCCTCCTCACAGGCCTCTGGGGAGGGCGGCGGCGGCGGAGGCGGTGACGGCGGTGGTGAGGGCGTGGGTGGTGTAGTGGGCGAAGGCGGGGTTGTAGCCAGGTGTAGGAATAGCGGGGGCGAAGGCGGCGGGGTGGAGTCAGGTGACGGGGGGAATGGTAGCTGCCGGCGTGGCGGCTGGTTGCGCCCCGGGGCCATGGCCAAGTCTAGCCTGGCGCAACACACAGACACAGCCACATCGCACTTCTCACACAACGGCTACTTCACAAACGTTTCTGAATATTGCAACACCCAAAAGGAACTACCTGAATAAATCCAATTTTGGGGGACGTGTAAAACAATGCATCAGCACCAACAGTGATGTCCAGCCCAAAAACGGATTTGAAACACCTCATCCACATCAGTCTGCTCGATGCAAGTCTCTCCGTGTAGCCTTAAGTGCAACCTATGTTTGCTGTATTTAAGCCCTGCTCTCGCTCTACAAGGTTTACTCCCCACACTAGCCTCTATTACCAATTTGACTGCTCCTTCATGTCTTAGGATGTGTCCTATGAAGGTATTCCCTCTTTTAGTCAAGCTGTGCCTTGAAGCTTTCCCGATTTGGTTCAGTACGTATTTATTAATCATTCAATCTACTATTCTAAACTTCAGCGTTCGACTGTAACACCGCATTTCAAAATGTCTGCTCTCTTCTTGTCTGTACCGTTTGTCGTCCACGTTTCACTTCCTTATAAGACTGCATTCAAAACAAATACCGGGCTTAGTCATAAGGTTTTAATTATAACCTCATAAAAGTAAATTAAAGTAATTGATTTTTTATGTCTGCTTTCAGTAACATGTCTGTAGCCCTGGCACGCAAAGAAATCCCAGCCACAGTACCTCTGCTCGCCGGTAGAGGAGCCAAAACAAAATTGCGCCGCCCATTGATAAAGTGGAGTATCGTATGGTGGTTCATATTTGCCAGCGGCAGAAATGCTACATCTGTGTCAGGGAAATGCAGACGACTTGTTCAGACGTCTGGTTTGGCCTGATACAGCTGCAACATTTCCGCTGCTTCCGAAAACAAAATACCGCACGATAGTCCGTTTCGCTAATAGGATGCTCCATTTTGTTTTGGCTCCGCTAGTGGCGTGCTACAGTATTGTGGCGCGGGAATTTCAGTTTTTACAGTAATTATAAACGTGTACCTGAAAAAATTAATTATCTAACTTTATTTTTTCCAGGTGATAATTCATATTTCATTACTACTCCTTGTACTTTGAGAAAAGATTTCCAAATACTTCGATTTATTATAAAACGACATAGTTCTCAGTCAAGAGCTGTTAAAAAGCCCTTCTTTATTGTAATTGTTGTAATAAATAAATACTTATTAGCAGCTGTTGGCCGTGAACTACGATTATTTTTAGTTGCTTACGAGCTTCATAAAATATACATAAATTTATATCGCATGTAAACATATTTCTGTTTTTCAAGTTTTTCTTGGCAGTGTACATTTTACGAGCATAGTATAACTTGTCTGTTGCTTTCAGTGCCTCATTTCTTAACTGAAATTCCTCAGCATGAACTGATTTAATTCGCTTACACTACATTACCCTTACTTTACTTTTATTAATTTTTATCTTGCAACCTATTTTCACGACAAAATTCATTCAATTCAACAGCTTTCCCGTGCCATTTGTCGTATCTGACAGGATTGCAATGTCATCACTAAATTTCAAGCTTTTTATATCTTCACCCTGAACTTTAATTACTTTTTCAAATTTCTCTTTAGTATCCTTTGCTGCTGGCTTGATTGCACACACATAGTATACATATAGGTACAGTCATGTCTACTGATTCCGTTCAACAACTTTTCCATGTCATTGGTCGTATCTAACAGGATTTCAATTTCATCAGTAAATCTCAGAGTGCTTATTTCTTCTCCCTGAACTTCAATTATATTTTCCAATTTCTCTTTAGTTGCCTTTACTGCTTGCTCAGTGAACAGGTTTCACATACATGGTATACATATAGATTCAGTCACGTCTATTCTTTTTTAAGGGGCAAGCTCAATCAATGAAGATTCATCAAATGAAATGTAAACTTGAAAGCTCGTACTACTATGTTTTACCGATGTTAAAGGGTTCAATATTAGCAGGTGGATTAGCTTGCACAAGACAGTATGATCAGTCTCTCGGAAATTAGCCTTTCACAGCGTGACATTTTGTATGGTGCAGAACTTGCTGCTACAGCAGTGGTGAGTGTGTGGAACCTGTGCCTAGGAGGGGAGGAGGGGGAGGAGATTAGTGCAACATTCCGTCGCCAAGCTCCGATTGGTGAAGGATGGGGAAGGAAATAAGTTGTGCCCTTTCGAAGGAATCATTCCGGAATTTTGCTAAAGATATGTAGGGAAATCACGGAAAACCTAAATCAGGATGGCCGGACCCAAGTTTGAACCGTCGTCCTCCCGAATGCGAGTCTAGTCTGCTAAACACTGCGTCACCTCGCTGGGCCCTGTGCATAGGAGACGGTCGTTTGCACTCACGAGCGTATACGGAGTCACGCAGTGCGACAGAAACATGGTACGACAGTCATCTTCCCCCATGTCTGTACCTAAATCGACACCAACGAACTGCTATGGGGGTGCACCTATCAACGTGGGTTTGCCGCACGATGAACGGAACACACATATGCCACCGTCTCAGCTTTCATTACCATTGGGTACAAACGTCTCCAGCTGCAATGAACACAGCTCAAGTAAAATAACTTTGTGATTGATAAACGTCAGCAGCTCAAATGGTTCAAATGGCTCTGAGCACTATGGGACTCAACTGCTGTGGTCATCAGTCCCCTAGAACTTAGAACTACTTAAACCTAACTAACCTAAGGACATCACACACACCCATGCCCGAGGCAGGATTCGAACCTGCGACCGTAGCAGCAGCGCGGTTCCGGACTGGAGCGCCTAGAACCGCACGGCCACCGCGGCCGGCAACGTCAGCAGCGCGGAGTAACCAAGCGGTTTGAGGCCCCATGCACGGATTGCGCGGCCCCTCCCGCCGGAGGTTCGAGTCCTCCCTCGAGCATGGATGTGTGTATTGTTCTTAGTATAAGTTAGTTTCAGTAGTGTGTAAGTCTAGGGACCGATGACCTCGGCAGTTTGGTCCCTTAGTAATTCACACACATTTTAAACATTTTTGATAAACGTCAGTGGCAGGGGAAGGGAGGGGGAGAGAGCGGTTTTGCCGACTAGAATGCACCATGTATGAAACATTATCCGTTTAGTTTTCGCGTCAAGTATGGGTAAATTCTCCAGCTTTCGACGAAATCCTTGATCGCCCTCGTCAGGAACAGATGATTGTCTTGACTGTCATGGTGACCATTTATAGCAGGATTTCGTCGAAATCTCGCAATATTGCCTGGGTTTGACACGGCAAGTAAACCAAGAATTTTTTACACAATGATGTCGCAGTGAAAAATTTCGATCTCATAGTGTGCACCATGCCATCGACTCATGTGATCGAATATAAACAATTTTGTGTTTGATTTTCCCCCCTCCACCCGTGAACGCTTTCTCTTCTAGTAAGTCTTTGCGTGCACGTGTGATTGGCTAATAGTTTCATAGCACTCGAATCTCTCAAACATCAATCACAAAATTATTTTAATCTAATTGTGAATGTAGTATTTCCGGATCATTACCGCTCCAACCCATATTGCAGCCACTGCAGCTTACACACTATACGTTAGCGTGGCGACAGCAATCCTCCATTGGATATAACGCTTAATTCCTATGCATTCGTGTTCATCTGAACAGTAACCGCTAAATCATGGGTATTTCACAGTCAGAAGTATTGTCACTTTTTTATGCATTGGCAAATGAGATATTTCTGTCTAGTTTATGCCCTGCCACATGTGGCGAGGAATTTTCGAGAAGAAGGGATAGCAACACTCATACTCTGGCTTTTAATCTCCCCTGAAGTGTTGTCTATCGGCGTGATTGGTCGGCTTTACTCTTCTATAAAGCATGGTTGATAAGTTGTGGAGTCGAACACACTGTTTGGGGGGGGGGGGGGGGGTATGAGAAAGAAAATTTTCAGTTTGAGTCACCAGGAGATTGACAGTGTCACCTAGGAGCAACGCTGCAGACATTATACTTTTCATCGTCGCCAGGTAAAGTATTAAGCCTCCGTGTGTAGTTGTAGAGTCCAGATTTCGTCGATACTTTCGTTTAAGAAGACGCAGCCTCTGAGTTGGTTTAATTTGCGTGAAATGAGATGCCAAGCAACACATTCAAGCCTGAATTCGTGCCACAACAATTAGAACATTTGGCAGTAATATGTAGTGGTTCCACAGCATACCAAAGCCTCACCATCGTAGACCGTGTGCAGTGCAATAATCGTAATCATCTGCGTATCGTCGGATAACCCATCTGGCCGGCCGGTGTGGACGAGCGGTTCTAGGCGATTCAGTCTGGAACCGCGCGACCGCTACGGTCGCAGGTTCGAATCCTGCCTCGGGCATGGATGTGTGTGATGTCCTTAGGTTAGTTAGGTGTAAGTAGTTCTGAGTTCTAAGGGACTGATGACCTCAGCTGTTAAGTCCCATAGCGCTCAGAGCCATCTGAACCATTTTTGATAACCCATATCGTCTGATTCTAGACACTTGTATCTTGTTTGATGTTGCAATTTTCACAAACGTTAGTGTACATCTCACAAACATTATCAAGACTTCACAAAAACTTATTCAAGCAATCAGCTGATACATGAACAATTGAACATGCAAGTAACTGACATTTACTATCAGATCTTTGATATAATCATCAAAAATGTGAGTAATAAATAATCAAGTAATCCGCCTCAGTGACGTTTGGCCACTTTTAGAAGAAAATAACAAATACGAAAATAGAAAATAGAGGTACAGAAATGGTATCAAAGTAAAAACAACAGAATAAAATTGCCATAAAATACCTACAGTAGTGAGTTGAATAAAATAATCAAGGCATCACATTGTACAGCTGTGCAACTTAACAACATGTAATCAGAACCTCACACTGACCACCGGTGACGCCAAGTGATGTGTTAAAAGCATACAGCAGGAATGAGGTTCACGGCAGCCCTTATACCCACGATAGTACAGATTTTTTTTTTCGCCATATGCTTACATCACACCTGTGGGCCATATCAGTTGACACTGGGATTCTAACTATCAAGCGCACAAGGTATGTTTTCTGTTGTTCATGTTCTCATGTCATTTCTGTTCCTATTTCGTCTAGTATACTATGTGTAGTTATCATTTTATTCAGTGCTGAAGGTGGCCCACCGTGGCTGAAATCGGGAATCAGATCCAAAATTTTCATTGTTATAAACATTTCGTAATAAATAATCTCTCAAAAAACATACATAAACGATAGAAATTGTTATTTTTTTCTATAACTGACTACAGTCACTTAAAATTTTTGTGTTTCCAACCGAAGTCTCCAGTTTACGTCAGTTCTCTTTACAATTTTTCCATGGCAGTCATTTGAGGCCGTCATGGTAGATTACATAAAGGTTATGCAGTTCATAACACGAGTGACTAAAACATTTCCCTGTGGTGTCCTCGTTGCAACGCTAGTTTAGTGGCCTAGGCAGCTCACGATGTGTCGAAAGAGGCCGCCCTCATTTGCAATACGCGGCTACGGTCACACGGACGCACGTCGCTTGGCGCCTAGGTACCTCGAGAATCGCCAGGCGACTCACCTTGCTAAACAAACAGCTGTGAACTTTGGTGACTGGCCGCACTGAGCGCTAGGTGACTACGCTATTCTCTTGACGTTTCGCTAGGCGAACGGTGGTGTTGGTTCTTCCTGGCGTGTCGCTTTGTTGCATCGAACAATATACTACCTGATAAACGCTGCTGATTACGTAATTTCGTTTCTTTCTTCTCTAAGATGGATGAGAAAGCATAAATATCTGCGTGTTTCAAATGCAACATGCCTATGGCGACTGGCATCGGTGCTCCGGTGTGGCCAACAAGCATCCAAGTGCTTGACAGTAGACGAGTGGCGAAGTGACTAGCGGTAGAGCGAGGCGCGTCCGGTGTGGCCGTAGCCTTAGGACGAATAATCGACTGGTCGCTGCCCCACGCTGTCAACATGGTGCTGCTTTTCTTATGATGTTGCTGCAGAACTAATTGTATATAGCGCATCTGAAGCGTAGCACTTCAGTTCGTAAGTGAACGATAGTTGGCCTCCATAAAATGATCGGGCATACTAAATAAAACCATACTCCACAAAAATCACGATAACACTCATTTTGTGACAACAAACAGCCAATCTGTTCTTATCGTATCATACAGTCCGTAGCCCACCACTACATCGACTATACAGGGTGTTACAAAAAGGTATGGCCAAACTTTCAGGAAACATTCTTCACACACAAAGAAAGAAAATATGTTATGTGGACATGTGTCCGGAAACGCTTACTTTCCATGTTAGAGCTCATTTTATTACTTCTCTTCAAATCACATTAATCATGGAATGGAAACACACAGAGACAGAACGTACCAGCGTGACTTCAAACACTTTGTTACAGGAAATGTTCAAAATGTCCTCCGTTAGCGAGGATACATGCATCCACCCTCCGTCGCATAGAATCTCTGATGCGCTGATGCAGCCCTGGAGAATGGCGTATTGTATCACAGCCGTCCACAATACGAGCACGAAGAGTGTCTACATTTGGTACTGGGGTTGCGTAGACAAGAGCTTTCAAATGCCCCCATAAATGAACGTCAAGAGGGTTGAGGTCAGGAGAGCGTGGAGGCCATGGAATTGGTCCGCCTCTACCAATCCATCGGTCACCGAATCTGTCGTTGAGAAGCGTACGAACACTTCGACTCAAATGTGCAGGAGCTCCATCGTGCATGAACCACATGTTGCGTCGTACTTGTAAAGGCACATGTTCTAGCAGCACAGGTAGAGTATCCCGTATGAAATCATGATAACGTGCTCCATTGAGCGTAGGTGGAAGAACATGGGGCCCAATCAAGACATCACCAACAATGCCTGCCCAAACGTTCACAGAAAACCTGTGTTGTTGACGTGATTGCACAATTGCGTGCGAGTTCTCGTCAGCCCACACATGTTGATTGTGAAAATTTACAATTTGATCACGTTGGAATGAAGCCTCATCCGTAATGAGAACATTTGCACTGAAATGAGGATTGACACATTGTTGGATGAACCATTCGCAGAAGTGTACCCATGGAGGCCAATCAGCTGCTGATAGTGCCTGCACATGCTGTACATGGTACGGAAACAACTGGTTCTCCCGTAGCACTCTCCATACAGTGACGTGGTTAACGTTACCTTGTACAGCAGCTACTTCTCTGACGCTGACATTAGGGCTTTCGTCAACTGCACGAAGAATTGCCTCGTCCATTGCAGGTGTCCTCGTCGTTCTAGGTCTTCCCCAGTCGCGAGTCATAGGCTGGAATGTTCCGTGCTTCCTAAGACGCCGATCAATTGCTTCGAACGTCTTCCCGTCGGGACACCTTCGTTCTGGAAATCTGTCTCGATACAAACGTACCGCGCCACGGCTATTGCCCCGTGCTAATCCATACATCAAATGGGCATCTACCAACTCCACATTTGTAAACATTGCATTGACTGCAAAACCACGTTCGTGATGAACACTAACCTGTTGATGCTACGTACTGAAGTGCTTGATGCTAGTACTGTAGAGCAATGAGTCGCATGTCAACACAAGCACCGAAGTCAACTTTACTTTCCTTCAATTGGGCCAACTGGCGGTGAATCGAGGAAGTTCAGTACATACCGACGAAACTGAAATGAGCTCTAACATGGAAATTAAGCGTTTCCGGACACATGTCCAGGTAACATATTTTTTTTATTTGTGTGTGAGGAATGTTTCCTGAAAGTTTGGCCGTACCTTTTTGTAACACCCTGTATACTGATGAGACAAAACATAACGACACTTGTCCACCGCGAGATTGAATGCCACCTGGGGCAGGCAAGTGGCGCGGTAAAGAAAGTATTTAAGCGGAGCAGAGGCGAATGGGAAATCGTTCTTGGTTATAGTGCGCGTAGTGATGGTCGGTGGGGCGTAGCAAAACAGAATTATTATGCTATACTCCCAAAAGTTTCGTACTGTACTCGGTACAGCTTGTTCAGTCAGATATTAGGACGCCAATACGCGAGAAATGCGGACCAGCTGGATACGGGGACGTCAGGTACAGGTAACTTCACGTTCAGGGTCCCCTTCACGTGGGACGAGCTCGCAGCCTGTCATGCAGGCAAATGCAAGCGGCCCGCCAGAGACGGTGTCTGCAAACGTGTTCTTCGTTTGGTTTCTTAAAATCGAATAACAGAGCGATACAAAAATTGAACATGGGACGGTAGTAAGGATCGAACCCGAGTCAAAGGCTGAGCAGTCTCTTGCGCTATCGTTTACGCTATGAGAACAACTGACGCTAATGGAGGAGTTTATTACAAAAGCCAGACAAGTCCAAAAACGGACATTTTAGATAATACAGCATTTCTATTCTCTATCTCTACACCCGTTTTATAGCGTAATTTGTTTCAGCAAAAGCCATACAATCCAAAGAAATATCCAGTTGAAAATCTCGTTCGTCTAAAAAAAGTAAAACAGCCCCTTGTTATTTCTACAAAAGCTGGACAAGTCAGGGATTCGTAGGTTTCCTATTATAACTTGCTGGACTGATTACTGTGCAACACATTCAGATGAAGCGTCCCAAGATTGCAGACGAAGAAGGACGTCTCAATCATACGGCTGTATCCTCCAACAAGCTGAGAGCTGAAGGTAGAGATATTCCAATTTATAAATTAGCATTCCTTAGCCTTCATGGAATAAGCAAGCACCGACTACACAGAAGCCAGAATAGCAATGTAATCTTTAGTCAGTCTGCAAAACATAAAAGTGGGTCCCATAAAAACAGATAAAGAAGGCACAAGAGTCGATTGTTCAGTTGACTGAATATCATATAAAGTCCTTTAAAGGAAGGCAGTCACACTATTCTCTGCGTGACAACCCAAATCAAAATTTCCTGCTAGAAGGTTTGATCGTCCGTGATATGCACCTTGAATTTTTACACAAGTACCAAATCACTCCACCTTATAAAAGCAACTTTACAGTATATAAACCTGATACATGTACTACATGTGTTTCATTGAACAACAAAATAAAACCTGAGGAAAGAGATTTTGAGGAAACCCAATAGCAGCGGAAAAGGCATGGCACGTGAAGAGAGCAGAAGCTTTTCTAAGCATGAAAGGAAACTACATTCTAAAAGCAAAACAAGGGTTCATTAACAGTAACTCACTTTACTATATGCAAAACTTGCACATACCACACCTGCAGTCAAATGTCATTTACTATGCAAGGCAATAATGGTACAATGTTTTTGAGAGTCTGGCAGTCACATCAGTAATTTTCAACTGCATAAACAACATTCAATTACAAAATCGAAGAGTGAGCTTGTTTTGCTTAGTGAATGGTGTTCTGAGCAGTACAAAAATAAAGTTGTGGTTCAGTTCTTGTACAGTCATGTGCACATCCTGAAGGTCTACAAAAGGATCAGATATTTGTTTCCAGTGCGAGGACACAGCTATTTACTACACTTCTCATGAACAGAGCACAAGAATCGGAAGACAAAGCCTGCCAAAATTCCTCAAACGTGGGTCAGGAAAATTGTTGAAGTCCGTACGTTACCTCATCTAACCCTGTTGAAATTAATGATACATGAAGATTTCATGGACATTAAACGTTCTAATGAGTCATTTTGTTCGGAAAAGCCTAATCCCCCATTCGAACTGCAGTAGGTACGAATGATTCGCAATGATTTGGAAGATAGGTTTTGTGTCTCATTGCTTAATTCTTACTTTGGACCAGGGAGGGGCATATCATTGTTACCAAAAGTGCTACTACAGACTATACCACATTGGATCTACGTCAGTTGTACGACTAGAATCCATGTATTCAGGCAGCTAAACCATGAGACCTTTGTAGTTGGATGCAGTTCCTGGAAGAAGAAAACAAAGCCTTCTACAAGGACTTCCGTTATGATACGCCAAAAGAAAATTGTAACGGTAAAGAGGATATGGAAGTTGATGATGATGAAGATGATGATGATGATAATAACAATGATGTGTGCGAGAATTAATAACAACTAATAATAGGAACATTAGGAATAAATAAACATCTGTTATCAGTTTGATGTAAATAAAATAATATTCTCTCTTGCTCACTGTTACATTTTCCCAGACATTATTTTGAAAACACAATAAATTAGTCTAGTAAAAAATATTAGAGCTTTTTTAATGCTTAATTCTCTACAAATACTGGACAAGTTCAAAGCAAAAGTTATCCTTAAAAATTAACTATAGACTGTATACCTATAAATGAACGTTAGTGAAAAATGTGTTCCTGTTTGAGAAGCTACGAATATCGTCTGGAAGCTTTTCATGCTTCATTTTAAATGGTGGAAATCTTTTATCTGTTTTCTGGGAAATGATAATTTTGGAATTGACCAGTTTTTCTAACAAGCTCTTCAACTGCATCTGGCGGGCCGCTTGCATTTGCGCGCGCAACGGCATGACTGGCTAACTTCAGGCTACACTACTGGCCATTAAAACTGCTACACCAAGAAGAAATGCAGATGATAAACGGATATTCATTGGACAGATATATTATACTAGAACTGACATGTGATTACACTTTCACGCAATTTGGATGCGTAGATCCTGAGAAATCAGTACCCAGAACAACCACCTCTGGCCGTAATAACGCCTTTCATACGCCTTGGCATTGAGTCAAACAGAACTTGGATGGCGCGTACAGATACAGCTGTCCATGCAGCTTCAGCACGATACCACAGTTCATCATGAGTAGTGAATGGCGTATTGAATATCACAGCATCTTCTTCCTATCGGTTAAATTTCGCGTATGTAGCACGTCATATTCGTGGTATTGAAATTTTAATGGCCAGTAGTGTAATTAACGTGGAAACGGTTCAACCTATCAAATTTCTTCTTAACAATTATTCCTCTGTGCAACCTACTCTGGAACAGCCATATAAGCTTTTCAGACTGTTTCTAGAAACCCTCCGTATGCTAGAAAGGGAATTTTACTCTGCAGTGGAGTGTGCGCTTATATGAAACTTTGTGGCAGATTAAAACTGTGTGCTGGACCGAGACTCGAACTCGGGACCTTTGCTTTTCTCGGGCAAGTGCCCCACCATCTGAGCTATCCAAGCACGACTCACGACCCGTCCTCACAGCCTTAATTCTGCCAGTACCTCGTCACCTACCTTCCATACTTCACAGTTTTAAACTGTCAGGAAGTTTCGTATCAGCGCACACTCCGCTGCAGAGTGAAATTCTCATTCTGGAAACGTTCCCCAGGTTATGGCTAAGCCATGTCTCCGCAATATGCTTTTTACCAGGAGTGCTAGTTCTGCAACGTTCGCAGAAGAGCTTTTGTGGTTGGTTGGTTGGTTTAAAAGAGGGGGGAAGGGACCAAACTACGAGGTCATCGGTCCCAAGCTTCTGTGAATTTTGGAAGGTAGGAGACGAGGTACTGGCAGAATTAAAAGTGTGAAGACGGATGGCGAGTCATGTTTGGATAGCTCAGATGGTGGAAAGGCGAAGGTCCTGAGTTCGAGTCTCGGTCCGGCACACAGTTTTAATCGGCCAGAAACTTTTCAACCCTCTGTACACATAGAAAAGATACAGTTCATATTCTTGTTGGATTTCACTTTCCACAAAGCTGGAAGAGGTCTGTAAAGTCGAAAACGCATTAATGCAGAGAGTTGGTAGATAAAACTGTTACGTATTTCTGCAGTAAATAATTCAAGATTCCGAAATGAACACATAAGTAATTGTAGTGTTATTTCCGTGCACTTAAGCACGTTTGTTCAATGTTTCTACAGCTAATTACTGAATAAGTATTAACTATGTAAACAAACTACCCACCTGAATGCACTTCAACGGGCGAATCCTTTTGTCTGTCTTTTCTGATGCATTCATACGCATATGATGTCGCTATATCAGTTGTTTGCAAGTCCGCAGAACACGAAGCCTCGGCAAGGACTGCCATATATTGCGCTGTATCACCCTTACATGATATAATGTATTACAAAATACACTGAACGTGGGCCAATAGTTTTAAAGTACAGGAGACACATTCAGTACATTGTGTAAAGAGTCAGTACCTCTCTCTGACGATCAATATTTTTGCGCAGTACTCAGTATTGCATAATAAATATTGAGCCTGTGAGAGCTCCTTGGATAGGACCAGATTAAGCCGTGCTAGCCCCCGCGATGAGGTCCCGTGCCCCCACATCGTTATAATTTGGTATGGTAGCCAACAACACTCAAAGATAAGGCAGTTCTGATTCCATTGCAAGATGATTTTACACGAAAAACTAGTATACGGAAAATATTTTGCATTCAAGAGTAGACACAATATAAAATACTTCCTTTCCTATATAGTTGTCCTGCAAGAATCGTAAAAATGAAGAAATGAAATCACATGAAACGGGTGCATTGGGCATGCTGACGCTTGGAAGGCACATAGATAGTTGTTTTCCCTCACTCTATTTGCGAGTGGAACAGAAGGGAAAATGGCTAGTGGTGGTAAAGCGTACGCACCGCCAAGCGCTGTACAGTTGCTTGCAGAGTATCTATGTGAATGTAGATGTACCAAATCACTACAGCAGCAAATTAATACAAGCTCGAAATATTACCGTTAATGTTGAGGAAGGACACTTCCAAAACTTACTACATGTCTTAAAACATCTCCGCGAAAACTGGGACGCCATTCTCCCTAATCTAAAGATGTTGTCAGTGCAATTAATATCGATCCTGAATTTCCAGAGGTGCGCCCTAAGAAGAGGAAATCATTTCATGATAAAACAAGAGTGAAGCGAAAGATTTGAATTCAGAAGATTAATTTTAAAAATTGTTTTTTTTGTCATTATTGACAAGATAAAGTCTAACTTAAAAACCTGATATGAAACAGATTTTATATGAAACATTTAGGTTTAATGGAATTATTCAAAGGTCAGGTCGCTGATGCATGCACGTTATGAGTACCATAACTATGTCACAATAGATTTAGAAGAAAAAGTTAAGTACCTGAAATCATTTCATGCTTCTAACTTTGAATGTATTACTTTGGAACCATTAGAACTTTTGAAAAACATGCAGGAGCTTAAAATTTTAATTTTGTTTCCGAATGTATGTGTAGCTATGTGAATCTTTTACACTTTTCCAGTGATTGTAGCTGAAACATGAAAGTCATTCAATATTCTAGCTCATGTTAAAAGTTGTCTCACTTGAACTAAGCATCAACAACATCTCACAGACTTGGAAACCTAGGTAACTGAACATAATTTGGCAAGACAACTAGGTTTTGATGCTGCGATTCAAACATTTCCTGAATGGAAGACTCACAAAGCATCCTTCAGTGCCGGTTTACATGCGAATGCGCTGATGTGTATTTACTGAAATAAGTTGGCCTGCCAGGGAATGAGCAACGAAAGAACACTCGATATCGCAGCATTACTGGCACCAGACATTTCGCCAATATACAAATCAGTATAATACTTAGCCCTTTGTTTTAAAGTGAAGTGAAAGAAAAATAAAACAAATTTAAAAGTTAACATTAAGTGAAGCTTACATATATTTTACAGTAACGCATTACTGACTAGCATCTGAAGCCGAACTTACAAGTTTGTCAATCATATCAGTTTTCTCCTGTGCAGTGTAGGTCGTGACTGAGCTCTCATCCAGGTCACTAGATGTAGTGGTTTGGGCTCTTGATAACTGTCTTCGTTACTACTTTTCAAACCCGTTTATGACTACTGTTTCAGTCTGCAACTCCATGAAAACGCTGTGGCACTAGTATTCTTTCTCGATGTATTTAATATTTGCACGCTCTTCATCTGATTGGTGTGTTAGTTAGACGCAGACAAAATAGATGGTTTATGACTGCTTTTGTTTCATTACATTCCAAATAATTTTGACTGTAATAGAACATTATACAAGGTGTATCAGTGATGGGTCGTTTTGAACTTGCACTGGGATGAGGGAAACCAGGGAAGCCGCATATTGTAATAGAAGTTTAGAAAGGTCTTCATTGAAAAACGAGTGTGATATTCAGAGCCTGATCTTAGTAGAGGCACATCACACATGTATGCTTCTAACTGGTCTCTTTCTATGAAATTATTATAATTAAATACAATGAAAACTGAAAATATATTTATAAACGTTATTTAAATTTGTAGCTACCGTAATCTACTCCATTTCTGATTCAAAATGTGTACAGAAATCAGAAAAGTGAAAGCAGAAAATGTGCTCAGAAAAAAGTTATATTCAGAGCCTGATCTTAGTAGAGGCACATGTGCTCAGAAAAAAGTTAACTAGCAGTGTTAGTTCTGTCATTAGGAAGCCTGTCTCTCCCCACTTCCACTGAAAAACAATGCTATGCTGTTTAATACCCGAAACTAAGTAAACAGATTTCATAGAAGGTATTCTGTGACCAATAATAACAATTTAATTTCAGTTGTTCATTGTTTCCGTGGTAAGAATAACAGTTGAAGGAAAAGCATCTAAACTGTGCATTTTGAGCACTGCCTTTGGTGTAAAAGATGAAGCATTTGTAGACACTGTGCTATAGACGAGAACCGTTTACATTCGTCCTCTACAAAGTCAGAAAATTAGAAACAGTTACTCTTATAAATCAGTATAGTAACCTTCTGCTCGGCATAGGAACACTTCGCGCTACCCCTTCGGGGCATCTACTTCGTAAAAACAATGCAATGACATGTCACAGTCTCCAGAATGACACTTTCACTCTGCAGCGGAGTGTGAAGTGCTATCAAACTTCCTGGCAGATTAAAAGTGGGTGCCGGATCGAGACTCGAACTCAGGACCTTTGCCTTTCGCAGGCAAGTGCTCTAACGTCTGAGCTACCCAAGCACGACTCACGACCCGTCCTCACAGCTTCACTTCCGCCAGTATCTCGTCTCCTAACCTGCAAACTTCGCGGAAGCTCTCCTGCGAACCTTGCAGAACTAGCACTCCTGGAAGAAAGGATACTGCGCATACATGGCTAAGCCACATCCTGGAGGATGTTTCCAGAATGAGATCCTCACTCTGCAGCGGGGTGTGCGCACAATGAGAGAGGATACGAGGGCTTTGAGATATACCATAAATCAGTGGGAGAAAACTAAAACGGTAGAAGAGAGACTGAGATAGTGGTTGTTGTTTGAAGGCTTAACTACTAAGAGAGACTGCGTAAAAGGATTTAGAAAGATCTGTGTTAAAAGAAGGCCAATCTTTTTGCACGCCAAAGTTTTTGGTGAGGAAGATGGAATGAGGACTGAGGCAGTTGGTTCCCTGCTTTTCCTTCAGTCTCTTCGAGAGGAACATAGTCCCCTTTTTGCACTTTGACAGTAGCATTTTTCCTCTAGTTTATACTATGGTGTTGCACGAGAGATTGCCAGCTGAATTCGAACGAATTAACATTTAATGTTGAATATGTTGAATCAGAGTGCGCAGGAGTATAAACACTTGTATAAAACAGTCACTATTAACAGTAATAACTTCCATTGCATGTTGGATGCGGTGTTATCCTGTATTACAGAACATTCGAGTATATTAAACAGACAGTGACATGAAACTTCCTGGCAGATTAAAACCGTGTGCTGGACTGAGACTCGAACTTGGGACCTTGGCCTCTCGCGAGCAAGTGCTCTACCGTCTGAGCTACCCAGGCACGACTCTGCATGTCTCTGCAATATTCTTTCTTTCAGGAGTGCTCGTTCTGCAAGGTTTGCGGGAGAGCTTCTGCGAAGTTTGGAAGGTAGGAGATGAGGTACTGGCAGAAATCAAGCTGTGAGGAGGAGGCGTGCGTCGTGATTGGGTAGCTCAGACGGTAAAGCACTTGCTCACGAAAGGCAAAGGTCCCGAGTTTGAATCTCGGTCTGGCACACAGTTTTAATTTGCCAGGAAGTTTCATATCAGCGCACACTCCGCTGCAGAGTGAAATTCTCATTCTGAAAACATCCCCCAGGCTGTGGCTTAGTCATGTCTCCGCAATATCCTTTCTTCCAGGAGTGCCAGTTCTGAAAGGTCCGCAGGAGAGCTTCTGTGAGGTTTGGAAGGTAGGAGACGAGCTACTAGAAAAAGTGAAGCTGTGAAGACAGGGCGTGAGTCGTGTTTGGGTAGCTCAGACGGTAGAGCACTTGCCCGTGAAAGGCAAAGGTCCCGAGTTCGAGTCTCGATCCGGCACACAGTTTTAATCTACCAGGAAGTTTCATGTCACTGTCTGTTTAATATACTCGAATGTTCTGTAAAACAGGATAACACTGCATCCAACATGCAATCGAAGTTATTACTGTTAATAGTGACTGTATTATACAAGTGTTTATATTCTTGTGCACTCTGATTCAACATATTCAACATTAAATGTTAATTCGTTCGAATTCAGCTGGCAATCTCTCGTGCAACACCATAGTATAAACCAGAGGAAAAATGCTACTGTCAGAGTGCAAAAAGGGGACTACGTTCCTCTCGAAGAGACTGAAGGAAAAGTAGGGAACCAACTGCCTCAGTCCTCATTCCATCTTCCTTACCAAAAACTTTGGCGTGCAAAAAGATTGGCCTTCTTTTAACACAGATCTTTCTAAATCCTTTTACGCAGTCTCTCTTAGTAGTTAAGCCTTCAGACAACAACCACTATCTCAGTCTCTCTCCTACCGTTTTATTTTTCTCCCACTGATTTATGGTATATCTCAAAGCCATCGTATCCTCTCTCATTGTGCCCTTTTATCTTTCTTTGCTACTGCCTCTGTGTCTACCATACTGCGGCAGCACAATAATTTCGGGGTGGGGCTCCAGCATGTTTTTCCCCTATACTTACGTGTTCAAAATTTCGGTCCAATATGCACCCTCCCCTATACCCACGCGTCTGGGAGGCTCCGGATCGCTCTGCACCCCCAAGCCGATGTATGGTGTCCACTAATCTCTCTTTCATTTACACTGTCTCCTCTGTCATTTGCTTCCATTGATTCTATCTCCAAGCATCTCTCTTTCAATTTTACTGCCACTGTCTCTCACTGATAATCAGTATCTCCTCTGTATTTGGCTGCAATTCCTATCGTCTTCATCCATCTCTGTTTCTCTTTCACTGACACTTTCACTCTGCCACCATCACTGTTTCCACTCACTTTCTCTCATACTATCACTGTCTCATCTCTCTTCCATCGTCACTGTCAGCAGAAAAAGTGCGGATATTTTCGCATGCAGAAATGTTTGGTGAGCAAGGCGGAATGAGCTTTGTGGCAGCTGGTTTCTTCCAAGAGTCTGTTCCAGAGGAACATATTCGTCTTTTTGTGCTCCGACACGAGTATTTTTCAGCCGGTTCCCTTCTTTTCCCTGCTACAGCAGCGTACGTACCTTACACTGAGGTGACAAAAAGTCATCGGCTGACGATGTGCACACATGGAGATGGCGGTAGTATCGCGTTCACAAGATACGAAAGGACAGTTCATTGGCGGAGCTGTCATTTGTACTCAGGTGATTAACGTGAAAAGTCTTCCAACGTGATTATGGTCACACGACTGGAATTAACAGACTTTTGCATGAAATGATAACTGCAGCTAGACGCTTGGAACATTCCACTTCGAAAATCGTTAGGGAATTCAATATTCCGAGTTCCACAGTGTCAAGAGTGTGTCGAGAATGCCAAATTTTAAGCATTACCTCTCAGCACGGACAACGCAGTGGCGAAAGGCATTCCCTTAACGATCGTTTGCATAGAGATCTCAGTGGTACAGACAAGCAACGCGAAGTGATATAAGCGCTGATATCAATGTGGGGCGAACGGCGAAATTTTCCGTTAGCACAGTGCAACGAAATTTTGCAGTAACGGGCTGTGCCAGCAGATGATCGACGTGAGTGCCTTTGTTAAGAGCACGTAGCCTGCAGCGCCTCTTCTGGGCTTGTCACCAATTCGGTTGGACCCTTGACTGGAAATGGTTGTTCGGCTACATGGAGACCATTTGTGGAATTATTGTGGATGACAGTGCGCCATGTCACCAAGCCACAACTGTTCGTGACTAGTTTGAAAAGCACTCTGAATACTCTGGACACTTCTGGCGAGTCCGCAGCTCGTGGTCTCGCTGTCGCGTTCTCGCTTCCCGAGCACGGGATCCCGGGTTCGATTCCCGCAGGGGTCAGTGATTTTCACCTGGGTGTTTGTGTTATCCTCCTTATTTCATCATCATTCATGAAAGTGGCACCGAGCGAGGTGGCGCAGTGGTTAGCACACTGGACTCGCATTCGGGAGGACGACGGTTCAATCCCGTCTCCAGCCATCTTGATTTAGGTTTTCCGTGATTTCCCTAAATCGTTTCAGGCAAATGCCGGGATGGTTCCTTTGAAAGGGCACGGCCGATTTCCTTCCCCATCCTTCCCTAACCCGAGCTTGTGCTCCGTCTCTAATGACCTCGTTGTCGACGGGACGTTAAAACAAAACACTAACTAACCATGAAAGTGGCGAGATTCGACTGAGCAAAGGTTGGGAATTTGTACGGGCGCCGATGACCGCGCAGCTGAGCGCCCCACAACCAAACATCATCATCATCAATCACTTCTGGCGGATGATTTGGCCACCAAGATCTCCCGACACGAATCTCGTCGCACATTTATGGAACACAATCAAGAGGTCAGTTTGTGTACAAAATTCTGCGCTAGTAACACATTCGCAATTATGGACTGCTATAAAGGCGGGAGGGCTCAGTAGTTCTGCAGGGGACTTCCAGAGACGTTTTGAGTCCATGCCACGTCGAGCTGCTACACTACATATTAGGAGGTATCCCATAACTTTGGTCACCTCTGTGCATATAAAACGAATTCTAGTAAAGTTCTGACAGTTTATTTATATGCTTTAACCACATTTATATGCTTTGCCACACATAAACAACAAACACGTACAAGTAGTATAAGGTTAACACGTAATCATTCGCTTTCATTTCTTCTCAGTACGTTGCTCATCACTCGCTATTCCTCGTAAACGTTCAAATTATGATTTATACCATAAAACAGTATAAATGTTACCGGAAATATTTTACTGAATTTTCGGTCTTTCCAGTGTTACAGAATTCATGGTAGTCATTTTAAGTTGTTTTCAGGCATATTTAAACCTCTTTTAGGCTATTTTTCATTTCTCACTGTAGTAGCGCTTTGGGCATATTTCTACAAGCGTGAAGTGCGTGTTATACAGAGACAGCGCGTCGTAAAATTTTAAAGGTGAGAAAATGCTAATTTAAAACATAGTTTGGTGACCTCAGAACCCTTGTGATGACCGTAGAACACTTTCCTTGTGTCTACAGCGTCAGTTAAAACAACATTTACACATCAAGCCATATATTACGTGTACATTTCACTGCATATATACGACAACTTTGAACATCTTGACCTTGGTAATGGATAATTATATGACAAAAAGTTTCAAAGTTCCCCGAGAATATCATCTTCAGAACATACAGTAACATTTTCGATGATCTGCCGTGAACAGAAAGTATAGAAGCTGTCATGTCCACTTCTTGTACCCAAAAATCGGAGTTTTTCGAATAGTGTTCAGGAATCGCACATGAACAACCAGTGTTTTTACAAGCCGTCTAAGGTCCACCCTATACCGCATCTGATAGTAAAGAACCAAACCATCTGATTTGCCCAGTTTGCCTATGCAGAAGAAAGTGTGTAATGTGTAAATTTTAACCCTGTAGTGTAGGATAACTACAGCACGTTAGTTCTTCTGAGAGGTATACAATTGTCGACAGGTCGAGGGCTATCCAAAATAGTTGACCCTGTCTCTGTTCAACAGAACCATAGATATGACCAGAGAACTCGCTTTTTCGCGAGCGGCTTTTTGAAACATATTCGTATCGTGCACTGACATGCGTTATGTTTAAAACATATCAAAACTTCTTTAAAATAATAATAACGTTTCGTGGCTAAGTTAGGAAATGGCACCCAGTCACATATCTTCCCCTGGGTCCAGTCCTGGCTCTGCCCAGCCCTGATGACAGCCTGGGGAAAGAAGCAGCAGACAACACACCCCAGTATCAAGAAAACCCTGTGCCCGTCTCAGCGTAGTCACACTTGCTTTCATCACACGAACCGAACGAAGATGGCACGTTAACTTAAAAATATAATCAACGGCAGCCTACTGGCTATATATCAATGGCATTATAGCAAATACTACGTACACACAGTGGAAGGTTATAGCAAAATGGTTAAATTCTAATTCGGTCTGGTTGCAGTAAAAATATAGTATTTTGACTCATTTGAATAAAAACATATGTTCTTGACATGGTCAGCCTGGGGGTGATTTGCACTGTGTGGTAACTTAAAAAAACTTCGCAAATCAAGTTTGTGTAATAATTACAATATTTCACCAAGAAATCATGGTGAAGTTTTAAAATGATTTAAGCGACAGTAATACGGGGAGCTTCTGATAGCTATTAAAATTTTTAAAAATCTTCCTATGTCGTGCTTCACAGCTATGTTAAAATACATTTTTTATGTATTCCATCAAAATACTGCTAAAATCTTTATTATACTACAACAATGTATGTCATCACCCGGCAGACATGGACGTAATACGTAACAAGCGCACGCATTTTTCTCCGAAGGAAATTAAAATTGTGAGATAAACAAATGCAGTAACAGTTCGAACGGAAAATACTATATAACTGTGGACCCAAGTAAAACAAAAAAGAATGTTCCCAGTGTACAGGTTGCAGGTAATGCTCTGTGACGCAAATTTCGTAAAAAAGCTGGCACCTAACATCAAGCAATATATTTGGAATCCCTAAGAGTTAAAAACAAACCAAAAAAAAATTGTCACTAACCACACCTTCCACAAATTTACTGACTACCGAGATTCAGGGACTGAAATTTTCCATTAGCTGCACGCAAGGTACCAATGCTCATTATAAAGCTGCCTTAAAACTAGTGGTGTATTGTAAACAGGCTTCTACTGTTGCACAACGGTATCTCCGTAAACACTAAACCACTATTAGGAGATAAAGAGCAGAAATTTAATTAAAAATACCAGACGAACTTACTAGGTTATGCACTACTGGCCATTAAAATTCCTACACAAAGAAGAAATGCAGATGATAAACGGGTATTCATTGGACAAATATATTATTCCAGAACTGACATGTGATTACATTTTCAGGCAATTTGGGTGCATAGATCCTGAGAAATCAGTACCCAGAACAACCAACTCTGGCCGTAATAACGGCCTTGATACTCTTGGGCATTAGTTCAAACAGAGCTTGGATGGTGTGTACAGGCACAGCTGTCCATGCAGCTTCAACACGATACCACAGTTCATCAAGACTAGTGACTGGCGTATTGTGACGAGCCAGTTGCTCGGCCACCATTGACCAGACGTTTTCAGTTGGTGAGAGATCTGGAGAATGTGCTGGCCAGGGCATCAGTCGAACATTTTCTGTATCCAGAAAGGCCCGTGCATGACCTGCAACATGCGGTCGTGCATTTTCCTGCTGAAATGTAGGGTTTCGCTGGGATCGAATGAAGGGTAGAGCCACGGGTCGTAATACATCTGAAATGTAACGTTCACTGTTCAAAGTGCCGTCAATGCGAACAAGAAGTGACCGAGACGTGTAACCAATGGCACCCCATACCATCACGCCGGGTGATACACCAGTATGGCGATAACGAATATACGCTTCAAATGTGCGTTCACTGCGATGTCGCCAAACACGGATGCGACCATCATGATGCTGTAAATAGAACCTGGATTCATCCGAAAAAGTTACGTTTTGCCATTCGTGCACCCAGGTTTGTCGTTGAGTACACCATCGCAGGCGCTCCTGTCTGTGATGCAGCGTCAAGGGTAACCGCAGCCATGGTCTCCGAGCTGATAGTCCATGCTGCAGGAAACGTCGTCGAACTGTTCGTGCAGATGGTTGTTGTCTTGCAAACTTACCCATCTGTTGATTCAGGGATCGAGACGTGGCAGCACGATCCGTTACAGCCATGCGGATATCTGTCATGTCGACTGCTAGTGATACGAGGCCGTTGGGATCCAGGACGGCGTTCCGTATTATCCTCCTGAACCCACCGATTCCATATTCTGCTAACAGTCTTTGGATATCGACCAACGCAAGCAGCAATGTCGCGATACGATAAAACGCAACCGCGATAGGCTACAATCCGACCTTTATCAAAGTCGGAAACGTGATGGTACGCATTTCTCCTCCTTACACAGGGCATCACACCAACGTTTCACCAGGCAAAGCCGGTCAACTGCTGTTTGTGTGTGGGAAATCGGTTGGAAACTTTTCTCATGTCAGCACGTTGTAGGCGTCGCCACCGGCGCCGATCTTGTGTTAATGCTCTGAAAAGCTAATCATTTGCATATGACAGCATCTTGTTCCTGTCGGTTAAATTTCGCGTCTGTAGCACGTCATCTTCGCGGTGTAACAATTTTAATGGGCTATAGTGTATACAGGTACGGCTAGTTCAACCACAGATAATATAAAGCAGTGTAACAACACTATTTAGTTAATACAGAGCACAGGCCAAGTCTCTGAGAATTCCTTCTCTCCGTTAATATGTACCTTCACTCTACAGGTAGTGTCTGCAAACCGCTACGAATTGTGTAGCAGAGAGTACTTGACTTGTAACACTTACTAGGGATTTTCCCGTTCCATTCGCTTATGAAACGGGGGACCAATGACTGTACAAATGCTTCTGTGAGCCATGTATTTTGTGTAATCGTAACTTTGTTGTCCTTGCGGATGCCTTACGTAATGTATTGTAGCATATTCTTAGATCCCTCACTTAATGCTGGTTCCTAAAACGCCTTATGCAGGCTTTCTCCAAATAGTTGACGCCTTTCTTCAGGGATGTACCAGCTTTTTAGAGGCGTTCGCTTGTGATTCAAGCAAACCCATGAACACTGATGATGCCCTTCTTTGTATATGTTCTGTGTCCCGTGCTATTTGTATTTGGTATTGGTCCCACACAGTTCAGCAGAATTCTACGATGGGTTTCAAGCAGTATTCTACGATGGGTTTTGCAAGTGTTGTGTAATCAGTTGCCTCTGTCGATTGATTCCATTTCCTTAATATTATAGCAATGAATCCCAGTCTGCCACCTGATTTTCCTAGCACTGAACTCATGTGATCATTCCATTTCATATCCCAACAAACTATTACATTCAGGTATTTACATGAGATGACTGAGCCCAATAATGACTCACTAAGATTTTAGTTGTAAAACACTACGTTTTTTCGTTTAATGAAATGTACATTGTAACATTTGTGAATATTTAAAGCCAAACTTTACACCACATCGACATGTTATCGACTCGGTACGTCCATAGTTTACTTCATGCAGTACTCACTCTTTATATTGTCTGCCAAGTCATTAATATACAACATGAACAGCGAGGGTCCAACTCACTTCATGGGGCACGATTAAGCCTGCAGTTACTCCTACAACTGTCCATGACTCTCCATCTAAGATAACATGCTTCACTCGGCCATATCCCAGTATATCCTATCTCTTAATGCGACCTACAGAACATTATGAATAAAAGAATGATAAATGAATGAGGAAGGTGTAGCGAGGGATAAGATACTTCACTCGTATTCAGGAGGAGCTGAGCTCATGCCGGTCTGCCTACATCTTTGTTATTCCCTCCTGCTAAACAATAAGGCTGGGACGATGTGGAAAAATGCTTCGGAACGGTAGAATTAAGATACAGACGAAAGATAGGCCTATTATTAATTTGTTTCAAAATTGTAGCAGTAAAAGTAACGCGCCGCCGCGCTGTAATTCAGCTCGCTAGGGAACATAATGTTGGTTGGTGCATAAGTTCGTAGTGTTTTTCCGTAAGTTTATTAATCACAACAGATACACATAACAGACATCAATAACATATTCTCTTTCACTATTTACAACAGTCTACCAAGGCTTGGGTAACTTTTAGGTTCCTGTACTGTGTAAAACACGAGGTTATGAGGCGAAGAACCATGTTCGGAGTCATGTTCGGAATGTATTTTCATCCGTACGGGAATTCCTTGAAGGGTGTTCGATAGTAAGCGGAAAAGCTGAAACTCTGAGGGAGCAAGATCAGATGAGTAAGGAGATACGGAATGACTTCCAAACCCAACTCATGTGTAGAGTTTTTTGTCAGTCTAACAGAATGCCGGCGGCAATTATCGTGGAGTAGCATCACTTCACACAGCCTTCCTGGTCGTTGGTCTTGGATTGCGCCTGCAAACGTCTCAATTGCTGACAATAAATGTCAACTATGATGGTTACACCTCCGGGAAACAATTCGTAGGGCACCACACCGTCGCTGTTCTACCAGATGCGCAGATTTTGTGGATACGCGCTGATATTTGAGGGGGAGTTGCTGCTTTGTTTGAGCTCAACCATTCCTTTCTTTTCCTTATGTTGGCATGCTGTTGTTGTGGTCTTCAGTACAGAGACTGGTTTGATGCAGCTTTCCATGCTACTCTATCCTGTGCAAGCTTCATCATTTCGAAGTACCTACTGCAAACTACATCCTTCTGAATCTGCTTAACGTATTCATCTCTTGGTTTCCCTATACGATTTTTACCCTCCACGCTGCCCTCCAATACTAAACCCTAGACGTTCAGAACATGTCCTACCAACCTATCCCTTCTTCTAGTCAAGTTGTGCCACAAATTCCTCTTCTCCCAAATTCTATTCAGTACCTCCTCATTGGTGACTTGATCTATCCATCAAATCTTCAGCATTCTTCTGTAGCATCACATTTCGAAAGCCTCTATTCTCTTCTTGAGTAAACTATTTTATCGTCCATGCTTCACTTCCATACATGGCTACACTCCATACAAATACTTTCAGAAAAAACTTCCTGACACTTAAATCTATAATCGATGTTAACAAACTTCTCTCCTTCATAAACGCTTTCCTTATTATTACCAGTCTACAGTTCATATCCTCTCTACTCCGACCATCAGCAGTTATTTTGCTGCCTAAATAGCAAAACTCATCTACTACTATAAGGGGGGTAGGACGTCAAACGGGCCGACTTCGAGAAGGAGAGGCACCACAGGACATTTTCATTTGCACTGTCTATATTTTTACAAATAAATTCATAAAACTTTATCAGCATGACTAGAAAGGAATCAGTGACGTGGGTCATTGTGAATTAATATGTTTAACCTATCTTCATCAAACCCCGAGGATCTTCCTGAACGTGGAAGATCACAAATGTCTAAACGTTCCTCTTTAAAACGAGAAAACCATTTTCTTGTCGTGGTCTGTCCAGTGGCACTATCCCCATACGCGGTGCAAATGTTTCTGGCTGCCTCCACTGCCGTCACCCTTCTATCGAACTGAAACAGAAAATATGTTCTGATTTCTCCACTTAGCACACCATTTTCTAGCGTCCACGGTTCCACTCACTATCTCCAAATGACAAAATGACAGTATGTAAACTCGAACAGCAACAGTGAACTACAAGTAAAAAATCGATAAACAAATCTATAGCAACCGGAAGACCAACATGCAAAAGAAAAACGCTACGAACTTATGAACCAACCTAATACCTAGCCGTAGCAGCGTGCACGGTGATGGCAGGATGAGAATGGGCCTATGGACAAGGAATGTCCAGATGCCATCATCGTGTATTGAAGGTTTGAGTTAACTCCACAAAACACCGGACTGATGTAGTGTTATTGATTTTGCCAGATCAGATGAATGAACTTACTGTTAACATTGACTGAGATATATTGGAGCTGTTTCCACATCACCAGGTGGCTCACGGTTAACGAAAAGTTTCCGACAACATGTAGACTGCAGAAGATTTCTCTGGCCAAATCGTAAATGTGCACGTGGTGTCGTGCTACCGACACAGAAGAACATCGCCTGGGATGAGGACCTTCAGTGGATGGGTGACTTCCAATTAGGAAGACGCTTGCCTCCTTGTCTCTGAGTGCCACCCCACTCGATCGAGCTTGGCATGGTCCTTCGCCCAGTTGAGACCTACTCTCCGCAATCAAAGACACGTCTGATGAACTGGATCAAAAGAATTTTGTGTCAACCTTCTTCGAAACGGTCTCAGAGATTTGCTTGACTTTTGGACTTTTCTGCAAAAAAGACATGATGAATCGCAGAACTCTTCCAGATATCATCAGCTTTTTGCTAATTATTTAAGCAATAATCAAGAATCTCCCTGGCAGCTGGGCTCTACCGGGTATGAGAAGATGATTGTGGTGGACACTGATTTTCAACTCAAGTGAATGTGAATGATGTATTCCTTCGAAGAAAAGGTCGATATGTTTCTAATTTACGGAGAATGCCAACGAAATTAAGTGAAAGCTAGAGACTTATACGCTGAAAGATATCCTCAACATACTCACCCTATACGTTGTACATTTAAATATGTGTACGATAAATTGAGAATTACTGGATCTTTAACGCATCGGAAACATATCCGGCAAAGGAAAGTTACTAACGAGGAAACGGAAATTGGTACTCTTGCCACTGCGGTTCGACAGCCTGGTAGTGTTGTACGTGTTCTGCATCGCCATAAATATCATCCTTACCATATCAGTCTCCACCAAGAATTAACTGGTACGGATTGTATGCGCCGCATTGAATTCTGCCGATGGGCTCAACTTCAGATTCAGAGGGATGACACATTTATTAATTTGATTTCATTTACTGACGAGGCTACATTCACGAACCATGGAAATGTTAATATGCATAACATGCATTATTGGGAAACTGAAAATCCATGTTGGCTGCGGCAAGTTGCACACCAAAAACCGTGGTCGGTGAACGTATGGTGTGGGATTCTGGAGGACAGAATTATAGGCCCCTATTTCATCGAAGGAAATCTTAATGGTAGGAAGCACACCCCATTCCTGCAAGAAACATTAGGTCTGTTATTGGAAGAAATACCTTTAGGAACAAGGAACAGAATGTCGTATCAACACGATGGGTGTCCGGCATAGTTTTCGCTGAGGGCTAGAAATGTGTTGCAGAGACAGTTCCCAAAACGTTGGATTGGACGCGGAGGAGATGTGTCGTGGCCGGCTCGTTCGCCAGACTTGATGCCTCTGGATTTTTTTATTGTGGGGATTCGTAAAAGACATTGTTTACAAAGACGTTCCAACTACACCTGAAGATAGGCGAGAGAGAATCGTCAGAGAATGTGCTTCGATACGTGTCGATGTGATAAGGAATACCACTCAATCCATGATAATAATATTGCAGCACTGCATTGATACCAATGGTCATCACTTCGAACACCTTCGCTGATCTTCAAAGACCTTACTGTTACACATCATTGGATTCGTCTCGATAGCCGCTATCAGAAAATAAGTACCAGACTATAGCATCCCATTTAAGAAAACAAAGTTGACCTTCATATCCCTGACGTGACCCCACCTAGCAACAAAACACCAACGTCATATTATGGCCCCCGTTGTACCATGCAACTTTTGTCCCACAAACGTTTCAGCTCCTATCACGCTTTCGCAGTTATTCTTGGTGGCAATGGTAATGACTCACACTGTATAATTGCCACTGCGTTGCCAGTGCAGGATGTTATGCACCAACTGACTTCCCGATTATGTCCCATTTAGGGCGATCTGGGTGCCCAAATCACTAGCTCAAATTTTCCAGGATGTTCTTCAAACCAACTGCGAAAAATTGTGGCCCCATGGCATGAAATCGCTGTTTGGCAAGATGAAATCCATGATCGGCTAAAAATGGTCTCCAGATAGCCGAACATAACCATTTCCAGTAAATAGATGGTTCATTTGAACCAGGGAACCCAGTCCATTCCATGTAAACACAGCCCACGCCATTATGGAGCCACCACCAGCTTGCACAGTGCGTTGTTGACAATTGGGGTCCATGGTTGCGTCGAGTCTGCACCACACTCGAACCATACCATCTGCTTTCACCAACTGAAATCGGAAATCATCGGACCGGGCCACGGGTTTCCAATAGTTTAGGGTCCAACCGATATGGTCACGAGCCCAGGAGAGGCGCTGCAGGCGATGTCGTGCTGTTAGCAAAGGCACTCGCTTCGGTCGTCTGCCGCCATAGCCCATTAACGTCAGGTTTCGCCTCACTTTCTTAACAGATACTTTCGTCGTATGTCCCACG
This sequence comes from Schistocerca piceifrons, assembly GCF_021461385.2. Lineage (NCBI taxonomy): Eukaryota > Metazoa > Arthropoda > Insecta > Orthoptera > Acrididae > Schistocerca > Schistocerca piceifrons. Next base: position 680,490,607 of record NC_060149.1, on the reverse strand, counting down.
TTGATTTCTGCGGCTATTTCGCGCAGTGTTGCTCGTCTGTTAGCACTGACAACTCTATGTAAACGACGCTGCTCTCGGTCTTTAAGAAGGCCTTCGGCCACAGCGTTGCCCATGGTGAGAGGTACGGCCTGAAATTTGGTATTCCCGGCACACCCTTGACACTGTGGATCTCGGAATACTGAATTCTCGAACAATTTTCGAAATGGGATGTTCCATGAGTCTAGCTCCTACTACCATTCCGCGCTCAGAGTCTGTTAATTCTCGTCTTGCGGACATAATCACGCCGGAAACCTTCTCGTATAAATCATCTGAATACGAATGACAGCTCCGTCATTGCACTGCCCTTTTATACCTTGTGTACGCAATACTTTGGACATCTGTGTATGTGCATGTCACTATCCCATGACTTTTGTCATTTTAGTGTATTTTCTGAAGTTTCGAGCGGTCATCAATCTTATGTTGCACTGCCGGAAGGGTATATTCGGTTTCGATATATTCCGCTTTATACTGTTTTCTAATAAAGTGCAACGTTGTCACGATTTTTTCTGCGTTACGGGGTCCACTCAGTCATTGTGAGGCCACATGAGGAGCTGCTTGGATAAAGAAACAGTGGCATTATCAGGATTCATCTGCTCGGAATAACGGCTGAATGGATTGTCGACATGCTGATCGTATGTCCCACCATAATAGATCGTTCCTCGTACTGCGGTGTACGCAGCGAGCGTAACAGGTGTAAGGCCTAATCTCTGAGTTGTATGTTTATATTTAATAGCTAACCAGGCATTATTACGCGCAGTGTTGAAGTGCTTTGTCCTAGTATGTCGTCATTTTTCTCGATATTTTGGAAAACGTTTGGGTGACTGTGTGTATATTTAATTTATAACACGCAGAGCAACGATTTTCAGTGAATCAAGAATACTGCTTGAACTGGGTATAAATAATTTACTCTGTGAAACTTTAAGAGATTGTTTGGACTTTAAACGTTTACATAGGGAATTTGTGTAATACACAGTCAAATGCATGTTTAGGACAATAAATAGACAGTTTAGTCAATTATCTGTTGCACATCTTCGAGGGTTTTGTGCATTAGGCCCCTGTTGATGGACTTTCAACTGAGCTAGGACTATATTACTGTTTAGGGGCTCAGGAACAGGTGGTCGGACGATCAGCGGTCAGTCAATGTTTCCAGCCTCAACCGCATTAAATAAGCGTAACACCAAACGTGAAATTCCAAGCCCTGCAATTATTTCCGTGGTAGCCCTATATCATTGTCTCAGGTCGTTTACTTCTCCCTTCCTCGCTTCTCCCGCTGAGGTAGTTCACGGTGTCTAATGTTCCCTAACCTCGATTAGGGGCGGGGGATATATCCGTTGAAACGAACAAGTGCCATACGCTTCACCATCCTGGCCCTTTGCGAACTTCTGCTCCGTCACTACCAGTCTAGACCCCAACGGGGCATTAAAACCTAATCTCACTTCCGTTTACGACGAGACATGGACCTTGTCTTTATTTTCTTGCTAGTAAACAGGTTGTTTTATGCTGTAGTCGAGCGAATGTTGATATCTTGTAGATAAGCTGGCGTCAGCTGTTCTTTCATTCGCACACGGTCGTAATGTCAGATAAGCTCTCGCTTGCAGTAGACCACTGCTGCAGCACGTAGTGTGCTGCCTCTCGATTCCTAACGGTGCTGCCCCGAACCAAGCAACCGGTCGACACTCCCTGAGAAAGAAGTGATTCAAACCCTGTCTTCCATCGGTAATGCCCTCAGAAGCTGCACTATCTGTGCGTGTTCAAACTGCCAGTAACTCACTCCTACCCTTCGAGCCTTAAAGTACGTACTTTTTAATTATTTTATCATTTGGCCCTGTAAGACCTCACAGCCATCCTTTTTTTGTATATTAATATTATCGCGCCGTAATAATTATCCAACATTTAAAAAACAACAACTCCGGAATCTAATATTCATCACCATTTCAGATAAAACATACAAAAATACTTCAGGCAACGGATATAAAACTTTACAGAACACTAACTCAATGAATTAACCAATAAATCTGAATACATACTAAAACATATAGAAAAACCAATTATCGACGTAAGCCCAAATGATGTAAGGAGTTTCAAATTATTTTGGTCCGAAACTGAGTTTATTCTTGGTGAGATATATTCTAAGTTGTAATAAAGATTACCCACTTGTAATTTTGTACTTGTTGAATGAAAACCAAAAGCGGTTTGTCACTCTTATTCATGTTGCAATGGTAACAAAATGGCCTTTTCATTACGTCAATTGTATGGAAATTTTATGAAAATACAGCTACGACAAAATAGTATTACGGAAAACGTGAAGAGGGCTCGCTTCAACAACCTATAACGGGAGATCTGTGCTGATAAGAGAAATAATAACAGCATCTGTAAGCCATCCGCAAATTCCTTATCCGTATACGCATTTGCAATTCTTTTATCTGCTTCCACATTCGCTGATATTAAACCACTGTCGTCTTCTTCTCTTTATTTTTCCAGCCTTATCCCGTTACTTCATAATTTCAGCATGTTAATCTACCTTTGTCAATGTTAGTGGTAGAGGGTAGGCGAATGCCCTTCCTGTAGCCACCCCTTCCCCCTGGGATGGAATTTGTATACCCTATATGTTTGCGTCTAATATTATCCGTGCGAAAGTGTGAGGACGTATACTAAATGTTTATGAATCCTGTAACTGAGGCTGGACGTGGTTATCAGCACGGTATTCACATAGTAGAAAGCGGTAAACCGCCTAAAAACCACATACCGGTTGGCCGGCACACGGGCCCTCGTCGTTAATCAGCCGGGCGGATTGGGTAGGGGGTTGACGCGTCTCCCCGAATCCCGGAAGCTGCATAATGACGCTCGCGGCTTCCTGGCGGGTCAATATTAGGTCAGTATTAATGTACTGAAAACCTCTTTAACTGTTCGATACACTGGTGCTCTGACAATAGCCTTGCCCCTGGCTTGAATATTTCTCTACGGAAGTCGGACCTCGTATTATAGATTCCACAGACTAATAAATTAGAGCCCTATAATGGTAATACATCAATACAACATAGCCCGTCATATTTTTATACGTCCTTTAACTTATAAGTTTGTGTTGTAAGTATTGAAACAGATTTTGTGAAATTTTCTGTTGAATATTTCAAATGGTTCAAATGGCTCTGAGCACTATGGGACTTAACATCTATGGTCATCAGTCCCCTAGAACTTAGAGCTACTTAAACCTAACTAACCTAAGGACAGCACACAACACCCAGCCATCACGAGGCAGAGAAAATCCCTGACCCCGCCGGGAATCGAACCCGGGAACCCGGGCGTGGGAAGCGAGAACGCTACCGCACGACCACGAGATGCGGGCGTTGAATATTTCCTCAACATTGTGAAGACAAATGAAGTCGTCATCCAAGGTATGACATCTTGCACACTGTTAAATGTTAGTCATATAGTTCGTTTATCAAATGTACGCTAAGTCGCCATAATGATTAATCATGCTGACGAGCTACACTACTAGACGTAAGAAGCGTTGCACTGTGTACTTGTAGATACATTTAAGAGAAACGTTAATATATTCAGTAATTTTATAGTGAACGTTATTTACGTCGTATGTGATACACAAATAGGAGTCAGATCATGAAGCAAGATTTCAATCAAACAAGTGTTCCAGAACGGTCTTCACGTCGCTTTTTGACATCCGTCGCTAATTATGTAAGTGGTCTTTCTTAATTTAAGTGAAACAGGAATGTATCACGCGTAAAGCAGCTACTTGGAGGACGAGAATAGGATTTGCATGTAATTCTGTGAAAACCAGGAAGATGAACATATCGTCATCTTTAGTCCTTGCATATGCCAACCACACAGCTGCCGTCTCAAAGACACAGCGTATTCAAATCGTCCAAAACAAATAATAACAATCACCTAAAAATAATTATTGTTACTCTCGATCAATGCAACAGAAAGAGACGAAAGTCGCAAAATTGGCACTATCCTTTAACCTTTTAACTAAAAATTAATTACTACTGCGGATATCCGTAGATATACCCGCGAGTGCCTGCACTGGCACGTGCATTTACACTCAAAGTAATTATTAATTACCTCTAGCTATAAACTTCAAACATATCTTAGATCCGATGGTATGTTGTATGTCCATGTGATTCCTCACCTTATCGACTTCTGACATTTCCAACTGTTTATGCCATTCACACATCATTCGCCAAGCGAAAAAGAGAGGAAAATTATTTTTGTGGAAGCATGGACACGTAACTCATTTTAATTGCTTCTTTTGCTAACTGATCGACCTTTTCATTATTAATTATTTCACGACAGCTTTTAACCCTAACATTTTTTTTTATTTATAGCGGTTTCTCCATTCTTTAAGTTCCTCATTTATATTAAAGTGATTATCTTCTTTGCTCCAGATCCTGGATTCACTGTAGACGTCATCCTCGTCAGATGTTTTAACAACCTTCAGTGTATCTTCTATACTAACATTTACGTCATAGATATAGAATATTCGCGAATAAGTTTCAACACCATCTGTGATCAACGGACACTCAACTGGCACATTACAAATAGCTTTCAGCTCCCATTTCTGAGTCGTATGTCTTAACTGGGAAGTACTGTGGCCGCGTAATTTGTGGCATAAAAGATAACTTAAGTGTAACACAGTTATTTTTAATTCCTTGACTTTCATTCTTGAGTCGCAACTAGAGATTTTCATACAGGAAGAACTTTGCTGGATACCTTATTATTCAATCACCCATGGGACTAAGAATATGCCGGGGAACGTCTCAGCCACAGCGAAAGACTTGTTTGCACAATATTTCCTTAACTCTCCAGCGTTTCGTACGCAATAATGAAACTTGGCACGAAAATGGAACTGTATATAAGAGCGAAGTTCGAACCGGGACGCTTCTCATTTGCGGAGATTTGTCTTTCGACTGAGGTCTTCCAGTATGTCTCAGTGCCCGATTTAGATCTTACTTCCTGTTTTATCTCAGTGTTATTCCGTGACTCACAGAGTCTTTGGAAGAAGCTGTAGGCTATGACTGAGTATTACCACTTCTGCCAAATCCTCTGCACATAAACACAATTTCATTGCAAAAGTTAATTTGGTCACGAGTGTTGACCTTTTTCTGCTTCTCCGTTCTATATTAAACAAAATGTGACACTAAGACCATTGGTTGTTGTACTTTTGTATCGAACGATCATTATATGTTTGTCATCTTTGAACAGTTCTTTCACGTCTCTCTTGAGTTCTTTCCTTATGCATGATTGTTCCTGTTCAGTACATGCCCTTTTTTCTCAGAGCTTCCAACAGAGGAATATTGTGAGATATCTAGCAGAGAACAGAGACGAATGTACTTATAGTGTACGGACAAGACCAATTAAGCTATAGTTGCTTTCGGCTGAGGAGAGATTTTCTCCGACAGATATCAAACACGAATCATTGACTCATCACTACGACGAAATTTTCACATCTTTCGTGAGTGGCTGAATTTGCACATACTATTACAAGAACATCTGTTCATTGATAAAATTATCATCTCCATTGTAGCGATTCGGCTGGATGCAGCAGTCCATTACGGGATGATTTTTCAAAAGAAACTTTTTCATGTTCTGTTCTGGAACATGCTTTATGCCAAAAAAATAAAATGAGTTTCTTACAGATGCAGATAATGTCTACTCTTATCGGAAATCAAAATCCATATTGCCCGTACATTTGGGAAAAACGTTCCAGTACCAACCGTGAATCGAACACCCGAAGCTTAATTTTGAAAGCTGACACTTATCCACGGAGCTACCTCGCTACATCTATTACTCATAACTATTTTCCGTTATCACACTCGAAGTGAACACACAAGACAAACTTTTTTGTTACATAATTATTACAAGAACTTTGCAGTACTTCCCACAATAATTTGTATTCCAATTAGTTTCTCTTTTCCTTTCAGTTCGTAAGCGGTAACTCAACTACCAGCCTTGTTTTAGACACATAGTAAAAGTCTGTTTATGGAGAGACAAGATTAATGATTTCGTCTGAAAAATACTCTCGAAAACGCTTCGTAAATGTTTGTATCGTATAATCTAAAATGTCACACAAGGTGTTCGTGCAACAAATTTCCATCTTCTCCACAAATTTTGTCTTCCCTCTATTAGATTTCACTCTCATATGACGTGATCCCTAATTGCTCTGGAATTTCTTGCGCGTTTGATTGACACCTTGAAATTGCTGGCTATAAAGTACTTCCTGGCCCTTGCAATAATTCTCTCCGTAAAAGAACCCGCTTACAGAAAATTTTATGTCTAAGTAACACTCTCCATGAGCTATCTACATGGTTATCGTCACTATTAAAAGGTCTTTATATCTTGGCGGGAACGAGGGCACATAACTTCTGCACCATATAACGTGATAAAAAGGAAACTTCTTTTAGCCTTAAACACTGTAATCGGAAGAAAACGTAAGGTAAAATTCTCTTGCCTAAAACTGCGTTACTTAAAATTCTAAAACACGTCTTAAGAAGTTAATTTAAGAACGTATAATGCCAAATACTGCAATTCATATATCTAAGTGTGCCTGTATAGTTTCGTGCACCCTGGAACCATGTATAAAGCATTAAAAATGTATCGTACCTTCGTGGTGTCGTGTCAAGGCTGCCATCTTTAAACACATAGCGTAACATTGCGGAGTAGATGCGAACTACTGGGGTATATGGCGCGGTCTATGAAATGCATACGAAAGTGTGATATGCATCACTACGTTCGATACCCCAAACGAGAGACATTTTTTATCTTCAATTCTATTTCTAGTTTACATTGAATGAGTAATCTTCGAAACGTAACTCATCCACTGGAAATGAACTCTTATTCTCGGTCACTATTCTTCAGCATAAATATTTCTGCTTCTGCTGGAACGTGACGTGCCTTAATTCACTACTGGCTCGCTCACGTATTTAGTGTAAGCATTTAACTGCCATTTTGCTTGCTTGCATCTGTTCAGCGGACTACTCACTTTCACGCACAGCTAATCCTCTTCTCTCGCTACGTGAACTAGTTAACCATCTCATTGTCAGTATGTGAGTCATGTAAGCAACTCATGATATGACACCCCATAATTACGTCCGTGCGTGTACTTCTGTATTGGGAAGTAACAGTAGTGTAAGGAATGTGTATAATTTCCCATTCATGAACTGTGTCAAGTTAATTAGGAAAGGTGTGAACTTCTATGTTCCCTTCTGGCCCAACTTTTTTTTATATTGCCAGAAGAAATTGTCAGAGATTCTGTTGCAGTTTTGCTTTCATTGCTTGCAATACGATATTTAATCCCTGATAAACATAATTAAGCGGTGCGTTGTGAATATAGGAACAAATGGAGAACAGATTAGTCAAAAAGAGATACCTGGTATATATGAGTTAGTTACATGATCGCTACATCATTTGCACAATTTTTATCGGAATGATATGGAACGTATCAGTTCGTAGGCCTCATATACACTGATCAGCCAGATCATCGTGTCCAGCCACCTAATAGCCGGCATGTCCACCTTTGGCACGGATAACAGCACAGCGACGACGAGTAGTGACATGGAAGTAATGAAGCCTTGGTAGTCACTGGAGGGAGTTGGCAATACATCTGCACACACAGGTCACCTAATTCCCGTAAATTCCAGGGACGGAGAAAGGGGCGATTAGCCCTGACGCCAGGTTCAATCTCATCCCAGATGTGTTCGACCGGGTTCAGGTCTGGCGAGTTAGGAAACCAGCACATCAATGGGAACTCACCACTGAGTTCCTCGAACTACTTCTTGATACTCCTGGCCTTGTGACATGGCGTATTATCTCGTTGGAAAATGCCACTGCCATCGGCAAAAAAACATGATCGTCATGAAGGGACGTACGTGGTCTGCGGCCAGCGTACGATTCTCATTGCCCATCATGGTGCATTGCACTATTTCCACTGGACCCATTGTTGGCTCAAATGGCTCTGAGCACTATGGGACTTAACATCTGAGGTCATCAGTCCCCTAGAACTTAGAACTACTTAAACCTAACTAACCTAAGGACATCACACACATCCATGCCCGAGCCAGGATTCGAACCTGCGACCGTAGCGGTCGCGCGGTTCCAGACAGAAGCACCTAGAACCGCTCGGCCACACCGGCCAGCACTGGACCCATGGATGCCCACGTGAATGTCTCGCAGAGCATTATCGAGCCAATGTCAGCTTGCCTCCGTCCCGCAGTATAGGGGTCAAGGAGCTGTTCCCCTGCAAGACTCCGGATTCGCGTCCTCCCATCGGCATGATGAATAAGGTATCGGGATTCATCAGACCATGAAACGCTCTGCCACTGCGCCAACGTCCAGGGCAAATGCTCATGTGCCCATCTCAGCTGTAGTTTCTGATGCCGTGGGGTTAACACTGGCACATGCATGAGTCGCTGGCTGCGGGGGACCATCGTTAGGAGTTTTCGGTGCTCTGTGTGTTCAGACACACTTGTCTGATTTTAATGTATTATACACCAAAATGTTAAGTAAATTCCAAAGTGCATTATGGAGTACAAAAAAGAAAATTTGAAATTTCAACTAATTTCACTTACAATGTCCCCTAAAAACGGCTTTAACATGCCCGAAAAACTTACAATGACTGCCAAAAAAATGCAAAACAGGAAAGACCGCAAATTCAGTGTAATACTTGTAATATGTGAACGTATTTGTTGTTCATGTGTCAAGGTATGTTGATGATGACGTCTCATACTCCAAGGTGCGTAGGTAACGATGCGGGAGACCCGCACCGCCGACTAGGCAAGGTCGTAGCGGAGGTGACTTGCCATTCCCTTCCTCCAACCGTAATGGGGATGAATGATGATGACAACACAACGATACCCAGCCATCTCCAGGCAGGGAAAATCCCTGACCCCGCCGGGATTCGAAAGCGGGACCCCGTGCGCAGGAAGCGAGAACGCTACCGCAAGACCATGAGCTGCGGATTCAAGGTATATAAATGTGCCGAACTATATAAATAAACTGTCAAAATATTACTGCCCTATAGAAACTGTTCTGTATACACTAAGATGACAAAAGTCAATATGTACCTCCTAATGTCGTGTCAGACCCGGCGTAGTGCAGCAGCTCGACCTGGCGTGGACTCTAAAAGTCGTTGGACGTCCCCTGCTGAAATACTGACCCCTGCTGCCGATATGGATGTCCATAATTGCGAAAGTGTTGCCGGTGCAAAATTTTGTACACAAACTGACCATTCGATTATGACCCATAAATGTTTGATGAGGTTCATGACTGGTCATCTGAGTGGCCAAATCATTCGCTCGAACTGTCCAGAGTTTTCTTCAAACCAGTCACAAACAGTTGTGGCCCAGTGACATGGAGCATTGTCATCCACAAACATTCCATCATTGAATGGGTGCAAATGGACCCCAAGGAGCCGAACGTTACCATTTCCATTCTAGGATCCAACCGATATATTCACGAGCCTAGGAGAGGCTGCAGGTGGCGTACTGTCAGCAAGGGCACTCGCGTCTGTCGTCTGCTGCCATAGCCTGTTAACACGAAATTTCTCCTCAACGTCTTAACGGAAACTTCCGTCGTACGTCCCACATTGATTTCAGCGGCTATTTCAAGTAGTGCTAGTTGTCTGTTAGCACTGACACCTCTACACAAATGCTGCTGCTCCTGGTTGTTAAGTGAAGGCCGTCCACCACTGCATTGTCTGTGGTGAGAGGTAATGCCTAAAATATGGTATACTCAGCACACTCTTGATACTGTAGATCTCGTAATATTGAGTTCCCTTATGATTTCCAAAGTGGAATGTGCCATGTGTCTAGTTCCAACTACCATTTCATGTTCAAAGTCTGTTAATTCCTGTCGTGTGGTTATAATCACGTCTGAAACTTTTTTGCGTGAATCACCTCGGTACAAATGATAGCCCTGCCAACACTTCGAGCACGCGATACTACCGCCATCTTCATATGTGCATATAGCTATCCCAGAACTTTTTGTTACCTTAATGAAAGCTACTTACCTTGATGTAGCGGGAAAAAAGGGAAATGGTGTAAAAATACTGATGTCGGAACACAAAAGGGTGAATACTTTTCGCTGGAGAATACTTTTGACAGAAAATAGCTGCCACAATGTTCATTCCACCTTCTTCACCATACGTTTTGGCATGTGGACATATCCGCGCATTTTTGTGCTGAAGGGGAATAGCACAGCCACATTGGCGATGAACGAGAGATGAGACAGCGTCAGTGAAAGAGAAAGAGAAATGGATGAAGACAATAGCAATGGCAGCCAAAGACAGAGGAGACATTGATTGTTAGTGAGAGAGAGTGACAGTAAACGGGAAAGAAAGATGCTTAGAGATAGAATCAGAAAAAAACGTTAGAGAGGAGAGAGTGGAGGTGTGGAGTTGTGTAGGCACCATACCTTGGTCTGGGGGGGGGGGATGGAGGCGGGGGGGGGGGAGGGGGGGGGAAGGAGAGTCCGGAGTCTCCCAGAATGGCGAACTTCAGCACGTGGGTATAGGTTCGAGTGCATATTGGACCAAAATTTTCAACATGTTAAGTATAGGGGAAAAGGTAACCTGGAAACTCCCAAGAATTTTAGTGCTCCCAATTATGGTGAGGACAGAGGCAGTGGCAAAAAAGTACAAAAGGACACAGTGAGAGAGCAGACGATGACTGTGGGATATACCGTAAATCAATGGGAGGAGAATGAAACGGTGGGAGAGAGGCTAAGACACTGGCTGTTGTCTGAAGGCTTAACTACAAAGAGAGACTGGGTAACAAGATCTAGAATGTTCTGTGTTAAAAGAGCGTGAATCCGTTTGTTCGCCAAAATCTTTGGTGAGGAAGGCGGAATGAAGACTGAGCCAGGTGGTTGCCCATTTGTCTATCAGACTCTTTTCCAGAGGAACATAGTCGCCTTTTTGCATTCCGACAGGAGCATTTTTCCGCTGGTTTATGCAATGGTACAATACGTTGCACGAGATATCTCCGGCTGAATTCGAGTAAATTAACAGTTGTTCCTGGTGCAATATGTTGAATCAGAGTACGCAAGAGCATACATTATTGTATTATAGAGACACTATTAACAGTACTAACTTTGTTTGAATTTTGGATGCAGTCTTATCCTGTATCACAGAACATGTGAACATTCAAAGATATTAGCCAGACTGTGACGTGTCATTTCATTATATTTAGAAAGAAAATGCCTCGAAGAAATAGCGCGAAGTGTTCGTATACAGAGCAGAATGTTTCCATACATATGTATCACAGTAACGGTGCATATTTTTATGATGTAGAGGGCAAGGATGTAAACGTTACTTATCGATAATACAGTGTCTACAAATGCTTCGTCTTCTACACCAAAGCCAGTGCTTATAACTCAAAGTTTAGATGCTTTTTCCTTCAGCTGTTATTCTTACCACAGAAAGAACGAACTATTGAAGTTAGTTACTATTGGTCACAGATATCTTCTAAGAAATTTGTTTACTTAGTGGTGCTACAGAAGAATGCTGAAGATTAGATGGGTAGATCACATAACTAATGCGAAGGTATTGAAGAGAATTGGGGAGAAGAGAAATTTGTGGCACAACTTGATTAGAAGAAGGGATCGCTTGGTAGGACATATTCTGAGGCATCAAGGGATCACCAATTTAGTATTGAAGGGTAAAAATCGTAGAGGGAGACCAAGAGATGAATACGCTAAACAGATTCAGAAGGATGTAGGTTGCAGTAGGTACTGGGAGATGAAGAAGCTTGCACAGGATAGAGCAGCATCGAGAGTTGCATCAAACCAGTCTCTGGACTGAAGACCACAACAACAACAGTTTCGGATATTAAAGTACGTAACATCGTTTTTCAACGAACATGGGGAAAGACAGGCTTCGTAATAACAGAACTGACACTGAAAGTTAAATTTGCTGCCTCTAATACCTACTTTTTTTCTGAGTACATTTTCTTCATTCACATTTCTGATTTATGATTAGAGTAGATTACGGTAGCTACAAACTTAAATAACATTTATAAATATAGTTTCAATTTGGATTGTATTTAATTATAATAATTTCATAGAAAGGAAACAGTTAGTAGCACACATGTGTGACGTGCCATTACTACTATCATGATCTAAATTTCACACTCGTTTTCCAATAAAGACCCTTCAGCACTTTTATTACAATATACGGTTTCCTTCATCCCAGTGCAAGATCAAAATGGCCCATCACTGATACACCTTGTATAATGTTCTATTACAGTCAATATTATTTGGAATGCAATGAAACAGAAGCAGTCATAAACCATCTATTTTGTTTCCCACTGCGTCTAACTAGCACACCGATCAGATGAAAGAGTGTGCTGCGGTTAAATGTATCGAGAAAGAATATTAGCGCCACAACGCTTCCATGGAGTATCAGACTGAAAGAATGGTTATAAAAGGATTTGAAAAGTAGTAACGAAAACAGCTAATAAGAGCCCAAACCACTGCAGCTAGGGACCTGGATGACAGTTCAGTCACGACCTAGATGCTAAGGGAGAAAACTGATATGATTGACAAACTTGTTTAAGTTCGGCTTCAGATGCTTCTCAATAATGCGTGACTGTAAAGTGTATGTAAGCTTCACTTAATTTTAATTTTTAAATTGGTTTAATTTTCCTTCACTTCACTTTAAAACAAAATGCAAAGTATTATACTGATTTCTATACTGACGAAGTGTCTGGTGCCAGTAATCGTACGATATGGAGTGTTCTGTCCCTGCTCATTCCCTGGCATGCTATCTGTTTCAGTAAACAGACATCAGCACAGTCGCATATAAACCGCCATGAGTGGTGCAACGGGTAGCATATTATAACCTACTTACATATAACACTGTCCATGGTCCTTCGTGAGCCTTCTATTCAGGAAATATTTGAATCTAGGCATCAAAGTCTAGTTTCCTTTCCAAATTATATTCAGTTACCTAGGTTCCCAAGTCTGTGAGACGTTGTTAATGCATAGTTGAACTGAGAGAACTTTTAACATGAGCTAGAATACTGATTGGAAACAAGCTTAAAATTTTAAACTCATACATCTTAATCAACAGTTCTAATGAGTCCAAAGTAATGTATTCAAAGTCTATTGGTACGTATACATCTACATAGATACTCCGCAAGTCATTGCCTGGCGCTTGGCAGTCGGTACCCTGTACCACCACTAGTCATTTCCCCTTCTGTTCCACTCGCAAATAGAGCGGGGTAAAAACGATTACCTATATGCCTCCGCGCTGCAGTCTGGAACCGCAAGACCGCTACGGTCGCAGGTTCGAATCCTGCCTCGGGCATGGATGTTTGTGATGTCGTTAGGTTTAACTAGTTCTAAGTTCTAGGGGACTATGACCTCAGCAGTTGAGTCCCATAGTGCTCAGAGCTATTTGCACCATTTGCACCTATATGCCTCCGCATAACCACTAAATCAATAACTTTAGCTAAATTGTTGCCATGATTAAACAATTGAATGACGTCATACAATCCAAAACACCCCGTACCAGAGAACGTGTTTCAGGCGACAAATTTAACTCACTGAGAGTTTCAACAGCATTGGCAATTTTATCGAAGTGAGATTCAGGTGGTATCGCAGCGTCAGTTCGAGCACTCCAACAGGTGTCAGTCGTTGAAAATAAACAACTTCCAACACACTGTTTTAGAATTTCCCACCGTTGTGGACTGCGACTGGAGAGGTTGTAAAGAAGTTGAATCACTCCAAAAAAGTATCTGCTTCGTGACATCTTCAGCTACATGTTCTCCATATAAATCTATAATAACCAGAAAGAAAAAGATTTTTAAGTGGATTTCACTGAAGAAAATGTTTCTGACCTCCTTTATAAGACACTCTAATACTTCACATCAGTTTTCATAACCTTGTCCTCGGCATTTAGTGTTAGGAACTGAGTGTTTCACAAGTGTTGATCAATTTAAAGGTGCAATAGCAACATAGGTTTTCTTATTACGATCTACGAATCCCAAAAGCAGTTCATTTATTTCATACCTGTAAATTTCCGTCTTGGGGTAAATATAGCGAAAGATGAATGTTGTTTCTTCAATATGATTTGAATGAGGAGTTGCACCGACAATAATTGAATAATATTTCTCATTTTCTGTCGATTCCAACGTGGCACCCCTGACATGATGGGCTCAACTAAAAATAAATTAATTGTGAATATCACTTGACACTTGTAAATGCTTTCCAACTTTTTGTCCGTCTCTGGCCCTGTTAATGTATTTTGCAAAAGCTGGATCATAGTAACTCAAGAGCTCTAATGCGCCGAGGAAATTTCCATTATTTGGATCTCCAATTTTCTGAGGTGAACCTCTGGAGGCCAAGCCTCTTTGGCCAAGACATAACGTCGCATCAAGTCACGTGATGCAAGCTCGCAATTCTACAGACGAACAAAAGAAAAACATTACCCCTTTATTTCCGAGCCTCGGCATCGCAATGTACCCTGTCATGTCATTTCATTTCTTCACTTTTATGGTTCTTGCCGGACAGCTATAAAGAAATGGAAATATTTTATGTGGTGTCTACTCCTGAATGGAAAATATTTTCTGTATACTCGTTTTTCACATAAAATCGCTTTGTGATGGAAAGAGAAGTGCCTTATCTTTGAGTATTGTTGGCAGACCTACCAAATTATAACGATGTTTCACAGCTGTTCCCGTGTATATTTGTACATTTGTTGGGAAAATGTTTTGGTAGGATTTCCAACAACAATGAAAGAAAGCACATTTTCGACTCTATCATAAAGTGGTTTTAGTGCACGACTTCTAAAGAAAATAGTATGCATTCAAGATTAAACACGAAATATGGAATTGGCCAGTATGACTCATAAAACAGAAGAACCGAAGGGGAAAGGAACAGATATATTGGTTATGCTGGTGCAGGGGAAAGGTTCTCTAATTTATTATATGATACAAAATTTATTTTACAGTAGCAGTCTGCTACTTGCCAAATTTGTACCCTGGATGATCCAAGCCCTTGAGAGAGTTATGCGTCCCATAAGGCTAGGGCTCTGGGGATATGGAACACCCCTCTCCCTCCCCCTCCCCCCCTCTCTGACGGGCCTGTACACGAACTTTCTTTCCAACCCAATTATGAGGATACCTGTTGTTCAGGTTCTCATGGGAATTAACATCGAAGTGGAACGGTACATCGTCATGCTGAAACCACATGAGCTCGAAGGCAAAAATAGATACAGTTTCCAACTTCAGTAGCAGCACGTCTCGGATGCATACCTGCTAACGTGCACTATTCAAATGGGGCATCATGAAGTAGGGTAGAATGTTTCACATGGGAACACACGATGTCTTTTGGTCAGTACTTCAGTCTAATAACTTATTTTAGAATCACATGAAAGAATGCACACTGCAGACTGGAATAAGTAGTTTCCACCATTTTCTACCGTTTTTATTGTTCTTGGACAGCAGGTTGGTTTTGCGTAGCATTTGTTAATAATTTGCATTCTACACATTTAAATACTGCATATTATGGTAAATCTAAATGGAATACATTGTAAATTCTTCATGTTCATAATTTTATGGTACATAAAAGGCTATATATTTTTAGAATTATTTATATAATATGTTGTGCACCGTCCTGTATCTTCAAACAAAAGGTCTTTTACCATGAAGCATGTGACACTTGCAAATGACCTTAGTTTCTTTAATGTTTTAATATTTTTACCTGTCTTGAAAATGGAAATTAGTGTTACTTTCCAATAGCTATTCTTTCAAAATGTATTTAACTTGTAAATAGTTCTTGAGAATACTTCCTCCTAATTTAATGTTACTTAATGCTTATTGGTGTGCAGTAGAATAACAATGTAAGAGATAGACTATTGAATATATTATTGAATAGATTTCCACGATTGCAATGGTTTTAAATTTGAGTCAATTATTTGTTCCTAGATGTATAACAATGTTGTGCCTTGGAACCTGTTTTCATATTTGGTAAAAACTTAATATTCCCGAGAATATTTTTTTAATTTCAAAAAAAATTCCGCAGCATATAAAAATCGCATGCCATCGTTTAGAAATGGAGTAAGGAAATATATTTAACTGCCGTTACAGCGGCAAAAGCCTGAAAAGTGTAGTAAGGTACAACACTCTCCCTACGGTTCTGTCAGTTCATCTGCTCTAGTTCCAATCCAGTGGCAGTTAAGAACACTACCAAGATTGGAAGTGACCTCACCTGTGAACCCTATGGTAAGTGTAAGAAATTAACTGACGGGTGATGCCGAACTCTATGGCATACTGTACGAAACAGGAGTCACTCATCCTCAGCAGCCATAATCATAAATGTCTTTTATTTTCTCTTTATCTTTTTATTTTTCTTTCCGTTTGAGTCAATTGTTTCTTATCGATTCACTGTCTCCAGCATGCCTTTCATCCGACTATTTGGCACCAGCTTTTCGTTTCTTATCTCGGAAACTCACAAAAGTCTTCCCAAGTTTTATTACTCCCTCCAAACCCTTGAACTTCATGCTCTTTGCATCCCTTTCTGAATCCGTTTATCCCTCCCTTTACCACATCTTGTACCAGCTGTTTCAGCTCCCATATATCTCTACACACCTGGAATATCTTCACCAGTCCTATGTCTCCAAGAAAATAAAATTCCAACCAACCCTTTACTCCCATCATTGAGAACACTGGCCTGCTGCTACACTTCTGTCGCCAAGTCCCTGCTTTCTTACAGTTTCACACACGTCACGTTCTTTCTCAGAACAATGTCCTCAGCCTTTCACTCCTAGACCATAAAATCACATCTGTCATCTATTCATCGTATCAGCGGTAACCTATACTACCTCTCACATTCCACATGAAGACTCCAACCCACCCCTGCGTGACTTGAATCCTGCCTGCCTCTTGCCACCTACATCCCACCTCTTGATTCTTCCCAATAAGTATTACACATCTATTCCTCATACCACTTCCTCTCAAACCCTATCTGCATCGAAGTCCCTCACGTAGAAGATGTTACAAAGAGCCCACAGCACCCTAACCCTACTGATTTCAAGACCGTATATGTCACGTAATCAAGCTTTTAAGGTTATCATTTTCATTCATACCAATTTATTTTAATTCGCTTAAGCTAATACTGAAAAGAGGTCATGCCGCTGATGCCAACTACTCTCCTCCCCCTTCCCCGCCCCCCACCCCCATACACACAGTGCTACTCGGCAAACGTAAGTAACGGAACAATAAACAAGAAAGAGTCACCGTCAGTAATGTACTCTGATTTCACATTGGATGAATGTTTATCGTGTCATTCGCTATGAATCTGTATATTTTTTCGTACGGTTTACGAACAGCTTGCCAAGATCTACAGTTATGGACATGAACAGGACAGGACAGTGCATTAGTGTACAGCTTACTACCAATGTGTTTCCACTCTATGCTATTCTGCGGCGACTCAAAGATTGTCCTGTACAGTTGTAGAATTAAGCTTGTCACGGCCAACACAAAAGAATTCATTCGTTATGGGACTGTACTGTGTACGAAGAAGTGTGAAACATGAGTTCGTTGCATCCAAGCGGCAGCAAGGAGTGTCGTCACAGTCTTGTAGTTGGTTTATCGATTGCAGCTTGTACGCCACCTCCAGGAACTCCACATTCCACAGACGATTCACCGTCTTCGAAACGCTGACATTTCGGTACCCAGAGGGATAGCTCAGTGAGTCACACTTTAATGCCAGCATGGCTCTTGGCTGTGGCATGTGCTATATCATTCCCTTATTTTCTATCACGTACCGAGTAGAAAGACACTTCCTTCCCGCTTCTTTATTGCAGCTTATTTTCTGCAGGCATATGCCATATCATTCCCTTATTTTTTCTCACGTACCTAGTAGAAAGACACCTCCTTCCCGCTTCTTTACTGCAGGATAATAGTTCTGTATATTCTGAAGTTTCTTATCGAACCAGTAAATATGATAGATGATCTGCGCTATTATCGCGGAATCCGAACACATGAGGAATTTTACCCTCGGATTATATTTCTGCTTCTATACAGCACTCCGAACGGCTTCGAGTTCACCATCGAATACATTAAACTTTTGTGGGAGGTGGATTTTAAGGTATGTCTTCCTGCGTGGACACATCAGTACAAACTACTTTTAAATGTCACTACTCATTTAAATTATTAATTTGTTCTTAAAAACAATCTGACATAAGCAATTTGTTGTGCTCGATCAAGTTCGAAAATATTCTGGGTTTTATCAACAATGACGGTGAAGTTTTCATTCAACCATGCGTCAGTACACTGACAAACACAGATGACTACGCCCCATCGATATCGACGTCATTAGAGACGGAGCACAAGTTCGATATATTTCAAGGATTGGGAGGGAAATCGGCTGTACCCTTTCAAAGGAATCATCTCGGCATTTGCCTAGAACGATTTAGGGAAATCACAGAATACCTAAATCTAGATGCCTGGACGCGGAGTTGAACCGTCATCCTCCAGAATTCAAGTCGAGTGTGCTAACCACTGCGTTAAGAAAACGATGTAGCCGTGATGTACTTACAAGTTCATTGCTCTGGACAGGCGTTATCACAGGCCAAAGTACAGTTCGCACACGACAATTGGATTCTCCACTATCACGATATCATTAAAGCCATCGTTGCGCAGAGTGCTCAAGAGCGCCATTCAGCGCCCCAGCCTCTGTCGCCGTCAAATGTCTTTCCTCCACAAGAGCAAGGATGCGGTAACAAATTTACGATTTGGTAAGGCTTCCGAATAAAGTACTGGACTCAAAGCGAAGCGGTTCAGGTATCTGATCTCGAAGCGTGTACTGTCACTGAGAATTGAAGAACGTATGGTGCCATGACAGACGTGACTCGCTGCTTATACTGTCAGTAAATGCAGTAGAATACTACCACAACACGTGGGGGAAAGGTCTAACGTGATAAATTATTCCTGAATGATTTTCCCCTTCAGATAAGGTGATCCTACAAAGAAGTTAAGCGGTTTTGTCTCTCTAATTTGTCCATATAAATGTGTCTATACAGGATTTAGATCACTGAAACAAAGTCCCATATCTGTGCCATGCCTGTTGCTGCTGCTGGGAGACGAGGATGCTCAAATCCGGGCCTGCACCTGATTTTTTTGAGAGGGAAGGACAAATTAGCGTAGCTTCTTGTAGAAAGTATAATGGAGACCACTAGGACACAAGATAAAATCCCCATGATCACTAGTGTCAGAGAGGCACATATTTTTTTTAAAAAATTTTAGTCAGGTTATAGACATACAGTCTTGAAAGAAATGACAACAGAACAGAATCGTAATTTATGTACGAGTTTCATCTGAACATTAGAGGGTTGAGAAACAAGATAGATGAGCTTCTTGTATGCCAAGAAAGTGTTGAAAATTCTGAAGTGATAGGTGTTCTGCGCCTCTCTGTACACCGTGTAACCACAAGTATGGAGAAGTTGAGTATCAGGAATTATATCTTAGCTACGTTTCGGTGTAGAGGTAAACATGGAAAAAGGAGGAGTTGCAACACACGTAAAATTAGATTTTATTCAGTGGGGAAACTGGTGTGCCCATAGATCGTATTTATTTCAAGCAGTAAATGGCGGAGCAGGCAGGCCCAAATAATGTTTCTTACATATTCAGATTCCGGTCGCTGTGTAGCCATCTTTAGAGCTAAAATGCGTAAAGAGCAAATTACGCTGAGGTAGCATGCATGCCTTATCATATGTCCAACTGTATAAGCTTTAAATGTGAGTCACTCAAAAAACAAATGCCATGAAATATAAGTTATAATATTAAAACCACTTATCTATGCACTTAGTACCGACAGGACTGCTCATGTCAAAGGTTGAATTCACACTGGGTCTGCTTTTTACAGTTACAACATAGCCGGCTTCAATGTTTTATCATTATATTTTTTATTTTATGCTTTTTAAAAAACTTGTGTACATAAAACAAGTATGGTGGTTGTAACTAACAACAGTGATTAATCCAGAATGAGATTTTCACTCTGCAGCGGAGTGTGCGCTGATATGAAACTTCCTGGCAGATTAAAACTGTGTGCCGGATAGAGACTCGAACTCGGGACCTTGCCTTTCGCGGGCGAGTACTCTACCAAATGAGCTACCCAAGCGCGACTCACGCCTCGTCCTCACAGCTTTACTTCTGCCAGTACCTCGTCTCCTACCTTCCAAACTTAACAGAAGCTCTCCTGATAACCTTGCAGAACTAGCACTCCTGAAAGAAAGGATATGTGGATACATGGCTTAGCCACAGCCTGGGGTATGTTTCCAGAATGAGATTTTCGCTCTGCAGTGGAGTGTGCGCTGATATGAAACTTCCTGGCAGATTAACACTGTGTCCGGACCGAGACTCGAACTCGGGACCTTTTTGCCCGCGAAAGCCGAAGGTCCCGAGTTCGAGTCTCGGTCCGGCACACAGTTTTAATCTGCCAGGAAGTTTCACAACAGTGATTAATGTCTTACAGTAAGTGGTAATGGTGTGAACTAACCAGTGGCATTGGTTATTGCTGCACACTTTACGACTGAACATGGTTTAAAAATACAAAATATGTCCTTAAAAAAACAAACGTTAATCTTTTTTTATTAAAACAAAGTTACATACTAAACACAGCTGAAGGAATTGCAACAGACAAGAGTGCTGATAAGTTATGGTACCAGCAAGGATATGTCAAAGAATCAGAAATCATTCTTCTTTAAACTGTCATCTCTCATAAGTTTCACTTAAAACTAAATTACAGTTTACACACTGAGATATTAAAACGAATAACCTTTCAACTACATCATGAATAATGTGGGAAATAGATTATATTTGTCTCCAGCAACTTTGTACCCTAGAAGGAGAGTAATCGTAACTAGGTCGTTCTTGTCAGATCAGTGCATCTGTAGGAATCAGCCCATAGTAGCTGAATCGCAACGATATTTTAAAAGTTCCCAAAACTGGGAACTTCTCGTGGCCACCTGCTCATTAAACAGTGTCCTATGAGAAGACGTCTGGTGGCAAAAATTTTCAAACTCCTCAAATAAGTCTACACTATGTGATCAAAAGTATCCGGACACCTGGCTGAAAATGACTTACAAGTTCGTGGCGCCCTCCATCGGCAATCCTGGAATTCAATATACTGTTGGCCCTCCCTTAGCCTTGATGACAGCTTCCACTCTCGCAGGCATACGTTCAGTCCGGTGCTGGAAGGTTTCTTGGGAAATGGCAGCCCATTCTTCACGGAGTGCTGCATTGAGGAGAGGTATAGATGTCGGTCGGTGGTGCCTGGCACGAAATCGGCGTTCCAAAACATCCCAAAGGTGTTCTACAGGATTCAGGTCAGGACTCTGTGTAACCACTCCGCCACAGGCCGTGCACTATGAACAGGTGCTCGATCGTGTTGAAAGATGCAGTCGCCATCCCCGAATTGCTCTTTAACAGTGGGAAGCAAGAAGGTGCTTAAAACATCAATGTAGGCCTGTGCTGTGATAGTGCCACGCAAAACAACAAGGGGCGCAAGCCCCCTCCATGAAAAACCTGACCACACCATAACACCAACGTCTCCGAATTTTACTGTTGGCACTACACACGCTGGCAGATGACGTTCACCGGGCATTCACCATACCCACACCCTGCCATCGGATCGCCACATGTGTACCGTGATTCGTCACTCCACACAATGTTTTTCCACTGTTCAGTCGTCCAACGTTTACGCTCCTTACACCAAGCGAGGCGTCGTTTGGCATTTACCAGCGTGATGTGTGGCTTATGAGCAGCCGCTCGACCATGAAATCGTAGGTTTCTCACTTCCCGCCTAACTGCCATAATACTTGCAGTGGATCCTGACGCAGTTTGGAATTCCTGTGTGATGGCCTGGATAGATGTCTGCCTATTACACATTATGACCCTCTATAACTGTCGGCGGACTCTGTCAGCCAACAGACGAGGTAAGCCTGTACGCTTTTGTGTCCCTTCACGTTTCCACTTCACTATCACATCGAAATCAGTGGAACTAGGAATGTTTAGGAGTGTGGAAATCTCGCGTACAGACGCGTAACACAAGTGACACCCAATCACCTGACCACGTTCGAAGTCCGTGAGCTCCGTGGAGCGCCCCTTCTACTATCTCACGATGTCTAATGACTACTGTGGTCGCTGATATGGAGTAACTGGCAGTAGGTGGCAGCAAATTGCATCTAATATGAAAAACGTATGTTTTTGAGTGTGTCCGGATACTTACGATCACACAGTGTGTATGTCTTCCCTTCTCGCATAGATGGAGCATCCTCATATGCGGGAACAATACTCGTATACTATGTGGATGGTGAAGTTAGATTTTTCTGCTGCAACTTTAGTGTCTAATGCGACATGTTCGCTAAAGGGGCCTTCAAGCGGGATATCAGTTTGTCCCACACAGCAAGCACCGCCGTCAGGACATTCAATTCTGTAGACAAGTGACCTATAGAACAGGTTTCTTCTTTCAGAACTATTTTTAATTGACCCAAGTTACACGTGGTAGGAAATACCACATTCAATTTTTGTTTTCAATAAACTGACGCCGCTCTGTCAATTATTTTACAATAATATGGTAAGCAAACGAACTTCTTATTACTATTGTCAACCACGTTGAAATTATTTTTTTTCTGCCTTTCCTTCAATAAGTCTTGTACATGTTATCGACGTAATTATGCAGGTAGTTCTTAACTTTAGTGATAGTTTTTATTGTATTCAATTCTCTTTCCTTTACTTGAAAGTGGAATTCTTAACAACTGATTGATGGCGAAATTGAAATACCAGTATGCTTTCTTGTGCTCACGGTATAATTTACGATAATGTAAGTCCCAAATGCATGTTTCTTGTCTAAAATAGTAATGTTCAAATCTAAAAATTTAATTCATTTGCTTGACTCCATCTCATATGTGCATTCAATTCTACTATGAATCCCATGAACTTGTTCACAATTGTCCCAACATTTTCATCATCAATTCTAATTAATACCAAAATATCATCAACATGTCTGAAGTAGTATATCAGTCTACCTGTTATATCTAGATTGTACTGAAAAACATTAGTCACTGTTGCTAGTTACAGCCACCTTATTGGTTTTATGTACCAAAGTTTCTAAAAAGTATAAAATAATACATAAAATGATAAAACGTACGAGCTGTAAAATAAAGTTAATACATGTTGCCAACGCACCACCCATGCAAAGAGGCTGCTGTAGACTGTCATGATGTATACTGAACCCAGCTGCTTTGCCGGCCGCGGTGGCCGTGCGGTTCTAGGCGCTGCAGTCCGGAACCGCGGGACTGCTACGGTCGCAGGTTCGAATCCTGCCTCGGGCATGGATGTGTGTGATGTCCTTAGGTTAGTTAGGTTTAAGTAGTTCTAGGGGACTGATGACCTAAGATGTTAAGTCCCATAGTGCTCGGAGCCATTTGAACCCAGCTGTTTTGTAATTGTAAACACTGGCCTCAGCATGAACTCAGCATTTTGACATGAATAGTCCACTTGGGACTTCGATAAGGAATCCAGTAGAGTTTGAGGAGGCAGCAGAGGCAGTGACCTCTGCCATCATGACCTCATAACATGACAACTGCTCAGTCACCAAGAAGCTCACGAATAGGAATGTATCTTAGTGGAACAATACCCTGGAATCACAGAGGAAACTGATGCGATGGCTATTTAACCTTGCAAGAAGGAAAGGACAATGGGCAGAAAATCAGGAGGCCCTTGTCACACACAGTCTAGCAATTAAGCAAGCAAAGCAGGCGTTCTGGAAGGTATTCTGTGAGGAGGTAGAGGGTATGGCTGTTCGGGTCAGACTTCTCAAAATCCTCACTAGGATACCAACTAATCTAGGAGGAACTTTAAGAAAAGAGGATGGGGAGTATATAAGGACAGCACATGAAACGCTCGTACTACTCCTCAAGACTCATTTTCCTCAACGTACTCTGACAGACCACACAGACCAGGTCGAGATTCCTGTGAGATATCGGTTTTGAGGTATTCGGAGGGAGAACTGGGAATCTGCCAGAGAATGTGTTGACCATAGTAAAATGCAATGGCGGTGGGAACATTCCAACTGTTCAAGTCACCTGGCCCATATGGAATTTTTCCAGCGCTTCTGCAACAAGCAAGAGTGGACTTAACAAGATTCCTAAGCAAGTTATTTAGGGTTAGCCTAGCAGCAGGAATCATTCCTAATGTTTGGAGGGCAGTGAAGGTTGTCGTCATTCCAAAGCCATGGAGAATTGATCATACCAAGGCCAAGGATATGAGATCAATCAGTCTGTCCTCCTTTCTTCTCAAAACATTAGAAAAACTGGTCAACGTGCATGTTAGGGAGAGGATGTTAACTAGATTCCCTCTACACACAAACCAACATGCATACCAGCCACGAAAATCGTGTGAAACTGCACTCCACCAACTTGTTGGGAAAGTGGAGAAAGCACTACACTTTCAGGAAATAGCCCTCTGCATCTTCTTGAACATCTAAAAGGCTTTTAGCAACATGACCTTCGAATCCATGGTTAAGGCAGCAGAGGTGCATCACTTGGAGACCACCATTTGCAGACGGATTAGAGACATGCTTAGTGGTAGAAAGGTAGAAGCCACAATGATGCAAGGAAAAATGGTAATCAACACCAACAGAGGCTGTTCACAGGGAGGGGTCCTGTTCCCTCTACTGTGGAACCTTGTAGTGAAAGAACTCATTGTAGAATTATACTGTAGACAGTACTTTTGCTAGGTATATGCAGACGATCTTGTCATAGCAATACTTGACAAACTTTCATGTACAGTCAGAGCTATGGCACAAGGAGCATTGAACATTGTGCAAAATTGGTGCAGGAAATAGAATCTAAGGGTCAGTCTTAAGAACACTGTTGTAGTACCATTTAGGAGGAAGCAGATCAAACACACATGTTGGAGTCTCAAGCTTCTCGATGAAACTCTACCAGTGAAAGGGATAGTGAAATATCTGGGGGTAACCCTGGATGAGAAACTATCATAGACCCCCTCATGTAAGGAGCACTTGTTCCAAGGCTAAAGGTACTATAATGAGTACCAGGAGAGCTTGTGGTAAAAACTGGGGCTTAAGCCCCAAGAGTATGTACTGGATATACACCACACTAGTAAGACCTATGATCACTTATGGGGCTACAGTGTGGTGGAAAAAGGTAGAACAGCAGGTAGCTGCTAAGGAGCTTGCTAAGATGCAGGGATTGGCCTGCTTAGCCATTACAGGTGGAATTAGCAGCACACCCACTGCTGGGATGGAAACCATGCTAGACATACCCCCATTACACCTTTGGGTAAAGATGGAGGCAGCAGCTGGAGCTCACAGATTAAACACTGGTAAAAACTGGAACTCATTGGGATATCCAGGATCTCACATTAAAATACTGAGTGAGATAGACATAGGTATGGTTGGGGAAATGCCGGCCAATTACATAATAACTCCCACTTGCTTCAACAAGCCTTTCAATGTAGTAATTGCAAGTAGAGAACTCTGGGAGAACAAATTTTGACACCATACTGGGGACATAGTCTGTTTCACTGACGGTTCGAAAACAGACCAAGGTGTAGGCGGATGGAGTATACAGGGTGCAGCCAAGGCTGGAGAGTGCAGTCTCTCTAGGGAAGATGGCCACTGTGTTTCAAGTAGAAATATCTGTTATCGGGGATTGCGTGTAGGAGAATTTGCGGAGGTGCTACAGAGGCAATAGCATTTTCATTTATTCATACAGCCAAGCAGCCCTGAATGCACGGGTAGCCTCTGCAACAAGGTCAAAGATCGTGGCAGTATGCCAAAAATACCACGTGGAGCTAGGGGAAAGCAATAGAGTAAACCTATTGTGGGCCCCTGGTCACTCAGGGATTAGTGGAAATGAGCAAGCCGATAGGTTGGCCAGGATAGGGACGATGACACCATTTATTTGGACAAGGAGACAGCATGTAGAATATTTGGCTAAGATCCAAAAGCAAAAAATGGCAAGGTACTGATGGTGAAGCCATGTTCTAAGAGAAGTCTCTCAATCTTAGGCTTAAACAGAAGAGAAATGAAACTCGCGGTTGTACTATTGACAGGCCATAGGAATTTTAAAAAACACCTAATAGAAGAAGAACCAAAATGTAGAATGTGTGGCGTGGGCGAGGAAACCGAATCACATTTGATCTCCGAATGCGAGACATTGGAAATTAGAAGACATAAAATATTCAGATCAATCACACCTGAAGAAACTGTGTCTAGCAAATCACTAGTAAAGAATCTCCTTGCACTGTGCAAGGGCATTGGTTGCCTTTACTAGAGACACAGGAAACTATACCTCCCAACAAACGCTGTTTCGGTGCGGGCAGCAATGGGCTTGAACAATGTTGTTTTTGCTTCCATGATAAAATCGAATCAAATCAAATCAAAAGGATGATGGAAATTTATGTAAAGGCCAGAGTAAGTCAAAGTCAGACATTACTTCATACGACAAAAATATTGTAATACCATAAGGCAAAGTAATGTCAGAAGGTATATACAGCCTCACTGAAAATAATAATGCAGATAACAAAAGTAAAACTACATGGGATATTGTGAAATGGGAGAGAGGACAGGCAGTCAGTGTACAAAATACCACAACAATTCAACTCAATGACAATGTTGTGACATAATTCACAAGCTGCAAGTACTTTTAACAATCATTTTCTAAATGCAGCAGCAAAAATAGGCTTGAGTGGTTCAGTTGAAGAAGCAAAAGAGTGTCTTAAAAAAGTCATTCCGCAATGCTTTAAGCAAAAAGAAGTAGCACCAGCATCCTTCACTGAAATTCATAGAATTATAAAAATTCTAAAAAAAAAATCTCATATGGTGTAGATGAAATATCAAACACAAAGGGAGTTTCACAGAGTTCAGTTTTCTATCTGCTCCTTCTTTTTATGTGTGAATGACTAATCAATTAACATTCCTCAACTGCAATTAGTAAAAATTTCGCAGTCCATACCAGTGTTACAATAAATCACATTATATAGAAAGTAATAGAAGATATTGTTAACGATGTTTTTTTAAAGTATTAGTAAGTGGTTCTCTGAAAATACACTTTCCCTAAATTTCGATAAAACACACAATATTCAGTTGTGCAGAAGAAATTGTCATACCAACAGTGGATGTAGTACATGTACAGGAGTCAGTGAACAGGGTAGAGTGCTTCAAATTATTGGGTGTATATGTCGATGAAAACTTGAACTGGAAGTAGCTTATTACTAGGCCTGACAAAAGATTAAGTTAGATACTTTTTCTCTTCATATAATAGCTACTCTTGCAAACAAACGAATCAACCTCTTGACATACAGGATTTTGCTTATCTCCCCCAATAATTTCTTATGCAATAATTTTATGGGGTAGCTCACCACTAAAAACGAAACTGTCGATTGCACAAAAACGAACAGCAAGAATAATATGCTGTCATATATGTACCTCGTCAAGGAGTGAAGCATTTTAACTGCCTGGTGACAATGCATGTATTCGCTAATGAAGTTTTTTTATAAGTAATCCATCACTATTTGAGCGACGTCTGTACCTACAACAATAGAGGAAAAATGACCGTTATTACCCTTTATTAAAGCGGTCAGTTTGCTCAGAAAGGAGTTCAATATAGAGCAACAAACATTTTTGGTTATTTGCCCACGAATATAAAATGTATGATAGTTAATAAAGTAAGTTTTAAATCTAACTTAAACTCATTTCTCCTGGACAAGTCTTTCTATTACATGGACGAATTTCTGTATAAAAAACGGTAGCCTCTAAAAAGTAAAAAATAAAAACAATTTGTTTTTAATTGTAGTTGCATGAGTAGAATTAGAA
Organism: Schistocerca piceifrons; assembly: GCF_021461385.2. NCBI lineage: Eukaryota > Metazoa > Arthropoda > Insecta > Orthoptera > Acrididae > Schistocerca > Schistocerca piceifrons. The sequence continues at coordinate 680,462,716 of NC_060149.1, read as the reverse complement.
AATAGTGTGTCCATTAACGTTAACACTAATCATGCATATATACCTATAAATTGACTCGTTTCACATTATTTCGACAAAAGAATCGTTCCAGTTATCTGCAGAACACGGAGAACGCGGACCTAGTTAACTTCTAACTAACTAGGTCTTATTTACTGGAAATAATTAAAGCCAACAGTCATCGCGTTTGGCCCATTACTTCTTTTAACTGGAGATCTATCCCAGGTTAAAATCGTCAAACAATGAGCCAGGTGGCCCAGCGATTAGCTCTCTGAACTCGCTCAGCTGAATTCCCTGTCCGTGATTTCCCTTAATCGCTTAAGGCAAATGCCAGGATGATTCATTTGAAAGGGAACAATCTGTTTCTTTCTCCATCCTTCCCTAACCCGAGTTTGTGCTCCGTCTCTAATGACCTCGTTGTCTACGTGACGATAAACGCTAATCTTCCTTCCCTTCTTCAAATTCTAACACTTCCTCTTTTTATTTTTCGTATGGACAATCTCAAGTATGTAACAAAACTGAAAATTAACTTTACTTTCAGCAATAATTACAAGATATATTTATATACATAACAACAGTTCAAATGGTAGTTATGGGTAATCATAGTGCATTGTCTCATATTATCATTCAGGCAGTCTCTTAGAATTAACTAATTACGCACAAGTATATTGTCATAATACAGTCCAAGACTAATTTATGGTGACTATCAGGCAAAAGAAATGTACTTGCCTCAAAGTGTCTTATTCAATATTCATGGTTCAAAAGACGTTTTGTATTTATTGTTCTTACGACATTTACCACCAAATGAGAGTGTACTTGAATGATCAATGCGTTACAGTTGCCTATTATCTGTTATCGCTTCCTTCGATAAAAAAAAGTGAAACTACAACCCTACGTAAAATTAAGAACAGATTTTTGACATGCTTGGAGACATTATAGAGACCTATATTAATCTAGAATTTCGTTTCTTTGCGCTATTTTTCCCCGTGTTAGACTTTACAACGATTTTCTATTGCCGTGGGGTGTGCAGCGCTGTGATGGTTGCCTCCAGACAATGTGTAAACTTCGTACTTTAAACTTCAGATTCCTCTTATTTTAAATCAGGCTAGAGTACCTGGCTACCCCGACACCAGCTGGAGCTGCGCACTGGAAACACTGCACGAGACGCTGCGAACACTGGACAATGCAGGACCTGCTGGATGCAGTACCTTCTTAAATACCTTATTTCACTGTCTTATTACAAAGATAACGCGATGTCAAATATTGTCAATGCAGTGGAAGACCTATATGAACGAAAACCTGTGAAAAATATGTATCTCCTTTGTACATTTGCAGTGTACCGTTAGCATAAGTTCTTTGTAACAACATATTCCGCTGAACTGACAATATTTGCCATCTCAGGTATTTTTAGGATAAAATAGTTAACAAATATATCTAGTAAATTGTTGCATCTAGCCAAACTTATATTCTGTCACTAATTCTAACTTCAATTAAAATATGATTTACTGAAGATCTAACATTTTCTATGAAAAACTTTTAGCAGAATAATTAAGACTGGAATAAGATCAAAACTTTACCACGATACAAAAACAAAAACAAAAATTAATATTTGCAGGTATCATGAGTCATTAGAAGAATTCGTAGTAACAATGGACGCAGGTCTAAAAAATTCATCAACGAACACTGGTTTTTGAGTTTGCTTTTGTTTAGTATTCAGTAACTAAACTGCCAATATTGCACTCGTTTTATAATGGCTATTTGATCGTGTCATGTACAAGCGTTGTGATAGTTACATCTTAGTGTAAAATTTAGTTACATTTTAGTGTAAATTTAGTTACATTTTAGCGTAAAATTTAGTTACATCTTAGTGTAAAATTTAGTTACATCTTAGTGTAAAATTTATTCCGATGTGCGTATGATGTCAGAGACATTGCATACCTTTAAGTTGAGTTCACACGAGCTAAACGCCTACCGAATGTCAGCTAGAGAACCTGATGGCAGCAACTGCAGAGTCGCCACTATACGCTGCTGAAAAGCATCGTTGCCACATCTCACATGGAACACAGGCATAAGCTTACATTTCAATCAACTCACTGACTCTCGCTAACTATTCGTTTACAAAGCTGTAGCAGGTATCAGTGTATTACAGAAGAGCTGCGCTAGGTCTTCAGTTTAGATTTATCTACGTAAGAAATCCTTGAAGACTAAATACATAAATTTTACGGAAATGCGTTTCCTGGTGCTGTTAATAAATTTTCGACATGCATTTTTTCTAATTATTGAATTTAGATTAACACTTTACGAGAAATAAACCTTAAGAGTGAGTCATATTTTCATCTGCTACAAATCGAACTGTGTCAGAGATCTCTAATATAACTTAAGTTAAATGTGACGTGTGAAGAGTCATGCCGTCACCCGTTTGGTTACACGATACTGCGCTGCTACGCACGGTTCGGTGGGGAGTCGCGCGGCTAGTATGATCGCACGTTAATCGTAAAAGAAACGACTGTCACAATCATGTTCATTTTATTTCCATTTCGATTTTGTTAACGCTAACGATACAGTATATACAACAAAAACCTTCAATGGCGCCTTTGAGCCACCAGCTCGTTGTGTGAAGTATCCCTATATTTCAGTCCAAAGATTTCACAGAAAAACTATTAAAGCCACGGAGTCCGTTTCCCAGAATCTGCTCTTGGGCTGCACTCTGGTAAGTTCGGTATATTCTACAAATGTTGGTTTTTCCCGTCATTGTTATTGAAATTGTTTGTGAAGGCAACAGATAAAACTTTTCTTACCTTTGATTATCTCGGTTTCGCTCTGCTTTGACCAGCACCGTCCTTCTAGCACCGTTTTCGGTACTGTTCTTCTGAACTTGCTTCATTCGTGCTGAGGTGAGAGACATGTTGTAATTCACTCCATTCAATTTACAACCTGATGCTTCTCCGAATGCACTCTGTAGAGACCGCGCCGTTGGTTGATGCTTTTGTCGGACCATACTCGCGGCGATCCGGTTTCCCAGTACCCTCCCAATAGTTACTGCCAAACATAGTGGGTAACTAACAGAAGGAACACCGCTATCTGTAGAACACCATTTCATTTTGAATTAACTGTCCCGCACTGAACGGATTCACATTACTTGTGGCACATATAGCGTTGTTTATTCGAAATTTTCCTAGTGCTCGTTTGAACACTACTGGGTCTCAGAACGCACTGGAAGATTTCATGAGAACTGGCGGTTTGGCGGAAGTGGCGTGGGAGTACGCATTCGTGCTGGAGACCAGCTCCTTGTAGTCGGAGGAGCGCTCAAAAAGGCCGCACTTCTCGGAATACGGACACCCGTCACGCGTCGCCGCCTCCCCGCAACCTCTTTCATCCCTTGCCGCTCCGAAACTCACATCTCCACTTCCTCTCTATGAGAGACAAGGGCTGAACAAACACCTCATATCGAGACCTTGTTCATTAATTTATATGTAAAATACAGGAGCTGTCATTCGTTTTTTCCTTCTACAGCAGTACCCGTGTAAAATTGTAGATCTGTCAATCAGGTCTGTGATAGGGATGTCGGTTTTCAGTTAGACAACACTTTTTTGGTTATATCGTTTTCTCTTTCATGTCAGCTTAACCTGACTGTTGAAACCGTTAAAAATAACCGGTTTCTGAAATAACCGATATCCGGTTTTTTATTTCTATTATTTCCTGTAACAAACATACAGATAGCGCAAAGATAGAAAAATTTTGACTCTCTCAGTTACAAGACACACAGAATCCAAATGTTAAATTAAACAAGCAAATAAATGGCAACTAAGACCGTCCGCCGTTCGCTTCTTTTCTCGGAAAATGAGTTGTTGAATTCTACAAAAAAGTACCAGTATTCTCCAACTAATTATAATTTTTTTTATATCTGCTCAAGAATCATGCTGTAGTCGGGGATGATGCCACTGTTTGCCATTGCTAACAGTCAGCGTTAAAGAGTGAAAGAACTCTATTTTTCGTCTTAATTTCTGCGTTTTCGAGGATTACAAGTAAATAAAGGAATATTATGTAGACACAGGCAGCAGGTTGTTATTAAAATAGCTCTCATCGCTTCTCCCATTTTCTTCAAACAATGCAAACTTTGCGGATAAAAATTACTCTTTTTTAAATAAGTTTAATTAAAAACGAAAAATTTTTGCACTGCTGCTGTGTCGAAATGATATTTCGGTATTTTAGTGGGTTATTAATAAAAAATAAAAAGCACTTTTCATAACCGAGACCAAACAAATACCGAAAAATACCGGTTATTCAGAACTAAAATACCGATATCGGTTTTAACCGGTTGAGTTTTCCCATCTCTAGTCTGTGGCTGTGATGGTGCCGTCTCACAGACTTCCAACAACGAAAATGTGTCGGGGAGTGTTTAGTTGATGCATCTGTGAAAATAGCAATAAATCTACTGCGAGGAGTATCTACAGTTAATTTACCTAGTATCATCGATTAATATAGAAAAGGAGGGGAGTGAGATTGTGGTTTACCGTCCCGCCAAAATACCACTGCACGCGCAAATTCAAGCACCCGCGATAGATGGTGTCGCCTACCTTGTTCTTCGCTTATTTCCCTAAAACCGAACAAGAGAGCGATACAAAAATTGGACATATGCCGGTAGTAAGGACCGAACTCGAGCCAAAGGCTGAGCACTCTCGTGCCCTATCATCTGCGCTATGAGAACAAATGACTCTAGTTGTACCTGGCGGGCCGCTTGAATTTTCGCGAGCAACAGTCTAATTGGCTAACTTCAATGCTTATTAACCCGGAAACGGGGTAACGTATCGAACTTTCTTCTTAACGCTATAAACGGCATTTCAAAAAGCAAGTTTCAACTTGAAATTACATGACGAAGTTTTTGTACTTGACCATGACCCGGGACTCCAATCCAGCACCTATTATTCCTGTTAACTAATCACGAAAGATCTTTAATGTGGTTTCAGTCACAAGTAACAAAGTGAGCACATGTTTGAACTTCAAATGACGTGGTGTAAAGTTTTGTGTTGAACGGTGATTCAAACACAGCACTTGATCGAACTGATAACTTAGCACAATCAGGTGTCAGATATCGAAATTTTTAGCCAAAACGGGATGATTGAAACTGAAATGAAGAGACGAAAAAGTTTTACCTTACGTGATTAAATCCCGACGCACATCATCATTTTTTTCTAGCCATGAATAGACGTTAGATATCTGTTTATTTCACCAATATCGAGATGTGCAAATTTCTGAATTGGAAACAATTGGGAAAAAAGTTGTCTACTGAGTCGAATCCTGCACATACCACCGTTGCTGACTACACACGAAGAGACGTTGACCATCGAATTCTTTTTCACTAGTAACCAGCGTTGGCATGTTTTAACCTGATATGATACGACGAAAACTTCTGTGTGTAACTGGAAGTCGAAACAAGCGTCAATTGTTATTCTTGAGAACGCACGTAGAGACATTGAAAATCATGATTATTTTAAACCCGTAGTTTTGTGTGCGCAAGCTACAACTTGAAGTGACACAATTAAAACTTTTGTGCCTTGTCAGGATTTTAACCCAGAGACGCACTTTTCTTGGAGACGTTGAGAAATTTTTGACCTTGGGGAAACAACAAATTAATGAAAATGTATCACCTCAAAATGGTTACATCTCGCAAAGAGGGAGATCTGAGTTCGATTCCCAGATCAGCATCAATAACTTCAACATGTCGAGCTCAAATCTAATACGAAATAAATGCTGTGCGACCTGATATGACGATTGGTTCATTAATAAAACAAAATTTTTACTTTAAGAAAGCTTACTGGCGACAGAGTTTCAACAGGCCACGACTTCAGCCTCTTTCACCGCCAGACCTGCTTCGACTCTCCTCCAGTAAGTAACAAAGGGTGATCATGTTTAACCCTTAACTACACTCAGTGTTTAGACTGACATTTGCACCTTCGTGGGGTATGTTTCGACCTCAGAAATAAAAGCCATCTGAAACTTACTTACTTTTATGTTTCTCTAAGCTGTTTTTTTCAACACTGTTCAGAAACATGTTTTGAGATCAAATGACGATCAACTCGGTATACTAAAAAGAAAAAAGATAAAAGACTTTCAATATAAATTACAGTAGGCCAGTTAAGTACTTTTCTTTCATCATAATCAAGACATAACTTTTTGTCTATGCAATACATTTTGCACACATATTTTTTACATTTAGAATAGGTTTTGGTAGTTTTTGTACCTGTAGGACGTGGACATAACGTGGCATCGTGACAACTTTGAATTTTTTGTTGACTCGATCCACTTGGACTTGCACTGCAGATCCGTCGACCCCACTGTCATTTTCACGGTTTCTGCATTGCGGTCTGCAAGTCCCTACAAAAATTTCTGGAATTCATTTTTCCGTCTGATATTTGCTTTGATCAATACCACGTCGTGTTGTTTTGTAAAATCTCGATGCATCATCTTGCTATTTTTATTTATAAAGGTTTTACCATAAAAATAAACAGATTGTCATACTATTTCCTGATTTTCTTCGCGAACATTCTCTTCTCCTGTCTCCTCGTCGTTCTGTACTTCACCGTCAGTTTCATGATCAGACATTTCTGTTTCATTGTCACTGTACTCGGCTGCATCTTGAAAAGAATCTGGTGTATCCAATGAGTCAGTAGTCTTCACTATCTAACAATAACTCCAAAATTTAATCATAGTTCAAATTCTGTCCAAAACAGTTCGTGACGACAAATAAGAAAAGTAGCGTTTATAGCTTCGTCGCTTAGTCTCGACCTCAACTGGTACGTAGCTACTAAAATAATGGCCGCTGGTTAGCATGCGCCTGCGCTACCCAAAAGCGCAGCCAGCACTACAGTTATACAAAAGCGAAGTGGCAACGTTGCAATAGCAAAGGAACTGTAAACAAAAGAGTGAGGCATGGGAATAAACTACCCCACGAATATAATTAATGGTTAATGTGGATTTGGAAACACGGTGCAACCCTACATTTTCAAACTGTCGTTACCAGAAGTGGAGAGAGTCTTTTTATCCTTGTTAAAAACGTTTGCCCTAAGTGTGAATCGAATTCATATATTACACATGGGAAATTCCACTACCTAGAGCAAGTCTTTATCTGACACCACTTCGGTGGCTTGCGTTTCAACTGTGAGTATACTATAATGAGGACAACACGCGCACCCAGTCCCAGGCCGATAAAAAATATTTGACCTGTTGTCCCGGATGTTGTTGTAACTACACTCCTGGAAATTGAAATAAGAACACCGTGAATTCATTGTCCCAGGAAGGGGAAACTTTATTGACACATTCCTGGGGTCAGATACATCACATGATCACACTGACAGAACCACAGGCACATAGACACAGGCAACAGAGCATGCCCAATGTCGGCTCTAGTACAGTGTATATCCACCTTTCGCAGCAATGCAGGCTCCTATTCTCCCATCGAGATGATCGTAGAGATGCTGGATGTAGTCCTGTGGAACGGCTTGCCATGCCATTTCCACCTGGCGCCTCAGTTGGACCAGCGTTCGTGCTGGACGCGCAGACCGCGTGAGACGACGCTTCATCCAGTCCCAAACATACTCTATGGGGGACAGATCCGGAGATCTTGCTGGCCAGGGTAGTTGACTTACACCTTCTAGAGCACGTTGGGTGGCACGGGATACATGCGGACGTGCATTGTCCTGTTGGAACAGCAAGTTCCCTTGCCGGTCTAGGAATGGTAGAACGATGGGTTCGATGACGGTTTGGATGTACCGTGCACTATTCAGTGTCCCCTCGACGATCACCAGTGGTGTACGGCCAGTGTAGGAGATCGCTCCCCACACCATGATGCCGGGTGTTGGCCCTGTGTGCCTCGGTCGCATGCAGTCCTGATTGTGGCGCTCACCTGCACGGCGCCAAACACGCATACGACCATCATTGGCACCAAGGCAGAAGCGACTCTCATCGCTGAAGACGACACGTCTCCATTCGTCCCTCCATTCACGCCTGTCGCGACACCACTGGAGGCGGGCTGCACGATGTTGGGGCGTGAGCGGAAGACGGCCTAACGGTGTGCGGGACCGTAGCCCAGCTTCGTGGAGACGGTTGCGAATGGTCCTCGCCGATACCCCAGGAGCAACAGTGTCCCTAATTTGCTGGGAAGTGGCGGTGCGGTCCCCTACGGCACTGCGTAGGATCCTACGGTCTTGGTGTGCATCCGTGCGTCGCTGCGGTCCGGTCCCAGGTCGACGGGCACGTGCACCTTCCGCCGACCACTGGCGACAACATCGATGTACTGTGGAGACCTCACGCCCCACGTGTTGAGCAATTCGGCGGTACGTCCACCCGGCCTCCCGCATGCCCACTATACGCCCTCGCTCAAAGTCCGTCAACTGCACATACGATTCACGTCCACGCTGTCGCGGCATGCTACCAGTGTTAAAGACTACGATGGAGCTCCGTATGCCACGGCAAACTGGCTGACACTGACGGCGGCGGTGCACAAATGCTACGCAGCTAGCGCCATTCGACGGCCAACACCGCGGTTCGTGGTGTGTCCGCTGTGCCGTGCGTGTGATCATTGCTTGTACAGCCCTCTCGCAGTGCCCGGAGCAAGTATGGTGGGTCTGACACACCGGTGTCAATGTGTTCTTTTTTCCATTTCCAGGAGTGTATATTTATCAATCGTCATTTTTGTTTGACGTTCTAAATTGTTCTTGCGGTGAATTATTGAGTGTCGCATAGTTGAAGTGTATGAGTACTGTTGTGGGGGCGTCACGAAATTTATAGTGAAACGCAAAATTCTAACATTTGTGACATTTTGTAACAGAGCCTTCCAGGTAGATGAAGCAGCTGAAAACATTTGTGCCGTGTATGGGTAAATGCATCTTACCAGTCACGCCAGAGAGTTGTTATCTGTTTTCAAGTAGGATCGTTTCGACGTTCTACTGGCAAATATGATGATTCCTTCTCACCTTCGTGAAATACTTGCATTTAGTGGCCAACGTGAGGAAAAAAAGAAAGAACGGAAGATTAGGGTTAAAGGTCCCATTGTCTGTGAAATCATTCGATACGGAGCAGAATATGTGACTGGGAAGGATGGAGAGGGATATCAGCTGTGCCCTTTCAAAGGAAGGATATTAGTATTTGTCTTAATCGACTTAAGAAAATAACGGAGAACCCAAATCAGAATTACCAAATGGGGATTTAACCACCATGTGTTAACTTCTCAAAGAGAAAGTTATGGTTGGCCGAAACAAAAATATGTGAAACTGGCGCCAGTGTGAATCTACAAAAAGGAGCGTTATGCATGTGGTGTCACAAAGAAGATGTTTTGTGTTAAGAACTGTATCCCAAGAGTGTGTCCATCGCAGTTAGCATCTGTCGCCAACAATCGAGATGCCCTGGGTTGGCGAGTTTGAAATGCGACCAAGGCAAGTGCATGATGTATTTCTGCTGAATGAGGACGCCTGTGTACACTCTGCTGATTTCACAAAAGAGCCTATCATGGAGCTTGGCAAGAAAGCAGTCCCTACGGCCCTTTAATCTAATCTAGAGCCCTCAGCTTTCTCGCTTCTTATTGACAAACAGCCAATAAAATTTGTTTGTGTGTTCTGCTCGGTAGCTACGGGTATAGAGCAGCACATTGCTAACCGAAGAGGCCTGGGATCGATTCCTGGCCGGGTCGGAGATTTTCTCCGCTTGAGGATTAAGAGTTGTGCAGTTGTTGTATTCGTATCGGTGTCACTGACAAGATAATCAAGTCAGACGCTCTACTGAATCGTCTTTCCACTCGTGAGACGTCTCCATGTGCATGAATCGAAAGCCAATAAATTGAAATCTGAAAAAAATTCTTTTTGGACGAAAATGAACATTAACCCTGGATTAACGACATATTTATCTCAAAATATTTTGCTTCTACAGGCGTGGAATCCAAAAAACGTTCTAGCATCAGCAGACTGTTTTAGTTAATGTGTAAGACTATATTGTTGATGACCAATTTTTCTCTTATGACTTTATTATATTCAAGAAACCAACAGGAAGCGTAGAAATGAATTACAGTTTACGATGATAACTCATATAACAAAGTCTACTTTATACGATAAACCATTTCCGTAATGCGAGCCTGGTCAAAAATCACCCATTACCAAGACATCACGCACTTTTGACCCTGCTTTAGTCTGTGTCAACATTAAGTGTTGTGTCCCACAAAAGAAGCTTTTTGGGATTATCACGAAATTATATAATCTTGGCAGCGAGAGTAGACCTTAAAGGACCCCATTTAACAAATTATTCATAATCAATCGAATTCTCTATTCACAAGCAACTATAAACTACGTCAGCATAAGAAGAAAAATGTAAGTTTTAACAAGAGTGCAGTGAGACAATGTCTTAAATTTTTCACCTTTAGATCTAGGGAGCACTAAATTCCAACTGTGATAAAACTTAAGATGGCGAAGATAATTACTTCGTTGCCGGTTTTCTATCTGAAGCCTTGTGGCTTGGTAAGAGAAGAATTAAAAAGAAGACAAACAGTCTAGACCCCTTACAAGATTAGAACCTAGAGCAAACTCATCTTCTTCTTCACAGAGCGACTGCATTACCACTTAGCTAGCGATTAGGTACAGCCTGCAGTTTGCTCTCATTGTTGTAGTGATCGTGAACCCAGGGAATTCGCAATGTTAAATATAAGGTTGGTAATAGATTCTTTGTAAACGTCAAGTGGATTTAGCAGGGAAATTCATAAGCATGGAAGGCAGTAAATCGGTGGTCACATAGTTGCCAAATGTATTCTATAGTGCTACAAATTCCCCATTATAGTAGCGACAAGAAGAGCACGTGCTCTGCCAATGTGCTGAGCTGGATAGCACATGGAAAGCTCACAGTTCAAAGACACGATGCTGCTGGCTGTGTTGTCTGTAACCATGATTTGTGTCTAAAGCGTAGTTACGAATAATGTGCACATGCATCAGCTGCAACTCAAACATCATAAATAAAGGACAGGGGAGTTACTTGGATGACCGTACTCTTTAGTAGCGGTAGTAATTATTTATCCCTCATCAAACTGAAAGAATCATTCGCCAGATGCGATTCACTTTTATTTTATTGTCAAGCATCGCCAGTGATTACACTGTAATCATTATATGGAAAAAACACTTTCTATCCTTTTGACCGTTATGAACTAAAAAGTATATTTCTTGAGAAAACTTTCATTACCGCTGTCCCGAGAGCTACGAATAACCTAAATATCCAAATTAAGAAAGTGAAGTAATGAACTCTGCGAGTGTGTGCTGCACACATAACTTTCCTGCCTCTGCTATGACAAAGTGAGAAGCAGGTGTTACCAACACTTGTAAAAAGGAACCCAAAAGGCTGAAAATATCTTATGGAAAGAACCTTCATTAAGCGAAACTACCATTCAGTCTGCAACAATCACACAAACGAATATTATCATCTACTTGTAGTGGTTAGAATATAATCACTGATATGACTGTCAGTGATGCTAATTCTAATTTTGTTGCATCTATTTACGACATACCGGATGAGTTGTCCACTGCTCTGGAAGTAGCGTTGCTTGCCTTGTGAAAGTCGCTGAGAGAGTACTGCACTGGTTGACAATCAGAACTGGTTGTAGAAATGCATAAAATTGTTGTACAGTATTGTCTCTACTCAGCAGCTTATTGCTCACTACGGTAATTTGTTGCTTATTGCATTTATTGTGTTAATTACATACACAATTTCGATAACAAATCTTTCGGTCTGGAACACAAGTAAAAATGACGGTCACTGCACACGTTCTGTATGTTACAATTCGATAAATAATCAGTTCTCTGACATCTATTTTTCACTGTACAGAATTTTGCTGAAAGTTATTACGTCCGGCATAAAAGTTCCCAAGAGTATTATACATATTTGTAGACTCATTCCCGCCTACATCTCACTTTCTGTGCACTACCTCGACTTCTCAAGTTGATGCCTGTTTAGAAAATCTAAAATAAATGTGAAAGCTGAGATACTGGGTGCTCCTCAATGGTCTGTTATACTACACAAATGCCTATAGTATCATCGCAGAAAAAACTGACTAGCACCGGCACTGTCGGAAGGAGTGTCATCATTCTAGTCAGTTTAATGTGTTGTTCATTCACAATGAATTCTGGGGCAATCGAATGGGGCATAGCAGCACTGGGCACAAAGAATTACTGTAGTCCTCCTCGGCAGCTGCGCGGCCAGCACCGCGCATTGCTAACCGAAGGGGTCTGGGATCGATTCCCGGCCGGGTTGGAGATATCCGCTCTGATATTGCGTGTTGTGCTGTTCTTGCGTTAGTATCAACACAATTGCCATTCCACTGTTGCGATGGATGTGTAGGCACGACTCGAAATCCAATACATGAAAAAAGAAAATACTGCACCATGACGCGGAACCGAAGTGTTGTCTGTGAAACCATCTACCGCCGAGCGGTTCTAAGCACTTCAGTCCGGAACCACGCTGCTGCTACGGTCGCAGGTCCGAATCCTGCCTCGGGACCGAGCGAGGTGGCGCAGTGGTTAGACACTGGACTCGCATTCGGGAGGACGACGGTTCAATCCCGCGTCCGGCCATCCTGATTTAGGTTTTCCGTGATTTCCCTAAATCGCTCCAGGCAAATGCCGGGATGGTTCCTTTCAAAGGGCACGGCCGACTTCCTTCCCCGTCCTTCCCTAATCCGATGAGACCGTTGACCTCGCTGTCTGGTCTCCTTCCCCAAAACAACCAACCAACCATCCTGCCTCGGGCATGGATGTGTGTGTTGTCCTTAGGTTAGTTAGGTTTAAGTAGTTCTAAGTTCTTGGGCACTGATGATCGCAGAAGTTAAGTCCCATAGCGCTCAGAACCATTTGAACCAGCACCGTCACTGTGGTGAACTGTATAATTTTAGTTTATATATTCGGTTCGAGGACATTCTAGAAATATCCACAAATATCAAGAATCATTGTACTGGAATGTTCTGTAACTGTATGTATACCGTATGTGTTCTGGCCGGAGGCAGTTCGCTCTGCCCTCTAGTATGTGCAAGTGGTGAATAAATCTTCGTTAAGTGAAGTTAGTGTTCGTCATTCATCTAATTACACCTTCTCCTACGTGACATTATTCTGGTGGAGGCGCTGGATATTGGAACTTGTTATAGCGCACATTATCACAACACAGTGGCTCCCATCAGGCCACGACAAAGCCGCCGTTTACGTGAAAGGAAACCCGAGTTAGAACCGTATTCAACAGATCGCAATCTATCGGAGACAGAAGAAGAAAACGACGTTACGATGATAGCAACTGTGTGCCACCACATGAGACATTCTTCCGTGTTCTCTGGTGACGATGGACAGGATCCAAACAAGTGGCTGAAGGTATGTGAGCGTATAGCCAAATTTAACCGTGTGTTTGGCTAACGTATTTTTCTACTTGGAGGGCACTGCCAAGCAATGGTATGAGAACAACGAGGAGAAGTTCACAAGCTGGGAAGTATTCTAGGCGGAACTGCGCAAGTATTTCGGCGACACACAACGACAAAAGTGCAAGGCTGAGGATAAATTAAAGTGCAGGGCACAGCGTCCAGGAGAAACTACAGCATCCTACATTCCAGACGTCTTGGAGCTGTGTAAAATAGTGGATCCTAGAATGAAGGAAGAAGATAAGGTTGCACATCTCATGAAGGGTGTTGCTGAGGACATGTATCAAGTACTATTCCTGAAGGAGGTTTCGACAGCAGACGACTTCATAAAATGGTGCCAGTATGTTGAGACAATGCATCATAAAAGAATTAGACGCAAGAAGTTCGAACGGCTTCCAAACGTCGTATAGATGTCTGTGATGGAGGAAGGAACTGATTTCACAAGTGTTCTTCGTCAAATAGGGAGAGAAATTTCAGAAGACACTTGGACTGCACTGCGAGCAAAAAACCGGAACGCTTCAAGAGATCATAAGGGAGGAAGTGGAACAGACATTGAACTCAATCTCTCGTCCTTCATTTCCCTTTAAAACGGTGAAAAAGTCCAGACTCAGGCGAAGTTACGTTCCTACAATACCGATTTAGGAACCTGTTTGGGCACCAAGGAAGACTGACGTCTGGAGGACCCAGGATAATCAACCAATATAATTCCACTGCAGACGACCGGGACATGTGGTGCGCTATTGTCGAGAAAGGTGGCGGATATTTGATGACACCCGCGCCAGAAGACAGCAGACCGATTTTAGCCGGCGCTAACTCCGGGACGACGAAGATAAACAAGAAGATGTGGGTGCAGGACGACGTAGGTCACCATTGCCGCAAGCTAGCCGCTGGAAAGGACGCTCTCCAACACGCCGATAACGGTCTCCATCGCCGTTTAGAAGCTCCAGCCGATCACCTAGTCGCAGAAACCTGGAAAACTAAAGGGTGCGACCTTCCTTGGAGATGAGGCCGACGAAGAGAAAAATCCTCCGCCGTCGATCACTACGAAAATGATAGGAAACTACGTCGATATCCTCATGGACGGCCGACCAGCCCAAGCTCTTGTGGACACTGGAGCATCATATTCAGTCATTTCGAAGAAATACCGTCGCCAGTTGCAGAAAACCGTATTCGTCGACAACAAAACATCTCTGCTGAGGGTGGCTAATGGGAAATATGTAAAACCTACAGAAAGATGTGTCATTCGTCTGGGTATAAGTGGCCATACATAGCCCTCAGAATTCATAGTTTTACAAGAGTGTAGTCATGACGTCATTCTCGGATGGGACTTTTTTAAAGCTTCTCAGGCATTTATAGATTGTGACCGTTCGAAGATTATGCTAGACGAGATCAGATACTGTGGACAGGAAGATGCGCATCCGAGTGTTTGGAGACTATATGTGCTGGATGAAGTGATCATTCCTACAGTCAGCGTTAGAAAGACAACTGTCATGTGTCATGCCATGCATCAACCCATGTCTCTTGTAGTGGAATGTAAGGGAAGCATACCACTGAAGAATAACTTGGGATTCCCAGCCTCTGTCGTTTCGTTTAAGAACGGATTCGGTGAATTGTTGATAGTTAACTGTCGTCGAGAACCGCAGATCCTTCCAAGACGCATGGGCGTAGCAAACGCTGAGCCGTTAGTTGCCGAACAGCTGAGCGTCATAGAAACCTCCCATGCCGAGTCTGTGGGCGAAATTGGCGGCACCACAACGAAATAAGATCTTCTAGCTCGACTATCACCTGATCTCACTAAGGAACAACAAAAGAAGCTACTTGCCATGCTTCAAGAGTTCTCTGAATGCTTCAATCCACAGGTGAAGAGCAAATTAGACAAATCGACGGTGAAGCACCGGATTAGCACTGGAGACCATCAACCAATAAGCCAGAGAGTATACCGTGTGTTTGCAACGGAATGTCGAATAATTCGCGACGAGGTAGAGATAATGATGAAGAATGACATTATTAAGCCTTCGCAGAGCCCATGGTCGTCACCAGTGGATCTCGCCAGGAAGAAGGATGGCAGTTGGCACTTTTGTGTTGATTGCAGGAAGCTTAATAAGATAACTAAAAAGGACGTTTACCCCCTTCCACGAATTGACGATACACTAGATTGTCTGAAGGGGGCTAAGTTTTTCTCAACTATGGACATGTACTCGGGATACTGGCAGATCGAAGTAGATGAGGCTGATCGTGAGAAAACTGCATTCATCACCCCTGAGGGCCTATATGAGTTTAAGGTAATGCCGTTTGGTTTGTGTAACCCACCAACAACTTTGGAACGGATGGTGGATAATCTTCTAAGGCATCTGAAGTTGACGATGTGTCTTTCTTATTTAGATGACATTATAGTGTTCTCAGAGACATTTGGTAAGACTGAGGGCCGTTCTTAAGTGTCTCCAACAAGGCAGACTGAAACTTAATCCAAGAAAGTGTCTCTTTGGAGCAAAAGAAACTCGAACACCTTGTGTCAAACGAAGGTGTGCGGCCAGACCCAGAAAAGGTGAGATCTGTAACGGGATTTCCTATTCCTAAAAGTATTAGAGATGTGAGAAGCTTCCTCGGATTATATTCTTATTACTGTCGTTTTATCAAAGACTTTTGTATCAAAGACAGGCCACTTCATGAGTTGTTAAAAGCCGATGCTAAATTTATCTGGGGTGGTGCTCAACAAGATTCTTTTGATGTGGTGCGAAAAGCTCTGACGACTGACTCTTTACTTGGTCTGTATGATGAGAGGGCATCTAGAGAACTACACACAGATGCCAGTAGGTATGGGATCGGTGCTGTTCTGGTGCAAATTTCGGATGGAAGAAAGAAGGTTGTAGCCTATGCTTCTAGGACACTTACAAAAGCCAAGAGAAATTACTCAACTACAGAAAGAGAATGTCTTGCTGTGATCTGGTCCATGTGCAAATTTCGACAGTATCGCTATGGAAGGCCATTAACTGTTGTTACAGACCATCATTCATTTTGTTGGTTGACGGGTCTTAAGGATCCAACAGGACGACTTGCCAGGTGGGCAATACATCTTCAAGAGTATGACATTACCATAGTGTACAAAAGTGGGAGAGAACCCCAAGATGCCAACTGTCTCTGGAGAAACCCTGTGCAAGACCATCAAGACTTTGATGAAGATTGTGACTGTCTCGCTGCACTCCAGGATCTCTCTGCTGAGCAAAAGAAGGACGCCAAGATATCTCAAATTATGCTTTCCTTAAAGCGGTCAGAGGATGTGAAAGGACAATTTAAGGTAGTTAATGGATTACTTTGCAAGAAAAACTTTGATCCGTTTGGAAATAGGCGGCTACCATTGATTCCTAAACACATGAGCTTAGATGTTCTGCAGAAATTCCATGACACACCTAAGGCCGGACATTTAGGATTTATTAAGACATACGATAGGATCCGCAACAGATTTTTCAGGCCAGGTTTGTATAGGAGTGTCCGTCACTATGTGCCGCACTGTCGAGAGAGCCAGAGGAGAAAGGCAGTTCCTCAGAAAGCACCTGGCCGACTCATACCAATTCCACCAGCCGAAATGCCTTTCCAGAGTGTTGGGATTGACTTCCTCGGACGATTTCCAACGTCTGTTAGTGGCAATAGATGGATTATTGTTAGCACTGATTATCTGACACCCTATGCCATTACAAAAGCCGTGAAAGCAGCCGAGGCGTTCGAGGTAGCCAAATTCATCGTGGAAGATACAGTATTGAAACACCGTGTCCCAAAGTCGTTAATTACGGACCGAGGGAAAGTTTTTCGATCGAATCTCGTGACAAAGATAAATCGTCGGTGCAACATTATTAATCACATGACGACTACCTACCATCCGCAAACTAACGGGCTTACCGAACGCTTTAATAAGACCTTGGCCGACATGCTATCAATGTTCGTCAGCGTTGAGCAGAGCAACTGGGATGAGGTGCTACCTTTCGTGACGTTTGCCTACAATACCGCCAAACAAGACACCACAGGATATAAGCCATATTTCGTGGTCCATGGGCGTGAAGCGACTACGACAATGGACACACTGTGTTTCCGTTACATTCTGATGACGTGGACGACGACTACATCAGCCAGTTGTTAACCAGAGCTGAGGAAGCTCGGCAGTTAGCTCGACTCCGCACGCTCAAGAAAACGATCGCCGAAGCTATGACGCGAGCCACCGCCCAGTTGTTTACTAGACTGGTGACCTCGTCTGGATCTTCAGTTCTGTTCGGAAGGTTGGTCTCTCTGAGAAGCTCCTCAGGCGCTACTTTGGACCTTATAAGGTTCTAAGACAGTTGTCTGATGTAACTTATGAAGTTAAAGATTTCGACACAGACACAAGACGACGAAAGATCAGAGATACGGTCCACGTACTTCGAATGAAGCCCTGTAAGGATCCTGGAACCCAGGGTAAATTCGAAGCTCCAGCGATAGGCAACAAGCGGAAAGATGACGAAGAGCTTAGCAGCAAAGCAACTTCTAAGAAGATCACCGCCAGGGCGAAAATCAGTCATCGGGAGTCGGAGTATGCAGGACCGATGATCGTTCCCGGACTAGGAGGACGTAACACCGAGACGCTGTTCTCTTAAGAAGGGAGCAATGTCGCAGAAAAAGCTGAGTAGCACCGTCACTGGTGCTTTTGTTCACGTGTCATAGCCATCTCACCTGGTTGCACACTTCTCCCATCGCATTTGTGACACTGTCTAAGCGTGAGGAAGGGGAAGAGGGGGAAACTGCGGAAGTACCTCCTTTAGAAGACAATGCTGTCACACGACATACGACTTGATTTCGTATTTCTCAGCAACGTAGATCACAAACAAATCAAACTTTCTGTATTATTTAATTGTATTCGATGCATTACATAAATAATTTAATTTTTATCTGGTACAAACGATCGGCTTAGGGATAGAAGCAGCCGATTTTACTGATTTTCGCTCCCAGTTTGCCATGTAATCGTCACTTACTTACTTTTATAATCGAAAAAGGCCTTTCACATATCTATGTTGACAGAAATAGTTTATGACTTTTGCAATCTCATAATGGAGACTTGGAAAATCTTCCAGTGGAGAACAACTAGAAGTTCTGGACAGTTTTCACACACAAGAATTTGCGTTTTAAACAGGAGATACACTGTAAATCATCAATTTCCATCTGCACATGCACAGACGGCTTTCCACTGAAACGTCAAACGGTGTCGATACTAGCTCGGACAGATGTGCGATCGGCAGTGTCTTCAAAACGCTTAGAAAAGTATCCTTGCAATTTTTTCAAGGCCACAAGGAATTCCTCAGACCTCGCGTTTTCTTTAATGCCTGTAAACTTATGGAAAAGGATCGTGTTTTTTGTCAGAATCTGCACCTTGTAGTGCGTGATTTTCATTTTCAATGCATCCCTATCAAGTGAGAAATAAGTTGTTTCTCAACTTCTAACATCCTACTTTGGGCAGTCTACCGTCAAGTCCAGTTAAAATGCTAGGTCTGCAACCCATACCAGATTTTCTAATTTTTAATTTTCGTCCCTGCTCCCTATTTCCTTCATAAGTTCGACAACAGCTCGTTTAAAATCGAAAAATTGTTCCAGGGATCTCTGTTGACTTACCTAACTTACTTTGCGGTAATATATGAAGTCTCCATACTCTTCATTCAATTCCATCGAAAACTATTGCAACTGACAGTAGAATAATGTATGTGACTTCAGAAAAATTACTATTCGTACTATCAGTTTCACCTCACGCTTGATGCCTGCAACTTAGCACAAAGTGCTTCTTGATGTACGAAAAGATTAATTGCGTCTGTCGATCGTAATTTGTTGCTCTTTCATCGTTATTTAAGTTTTTAAATTCTTTATGTATGATGTTGTAATGGTATTCCACAACAAATTTGCGGTAACCGAATATCATGCGACTGTACATGAGATAATAGGTACCGTGATTCTTATCCTTCTCTTTTATCATTCCCATTCTTTTTAATGGCTAGTCATGATGGATGTCTAGACTGCTTCTTTTTGTGGAGACAGCCACTGGACCTGTGAACTTCTTTTATACCACGAACAAATAGCACAGGGTAAACAGTGGTGACACCTTGATTCTGTAGAACTGAAGAAAGTCGTGCCGACAGAAAAATGCTGCATCGTGGCGCTATATGGAATGTCGTGCTGAACCGAGTACTTCCAAGGAGTACTGAGCGAACGCAAGACCAGTCACGCCTCGGCTCGTATGCGGCCCGCACAACGTGCTCGCGTACGGTTTGGCATGCCGTGGCCTATCCCGCTGTTCTGGAAGAGAGATACAATGCAGGTGAAGAGACTGGCTCAGGAGAGGCAGACGTGACGAGCTGCATCAAGTCGTTCAGAAGAGTGTACGAAAACAATCATCATTAGATAATTATACGTATGTTGTTCCTGCTATTCCATGCAGCCCGAAGACTGGTTTCATGCAGTTCTCTGTGCTAATCCAGCTTGTGCTTTCTCTTTATCTCTACGAGATAACCTCTTCAAGCTGAATAGATTTCGATTTATATACTATATTCAAACATTGGTCTTCTTCAACTGCCCTTATTCCCTCCCCCCTCTCCCCGCCCCCTCCCACACACACCCACCCACCCACCCACCCACACACACACACACACACACACACACACACACACACACACACACACACACCTCTTATCAAATTGCCAAACCGACGATTCGTTGATGTGTCTGGACGTGTCCCATGAAACCATCCCTACTTTTAGCCGTGTCGCAGCATAACTTGCTTTCCTTCCCAAATAGCTTATGTACCTCCTCACGATTCGATCTACCTTTTAATTTTCAACCTTCTCTTGAAGCTCCACATTTCACCCCTTCTATTTTCTTCTTGCCTGAACTGTTTATAGTCCATGTTCCAATTCCCTTCAAGACTTCACTCCAGACAAATACATACCGGAAGGCTTTCAAACAATTAAATTTCTATTGGCTGTAAAGTTGTTTCCCTTTTACAGAAATGATTTTGCTACTATTGAACCTTGCATTTTTTATCCTTTCCACCTCGGTCATCTTCACTTATTTTGGTGCCTAAATAACAAAGCTTAGCTGCTACTTTTAGTGGCCCATTTCTCCATCTAATTCCCTCAGTTTCTCCTGGTTTAATTATCCTTGTTCTGCTATTATTGATGTTCATCATATCTCTTCTTCCCATCGCGCTATTCATTCCGTTCAACTGCTCTTCCAAGTCTTTTGCTGCTACCTACAGAATTATATATGGCCACTGTCTGTGATCTTTAACGCCCTTTCAAAATTTTTTCTTGGTATCCTTTATTGGTTGCTTAATCTACATATTGAATAACATCAGGAATAGACTGCAACATTCTCTCACTCCCTTATCAGCTACTTCTACCATTCATGTCCTTAAACTACAGTCTATGTTTTACAGAAATTGTTAATAACAATTCTCTCTCTTGATTTTCTCCCTTCTGCCATCATGACTTCATTGTGTGCTCCAATCAACACTGTCAAATGATTCGTCAAATTAACAAATGTTAGAAGTGTAAGCCTACCATTCTGCAACCTATTCTGTAACATAATGCCAGTATCACCTCACGTGTCTATACAACTTCAGTCACCTGGAACCATCACTTAATAGCTCGATAGTTCCTAATATTCTCATGTGCCAGCAACTGCCACCTTTGGAATTGGAGTTATTACGTTCTTCTTGAAGTCAGGTATTTTGCCTGTATCATGTATCTCATATACCAGATAGGATAGTGCTGTAATGGTATTTTCTCCCGAAGATTACAATTATTGTGAGACAATGTCGTCTACTTCAAATGCCTTGTTTGGACTAACGTGATTCAGTTTTTTGTTAGTTAAATTCAATGCGGTATCTCACGTGTTATCCAAGGATTTTGTTTATCCATTACTAAAGTTACTATCAGTATGAAGCCTTATACTACAATACTTAACGAAAGGAATTTAATTCCAACAGGAATTGACATTCAGATAAACGAAAAGTAGAATGTGTATATAATTTATTTAGCAACCAAGACAGGGCAGTCTGTGGGGTCCTTGGGTGTCAATGCAATTAACATACAGTTGAGCTATTCTTTCCCTGTGAGAGATTAAGTATAGGTTATACTGACAATGGACGCAGGTAATAATTATGCATGAAGCAGACTTCGGTTTATTGGTAGAACATAGGGAAATGCAGTCAGTGAACAAAGGAGACTGCTTACAAAACACTCATGTGAGACATCCTAGAATATTGCTCAAGAGTGTGGGATTTCTACCAAATAAAAGTAACAGAGGATACTGAACATTTACGCATAATAATGACAGGTTTGTTTGACCCAGAGGAGAGAGTCACAGAGCTGATGAAAAAACATAACTGGCAGACACTTAAAGATGTATATAAACTGTCTCAATAAAGCCTACTTACGAAGTTTCAAGAAAAAATGTTAAATGAAGACTCTAGAAACATAATGCAACAGTTTACAAATTGGTCCTAAAAGATACATGAGGACAAGTTTAGCTTAATTACAATACATACAGAGAAGTTTGAACTGACATTCCTCCCACACTCGAAATGTAAATGGAACAGGAAAAAGCCCTTATAAATGGTATAATGAGATACATTCTCTGGCATGTACTTCATAATGGTTTGCAGTGTGTAGCTGTAAATATAAATATAGATTTAAAACGAATGGATTCAGCTGGATTGGATCTGGTGAATGAGTTTTTCAATAAGACAGAAAAAAACCATCCCAACAGCTAAAGAATAGTAGAGCGACCCCAATAATTCCCCCTGATCGTAATTTGTGATGTTCAGGTTGCAGTCAGTGAATCTGACATTTTATTATAACTGTGCTTTAGGTTTGACCCCTAGTTACAGAATTATGAATACAATTAATTGGTCTATTTATTTGGTCAAATCGGCAGCTGCCTGCTCCATGCCTTTAAAATGCAAGCAGGGGATGGTGAAGAAACAGCTCAGCTGTGGAAACGTATTTTTCCTACCATTAGCTAGACATGGGACAGCATCATAGACTATGTTTGGCAAGACTGTGACGTTCGACTTACTTCCTGGAGTGGGAGAGTATCAGCCTGCTATATTAACTTGAATTTCTTTTGTAATTTTGGTTAAAGGCTCTAAATGACCTCACTTAATGAATGATATAGCGTCATCAAATTTACGTTTTTGGTTCAGGAAACTCACTCAAAGCTGAACTACATCCATTCTTCTCTTTTATATTGTGAATTAACAGTCTTGGACATCACCGGGGTGGAGAGGGAGCTGAGTCCGTTACAGTTGTCAGTTGGTTCGCTGGTAAAGTGTATGTTTCCATATATCTGTGGTAGTCCCATTTTGCTACTTGAGTACAACCATGGACTGTACATAGACACAGATGGGTCTGTGCTAAAAGTGTTTAATGCAAGGTCTAGTCATATTAATGTGATGAACGCCTATGTTCGACTTTAAAATGAAATAACGACTCATAGACGACAGTTCACATCACTAGCATTTCAGGTTATATAAAGTATATTGGGGACACATGGAAAACTGTGCAGTCATTGTAATGAGGAAATGGAGCGATTTATCTGAAGTTCAAAAGGGATGATACTGGGCTTTTGGACTGAGGGTGGAAGCATTTCCAAGATGGTTAAGTTTGAAAACCAATCATGTGCTGCCATGGTTAAAGCATATCGTGAATGGCAAAAAGGTGCTATTCAAAACTGTGGTGCACCATGGGCCATGGATGACAGGGGTGAACGACAGCTATAGAGATGTGTATGGGTGAAGTTAAGTAACTGATCGCCCAAATGAACAAAGGGGTCATTAACAGTGCATGCTCAAAGACCGTTCAGTGAATGTTGCTGCATATGGGTCTCTGTACCATGGTAACTGCTGTTCATCGACGACGAAGTCTGGAATTTGCATGACAGTATGGAAACAGGATGTTCATTGAGTCTCAAAAGGTGGTCTTTGCAATGAAACACATGTTATATTCAATTGAACAAATGGTCGATGGCGTTTATGGCGTGTAACGTCTGAATGCAAACATCTTGCAACAATCCAGAGAGTATTATTGCCTGGGCAAACTTTTGTACCATTCCCTCAGTGAGCTCGTCATTCTGGAAGGAACAAGAGAGCAATACAATTATGTATCTATCCTATTGGACCATGTCCACCCTTACGCACACTTCAATTTTTTTTTTTTTTTGCAGCACAGTGGCATCTGTCAGCAGGACAATATACGTGTTACACAGCTTGATGGTCACAGGTGTAGTTTAGAGAGCAGCAGGATTGCCTTTCAGTACTCCAAAGGCTTTTGAACTCCCAGGATTTAAACCCAATCTAGAATCTGTGTGACCACCTCCATCAGGCTGTACACTGCATGGATCATTAACTGAGACACCTAGCACACCTGGCCATGGCACTGGACTAAGCATTGCAGGACATAAATTTCGTGTGGCCCAAATTTACATCTAGAATCAGATCAGTTAATTAAAAATTCTTAATTAAATCATAAACCCAACAATTTTTTAAAAAAATAATTTTTGAGAATAAATTATAATATGTTATTCATTTTTAATTTTTCTAATAATTTTTAATGCTTTTTATTTCATTAATTCTTTTATTTTCTAATTGTTTACTATTTCATTCTTTGTTATTTTTAATTTTTGTTATTTTTTAAAATTTTAATATTTTAAATTTTTTATTATAATTTTTATTGCTTTTCATTGATATTTTTTTATTTTTCGTTCTTATTTTTATTTTTTATTTTATTTTCTTTATTTTAATAAATATACTTCTTAATAAATGGAGGGCATTCAATCGATTTGTAAAAACTGTATGATTGAGAAATCAACTGATAATTTTACTTTGCACAAATATACTAGAGATGATTTTAGAACACAATGTAGAGCTCATTTAAATGAATATCATTAGAATATATATAAAATCGAAACCAAATTCTTTCTATTTGTGGAAAACACATTTCTAAATAATATTATGAAGAACATTAAAATGAATTTCAAGTTAAGAACATTCAAAAATGTATTATGATTGGGAAACATAATATATGATGAGTCTTCCTTAATTGACATAAATTCAAAAGATGTATGAATTGTCAAAATTTTAGACATTTAGGTTGTTTTATAATCATTCAACAACTAAAGAATACTATTTGTATATATGTAAATAAAGTAGTTTTAATGTATTAAAAATAAAACATTAATTCTACATAAATGAGTCTTTTATTGGTTTTGGAAGAACTATAAAATAAAATACATTTTTAAGAAAAGGTCAGAACTGTTATTTGGTACATCCATGAATATGTTATTTATTACATAGACATCTTACTCTGACAATCAGGATTAAAATAGTTTTAAAAAATTTTCTGGTTTTTCTGTTTAAAAGAAGATTATGATATTTGCACATGTAACAACATATAATTATTATATTTCAAATGGGAAACATATACATATTCGATATGAACTTTAAGGGAACTGAAAATTAAAAAAATGAAAACTATTTACTTGTTTAATTAAGCAAAGTCAATATGGTAAGGCATCTATTTTATTTTCTAAAATATATCCTTTATCATTCTGAAAACTTAATGCATTTTTATTAATTTTGGTAGAATAAGTTTCGTGTTTAAAGTTTTTGACTAAACTCATATTTCTATATTTTCTTTATTTTTACATAAACAATTTTTAAATATTGTAAAAATATTTTATTTATAAGAAAACATTTACTGTTTCTAATTTTTGCTCTTCCTTACTATCAACTTTTTAAACATACATTTTCGCTCTTAAACCAGGAAATTTTTCAGTTAGTTTTGTTTCACATTCATCAGTCACTTCTCTTAATATTTTCTTAGTTATTAGAAGTTTACTATAAATGTTATTTTCTGGATATCACTTGTATGAAGATCAAAAATTGTCAGTTGTTATTTTATATATGTATATATTAGTAAACAGAGAAGAAAGTTCAATATTTGCTCCATATTTTAGTTTCATAACATCATAATGAAAATCATACATTATTTCTTTAGATAAATCATCTATAGGCATTTGAATATCAAAGGGTTAATTAAACAGATTTTTAGATTTATTCATATGGACAGAAACCAAATTTTAATTAAATATTGTTGTACTTTTAAACACAGATTGGCTATTAATTCATTATATTTTTCACCATGTAAGATTTATTTTACATCTACTGTGTTTATTAAATTATCCATGGATTTTACAAATACAGCATTAATTGTCAATTTATAGAAATATATTTCCAAATTATTGTTCGTTTCCATTCTGATTTCTGTATGGAAATTTTATTATTTTAATTTCTAGAGACAGATACTGTTTATGATTTCTATAATAAAAATATGACTGTATTATAACCTAAAGTAGGTAACAATTCCTATCATTAGCTTCTGACACTGCTTCATTTTTAGGACAATTGTAAATCTTTATGTACATCACGTAAAATTTTTGTGTATTCTAAATCGACTTAAAAATATAACCATATTAATAGAGTTCGATATTTCATTAATTTTTTTAGAATCGAATTTTTTTTTATTCCATTCACACCCACCACAAGGTAAAATTGTCTTATACTATTACCATGTAAATTATTTTCATCAAAATTTTTCATTTTGTTTAAATTTCTGTAACATTCCATTTACAACATTAAAATGTACCGCCTCTTATTCCTGTTCCAACCATTAAAATCATGGAATAATCATATGATAATGAAATTGGTTCAAATTGTTCAAATGGCTCTGAGCACTATGGGACTTAACATCTATGGTCATCAGTCTGAAATTGGTAGTTAAGTTATTTTTTACACATCATCGAAAGATAAATCATGTGCTGTATAATTCCGAGATGAATGTAAATCATAAGCTTTTAAAGAAGCTTTTGTAAAATTTTATAAAACACCAGCTGATACTAAAACATCAGTACTTAAATATAATCCATGGTATTCTCATAAATTTTATATTAGATTTTTCCCATATTAGTTTAGCTCATTTATAATCTTCATTACTGGTATCATGTGAATTTAATCTATTGTAAAATTATTCTTTTGATAAGAGTTCCGTTCCTTAAAATTTTTCCCAGTTACCCATACAATAATTAGGATAAACTCCTTTTTTAGTTACTAAATTTTTTTGTTCTTCTGCAAAACAAATTCTAATACATCTCGTTTGATATTTTCTCATGTATGGAGGAAGAATATCAAGGAGCTTTAGGTGTAAATCTAAATCAATATTTCATTTTGCCATTTTTTGGTACTTTACTGAAACTGACATATTCATTTTCATTATGCAGTATTGAACCTGATTTTTTTTTCATGATAATCCAGTTTTTTCCCAAAAAAGAGAATCATAGTTTGATAGAATAAGTAAATAAATTGGTAGAAGACTAGCATTATTCATTCTAAATTATAATTATTGTACAATGGATTTTTATTTTTCCCTGTTAAATGATAATGATGACAATTTTTTAAATTTTTTTCTATTATTTTTTCACATGAAGAACAGATTCTATATTTGTTATGTGTAGATTGTACTTCGCTTGTTAGTGGTTTCATTTCTCCAACTTTGGAATAAAATTCAGCAATCTTTCAAATTCATTTTTTTATTTCAATCCTCTATATACAAATAATTCTTTTCAAGGACCATTTATGTGTTTCATATAATAGCAAAATCCACTCAGTTCACGTTTTTTATATTTTTTCTATTAGATTCATCAGTAAATTTTACTTCTATTGCATTTAGTTTTGTTCTTAAGTCTGTAAGTTTCAATATTTCTATCTATGCCCCATAATGTAAACCATTATCTGGCATAGTCGG
Source organism: Schistocerca piceifrons (assembly GCF_021461385.2). Taxonomy (NCBI): domain Eukaryota; kingdom Metazoa; phylum Arthropoda; class Insecta; order Orthoptera; family Acrididae; genus Schistocerca; species Schistocerca piceifrons. The sequence continues at coordinate 680,435,425 of NC_060149.1, read as the reverse complement.
AGTCAGAAACGACTGCAGATGAGTTTATGCATGTTCTGACACCTACATCACGCATACTCCGACAGTTAATGAGCGTTCAGTAGCGTTCTGAGCAACCTGCTCTGAATCCCTTTTACACGATCATACTGAGTGGTTTGGTTGGTTGGTTGGTTGGTTGTTGGGGGAAGGAGACCAGACAGCGTGGTCATCGGTCTCATCAGATTAGGGAAGGATGGGGAAGGAAATCGGCCATGCCCTTTCAGAGGAACCATCCCGGCAATTGCCTGGAGTGATTTAGTGAAATCACGGAAAACCTAAATCAGGATCGCCCGAATGCGAGTCCAGTGTCTAACCACTGCGCCACCTCACTCGGTACAGAGTGGTTTAGGGAATTTATATTCCATCTGTTGCGAATTGTCATGGCTGATGGTGGTGGTAAGTAATAATTTCTATATAATCAAGTGAGAGACATATTTTGAAGGAAGTATGCATCTTTCAATCAGAAAGCATGTGCATGCACTTAATGCAACTGTCACTTGGAAGCCATTCCAATCCGCACCTCAACATGTGCAAACCACATCCATTTCTGAATTGTATATAATATTGAATACTTATGAATTAATTTCAAGAATTATATTACTTTTGGATTTGGTTAACAGTTATCCACTTTTAATAACAAATGCTCATAAATGGCGTAAATTACAAATGCACTGTATGAGGACACCTACAGTTTTTCCAGGAGCTCAGCTTTTACTAGTTTATTAAGTAAATATTGTTAATATAAATTTCAATCCCTCAGCTAACGATATTGAGGTGAAACAAATTAAGACAATTCTTTTACCCCACAGTATTGTGGGTAACTTCCTTCTATAAAATACAACAAATAAATACGTTTTTATCCTCTTTATTTAAATTTCCATTGTACGTAATGGATATACTTGGAATTGTTCTCAAAAGAATAAACAATTAATAGAAAGATTAATTTTTATTGGTAATTTAAAGTCTATAGTCAATTCAAGCATTACATTTTTATATTTCGAAATTCATTGTGGATTCTTATTAATCAGATATGAGGCCAATTTTATAGCCATAAATATATTTTTGATATTAATTTTTAACAATAATGCAAGCTTTTGTATCCTACTGTTTTTCTGGGATTCGATATGAGTCTCTTAATGTAACATAATTATTTATTTCTAGTATTTTTCCATTAATTTTCTTTAATGACTGAACAGATTCATGAGCTTCCAAATTAGTTATCTTTTTCAAATTTCTGGTTTTCATTACTTAAACATATTCATTATGTTTTTTGTTGAATCCTATAATATGTTTGTTGATCATTCTTCTTACCTTCCTTATTTGTTTACATTTGTATTCATCAGGATTATTGAAAGTTAGCTTCAAACCTCTATTCATAATTTTGAAATTTCGTTAAATACTTGCGCATTTTCTGATTTTCAATAATAAAAATGATTAAGAACACTGAATATATAATATTTTCGAAAAATAAACTCTGTAATGTGTGTAAAGCTTTTTCAACAAAAAATTTTCATTTTTATTAATGACACAATATTTTCAAAATCAAACGAAAGTAATGGATTATGGATTATTCAAATTCTTATTAAGCATATCAATATAAATACAAAGTTGATTACTCTCAATTTCATTTTTTTTAGTTTAGCAATAATTTCCTCAAAAAAAGTTGAAAGAGATACTGTTCAATTCATTAATTATATCTTGTTTGGAAAAATTTTTAATTATTATTAAGTTCCAAACAAATTTTTTCCATATTTACAAAAAATAAAATAACACTTAATAATATTACGCAAAAGTCTTCTTGTCAGCTCACTATTTTTTCAAAAGTTAGAAATGCATTTCATTTAAATACTTATTTAAAAGGGAAAATATTTATTCCTAACTAAAATAAGAATACGTTCACATTTTAAAAACCATATTTGATGAATGTAGTTTCTAAATTAAGTATTTTTTTATTTTTAAAAATAAAAATTATTATATTATTAAAAAGTTGTTTTTTAGTATAAAAATTAAAGATCTAGTTCCTCTTTATTTTAATTTTTCTTTCCTTCATATTTTAGATTAATAATTCTCATTGCTAGTAATGAAAATTCTAACAAATAATTACTTTCGTATATCTATTTGGCAAAATAATTTTAAGTTTGTTATTGAGTTCTACACAAATTTTTTCTCCATATGTAGTTATAAATTACCAGAATTGGTAATATTATGTATAAATTTAGTTCATATCACAATTTAAAATAAATTAGAATTTACATTGTTAAATTTCTTAATAAATGATTCCATTTATATATAGATTGATTTAAGAATTGATTATCATTGTGGTTATTCTAATATAATTTGTTCCCAAATTAACAGTTACAGTAGCACCAATATAACTATGAAATTATTGTTTTCACTAATATTGTTTATTTTTAAATTTACAATCGTTTCTGATAAATTGGAACAATTAAAGGATAATTTGATTCATAAATTAAAGGAAAACAACATTGTAAATTAGGTTAAAAAGAACTTTAATATTAGTTTCTAGCTGAAAATGTATATATGTTTTGCAATCAACTTCGCATCAGCTGATTTAAAATTTATACTGATTAACGTAAAAGGTATTCTTTTTAATAAATAATTTGCTACATTTTCTTGTTTAGCTGCGAGAATAGGACCAATAAACCCCTACATTTTCCCAGTACTATCATTAATATCCAAATATATATTAACATCCCTGTCAATGGTTACTCTATTTAAAATTGTTATTCTATAATGCGAATGTCTGATTTTTTTAACTGAATAAATTTTTCTAGTTGTTTTTACTTTATTAACCAAGAGAAATTGTTATAGTATCTCTATCACAATACAATTTTAATCTTTTTAAGTAATATTCGAAGTTACAGAGCATTCTAAAAGTTAACAAATTCCACAAATTTAGAAATATCTCCTATTGGAAAAGATAAACCTTTTTAAGGACTCATGAATTATTTTTAATTGAAATAAGGAATTCGTTTATTATTTATAAAAAATTACTTTTATTATATCAAAGCACATTGAAAATAAAATATTAGAGTCACAAAAATAGATTATAAAATAAACATAGAGAACTTTTAACAAATTATTTTGCATGCACAATAACAGGCCAAAGTAAATGTAGAAAAACGAAATCAATGATCGATAGATATGTTTCAGCATCTCGGTGGTTAATCTGGGATAAAAAGTATCATAGATACATGTTTATTCTAAAAGGTGAGATTAAGCAAAATGCTTAATATCCATAAATGATGTGAAAAATAGACATAATGAGAAATTACTATATCTATTGAAAATAATGACGAAATTGCACCATTAGATGAATATGAGTAGTGCGTCTAAGAGAGTTCTAGCTCAAAGAGAATTTTCAGGCCAATCTCAAAGATGTCGACAAAGAACGCCATTTTGCAGTGACCACTAATCAAAATTCTCATTTCCCCCAATAATTTTACATAAATATGAAAAAATAAAAGCAATTTAGAAATTACTGAAGCAGAAATCTTATCACGTTAAAGAAAAAACATAAAATTCATAAAATTTATGCAAACTACATAACAAGAATTGGACAATCTTTACATACATTCATACACCAACAAACAAAATGTGTATTTACAAGATAATCAAATTCATTGTCATCATTCTTAAAGATTTTAGTATAGCGATCTGGAGGAGCAACATTATATTTTTATCTCAAAGTAATAAAATTTTATCGAAAAAATTTAAAGGTAAAAGTGCAGCTTTTGAAATTATGCATATTTATGTTACTTAAGTTTTGATAACTTAGTGAACACTTCTGAAATAGCTGTTAATTTCAGGTAATATATTTTCAGTGCTAACATGCATAGACAATTCTATTTTTAAAGATAAAGATTATTTAAGAACTAAGGTTTACAGTTTTCATCTTTCCAAGTTTTACGAAAACAATTCAAAAGGAAATGAAAACAAGAAGTTAAATTTTCAGTATGTATTCTATGTTGAGAATCATAAGTTAAATTTTTTCTGACTCTGCATAATAACATATGCAATAGTACATTTGGATTATTCTTGTCAAAGAATGCTCATAATTCAATTGTTGTTTTTAGAGTAGTTAATTCATTCATTCTTCTAGTCATATTAATAATATAAATAATATAGTATTGAATAAAATTGAAAGGTTTTATATTTACATCATCATTTAATTTTGTTGTTCGGTTAAAAATCTCTGAAAGAAAGGAAATCCATTAAAAATCTTTTAGTGGAAAAAGATTCCATAATTCTTGTGGAAAAACATCGTTTCTGCCATTTTTATGCGGAGATTTTTGTAATTTAACATACCAAATTCTGGAGAATTATAATTATTAGTAATACCTAATTCAAAGTTTATTTTATCCTGTAATCTTGGACATTCAAAATTTGAAGTTTGAAAAAAGAAATTTCTTTTGTAAGCCTTTATTGTGCTAATGAAAATGAATATTCTGGTTCATATGTAACAACCAGAACATGAATTTCCATACTTTGAACAAATATTTTACCTTCTTTAGGAAGAGTGGAATTATCATTATCAGTAGTCCAATGAAGAATAGAATCTTCTTGATCTTTCCTTGAATTCGAAGAAAAATAACTGTTACATCATCTTTGAAAATAAATACTTTATAATCTTTATAAAACCCACCAAATAATACTAAATGATGAAGAACTTAAATTTGTTTACTTTGAATTACCCCATTATTATGAATATATCCTTCCATATTTAATACATATTTAATACAAGGGAAGAAGTTAAATGAATTTGAATTGAATGAGAGGCAAAAGGATGTTAAATTCTAGATGAAATAATATTTCTACTTTTAACAGTAATAATATAAAACTAGTTTAAAAAGTAATTATCAATTTATTTAATGCATGATTTTCCATCACACGCAGGAAAATCAATTCTGTGGGTACAACATCAAAAGTAATAAAGTTGTGAAAAATTAGGATGAATCCAACCATCAGCAATATAAACATTATTTACACTTTTCTTGTTACCAAGATTTAAATTACTGGTTGTTTATTCATTAGCAAGAAATGAGTAAAATTGATTTTTTCGATTTGGTTCATGATTTGATAAGGAAAAATTCATTACATCATTTTCAAAATTAGTCTTACATCAGCATCATTAAAAACCATTACATTATCATTTTCATCAGTTGCAGTAATTTCTAAATTTTTAGTTGTGTTAAAATTTTGAAATTTTGCAGGATGATTTGGTTCATAAACTATTGGGATACCATATTCACAATTACCTTTCAGTGAAGTAATAACATAAGTTTCTCAATGAAAGTGATTCTTATGTTAAACAAAAAAAACCATCAACCGAATTAAAATATATGTTAATAAATTCAAATCGAAAAATTTTTTGAGAATCTCTAGCAACAGGTTTTTTATTAGGTTTACGATTTGTTTATTAAATAATGAAACTTTACCAATACATTCTTTTTCTATCTGTAAGTAATTTAATGTCATTTTTGATAGAACCTCTAATTTAAATTTCATCTCCTTCAATATGAACAGTAGGTATTTCCGATTGAATAACTTTTTCAAACTCATTTGACAAAAATTAATTTTTATCGTTTCTATGGGTTATATGATTTATCTTTTCTAAAACTTGTTATTTCTACATGACAGTAAACTCTATTGCTTTATGATGTAATATTTACATATAAATAGTTTGATGAAGGCCTACTAGTTTCTCCTATAGGAAAAGGTATTTGTATATTGTATTTGAAAAGACATCAAAACGTATATCACGAAAAAGTATTAAGATCTATTTAATATCTTTTTTTATTTAATCGTCTTTTAATCAATATAACTGCTAGTTCTTGTAAGAGATCACTTTCATCTTCTGTCCAAGAGTTTAGTTCTAGCAAGACATCATTTTTATCTTCTGCACAAATGCTAAATTATTTTAAGAAATCATTTTTATCTTTATTTATTTCATTTTGAATAAATTTTTAAAGTTCATATAGCAATGTATTAATTCCGGCTTCTAATATAACACTTTCATCATCGTCAGAACATATAACAATTTTACTACATTAAACTGCATATAATTCATGTTTAAATGATTTAATCAAATTAATTTTTCTATATTGTTTAAATTTTTAGATCTATACAATTTTTATAATCATTGAAAGTAATTTCAATATCATAGAACATATTTTTGACACCCTCTGATTCTTTTCTTCTTCTTGAAATAATTTATAAGCCTACATGTTTAATCTTAAACTAACCTGTTATAACATAACTTTTCTAGAATTTTCATCCTTCATTTTGCTTAAACTTTCATTATTTACATGTGGAAGTCCATAAATATTATGTTTTGGATAATCACTGGTACCAGTTTGCTTAACAATAATCTCATGTCTTTATAGAAGTTATCAGTTATTATATGATAAATGAACTAATCAGTATCAGGGTTTAATAAATCGATATTTTGAACATATTTCAGTTTTATAACACTGTAGTGGCATTCTTACACTTTTTTCGAGATATGTAGTAGACTAATTGCAATGTAAATTGGTTAAACGAACAATATTTTAATTTTATTCATATGAACAGCTACTAATATTTTTGGAAATAAAGTGGTATAATAATAATTTGATTTGGAAATATAATGAGTATAATTTCTTAGATCTCTGAAGATTTTAATATTTTTTATTTACAATATTCTCCATTGTTTTTCAGAACACTGAATAATTCATTAACTTGCAGAAAATTTTCAAGTTTGTAACATACATATTTTTTTTCATTTCTAAAATAAAATCAATATATTTCTTCAAGCAATCTTTATGTTCAAATGACAATACATTGTTAATTTTCTTTAATTTCATCCAAGCCTTAAATGTTGTTTAGGAATTCTATAATATAAATAATATTTTTCCTTATCATACTTCCTACAGGTGGTAAAGGTAATTCTTTTCCTAAATGAGGTAATTTTCTTGGATATTATAAATCAACTTCGAAAATTTAACTATATTTATAAGTGTCTGAAATTTTAATACGTTTTCAACATTGCAATATTTTGGATCCATCTACTGAAACTTCTGATATGGTGAAAAATGAGACTCTGCTAACCCACACAAATTACTTGCATCTAAATATGCAATATAATTTTATTCTCTTGGTGGTTTAAATATTTTCATATATCTGTTACTTGATTTGGTATATCTTTTAATTCTTATGTAAATTATGCCTCGAACACCTATTTCAAGAAACCAAATCATTTCATAATCATGTAATAGATCTCATTTAATTTTTTTTTCATTTTTGACATAGAATCCTAAGCTAATGCTAGAACTGCAATACACAAACATGGATCAAGTTTATATGATGTAATACATGTAATCAAAAATTTTCAAAAATATTTGCTAGAATTAAGACACCAGATTTATTATATACGCTTGTAATTTAAACTGAAGGTTTAAAATTAAATATTTTCCAAACCGATTTTGCCTGATTGTAAACTTCATCAGAAATATATGATGTAGTAAGTCTTTAATAAAAATATCCATTGTTGGGTAATTTTGTTTTTTTTTAATTTCTCTACAGAACTCATATATTTGTAAAGGTAATCCACTTAATGGTTATTAAATTTAATTATTCGCCTTCAAAATGTTTTGCTATTTCTCTATATCGTTCTTTTGTGAGATTGAAAGGTAATGTATCAATACTGTTGGCCATAAATAAAATATATCCAAACATCATAGTGTTAATCCATCTTTAACAAGTTTACTAAAAAATAATTTTTTTGGTCATCATTTGGAATTGGATCAGTATCCTTCACATCAATTGCTAACCTTCAATAAACAATTGAACAACGTGAATTGTCAAATTATGAATATACATATTAAATAATTTAGAATTTTTGTAATTAATACACTATTCATGTGAAATCTTCAATATTTTCCTGTTAAGTGACAATGATGTCTTTCTTTCTTTCTTCAGATTCAAATTCCTAATCTCAAATATGACAAATTTTAGAATTTTTAAATCTGATTACAGCTTATTTAGTCAATTGGAGTAGAGCATTTCGACTATATACTCCATTAATTTCACTTGATTCCTCCTTTAAAATTTAAACCAATTTTACCTCTCTAAGTAACAGGATTTTTATATTCTCCATTAGTATATTTAACAAAACAACAGAATGTAAATGGCAGATGATTACAATATTTTTTTAACAGGTTGACCAGTTTGAATATTTTTTAATCACCATTTAAAACCTGCATAAATTGCATATGGTACCCTTAATGAATGATTATATTTTTTAAATTAAATTTTTGACTTTTAAAGGCCATATCTATTTTATATCTCTATATACTGTACAAACGATTTCATGAATGTCTAATTTTTGTTCTGAATGAAAATACCTTAAACATATAGCCTGAAGATGAACTTCTCGATTGTGTTTACTGGTTTGCCTATGAATTAAACTACATAATTCATTTATCCAACAATAATGTAATTTGGGTGGTATCAGTTCTCTGAGACTGCCGTCGTGTGTGTTGGTTGCGTTTGTGTAAGTGTGTGTGTGTGTGTGTGTGTGTGTGTGTGTGTGTGTGTGTGTGTGTCTGACAGCGAACGCTCGCACACACACAGATAAGTGTCTATTACTGACAAAGGCCATTGGCTGAAAGCTTTATGTGTGAAACTCTTTTTGTTCTGCCCATCTGTGACTCACCATCGTCTCTATATGGTTAGTAGCTACTTCTTCATATAATATTGAGATTTTCCATTTTTCAATAATGTGATTTATATTCATTTCGAATTGCAAGAAGGTTAACATGTTACTCTTGATAATTTTGTGTATGGTAAAGAGGATTTATAATTTTATCTTCATCAGTGCCTTCATCTGCATAAATATTAATTGGAATATTTGACTTCTTTAAATATTTCCGAATATCTGTTAATTGAACAGGAAGTTTTTCAAATATTTCATCTAATTCTAATCCATTTTTTAAATTAATACTTACTATTTCAGAATTTTCATCTACAGTATATAATGCAGATTTTATAACCCACTGAAAATATTTTTGGTCACTTTTTACATTAATTACAGCTTGATTATTATTAATTACTTTTGGAAATCGATATAAGAAGAACTAAAAATTGTATTATGTCTGTTAACATTTAATTCTAAATTATCTATGTATAATTAAGTCCAACCAGATTGTTTCCTTTGCAGTTCTTCCATTTCAGTTAATTATTTGTTAGTTAATTTTTTATATTAATCTTCCCAATCCGTTTTTCTTAATAGTACTTGATTAGAATTTTAAAACTTAAGTTACTGTATTTCATGTTGTCTTTTACAAATGCAATAAAAATTCATATTAACTGTAATTGTCTTCAATGTTGTGAACAATTGTTCTTTAATTTGAGTTAAAAATTCTTATGTATATCACTTTTATTAATATTATTAAATCCATAAGTTATTAGCCTTGATGTCGTAGTCGAAGCTTTTCAATCAATTCATTGAGTTGATCTAAAAAATATTCATCAACCAGAAATTTGAAACCTAGTAAATTTATCTGAATGTTTTATTTAATTTCTTGTTATTTATCTACTACATATTTTTGAAAAACATTCTCATTATTGTTATTAATAATATTACACCCAGATCTATTTATAATATCGTTTACTTTTTGTTACTTAGGATTCGAATATTTTTTAAACGATTTGTTTCCCAGATTTGATGAAATTATTATAAAGATTTTTCACTGAGATCGGTATCATTATCCATTTTTACTTCATTTCATTTGATAAGCTCAATTAACTGGCTTTCCTAAATTTATAAGATTTTTTAATTTTTTCTCTTGACAGATTTGAAAAAATCCTTTATAGATTTGTTACTGAATTAATTATCGTTATCAAAATTATTAATATTGTCAGCGGGATTTATGGTAAGATCAGTTATATGACTTTTTCGAAGTTTATAAATATTTTATAATTTTTCTGTTTTAGCAATTAATCGAAGTTCTTTTAAAATTTTAGACTGTAGTTCTGTCTTCTTTATTTCTTTATTCATTTGTTTCTTATGAAAATGATGAATAAATTCAAACAGATGTTCTCTACTCACATTTGATAAACCATTCTCATTGCAATAATTTTGTAAAGCCTTAAAACTCTATGATACTCTCCTTTACAATAACTTTCTAAGTTATAGTTTTTTTAAATTTTTATTCAAATGTTATAATGTACCTTTGAAACCATGGTTTGGAGATTCTTGTTTACAAAGGAAAAATTTATTATAATTAAGATGCTTTAAATTAGAAAATGAGATTTTGATTTTTTCGATGTAATCAGATGATTTTGATGGTTTTTATTTGTAAAGAATAAAATTTAGTAGAATTGATTTTTTTAAAATAAGATAACCAGAATTTGCTTTTTCCATATATAGGGAAATAAGGTTCCATGGTACTTATTTATAAAGCCAAAATTTATAACATTTGAATCTTTTTAAATGGGATAACAGAAATTCTGTTTTCTGATATTGGCAATAAAGATTGAAAAAATTTGCTATAGTCCTTTTATTTAAATCAAGATTTCCTTTTCAATAATTTTCTAAGTTTTTAGCTGGCTCAGCTTTCTTTGTCAATTCTTTTCTATTATATATATGTAAAATTTAATTTCCTGGAATGTGAGGAATGATGTTTTTGATTGGAGGAAGTGGAAATTTCATTCTTTATCAGCATCCTAGGAATTTGATTACGATATGGTCTTTGAGGTAGAACTAAATTAGACATACTACTAATGTCAAGTTCTGTTATTTTTATGAGGATTTTACTTTCGGTAACTAAGATATCATTAAAAAATATTTCTACTCGATGAAGAAATAAGGGACTAGATTGTTTTTATTCAGTTCAATCATAGTGAAAAATAAAAAAATAATTGGTCGGAGATAATTTTAATTCACTAAATATGACGAGATGATAAGAATTCAAATTATATATTTCTCAAGCGTTTATCAGCAACAAATTAAAACTTGGTTATTTTTAGAAGAATTTGTTCTAAATGTTGTAATAATGATATATTTGATATGTTATGATAGATATATCATATTGGATAGATATATTTAATACGATAGATAAATTTAGATGAACATGACAATGAAACCTAATGAAGAAAAATCTAAATATCGTTAAAAGATTTTTAAAATAGAATTTTTAAGGTATTTTTTTATGGAATGTAATCGACTTAACATCATTTTGAACAACATAAATATTAATAAACTGTTTTAGATATTTTATCTTGGTTTTCCAACTTCAAATGTCAAAATTTAAATCAGTAATTGTTTATCCTTATTAAACATAACGTTATTGCAACAACACATAGAAAACTACAAATGTTAGTAATTTTAAATTGAACATAGTTGAACATAAATCATTAAACAAGACCCAAAGATTGTTAGAACTGCTAAACAAAGTAGAAAGCTAAAAGAACAATATAAAAAAGTAGAAAGATAAAAGAACAATTTAGAGATGAATTTCGAAAATGGGAAAGCAGTATATAGCAGAGTATGAAAAATAAAGAAAAGGAGATCAAGCCATTATTGACATAACCAAAAATATCGTGATTAAAATGTTAAAAGCAATTCATGAAAATACAGAAGGTAAACACCACATTGTTGCTTATCGTCAACAACTTCACTGTATGGAAGAATTAAATGATATATATTACACTACAGGTGAATCAGATATACAAGATTTATAGGACAAATGTGAAAAAGAGGTTGAAGATAAAATAAGTTAAGAGATGAACAAGCATTATACATTATAACAAATAAATGTAACTGGATGTATGTTAGAATATATCAGTTACAGTGAAGATACTATTTTTAAATTAAGACCTCTCAATATACTTAAATTTTTCCGAAAATTAGCAGTGAAATGTGAAAGTGATAAATTTAAAGCTGGTGAAGAAAGATACAAATGGTTTAATGAATCTATATAGTAAAAAACTTGTTACTAAGAGGAATGTGATTAAAATGGTAAGTTATGTTAATTTATCAAATTATACAGACATATCATACAATTCAAAACCTTATATTCTGAAAATAATCTTAATAAAATAAAATCCGATACAGGTATTAAATGTAAGTATTTGATAACTGAAATTGTCCATTTTTCTTTTACCAAGATAATTCCAGCATATTTAGATTCAGGCACAAGTTCAGATGAAAATATTGGTCATTTCTTTATTACAAAATTTACAGAAAAACCAGTGGGTACTATTATAGTGAGTGATGTCTTTCATTTAATCGAGAAATTAGCAGTAATTCACGGAGAAGATTTACCCAGAAATAAAAATTATTATACAAAAGGGTTGGAATAACAGAAATGTTAACAAAAATATTTTATGATTTTATAATTATAATACAAAAGGTATTCCCTATTTCATAAGATTTTTGAATAATTTTCTTATCACATATAGCGAAATCAGAAAAATGTGGCAAAGGTTTATTTAATTCTTTAATTAATATATTGCCTTGTCAAACGACAATTCCTGATTATAGCTATTGTATTCTGGGAACAAATATAGAAAAAAGTTACCTAGACGTTTTCATGCAATAAATCCAATAGGTGAAGCTGTAAAAAACGTAAGATTTCATATAGAGTTTTAGCAATAGACATGGAGCAGATAAGGAAGTTCAGTTAACTGCAAAAGAGAGAATGAAAGCCCAAGGTGTTTCAATCGGGGAGAAAATTAGGAGCAACAGCAGTTACAGGAACAATGTAATCTGGAATCAAAAATTATGAATGGATCTCGATGATTATAGCTGGATTATAATTATTTAACTGTATTATAAATATTTAACTGTGTTCAACAGAAAATACTTTTACAAATTTTATACTTAAAATTTTATTAAATGTTGTTCTAAATTGAAAGTTTATTGTATAAATTTTTGTATCATAACTTTATATAATTTTAGTCTAAGAAAAATAATTTTTTAAATATAGTTTTACGAAATTTTAATCTAACTTAAGTGTTTTCACAAATTTTTTATCAAAGTTTATAAAATTTTTAACTAATTAGAATGTATTTTATAAACACTAATCAAAATTTCATAAACTTTTATGTAAATGAAATGTTCTTCTACAATTTTTTTTATAAACGTTGTATAATATTTTATCGAAATACATGCATCTTTACTGTATGATTAAATGATGATGGCGTCCTCCTGGGTAAAATATTCCGGAGGTAAAATAGTCCCCCATTCGGATCTCCGGGCGGGGACCACTCAGGAGGACATCGTTATCAGTAGATTGAAAACTGGCATTCTACGGATCGGAGCGTGGAATGTCAGATCCCTTAATCGGGCTGGTAGGTTAGAAAATTTAAAAAGGGATATGGATAGGTTAAAGTTAGATATAGTGGGAAATAGTGAAGTTCGGTGGCAGGAGGAGCAAGACTTTTGATCAGGTGATTACAGGGTTATAAATACAAAATCAAATAGGGGTAATGCTGGAGTAGGTTTAACAATGAATAAAAAAATAGGAGTGCGGGTTAGCTACTACAAACAACGTAGTGAACGCATTATTGTGGCCAAGATAGACACAAAGCCCATGCCTACTACAGTAGTACAAGTTTATATGCCAACTATCTCTGCAGATGATGAAGAAATTGATGAAATGAATGACGAGATAAAAGAAATTATTCAGGTAGTGAAGGGAGACGAAAATTTAATAGTCATGTGTGACTGGAATTCGTCAGTAGGAAAAGGGAGAGATGGAAACATAGTAGGTGAATATGGATTGGGGGGAAGAAATGAAAGAGGGAGTCACCTTGTAGAATTTTGCACAGAGCATAACTTAATCATAGCTAACACTTGGTTCAAGAATCATAAAAGAAGGTTGTATACCTGGAAGAGTCCTGGAGATACTAAAAGGTATCAGATGGATTACATAATGGTAAGACAGAGATTTAGGAACCAGGTTTTAAATTGTAAGACATTTCCAGGGGCAGATGTGGATTCTGACCACAATCTATTGGTTATGAACTGCAGATTGAAACTGAACAAACTGCAAAAAGGCGGGAATTTAAGGAGATGGGACCTGGATAAACTGAAAGAACCAGAGGTTGTACAGAGCTTCAGGGAGAGCATAAGGGAACAATTGACAGGAATGGGGGAAAGAAATACAGTAGAAGAAGAATGGGTAGCTCTGTGGGATGAAGTAGTGAAGGCAGCAGAGGATCAAGTAGGTAAAAAGACGAGGGCTAATAGAAATCCTTGGGTAACAGAAGAAATATTGAATTTAATTGATGAAAGGAGAAAATATAAAAACGCAGTAAATGAGGCTGGCAAAAAGGAATACAAACGTCTCAAAAATGAGATCGACAGGAAGTGCAAAATGGCTAAGCAGGGATGGCTAGAGGACAAATGTAAGGATGTAGAGGCTTGTCTCACTAGGGGTAAGATAGATACTGCCTACAGGGAAATTAAAGAGACCTTTGGAGAGAAGAGAACCACTTGTATGAATATCAAGAGCTCAGATGGCAACCCAGTTCTAAGCAAAGAAGGGAAGGCAGAAAGGTGGAAGGAGTATATAGAGGGTTTATACAAGGGCGATGTACTTGAGGACAATATTATGGAAATGGAAGAGGGGGTAGATGAAGATGAAATAAGAGATAAGATACTGCGTGAAAAGTTTGTCAGAGCACTGAAAGACCTGAGTCGAAACAAGGCCCCGGGAGTAGACAACATTCCATTAGAAGTACTGATGGCCTTGGGAGAGCCAGTTATGACAAAACTCTACCATCTTGTGAGCAAGATGTATGAGACAGGCGAAATACCCACAGACTTCAAGAAGAATATAATAATTCCAATCCCAAAGAAAGCAGGTGTTGACAGATGTGAAAATTACCGAACTGTCAGTTTAATAAGTCACAGCTGCAAAATACTAACGCAAATTCTTTACAGACGAATGGAGAAACTGGTAGAAGCGGACCTTGGGGAAGATCAGTTAGGATTCCGTAGAAATGTTGGAACACGTGAGGCAATACTAACCTTACGACTTATCTTAGAAGAAAGATTAAGAAAAGGAAAACCTACGTTTCTAGCATTTGTAGACTTAGAGAAAGCTTTTGACAACGTTAACTGGATTACTCTCTTTCAAATTCTGAAGGTGGCAGGGGTAAAATACAGAGATCGAAAGGCTATTTACAATTTGTACAGAAACCAGATGGCAGTTATAAGAGTCGAGGGGCATGAAAGGGAAGCAGTGGTTGGGAAAGGAGTGAGACAGGGTTGTAGCCTCTCCCCGATGTTATTCAATCTGTATATTGAGCAAGCAGTAAAGGAAACAAAAGAAAAATTCGGAGTAGGTATTAAAATCCATGGAGAAGAAATAAAAACTTTGAGGTTCGCTGATGACATTGTAATTCTGTCAGGGACAGCAAAGGACTTGGAAGATCAGTTGAACGGAATGGACAGTGTCTTGAAAGGAGGATATAAGATGAACATCAACAAAAGCAAAACGAGGATAATGGAATGTAGTCAAATTAAATCGGGTGATGCTGAGGGGATTAGATTAGGAAATGAGACACTTAAATTAGTAAAGGAGTTTTGCTATTTAGGGAGTAAAATAACTGATGATGGTCGAAGTAGAGAGGATATAAAATGCAGACTGGCAATGGCAAGGAAATCGTTTCTGAAGAAGAGAAATTTGTTAACATCGAGTATAGATTTAAGTGTCAGGAAGTCGTTTCTCAAAGTATTTGTATGGAGTGTAGCCATGTATGGAACTGAAACGTGGACAATAAATAGCTTAGACAAGAAGAGAATAGAAGCTTTCGAAATGTGGTGCTACAGAAGAATGCTGAAGATAAGGTGAGTAGATCACATAACTAATGAGGAGGTATTGAATAGGATTGGGGAGAAGAGAAGTTTGTGGCACAACTTGACTAGAAGAAGGGATCGGTTGGTAGGACATGTTTTGAGGCATCAAGGGATCACAAATTTAGCATTGGAGGGCAGTGTGGAGGGTAAAAATCGTAGAGGGAGACCAAGAGATCAATACACTAAGCAGATTCAGAAGGATGTAGGTTGCAGTAGGTACTGGGAGATGAAGAAGCTTGCACAGGATAGAGTAGCATGGAGAGCTGCATCAAACCAGTCTCAGGACTGAAGACCACAACAACAGAATGACTTTTATATCTTTTGAATCAAAATATCACAAAATGTTAAGCTAAATAAAATGTACTTTTTGTGAATTTTACTAAACATTTTAAAATATTTTAAGCTAAGTAAATGAATAGTTCAGTGATTGATTATACTTTGCTGGCAGGTGGTGAAGCTATACCTAAACCAATTAAATTAAAGTAAATAATGCACATTTTAATAACAGTGATAATTTTGAACTGATGCACAAAATAGAAAAATTTTCAAGAACATACTAAACAACATGTAATTAACCATTATTCAATTTTCAGTGAACTGAAAGCATCTGTTGTTGAAGTAATTAATAGGAGCTAACTAGGAGAAATATGGTAAAAATTTATCTTACAAGAAAAATTAAAAATGGATTGTTTTACTTTGTAATTTAATTAATTAATGTAATAATACAAAAAGTTTAACAAGAAAAAAGCAAACAATGTAAACTAAGAAAATGAAGTTTTATATGGTAAACAATTTACAACATAAGTTTTGATGACACTAAGACTAAATATAAAATAGGCGATATAGTAAGAACCAGTAAATTACAAGGAATTTTTGAATAAGGCTATACAGCTACATGGTCAATAGACATTTTCGAAGTTGAAGATGTAATTTATTCTAATCCAGTCTCATACAAATTAAGAGATTTCAATAGAAAAGCAGATAAATGAAAATTTTATGGATAAGAGCTACAAAAACAAAATATCCCTATTTATATCTTTCAATAACAGTTATAGAAGAGAAATATTATAATGTATTTGTTAAATAGCTTGGTTTTGATATTTCTCATTATAGTTTGGTATCTAAAAGCAATGTTGTAAATAATTTTAATTTTTATAATGAACAAAAATGATAGCTATTGTTTTAATTATTTTCTAGTTAATGATAAAAATGAAAATAATTAAAGTATTTCTAACATAGATGTAGAAATTAACGTAAATATTGATGAAGGTTGGGTTTATCCTAGTCATGCTCAGTTATACATGAACTTTAAATCTATCAAAATGATGGTTCTGATTATCCTACATATGACAGAAAATATAATAATAATTTAGATGATAACTATGATCCAGTATTATTTAGCTTTGTAACTATAAAAAAGGAAATAATGTTTTACCATGAATAGAACATCCTTTTATTTGTTTGTTACTTTCATTAAATTTAACTTCATCTCTTTGTGATGAAAGACATGCACTTAATAATGATAAAATAAAAAATAAAGAAAATGAAGACTTCACTAATTAGAAATATTTGATCGTTTTTTAAAGATTATAAAGGATGACTGTGGGAAGCAGATTTAACCATGTTTTTACTTCTAATTCGATTTCGAATGATGTGATTCTTCTAGAAAGTCTGATAAAAATAATACTGGAACTGAAATAAAAGCTTCATTACTAAATGAAGGAAAAGTTGATACTGGAGATAGGGAACTTAGAGTATCCATTGCTAACTATGAACTTCATTATATACAAGAATTAGAACAACAAAGTTTAAAGTGTCCTAAAAGACATAATGTTTTACTTGAGCAGTGGCATGATCCATTACCTTAAATTAGCTAATGACAGTTGATTCGCCAAATTTTTCTAATACATATGGCCTACTGAGTAACAGAGTCACATATAAAAATCAATACGTTGTTCATGCTAGCTCATAACAAATAACATGCATCTCCAAAATTTCATACCATCATCAACAAAAAGTTCAAACTGCTTGCTGTGTTATCATAAGGACACCAATGGTTCTAAGATCCTCTTTTCTTACCTATCTAAAGACACAGATAAAAGACCCTTTCCTCTGCTCTGCTCAATTCCTCCTCCACTTGGTCATATGACCCATTTCTCCAGTCATGTTATCTCTTAAGTAATGTACTACCATCCGAGACTACATCCAAACTTTTCAGCTTCCGTCATATTTAGCAAATAAGATATGATTTTAGATTAAATTTTCCTTCCAATACTATGCTGTTTAAGTTTTTATAGAGTTGAAATTACATCTTTGAACAGAATTTGGCATTATTAATTGGAAGTGCTGGAACCTGGTCAAGTTCACAATGGCATTTACATGCCATGCATTACTGTTTTAGTGGAATGACAACAGAACTGGAATTTCTTACTACCAATACTATTAACTATTTATGCATAGGCTAATTTGTTGTGAAATTGTGGCAGATTTTCTATTTTGGCACACAGCCACTGCCATGCATTTTTTTTGTAATTACTTCCCCTTTCGGCATAACAATATGTTATATAGCTATGTTAGCTTCTTTACATAGAATGTGAGCTTCCAAAGAGCAAGGAAATGCAGTGTTCTTTCTGTTATTAGGATAATGGAATTTTGGCTACATTGTATAATACATTTGGCAACAGTGTGACAGACGATTTACTTTTTGCAGTGCTTCTAAACTGTCTGCTAAATTCACTTTTCACTTCTTTGTTATTTCCAATAAATAATCAAGATCATCTTCACTTAGAGCGTCAACTCAGGCTGTGCAGTTTGTTATTTGATTTCACAAAGGACAATGCACACGAATTCTATAACTAATATCACATCTAACGTTGAAAATTCCCTGTATTATCGAACAGTTCAGCTATGTGAGAATATTACAGGTGATATCAGATCGCTAACTAAGTGGTAATCCAGTCGCTCTGTGAAGGAGAACATGAGTTAGCTCTAGTTTCTAATCTTGTAAGAGGGTAATCCAGTCGCTCTGTGAAGGAGAACATGAGTTAGCTCTAGTTTCTAATCTTGTAAGAGTCCTAGACTATTTGTCTTCTTTTTAATTTTTTTCTTGCCAATCCATAAGCCTCCAGATCGAAAACCAGTAAGGAAATTCTTAACTTCGCCACTTTAAGTCTTATCACAGTCGCAATTTAGTACCACAATGATCTAAATGTGAAAAATTTAAGACATTCTCTCACGGTGCTCTAGCTAAAAATTATATTTTTCTTCTTATACTGACTTACTTTATATTTGTTTGTGAATACAGAATTCGATTCATTGTGAGTAACATTGAATAATTCAGGACGAAAATAAGGTCAGCATTGGTCTTAATGTCATCTTTCTTTCTTATTGCATTGCAGATCTAGATTTCAACTGACAGTACAGCTGTCATCAGGGCATTTGTAAGTAGCCATGTCGACCGAACGTAATTATAAAGACACGTATTCGAATGTAACTCTGGCATGTACGAAGATTAGTCCAACTCAGTGCTTGTTAGACTGGAATAGATGTCGTTATAATCACTTTCAGTCTATTTGACTAGTTACAAGGCACTGATGAAATTTGCACTGTCAGTTGAAATCTAGATCTGCTGTGCAGTAAAAAAGATAGATGAAACTACGACCACTGCTAACCTTCTTTCTGTCCTGGATAACATCACAGTCTTGGGGCATAATCGTTCCCATGGAATCGACCATGACTGAATTACTAGTTAAAAGGCGTTCTTTGAGGGTCTACGCTCACTGCCAAGTTTATACATTACTGTTGTAATCCACAAATCCTTCTAGTGTAGGATACAGGACTTCATGCAGACACAGACATACATTTATTTTGTTGGAGTCAAAAGTGCATAATATCTTGCTTATGGTGATCTTTTGGGCAGGCTCGTATTACAGAAATTATTTGTTTTATTAAAGTAGACTTTTGTGATATGGGTATCAAGGTAAGTTGTATTTCATTTGCATCAGAGCAATGCATATTTTTACAGCACTTCTGGCAGTTTATTGAATACACTGAGCAGCCAGAACATTATCACCACCTACCCTATAGCCAGTATGACCACCTTACACATGATAACAGCGGCAACACATCGTCACATGGAAACAACGAAGCCTTTTTAAGTCACTGGAGAGAGTTGGCACCACATCTGCACACACAAGTCGCATAATTCCCGTAAATTTCGGGGAGGAGGAGGTGGGCGATGAGCTTTGACGCCATGTTCAGTTGCATTAAAGATGTGTTCAATAGGGTTCAAATGGCTCTGAGCACTATGGGACTTAACATCTATGGTCATCAGTCCCCTAGAACTTAGAACTACTTAAACCTAATTAACCTAAGGACATCACTCAACACCCAATCATGTTCGATAGGGTTCAGATCTGGCGAGTTTGGGGGCCAGCACATCAACTGAAACTCGCCACTGTGTTCCTTGAACCATTCCATCACACTCCTGGTCTTGTAACACGGCGCATTACGTTATTGAAAAGTGCCACTGCCATCGGGAAACGTCATCATCATGAAGAGATGTACATCATCTGCAACCACTGTACGATACTCGTTGGCCATCATTGTGCCTTGCACAAGCTCCATTGGACCCATGGATGCCCACATGAATGTTACCAAGAACACAATGGAGCAACACCAGCTTGTCTCCATCTCACAGTACAGGTGTCAAGGAGCAGTTCCCTTGTAAGACGATGGATTCGTGCCCTCCCATCCGCATGATGAAGAAGGTATCGGGATTCATCACCCCATGCAACGCTCTGCCACTGCGTCAACATCCAGTGCCGATGGTCACGTGCCCATTTTGGTCGTAGTTACTAATTTCGTGGTGTTAACAGTTGGCACATTTATGGGTCGTCGCCTGTGGGGACCCATCGTTATCAGTGCTAGGTGCACTGTGTGTTCACACACACTTGTTCTCTGCCTAACATTAAGGTCTGATGTTAATTCCGCCACAGGTCGCTGCCTGTCCTGTTTTACCTGCCTGTCCTGTTTTACCTGCCTGCCCAGCCAACAACGTCCAACTTCTGTAATGAGGTGTGGCCACCCAACCTCACGACATCTGGACGTGGTTTCACCTTGATATTGTTCTAGCTGATCAGTGTATAACACAAAACACAAGAGAAAAATTAATCATCAATAGTTTATCAACTAAAACAGTTTGACGGCGCTTGGGAAGATTTTTGAATTTGATGTCTGTAGAAGAGACTCCTTCAGAGATAAAGACATCGTCAATCCAAGTTTATTGTGCATTTTCGTCCACAAAGTAATTTTATTGCGGGTTGATCAATAAGAAGTAAACATTTGATGGTCCTAGATCAGATGAATAAATGTGGTAGAGACCACTTTCCTGGCAAGGTCCTCGATACGGTCTTTTGTGAAATCAGCAGAGTGTAGACAGGTGTTGTTATACAGCAGAAACACTTGATGCAGTTATAATGGTCGCTTCTCCTAATTAGCGACTGCAGGACGTTCCAGTTGTTGGCGATAGATGTCAACTACGATGCATACTCCCCTGTGATACAGTTGTTAACACAAAACAGCTTCTTTGAGTCAACATATACGTGACATTACTCTGGAAGAGTCACATTGACCTTAGCTTCAGATATTTTTTGTTGGAGCCAACCATTATTTTTTCTTTATGAAGTTAACATATCGTGGTTTGAATACCTATGTGCCCATCCCAATTAAGGTTTTCCGTTATTTGGTTAAACCGCTTAGAACGTCCATTTGGAAAGGTACAGTCGACATCCCTCTACATCCTTCCCTATCGTATCTTCTGCTTCGTCTCTAATGATCTCACAGATGATAGCACGTTTAACCCTATACGTCCTTTCTTTCTTTTTTCCCCCAACATTCTTCACTGAATGTAAATGTCTCATGGAACTTAAATTGTTACAATCATCACATTTGTCAGTAATTCGATACCCCATACAGGTAATTTGTAACACCGGCATTCATCAAAGAACATTGTTCTTAAATGTGGCGAATAATTCGTGTTGAAACGATTCTACTTGAAACGAGAAAACCACTTTCTGACATGAGTGCTTGGATGTGCTTGCCTTATATAGCACAAATGTGTCCCGCTTCGTCTCTATTTGCAACCCTTTATTAAATTCAAAGAGAACAAAATATCACAAATGTTAGACTTTTTCTCATTTGATGCTCAACTGTTTAACCACAACACAACAAACCTCGTAACCCTCAATTGTGGGACACTCAGTAAAGTACAGCAGGAGCAATTTAGAACCTCTAATAAAAAATAACGATTGATAAATGTATAAATAGCAAGCGGTGTGACAACACTCCAAACAAAATCTCCGCGAACTTGTGGATCAACCAAATTTTTTCAGATAAATTTTATCTTGGTGGATTACATACATCAGTATTGTTCACATAATTTGCTGCATGGGAAGAAGTTACTGCAGCCTTTACTTGGTAAATATATAAGACAGAATTCCGTTTAAATATGTAAAGAAAGTAGTGTGCTCAGTACGTGACCTTTGTGTTTACACTGCGCCAGATTTACCACTAGACCATAAATAAATATCCTGTCACTGAAGTTCAAGTGGAAATTAATACTTCCCGCAGAAATTTCCGCATATACCATGTTGTCAGTTAGTGCAGATAGCCGTTATGTGATTTTCTTCTGTGATTACAAAATCAAGTCAAAGTACATTCAGAGTAACTGAGGCAGCTAGTGAATATCGATGCAAATGAACAAGGGAACCAGCTCTTGTGTCGCCTAGTCACCTGCTGGAATGATTACAGCTTCATATGTGTAAGCTATTAGTTCGATCGGCACTTTAGGCAAACAATTTTAACAAGGATGAACAGACTCTCTGCACGTCTGGTAACGCCAGTTGGAAAATGAAGCGTTGCACCGTGGTTCCAAATCTACATTCGCTACCTACTGGATGAGGGTCGGAATAGGCTGGGCCATGACAGAAGTAGATGACGCGGTCAGTAAGTCTTACTACACCAGAAATTGTTCAAAAAATGGTTCAATGGCTCTGAGCACTATGCGACTTAACTTCTGAGGTCATCAGTCCCCTAGAACTTAGAACTAATTGAACCTAACTAACCTAAGGACATCACACACATCCATGCCTGAGGCAGGATTCGAACCTGCGGCCGTAGCGATCGCTCGGCTCCAGACTGCAGCGCCTAGAACCACACGGCCACTCAGGGCGGTCCAGAAATTGTCTTCTGTTAATAAGGCAGGTTCGAATCCTGCCTCGGGCATACACCAAACTACATGTTAAAAATAATTGTGATTTTCAACGTCTCTCTGTGCCTTGTCAACGATAACTATTGGTGATGGTTTCGAATTCCAGTCCAACACAGAAATTTTCGTCATATCATTTCGAGTTGAAACATACCAGGCCTAGTTACTGGTGTAAAAGAATTCAATAGTCAACGTGTCTTCGTGTGTAGTCAACAACTATGATATGTGGTGGATTCGACTAAGCGCAGAACTTTTTGTCGGGTTGTTTCCATTTCAGACATGTGGACATTTCGCTACTGGTGAAACAAGCGGGTACCTGGCGTCTATTCATTGCCAGAAAACACTGATATATGCTGGGTTCGACTGCCACTAAAGCAAAACTTTTTTTTGTGTCGTTATTTCAGTTTCAGTTATCTCGCTACTACTGAAAAATTTCTATATCTTACATTTGACTGTGCTTAGTTAACAAGCTAATTAGGTACTGGGTAGGAATCCCCATCCATCAAAAAACTTTGTTACTTGTAACTGAAACCATATTTAAGATCTTTCGTCGTTAGTTAAAAGGGACAATAGTTGCTGGATTGGAGTCCCAGGTCCTGGTCAAGGACAAAAATTTCCTCCTGTAATTTCAAACTGAAACTTGCTTTTGAAGTGTCATGCATTTGAGTTTACAAGCGATAAAGGCTGTGCCACCTCCACTTACGAGTTTTCTGATATTTTCACTATCTTGGTATTAATTTGTATCTGTATTGATGGCTATATAGTACACTTTTCTGTAGTGATCTCTTGCCGTAACCATTTTGTACAGTGAAACGACTGTACTGTAAGAAAGAGCAAAGAACTTGCAAGACAGGTAAGCTCTATTGATTGCGTGTAAATCAGCTGTAGTGTAATTCTGCTCGTTCGGATATTTTTGAGCATTATACTGTAGTACATGCTCACATTCGATTTTTAACATTATTTGATTTGTAGTCAAGAAATAATTTTTACCCTCAACTACTTCAGAATGTCAAACCTATAATCCATGCCTGACCTCTGGAAACAGTCCTGTAAAAATTTGTCGTCTGAAATATTTAAGAGGGAGGTAGTTACTGCACTGTCCAACTGCTTTGCGGCAGTGGTAACACCACTTCCCGTCAGATCACCGAAGTTAAGTGCTGTCTGACTTGGCTAGCACTTGGGTGGGTGAGCATCCGGCATACCTAGCGCTTCTGGCAAGTATGATGCGCACAGCCCTTGTTAGGCCAGTTGAAGTGTTACGGGAACGAGAAGTAGCGGCTCCGGTCACGAAAACTGACAATGGCAGAGAGAGTGGTGTACTGACCATATGACCCCCCATATACGCATACAGTGATGACTCGACTGAGGATGACATAGAGATCAGTCAGGCAGCAGAATCCGGCCGAGACACAAGCACCAACAAGAAAGTAACCGATATTGTGACTTTTAAGAGTTCCTAACCAGGAGCGAATATTATGATATCATCTTTATGCTTTAAGAGTTTAGTTCTTGAGTTTCTGCGTGTTTATTTAATATCAAATAGCCACAGTTCTGGCGTTTTACATTGCGTCGGAAAGTAAACCGATTTTGTGACATAATACAAGTTCCTAATCAGGGGACAATTATTTAGCTTCACCTGAGTGCTTCGGTAGTTAGATTTTTGAATCTCTGCGCATTAATTTAATTTATTAGACACAGTTCGCGCGTTTTCATTAGGGTCTACAGTAGAGTTGCCCAGCATGTGCCTATAGTCCTTTCATCTGCATAGTTTAGTTTTCCACGGTCTTTAGTATAGACAGGGACTGCGATTGCTGTGTGCGGATGCGAGCCGAGTTGATGACACTTCGCTCTCAGCTTTGGGCTGTGATGGCTTCGGTTACACAGCTTGAGGCTGCAGTGGATAGGCACCACTATTGAGGACCGGCCATGGGGATCGAAAGGACGTCCAACACGTCCGAGTCCTCCGATCGGTGCTCACCGGTGGCCAGCCCAGTCACTGCTCGCACTGAGGTTGAACCCTCACCTGTGGTCGAGTGGTAGGTCGCCCCGGGGCGTAACAGGCGGCGAAAGACCTCCCAGGCGGCCGCACGTAAGACCTCCACGATTTGTCTGACAAACAGGTTCCAGGTGCTGTCTGTGGCTGACACTGTCGCTGAGCCAGATGCTGTCGCCTGTCCTGTTTCAGAGGAAACCTCTCAGCCTGCAAGATCCGGACAATCACAGAGGGTGCGATTATTGATAGTTGGGAATTCTAGCGTTATGCGCCCCTTAGGGACATGGCTGCCAAGAAGGGAAAGAAAACCAATGTGCACTCCGTGTGCATACTGGGTGGAGTCATTTCAGATGTGGAACGGGTCCTGGCGTATGCCTTGAAGACCACAGGGTGCAGCCAACCGTAGGTGGTTGCTCGCGTCGGTACCAATGATATGTGTCACTCTTTCCGGTTTCGAGCGGCTAAAAGAAGTGGTGAAGGCTGCCAGTCTTGCTTGCAAGATGAAAGCAGAGCTGAACATTTGCAGCATAGTCGACAGGACCGATTGCGAACCTCTGGCGCAGAGCCGAGTGAAGGATCTGAATCATAGGCTCAGACGGTTCTGCGACCGTGTACACTGCCGGTTCCTCGACTTGCGCCAAAAGGTGGCTGGGTTTCGTGTTCCGTTGAATAGGTCAGGTGTCCACTATACGCAGGAGGCGGATACATGTGTATCAGGGACTGTGTGGCGTGGACTGGGAGATTTTTTTAGGTTAGAGGGCCTTGGGGAAACACAATAAGGGCTTCAATCTCAAAGAGTGCAGGCCGAACACAGGAAGACGTAGATATAGGTCCCATCGGTATAACAGTCGTAAATTGTCGTAGCTGTGTTGGGAAAGTACCAGAGCTCCAAGCGCTAATAGAAAGCACTGATGCTCAAATCGTTATAGGTACTGAAAGCTGGCTAAAGCCGGATATAAGTTCAGCCAAAAATTTTTGCGAGAACCTAACTGTGTTCAGAAAGGATAGGCTATGGGTGGCGGTGGCGTGTTTGTTGCTGTTAGAAGTAGTTTATCTTATCGCGAAATTGAAGTAGATAGTTCCTGTGAGTCAGTATGGGCAGAGGTCATTGTTGGCAACCGGAGTAAAATAATAATTTGATCCTTTTACCGACCTCCCAATTCAGACGATACAATTGCTGAAATGTTCTAAGAAAACTTGAGTTTAATTTCAAACACATACCCGACATTGCTGGAAAACCCTGTCTGAAGTACCCCGGCTGATCATGTCCCTGATCATTTCTTCTGTGTAGGACTCCGCACTTTCAGGGGGAACAAAATGACATTTTCTCCCTAAACTTTGCATCTCTGTGGTCCAATCTCTATACGTCTGGTTTCGCTGTTTCTTGCATTGGTAAAATGCTACCAAGGAGGAAATAACGCTGGTATACAGCTGATAATATTTATTCAGCAACGAACGATTATTTGAAAACGTGAGCTCTGAAGGCTTAGAAAAGAGGGCCAGTTTGCACAGTAGCCGCTAAATCATAGGTTTGACGAAGACAAAAATAAAGATTTCATGAGGCTGGCGTCAGTTACCATTAATGCGTGGAAATACTCCAGTAATCTTGATTCGTAGGCTTCCCAATCCTTTAAAGCCTCATCAAAGGAAGGGAAAGCTGGAACTTTCCTGTTGTTTGGGTCTGACGTAAGCTTTGAAGAAGTAATTGGAGGGTGTTCATTAGCAGCTTCTGGTTCCCGTCCTCCTGATCAATCAGTTACGTGATTCGAGTTTCCAATTCAGATGGTGGCTGGCTCATAGCCATTTTATTGTGCTATAACCAGGAATAACAAAAGAAATATATCACCTTGCTACGGTTTACTGGTACACCACTGATACAAATCATTCTGTTACCAAGCGCCAAGTGGTAGCTGAACACTTTACGGAAAAATATATAAATTGATGGCGGTTATACTAACGTCCAAGAAGTGCGAGCGAAATGCAGAATTCTGGCGAAGTCACTAATCCGTTGACATATAAAGCCAAGTGAACGTTGAAGTCCTGGTTCCAGTATAGCATTCGGAGTCTACGTCCAGAGCACAGCCACTTCAACATCGAACAGCAGGTCCACTACAGCGTAGCACTCCCGAGTTCCTGAGTGGAGCCGGCCGTTGTAGCCGGGAGGTTCTAGGCGCTTCAGTCTGGAACCGCGCGACCGCTACGGTCGCAGGTTCAAATCCTGCCTCGGGCATGGATGTGTGTGATGTCCTTAGGTTAGTTAGGTTTAAGTAGTTCTAAGTTCTAGGGGACTGATGACCTCAGATGTTAAGTCCCATAGTGCTCAGAGCCATTTTTTTCCTGAGTGGAACAGCACGATGAGAACCGGCTTGTGGACGTCAGTAGCGGCGTTAAATAAGGCTCCATAGTTAATGGAGCCGGCTGCTGGGGTCGCTGTATATTTTGGGCGGTCAATCGCTGAATGTTATGGATGGCCAATCACTATGTTCGAAACGCGCGCGCGCGTGATGGGGGCCTCTACATCTCTGCAAACCACAGCGCAGTGCATGGTTCCCTACTACAATCCTTACATTCTCATTCCATTTCATAATGCTCTGCAACGTTACGCAAAGATATTTAATTGATGTGACTGTGTCAAGCAACACCCTACTAATGATGTACCAGAACATTATGGGTTAGTTTTTCTTATTCATCTGTATTAACTCAAATTTTTCTACATTTAGAGCTAGCAGCCATTCATCACACAAACCAGAAATTTACGTATACTGAAATTAACGGCGGTCTTGTCACACTTTCCTGGGGCAGTCCTGACGATTCCCTTGTCTCTGATGAACCCTCGCCGCCGAGGACAACGTACTGGGTTCTGTTACTTAAGAAGCGTGCGAGACACTCACGTACCTTATGTTTATACCTTTGTTAACAACAGACAGTGTGGTACCGTGTCAGACGCTTTACGGAAATCTAAGAATATAGAATTCACCAGTTGCTCGTCACCCATGGTTCGCAATTTATCGTGTGAGAAAAAGGTAAGCTAACTTAGGCACGAGCGATGCTTTCTGAAACGTGCTGATTTTTGCGCAGAAATTTTTCGCTCACAAGGAAGTTTATTGTATTAGAAATGAGAATACGTTCAACGATCCTGCAGCAAACCTGTGTTAAAGATGTAGGTCTGTAATTCTGCAGTCCCGTTCTTTTACCTTTCTAATACACAAGAGTCACCTGCACTTTTTTTCCAGTCGTTTCAAACTCTGCGCTGGGCGACAGATTCGCGATAAATGCAAACTGAGTAGGGGCCAGTGTTGTAGAGTACTTTTTGAAAAACCGAAACGGAATTCCATCAGGACCTGGCGACTTATTTGCTTTCAACTCTTTCAGCTGTTTCTCTGCACCAGGGATGCTTATTACTATGTCCTCCATACGGGAGTCTGTGCGACGGTCAAACGATGGCATGTTTCTATGAGTCTCCTGCGAGAACGGCTCCTAAATACGAAATTTAAAACTTCGTCTTACTTTTGCTGTCTTCTACTGCAACATCACCCATTATGCTGCTGGAACAACACATCACTTTCCTCTTGCAAGAACGAAAAAATAATTGGTCTAACAACTTTCAGCACGTACCGAGGGCTGGTTAGGGTCCCCTCGAGAAACATCAAAGGTGTACGAGACTTGTAGCTTATTGCACCCCAGACCATAACGCCTCGGGTGGTGCCAGCGTGTCTGGGACCAATACACTTTACGAGAAAGCACTCATCAGTTGTAAGTCGTACTAACAAACGACCATCACTTACGTGCAGCCAGAATCCGCTTTCATGACTGAAGACCACGGCGTGCCATTCCATCTTTCAGGTGATCCTCTGACGGCATCAGTGAAGCCGTACATGCCGATGCTGTGGCGCAGTGGAAGACAGGCTGCAGGTGTGCATGCCGGTAGTCCCACTGCTAATAACTGGTTAGCAACAATTGTTGTTGACACTTCTAGGCTCACAAGCCCTCTTGTCTGTGCTGCAGTAGCTGTACGATCTGTCCTTGCCGCCCTTATAGTATGACGATCTTGGAGGGCGTCTGTGCTGCGTTGACGTCTAGAACCTCGTCTACGGGCGTGAGAATGTTCACGTGAGCACTGTCACCGTCATCGTTGCACAACTGACGCAGCACGTTCTACTTGTCTAGTAGTTCTCCGAAAGGGCCATCCTGCCACTCGGAAGGCCACACTTTGACCCCTTTCAAACTCGCTCAGTTGGCTGTAGAAAGCAAGAGTTTGTTTCCATGGAAAGTTGCCTGCTTGTTTCACACGTTTGCACCACACTGAGCCTTCTGGCTGTGAGCATTCCCTATTAATCTGTAGACAAGGAGCCGGCCGAAGTGGCCGAGCAGTTCTAGGCGCTACAGTCTGGAGCTGCGCGACCGCTACGATCGCAGGTTCGAATCCTGCCTCGGGCATGGATGTGTATGATGCCGTTAGGTTAGTTAGGTTTAAGTAGTTCTAAGTTCTAGGGGACTGATGACCTCAGAAGTTAAGTCCCATAGTGCTCCGCTCTTCTAGTTATGCGACTACGGTATCTGTTGGTTGACGTAGTTGAAACCGTCATCAGTACATCTACTATCCCCCACGTTTCATACCCCGCCATAGCATGGAGAAGAAACTGATGGAGTAGGTCTACCAATCGGTCTTCCACAGAAATTTCATTAATAATGCTGGGTCAGAACTTCATATCATTAACTATTGTGGTCAAATAATGTTTAAAATAAAGTGGAAAATTTGTTGCAACATTAGTAATACTCTGAATAAGTGCTCTGGATAATTTCTGAGCTGTTGATATAACAGGTGAAACCATTTTCAGTGCGTACTGTCTGCATACAGAAGATGGGTCCATATCTCTCCATCTTAATAACCACATTTTTGGCGTGGCGTGAGGAACCACTATTTCTGTCGTCAGACGATGCTGAGAATATTGTTTTATTTCACACATTTCAAGTAATCCACTCAATTAGCGATGTGAATAGACACATGATAAAGATTCCCAACGAAAAGCGAGATGCCTACGCGATCAGCGAGAAGCGATGTTCTAGCAGCGAAGCTTAGCGAAAATGGAGGGAGATGCGATGTGCCAGCTGCGAGCGCCAACAGCATAAACGTACCCTTTTAACACCGAATGATCCGTATCTACAGATCTTCGCATTTACGTTATGACATGTTCGATATGCCAGCCATCATTGGCGATGTTGTGGCGCAGACGAATAGAGAAAATCTGCATGACCTGCTGAAGTGGCGGAACATCGATGCTGTCGATGACCTCCTCAATGGCTGTTGGGGTTATTGCTGTACACCTTGTTTTAATATAGCCCTACAAAAAGGAGTCGCATTTGTTCAGATCCGAAGAATATGGGGGCTAATCGAGGCCCATGTCAGTGCCAGCCGAGTGCCGAATCGTGTCGAGGCGTGCAAGCGCTGAAGCCTCGACGCCGAGCAACACCAATACATATACACTCGTCATATCTTCAATCCAACGACCCAATTTCTTTTATAAGCTGCTTACTTAGTTGTGTTTAATACCTACTCGACTTCTGCTGATATCAGAAGAGAGAGATCATCTGTAAACATGTTTCTTAGGGTAGCCTGTTTTTTCTGCCAACCCCTGAACTGCTTCGTTTGGTGGAGTCCATTCTTCTATAAGGGGCGTGGGCTCTTGTTATTTGCGCTGTAGGTTCTACTGGCCGAAGCGTTCGTCCGGTAGATAGTTCAAATATCAAAATTGGTCCAAATAGCTCTCAGCAATATGGGACTTAACATTTGAGGTCATCAGTCCCCTAGAACTTAGAACTACTTAAACCTAACTAACCTAAGGACATCACACACATCCATGCCCGAGGCAGGACTCGAACCTGCGACCGACGTGTCGCGCGGTTCCAGCCTGAAGCGCTTAGAACCGCTCGGCGGTAGATGGTTCCACAGACAACAACACGTCTGTTCCGCGTCATGGTACAGTATTTTCTTTTTTCATGTATAGGATTTCGAATCGTGCCTATACATCCATCGCAATAGTGGAATGTCAGTTGTATTGATACTAACGCAAGAACAGCACAACACCCAGTACCAGAGCGGAGATCTCCAACCCGGCCGGGTAGCGAGCCCGGAGCCCTTCGGTTAGCAATCCGCAGCGCTGGCCGCGCAGCTGCCGAGGACTACTACAGTAATTCTTAGTGCCCAGTGCTGCTAAATGTCCCATTCGATTGTCCCAGAATTCATTGTGAATGAACAACACATTAAACTGACTAGAATGATGACACTCCTTCCCCTGCCGTGCAGAATGAGTTTTAAATAAATGTAATTCTCATTCAGTTTACAGCATGGCCTAAATGTTATACCCAATAATATTATTTCTGAGCAGTTAGTATTCAGAATAACAAAAACTCATTCTTATGATACTAATTTGACAAATTACTCAATAATAAATTATTCAATCTGCAGCTGAGTGTGCGTTGTTTGTAAACTACCTGGCAAATTAAAACGCCATGCTGGACCAGTATTCGAACCCGTAACCTTGTCCTTTATAGGAACTGCTTTTATCGTCTGAGCTATCTGGGCAATTATTGCTCAGAAAGAGCAGTTTGTAACGTGTTTATAGTTTAAATAGCCATGTTACAACCTACCCATTCATCTTTCGTCGGAGATGAATCCATTGCATCTCGAACAATGTGACCGAAATGTGCTGGAACCACATTACACACAAACCAAGCCCTTCCTTTTATTCATACCAAGACTTGAAGACAATTTTGAATAAATCCCTTGTAGACAGCACCTGTGATACTTGTTGGATGGCACACGGACCTCACAGTAAGTCACCTAAAATGCCAACCCTAACAATAATCTTAAACTGGTACCTAGCTTGAATTGTTCCTTGAGGATTCTATCTGGACACAAATATTGACTCAAGTCTCTTCCAAACGTTGTCTCTTCTCGTAAATTTGTCAAAGCAATTTCTCGCATTGTTGAACAAATAACACACAAACTCAACAATAATCAATCTCTGGGGGAAGATGGTATAGTTGCCAAGATGACGAAAAATATAGGACAGATAATCGACCAGAAACTTTATAAAATTCCACAGTAATCTGTATTTCTGGAAAAAAAACATTAAAGGATGGAGCTGTTCTGTAACTCGTGACGAAACAAATATCGTCTGCTACAGAGAAACGTCAGTAAAAGATGTCTCTTAGGAAAATGTTTCATAAATAATACTCATGAGATCTGCAGCTCTCATATAACTAGAGAATGTCATGGAGGTTTCAGGAGAGTTACCTGCTGTGTGGAAAATTTCTCAAATATTGAGAACATTCTAGACCACCACTGACCATTCACATTAATGTGACGTCCTGTCAAAAGCCTGAATAGCCACTTTTTGAAGCGCAGACCTGTGGGAAGAGAGTCAGTGAGATTCTGAAAGGTACCGAAAGGGATGGTAGACCCACGCTGACTCCAGTGCCATGGTCAGCTTTACTAGGTCTCTCAGCTGAGGTTCTAAGCTGCTAATAGCCCAATCGAGATCATCCCACAGATTCTCGAATGGGTTTAAAACCCGAGAGTTAGGTGGCCAGGGGAGTAAGGTAAACCTATCAATGTGCTCTTCGAAGCACGCACGTCCACTGCGAGATGTGTGACAGGTTGCATTATCCTGTTGGTAGATGCCATCATGGCGAGGAAAAATGACCTGCATGTAGGAATTGAATTTGGTCTCCAAGGATAGATACACACTTGTGTTGAGCTACTGTGCCTTCTAGAATTGCGGTATCACCCAAGGAATACCACAAAATCATTCCTCAGACCATAATGCTCACTGCTGGTTACAGTTTATTTATCTGAGAGGCCATCTGTCACTATCAGTGGACCTGCAGTTGCGGTACTGGCGTGCAAATTCCAGCATTCGTCGCCGCTGAACAGCAGTCAGCGTAAGTGCATGAACCAGGCGCCCACTGCGGAGGCCTATACCCACCAACGTTCGCTGAACGCTCTTTGAGGAGTTACTGTTGGTAGCCTGATGGTTCATCTGGACTGTCAGTTGCTCAACAGTTGCACGTCTATAAACCCACACGCATTTCCACAGCCGTTGACCCGTGTCATCTATGGCCCGCGATGCGCCACGGTTTTACTCGGCACGTGTTTGGATAGCGCCATTTTTCCATGCACAGTATACTTTAACCATGACGGCATGAGAACAATTTACAGACTTAGCCGTTTCAGGAATGCTTCCACCCTTGAGATCATGCCCTTCTGGACGTCAGATAAATCGCCCTGTTCCCGCATTTCCGCACTACAACAACAACTGCACTGTTTTCCGCGTCCCGCGACGCGCTTTACATACTCACGATTGCTAGTGCTGCCACCTGTCGTCTACAGGTGGCTTTTTCCACCTTCACATCGAATATAGGCGACGGGAACATCAATCTGACTGGACCGTGTATATAGGGTCAATCAACTGAAACTTGCACTGCAGTTATGGCGAAAATGGAAGTGCTACTGATGTGTGGTTTCCACAGAATGGCTTGGTAATCAGGGGCTCGTACTGTTTGTCAATCTACAGACTGTAATAATGCTCAGAAAGTGTGTCTTTATGCAAACATACACTTTTTAAATGGAGCAATGCCTACTGACATTAACAAACCCAAATAGAGTAAATACGAATGTCATCGGTGTTTGTTCGAGGTTCTAGTGCAAGTCGTTTACGAGATATCGTGTTTTGATAAGTTTCCACAAGGACACTCGGTTGTGCTATTCAACCTGCGTAGTTACTAAGTGCGATGTTGTGTTGTTATGTTTGCTTACAATGTGCTTGTTGTGTTAATTTAACTTGTGGCAAGTCCGCAGCTCGTGGTCGTGCGGTAGCGTTCTCGCTTCCCGCGCCCGGGTTCGATTCCCGGCGAGGTCAGGGATTTTCTCTGCCTCGTGATGACTGGGTGTTGTGTGACGTCCTTAGGTTAGTTAGGTTTAAGTAGTTCTAAGTTCTAGGGGACTGATGACCATAGATGTTAAGTCCCATAGTGCTCAGAGCCATTTGAATTTGTGGTAAGGTCTTATGGGACCAAACTGCTGAGGTCATCGGTCCCTAAGCGTACACACTGTTTAATCTAACTGAAACTAACTTACGCTAAGGACAACACACACACCCATGCCCGCTGGCGGACTCGAACCTCCGAAGGCGGGAGCCGCGCGGACCGGGACAAGACGCCTGAGACCGCGCGGCTACCCTGCGCGGCTTTTGTTCCTTGAGTGCATTGCACCTTTCTAGTCAGTTTGTGAGTGACAGTCCAAGCAGTAGGTCGTGAGTAGACGATGGAATTTACCAGTGCAGAAAAAGCCAACGTGCTCGTGATGTATGGTGGGTGTACGAAGATTGCAGTTCGTTCTTGTACGGTGTATGTGGCAAGATATCCCAATGTACCTCATCCTTCTCGGCAATTATTTATCAATCTCGCAATCGTACGAGGAAGCGGCATGAGTCACGTAAGTGTCCGATGCATTCTCCATCGATATACGATCTACCTGTATCACTTCTCTCTCCATCAAGAACTGCGTAGAAACGATTATGAGAACCGTGTTAACTTCTGCACATGGGCATTAAGACAGGATATTCCAGATGTATTATGTACATTGTTTAGTGATGAAGCCACATTTACCAATCACACCCAGGTAAACCACCGAGACATGCACTATTGGTCTGTTGACAACCCCTTTGGCTTCTTCAGGTGGAATGTCATCGTCCGTGGGGTGTAAACGTGTGGAGTGGGGTAGTTAACCTTCAGCTCAAAGGCCCGTTTCTCATAGATGGAACACTGAATGCGTACAAATATCACAGCCTCGTAACAGCCCATCTTTTACACATGCTAGAAGACGTTTCACTGCTGATTAGGAGAAGCCTGTGGTGCCCAGTACCCTGACTGTCCAGCTTATAGTGCACGAAGCACTACAACATGTCTTCACGAATTGTTTGCAGATCGTTATACTACACACAGAGGAATTGCACATCGGCCGGCCAGTTACCCGGATATGATGCCTGTAGTTTTTTTTTTTTTCTGTGCGGAAAGCTGAAATACGCTGTCTTACGGTGACATATCAGCTACATCCGATGATATGCATCAACGTATTACTGTAGCCCACTTGGACATCTCCACTGAAATGCCAGCACGTGTGCAGCAGTCGTTCCATAACAGACTGGAAGCATGTATTGCCACTGCCGGTGTTCATTGTGAACGCAACCTGTGACGGCCAATTGTCTGCTTACTAGTCAATCTACATAACTAGGCTATTCATTCGTGCTGTTCTTTAGTACATGCTACAAAAGGTGTTGCAGAAGTGTCGATGTGGGAACTTTTCAAAATACGAGTTGCACTAGAATCCTGCAACAAACACCACTAATGTTCTATTTTACCCCGCTTTTAGTTTTTGCTAACGTCAATAGCCATTATTCCATATGAAAAAGAGTATGTTTGCAAAAAAATACATTTACTAAGTATTGTTATAAACTGTTGACTGGCTAACAATATGAGCCATGTTTTGAAAATAGCACACCAATAGCAGTTTCCACTTCTGCAATATTTGCAGTGCAAGTTTTAGGTGATTCACCCTGTATAAAGGTATCATACTATTCAGTAGAGAGAAAAATACTGTCTAATATGTATGAGGCATTCATAATAGATGGGAATACAAGCACACAGATAAAAGAAATTTTAACCGACTCCACTTTGAAAGTTAATTTCGTAGGCAAATTGTTTAAACGTTCTGATAATGAAAGAGGATGGCGACAAGGAAACGCCGTTTCTTTTCCGTTTTTAAAAACTACGCCGGCAAAGATAATAGGAAAGGAGGATGGTAGGTAGAGCTCTGGGTAGAAAATTGTTAACGTTAGTATTAGTATTCCTGGAATTGATGCAGCAATGTGTGCAAGCTCAGCCCTCAACCCTTCGAGCTCTTTTATTTTATTTTAATTTTAAATTCGATAGTGTGTGTGTTGTCATTTCCTGTCTGTATTGCGTCCAGTATGAAATGCCTCCAGTAACAGCAGTGATCAGCTGGGAAGAAGAAGACTATCAGTAAGTATTCATCTATCTCTAATTATTATTATTGCTCTTATTACTATTGTGTGTGTGTGTGTGTGTGTGTGTGTGTGTGTGTGTGTGTGTGTGTGTGTGTTTCACTTTACACTGTAACAGCAGCAACAGCAATGACTGTCCACAGGATGTCTTTCCGACCTCTCGGATCTAGCGTCATTCAACTATTCAACATCACAACCACAGTTGGAACTGCAACGGCTCACTGAGCTGCAGGCAAGTCACACAAGAGTAATGTTTTTCGATGACAAGTGTAACATGATGGAGAGTGGATCTAAATGCGTTAATGTGGTTCTGTCATCTGTCACGGGACTGTGACTTTGATATGCTAATCGAAAACACACGATGTACTGGTGCTAAAATTCAATATTCATTGTACGAGTGGGACTATATTTATGGCGCGTTGGAATATGAAGAGAGGAAGATGATATACGAATATGATGCATATCATACTCCGATTGACATTCACATACTTGGTCGTAAATTGTCAATTGTAGAAATGGCATGTGTGTGGTAAGACAATGCTAGAATTAACGTCATGAGACAGAAACATGTAACTAAAACATTCAAGTACTGTTGAACTTAAAGACACACATTACGTATTACCAATTGCAACAGCCAGATCATGACGTTGGCACTTATATTTAAAAGAGCGTAATATGAATTAGTTGAGTATCTGCGCAACAACAGCGTAAGTATGAACCAAGTGGAGCAATGCATCAATGCCTTTATTCCCACTGCACCACATATATATACAGGGTGGTCCATCTGAAGTTTCAGATGAGATTATCTCGAAAACTATACATTGAGTAAAAATAGTGGGTAAGACAAGTTCGTAAGCTCAAAGGGGGACATAAAATGATACTACTCGTGACCTCCAGCCATCTTCTGTGGGGCAGAGGGAAACTTTTAAATCTTAAATGGAAACACCCATTTTTTTATTGCAGATTCAGATTATCCATAAAAAAGTAATCAAATTTTGTCTGAAATATTTTCTAAACCATTGACAGATGGCGCTGAAATCAAGAAAAAAGTAAAATTGAGGAAGAACTCTGATTTATTTATAACTATCCGAGAAAGACGCATTAAATCGATAAAAATGTCCACCAATTCTTTCGTTACGCCAATATTAAGCTATTTTTGTACAAAATGTACTGCATCCTACTTTTAGCGTTACCCACGAACAACGACATGGACGTAGTAGAATGATGTTCCCATGGGGTGTTTCATTAGTGTGAGTCCACTTGCCTCTCACATGTTGGGGTGCTTCATTAGTGTGAGTCCCTTTGCCTCTCACGTGTTGGGGTGCTTAATTAATGAAATTAGCCACGCAGATATTGTTCAGAATTATCCCCATTTGCTTCAATGCATAAAGTCAATCGTCTGGGAAAATTGTCCATAGTTTTGAGCAGCACATCCCGTGGTATGGCTGCATACTATCTTGGAATGCGTTGCTCCATATCGTTTTTGGTTGTGGGCTGTCTTTCATAAACAATATTTTTTAAATAACTCCACAAGAAAAAAAATCAGGAGATATTAGGTCTGGTGAACGTGGAGGCCACTGAACTGGTCCGCCGCGTCCTATCCACCGACCAGTGTACCGTAAAGTTAAAACGTTCCGCACATTTTTAGCATAATGTGGAGCTGCTCCATCCTCTTGGAACCATAATCGTTGCCTAGTTTCTAAATCAACATCTTCCACTGGCTCCAACAAATCATCGCGGAGAAGTTGTAAATAAGATTCCCCAGTAACATTTCGGTCAAAAAAAATACGGTCCTATCAAGCAACCGTTTAAAATTCCACACCCTCCCATTAACGACCATTTGTGTTGACTGTCGACGTGTCTGTGCCAGTGTGGATTGACAGGGGACCAATAATGACAATCATGACGATTTAATTCGCGATTGTTTTTGAATGTGGCTTCATCGGTGAACATAACGTATCTAAAAAAATCTTTGTCACCTTTTATCATTTCCAAGGCCCACTGGCAGAAATGTACACGTATTTGCATATCTTTCGTCGTTAATGCCTGTGTCAGTGTGATATGATACGCATGATATTTATGTGCCTTCAAAATCCTCAAGACAGTTAATTTCGATATTCCAGTTTGTCTCTGAATCGCACGATTACTAATTTCGGGATCCAGTTGGACACAGGCGAGAACGGCAAGGGAATGAGCGTCATTTTCATCGTATTCGCGATGACGAGGTGGACAGTGCATGTATCCATTTCGAGCTCGTTGAGTGCAATTTCGAATAATGTTCTTGCTTTGATGTCGTCTGTTTGGGAAACAATCCACATACAGTTGCGCAGCCGCAGCGTAATTGTTATGGCAGTCA
Organism: Schistocerca piceifrons; assembly: GCF_021461385.2. Taxonomy (NCBI): domain Eukaryota; kingdom Metazoa; phylum Arthropoda; class Insecta; order Orthoptera; family Acrididae; genus Schistocerca; species Schistocerca piceifrons. The sequence goes on along the minus strand of NC_060149.1, from coordinate 680,396,836 downwards.
CCTAAAATTAACATCATATCAACAATCTCTGTAGGAGGATAGTGAGCCATGTTTCGCTAAAGAATAACTTACTTTCGGGACCGATGACCATCGCAGTCTGGTCCCTTTAACCCCCACAAACCAAGCAACCCAACCAACCTAACTTACTTTCGTCAGTTGATGTTTACGGTTCACAATCTGAAAGTGAAGTGACGTCTGATCGCACTGCGCCGACCTTTATACTGAGCCATAGGTCGCAGTTTGGCCATGGTAGCGCCACAGTCGGGTGAGTGATGCAATTGTGAAGAGTTCCCTAACGAGATTTTAATACCATTCCGCCCCCCTCCATCAAAAACTGTAGCGGGTAGGATACATTTTGTAAAAAAAAAAGCTTACTTTGGCGTAATGAAAGAATTGGTGCACGTTTTGTATCGATCTGATGCGTCCTTCTTGGATCATTCTAAATAAGTGGGAGTTCTTCCCCAATTTTAAAGTTTCTCGCTTTCAGTGCCATCTCCCAATGGTTTAAAAAAATGTTTCAGGCAAAACTTGATTACTTTTTTATAGGAAATTTGAATGATCAAAAAAAGGGTGTTTCCATTTAAGACTTAAAAGTTGGCCCCCGCCCCATCCAAGGGGACGGGGTCTATGGATCACGTGTAGTATCATTAGAGGTCGCCCTCTGAGCTTACGAACTTGTCTGACCCACTGATCCACTATTTTCACCCGATGTATAGTTTTCGAGATAATCAGATCCGAAACTTCAGATGGACTAGCCTGTGTAAGCTGGACAGGACATGGGGGAAATAAAACAATACTTTTTTGTGGGGAAAATATATTTTTTTGGTTTATCTACAGCCCCCCTACATATATAAAGTTTTGCATCAACCCTGATCACTGAACTCCTCAAGATAGCCGTTGACTGTGGGTACTGTATCACAGACACAGTCCTTTTGACTGTTCAGAGATGTCACTAAACCCGCCCAAAGATGTAAACAACCACACATGAGCAGCGCCTATTAGAAGGAAAGGGTTCCCACAGCCAATCAGTTCTAGTGGTGGTGGTGGTTAGTGTTTAACGTCCCGTCGACAACGAGGTCATTAGAGACGGAGCGCAAGCTCGGGTTAGGGAAGGATTGGGAAGGAAATCGGCCGTGCCCTTTCAAAGGAACCATCCCGGCATTTTCCTGAAACGATTTAGGGAAATCACGGAAAACCTAAATCAGGATGGCTGGAGACGGGATTGAACCGTCGTCCTCCCGAATGCGAGTCCAGTGTGCTAACCACTGCGCCACATCGCTCGGTTCAGTTCCAGTCATTCCACCAGGAAGGAGGTACACAGCTCATGTTGTCTGTAGTTCAACCATGCCTAGACGGTCAACACCGCGGTTGGAGCAAGTCCGCATTGTTAATTTCTGCCAGGAAGGGCTCTAGACAACGGAAGTGTCCAGGCCTCTCGGAGTGAACCAAAGCGATGTTGTTCGGACATGGAGGAGATACAAAAAGGCAGGAACTGTCTGTGACATCCCCCACTCAGGCCGCCCAAGGGCTACTACTGCAGTGGATAACCACTACCTACGGATTATGGTTCGAAGAAACCCTGACAGCAACGCCACCATGTTGAATAATGCTTTTCGTGCAGCCACAGGAAATCGTTTTTCGACTCAAACTATACGCAATACGCTGCATGATGCACAACGTCACTCCCAACGTCCATGACGGGGTCCATCTTTGCAACCACACCATGCAGCGTGGTACGGATGAGCCAAACAATATGCCGAATGGACCGCTCAGGAATGACATCACGTTCTCTTCACCGATGAATGTCGCATATGCCTTCAACCAGACAATCATCGGAGACGTCTTTGGAGGCAACCCGGTCAGGCTGAACGCCTTACACATACTGTCCAGCGAGTGATGCATCTGGAGGTTCCCTGCTGTTTTGGGTTGGCAGTATGTGGGGCCGACGTACGCCGCTGGTGGTCATGGAAGGCGCCGTAACGGCTGTACGATACGTCAATGCCATCCTTCGACCTATAGTGCAACCATATCGGCAGCATCTTGGCGAAGCATTCGTCTTCATGGACGACAATTCGCGCCCCCATCGTGCATATCTTGTGAATGACTTCCTTCAGGATAACGACAGCGCTAGACTAGAGTGGCCAGCATGTTCTCCAGACATGAACACCATCGAACATGCCTGTGATAGATTGAAAAGGGCTGTTTGTGGACGACACGACCCACCAACCACTCTGAGGGATCTACGCCAAATCGCCGTTGAGGAGTGGGACGATCTGGACCAACAGTGCCTTGATGAACTTGTGCATAGCATGCCATGACGAATACAGGCATTCAACAATGCAAGAGGATGTTTTTTGTGCAAACATGTTCTTTTTTTAATGGAATAGTGCCTACTTACGCTAGGAAAAACTAAAAGCGGGGTAAAATAGCATATCAGTGATGTTTGTTGCAGGATTCTAGTGCAACTCGTTTATGAAATATCGTATTTTGAAAAGTTCCCACACCGATACTTGTGCAACACCTTTTGGAGCATGTACAAAAGAACAGTAAGAGTGCATAGCCTAGTTATGTGGATTCTGACTAGTAAGGAGACAATCGACCATCACAGGATGGGTTCACAATGACCACCGGCATTGGCAATACGTTCTTCCAGTCTGGTATGGAACCACAGCTGCACACGCGCTGACATTTCAATGGAGATGTCCTAGCGGGTTTCAGTAATACGCTTTTGCATATCATTCGATGTAGCTGATATGTCAATGTAGACAACGTCTTTCAGCTTTTCCCACAGAAAAAAAAAGCTGCAGGCACCAGATCTGGGGAACTGGCCGACCAAAGTGCAGGCCCTCCGAATGCAATACAATGATTTGGAAACAATTCGTGAAGACATGTTGCAGTGCTTCGTGCACTATGGGCTGGACAGTCATGGTGTTGGGTACCACAGGTTCCTCCTACTCTGCAGTGAAACGTCTTCTAGCGTGTGTAAAAGATGGGCTGTTAGGAGGCTGCGATATCATTACGCAGTCAGTGTTCTGTGTATGAGAAACAGGCCTTTGAGCTGAAGGTTAACTACCCCACATCATACGTTTACACTCCATGGACTCTGAGATTCCACCTGAAAAAGCCAACGGGAATTGTCAACAGACCAATAGTGCATGTCTCGGCGGTTTACCTGGGCGTTATTGGTAAATGTGGCTTCATCATTAAACAAGATACATGATACATTGGGAATATCCTGTCTTAATGCCAATGTGCAGAAGTTAACACGGTTCTCATAATCGTTTCTATGCAGTTCTTGATGGAGAGAGAAGTGATACAGGCAAAACCTATATCGATGGAGAATACATCGGACACTTACGTGACTCATGCCGCTTCCTCGTGCGATTGCGAGATTGATAAATAATTGCCGAGAAGGATGAGGTCCATTGGGATATCTTGCCATATACACCGTACAAGAACGAACTGCAATCTTCGTACACTCACCACACATCATGAGCACGTTGGCTTTCTCTGCATTGGTAAATCCCATCGTCTACTCACGGCCTGCTGCTTGGACTGACACTCAAAAACTGACTAGAAAGGCGCAATGCACTCAAGGAACACAACAAACGCCGCGCAGGATAGCCGCGCGGTCTCAGGCGTCTTGTCCCGGTCCGCGCGGCTCCCGCCGTCGGAGGTTCGAGTCCGCCCGCGGGCATTGGTGTGTGTGTGTGTGTGTGTGTGTGTGTGTGTGTGTGTGTGTGTGTGTGTGTGTGTGTGTGTGTGTGTTGTCCTTGGCTTTATCTGCAATGGTAAATTCAATCGTCTACTCACGACCTACTGCTTGGACTGTCAGACACAAACTGACTAGCAAGGAGCAATGCACTCAAGGAACACAACAAGCACATTGTATGCAAACATAACAACACAACATCGCACTTAGCAACTACGCAGGTTGAATAGCAAAACCAGGTGTTCTTGTGGAAACTTATCAAAATACGATATCTCGTAAACGACTCGCAATACAAAGCAGGACAGACACCGCTGGCATTCGTATTTACCTTATTTTTTGTTTGCTAATGTCAATAGATGGTTCAAATGGCTCTGAGCACTATGGGACTCAACTGCTGAGGTCTTTAGTCCCGTAGAACTTAGAACTAGTTAAAGCTAACTAACCTAAGGACATCACAAACATCCATGCCCGGGGCAGGATTCGAACCTGCGACCGTAGCGGTCTTGCGGTTCCAGACTGCAGCGCCTTTAACCGCACGGCCACTTCGGCCGGCTAATGTCAATAGACATTGCTCCATTTAACAAGTGTACGTTTGCATATAGACACACTTTCATGTACATCTACATCTACATCTACATTTATACTCCGCAAGCCACCCAACGGTGTGTGGCGGAGGGCACTTTACGTGCCACTGTCATTACCTCCATTTCCTGTTCCAGTCGCATATGGTTCGCGGGAAGAACGACTGTCTGAAAGCCTCCATGCGCGCTCTAATCTCTCTAATTTTACATTCGTGATCTCCTCGGGAGGTATAAGTAGGGGGAAGCAATATATTCGATACCTCATCCAGAAACGCACCCTCTCGAAACCTGGCGAGCAAGCTACACCGCGATGCAGAGCGCCTCTCTTGCAGAGTCTGCCACTTGAGTTTATTAAACATCTCCGTAACGCTATCACGGTTACCAAATAACCCTGTGACGAAACGCGCCGCTCTTCTTTGGATCTTCTCTATCTCCTCCGTCAAACCGATCTGGTACGGATCCCACACTGATGAGCAATACTCAAGTATAGGTCGAACGAGTGTTTTGTAAGCCACCTCCTTTGTTGATGGACTACATTTTCTAAGCACTCTCCCAATGAATCTAAACCTGGTACCCGCCTTACCAACAATTAATTTTATATGATCATTCCACTTCAAATCGTTCCGCACGCATACTCCCAGATATTTTACAGAAGTAACTGCTACCAGTGTTTGTTCCGCTATCATATAATAAAGGATCCTTCTTTCTATGTATTTGCAATACATTACATTTGTCTATGTTAAGGGACAGTTGCCATTCCCTGCACCAAGTGCCTATCCGCTGCAGATCTTCCTGTATTTCGCTACAATTTTCTAATGCTGCAACTTCTCTGTATACTACAGCATCATCCGCGAAAAGCCGCATGGAACTTCCGACAGTATCTACTAGGTCATTTATATATATTGTGAAAAGCAATGGTCCCATAACACTCCCCTGTGGCACGCCAGAGGTTACTTTAATGTCTGTAGACGTCCCTCCATTGAGAACAACATGCTGTGTTCTGTTTGCTAAAAACTCTTCAATCCAGCCACACAGCTGGTCTGATATTCCGTAGGCTCTTACTTTGTTTATCAGGCGACAGTGCGGAACTGTATCGAACGCCTTCCGGAAGTCAAGAAAAATAGCATCTACCTGGGAGCCTGTATCTAATATTTTCTGAGTCTCATGAACAAATAAAGCGAGTTGGGTCTCACGCGATCGCTGTTTCCGGAATCCATGTTGATTCCTACATAGTAGATTCTGGGTTTCCAAAAACGACATCATACGCGAGCAAAAAACATGTTCTAAAATTCTACAACAGATCGACGTCAGAGATATAGGTCTATAGTTTTGTGCATCTGCTCGACGACCCTTCTTGAAGACTGGGACTACCTGTGCTCTTTTCCAATCATTTGGAACCCTCCGTTCCTCTAGAGACTTGCGGTACACGGCTGTTAGAAGGGGGGCAAGTTCTTTCGCGTACTCTGTGTAGAATCGAATTGGTATCCCGTCAGGTCCAGTGGACTTTCCTCTATTGAGTGATTCCAGTTGCTTTTCTATTCCTTGGACACTTATTTCGATGTCAGCCATTTTTTCGTTTGTGCGAGGATTTAGAACTGCAGTGCGGTCTTCCTCTGTGAAACACCTCTGGAAAAAGGTGTTTAGTATTTCAGCTTTACGCGTGTCATCCTCTGTTTCAATGCCATCATCATCCCGGAGTGTCTGGATATGCTGTTTCGAGCCACTTACTGATTTAACGTAAGACCAGAACTTCCTAGGATTTTCTGTCAAGTCGGTACATAGAATTTTACTTTCGAATTCACTGAACGCTTCACGCATAGCCCTCCTTACGCTAACTTTGACATCGTTTAGCTTCTGTTTGTCTGAGAGGTTTTGGCTGCGTTTAAACTTGGAGTGAAGCTCTCTTTGCTTTCGCAGTAGTTTCCTAACTTTGTTGTTGTACCACGGTGGGTTTTTCCCGTCCCTCACAGTTTTACTCGGCACGTACCTGTCTAAAACGCATTTTACGATTGCCTTGAACTTTTTCCATAAACACTCAACATTGTCAGTGTCGGAACAGAAATTTTCGTTTTGATCTGTTAGGTAGTCTGAAATCTGCCTTCTATTACTCTTGCTAAACAGATAAACCTTCGTCCCTTTTTTTATATTCCTATTAACTTCCATATTCAGGGATGCTGCAACGGCCTTATGATCACTGATTCCCTGTTCTGCACTTAAAGAGTCGAAAAGTTCGGGTCTGTTTGTTATCAGTAGGTCCAAGATGTTATCTCCACGAGTCGGTTCTCTGTTTAATTGCTCGAGTTAATTTTCGGATAGTGCACTCAGTATAATGTCACTCGATGCTCTGTCCCTACCACCCGTCCTAAACATCTGAGTGTCCCAGTTTATATCTGGTAAATTGAAATCTCCACGTAAGGCTATAACATGCTGAGAAAATTTATGTGAAATGTATTCCAAATTTTCTCTCAGTTGTTCTGCCACTAATGCTGCTGAGTCGGGAGGTCGGTAAAAGGAGCCAATTATTAACCTAGCTCGGCTGTTGAGTGTAACCTCCACCCATAATAATTCACACGAACTATCCACTTCTACTTCACTACAGGATAAACTACTACTAACGGCGACGAACACTCCACCACCGGTTGCATGCAATCTATCCTTTCTAAACACCGTCTGTACCTTTGTAAAAATTTCGGCAGAATTTATCTCTGGCTTAAGCCAGCTTTCTGTACCTATAACGATTTCAGCTTCGGTGCTTTCTATCAGCGCTTGAAGTTCAGGTACTTTACCAACGCAGCTTCGACAGTTGACAATTACAATACCGATTGCTGCTTGGTCCCCGCATGTCCTGACTTTGCCCCGCACCCGTTGAGGCTGTTGCCCTTTCTGTACTTGCCCAAGGCCATCTAACCTAAAAAACCGCCCAGCCCACGCCACACAACCGCTGCTACCCGTGTAGCCGCTTGTTGCGTGTAGTGGACTCCTGACCTATCCAGCGGAACCCGAAACCCCACCACCCTATGGCGCAAGTCGAGGAATCTGCAGCCCACACGGTCGCAGAACCGTCTCAGCCTCTGATTCAGACCCTCCACTCGGCTCTGTACCAAAGGTCCGCAGTCGGTTCTGTCAACGATGCTGCAGATGGTGAGCTCTGCTTTCATCCCGCTAGCGAGACTGGCAGTCTTCACCAAATCAGATAGCCGCCGGAAGCCAGAGAGGATTTCGTCCGATCCATAGCGACACACATCATTGGTGCCGACATGAGCGACCACCTGCAGATGGGTGCACCCTGTACCCTTCATGGCATCTGGAAGGACCCTTTCCACTTCTGGAATGACTCCCCCCGGTTTGCACACGGAGTGCACATTGGTTTTCTTCCACTCTCTTGCTGCCATTTCCCTAAGGGAACGCGCCTGACGTTGGAGCTCCCAACTACCAGTAAGCCCACCCTCTGCGACTTTATGAGTATTATTACAGTCTGTTGATTGAAAATCAATACGAGTTCCTGATTACCAATCCATTCTGAGAAAACCACACATCAATAGCACTTTCCACTTTCGCCATATCCGCAGTGCAAGTTTCAGTTGATTCACCCTATACACACGGTCCTGTCACATTGATGTTCCCGCCGCCTATGTTCGATATCAACGTGGAAAAGGCCACTCGTAGACGACAGGTGGCAGCACTAGCAATCATAAGTATGTAAAGAGCGTCGCGGACGCGGAAAACAGTGCAGTTGTAGTTGTAGTGCGGAAATGCGGCAACAGAGCGATTTATCTGACGTCCAGAAGGGCATGATCGTTGGCTTTAAAGCCAAGGGTGGAAGCATTCCTGAAACGGCTAAGTCTAAACTCTTCTCATGCCATCATGGTTAAAGAATACTGTGCATGGCAAAATTGCGACATCCAAACACGTGCCGAGGCAAATGTGACGCACCACGGGTCATAGATGACAGACGTGAACGGCTGTGGAGATGTGTATGGGTTTATAGACGTGCAACTCTTGAGCAACTGGCAGTCCAGATGAATCATCAGGCTACCAACAATAAATCCTCAAAGATCGTTCAGCGAGCGTTGGTGCGTATAGGCCTCTGCAACAGGCGTCTGGTTCATGCAGTCATGCTGAATGCTGTTCATCGGCGACGAATGCTGGAACTTGCACGCCAGTACCGCAACTGCATTTCCAGTGAGTAGCGACAAGTGGCCTTCTCAGATAAATCACGCTTTATCCTCCATGTGGCAGATTTCCATTTGCATGTACGGCGTGAAACGTCTGAAAGGAAACACCCTGTAACCAGTAGTGAGTGTTATGGTCTGAGGAATGACTTTGTGGCACTCCTTGGGTGATTCTAGAAGGCACAGTAGATCAACACAAGTGTGTATCTATCCGTGGAGGAGATATCCAATCGTACATGCATTTTGTTTTTCCTCGCCATGATGGCATCTACCAACAGGACAATGCAACCTCTCATACATCTCGCAGTGGACGTGCGTGGTTTGAAGAGCAATTGTATGGGCTTACCGTACTTCCCTGACCACCTAACTCCCGGGGTTTAAACCCAGTCGAGAATCTGTGGAATCTTCTCGATCGGGCTGTTCGCACCTTAGAACCTTAGCTGAGAGACCTAGTAAAGCTGACCTACAGGTCTTCGCTTCGAAAGGTGTTTATTCAGGTTTTTGACAGGACGTCACATTATTGTGAATGGTCAGCGGTCGTCTAGGATGTTCTTAATATTTGAGGATTTATTCCACACAGCAGGTAACTCTCCTCAAACCTCCACGACATTCTCTACTTACATGAGAGCTGCAGATCTCATGAGTAGTATTTATGAAACACTTTCCTAAGAGACATCTTTTATTGAAGTTTCTCTGTAGCAGACGGTATTTGTTTCGTCACTGATTAAAGAACATCTCCATCATTAAATTTTTTTTTTTCCAGAAATACAGACTTCTGTGGAATTTTATAAAGTTTCTGGTCGATTATCTGTCCTATATTTTTCGTCATCTTGGCAACTATACCATCTTCCCCCAGAGATTGATTATTGTTGAGTTTGTGTGTTATTTGTTCAACAATGCGAGAAATTGCTTTGACAAATTTACGAGAAGAGACAACGTTTGGAAGAGACTTGAGTCAATATTTGTGTCCAGATAAAATCCTCATGGGACAATTCAAGCTAGGTATCAGTTCGAAATTATTGTTAGGGTTGGCATTTTAGGTGACTGACTGAGAGGTCCGTGTGCCATCCAACAAGTATCACAGGTGCTGTCTGCAAGGGATTTATTGAAAATTCTCTTAAAGTCTTGTTATGAATGAAAGGAAGGGCTTGCTTTGTGTGTAATGTGGTTCCAGCACGTCACATTGTTCTAGATTTAATGGACTGAATCTACGGCAAAGATGAATGGGTAGGTTGTAACATGACTATTTAAAATATTATAGCCGGCCGGTGTGGCCGTGCGGTTCTAGGCGCTTCAGTCTGGAACCGCGAGACCACTACGGTCGCAGGTTCGAATCCTGCCTCGGGCATAGATGTGTGTGATGTCCTTAGGTTAGTTCGGTTTAAGTAGTTCTAAGTTCTAGGGGACTGATGACCTCAGATGTTAAGTCCCATAGTGCTCAGAGCCATTTGAACCATTTTTAAAATATTATAAACACGTTACAAACTGCTCTTTCTGAGCAATAATTGCCCAGATAACTCAGACGATAAAAGCAGTTCCTACAAAACGCAAGGTTACGGTTTCGAATCCTGGTACAGCATGCCGTTTTAATTTCGAAGGTTGTTTACAAACAACGCACCCTCTGCCGCAGATTGAATAATTTATTATTGAGTAGTTTGTCAAATTACTATCATAAGAATTAGTTTTTTTATTCTGAATATTAACTGCTTACTAATAATAATATTGGGTGTAACATTTAGGCCAAGCTGTATGAGAATTACACTTATTTAAAACTCATTCTGCACGGCAGGGGAAGCAGTGTCATCATTCTAGTCAGTTTAATGTGTTGTTCATTCACAATGAATTCTGGGACAATCGAATGCGACGTATAGCAGCACTGGGCACAAAGGATTACTATAGTCCGCTTCGGCAGCTGCGCGGCCAGCGCCACGGATTGCTAAACGAAGGGTTGGAGATCTTCTCCTTTCTGGGACTGGGTGTTGTGCTGTTCTACGTTAGTATCATCACTATTGAGATAGACGTGTAGGCACGAGTCGAAATTCAGTACTTCAAAATGAAAATACTGTACCATGACGTGGAAGCAACGTGTTGTCTGCGGAACCACCTACAGGCCAAATACGCTGCGTTCTGTAGAACCTACTGCGCAAATAACACGAGGGCACGCCCCTTTTAGAAGAATGGACTCGACCAAACGAGGCAGTTCAGGGCTTGGCAGAAAAAAGGAAGCTACCCAAAGAAACATGTCTACAAATGATCTCTCTCTTCTGTAATCAGCAGAAGTCGTGTAGGTATTATACACAACTAAGTAAGCAGCTTATAAAAGAAATTGGGTCGTTGGATTGAAGATACGACGAGTGTATAAGTGGCGGTGCTGCTTGGCGTCGAGGTTTCAGTGCTTACACGATTCGGCACACGACTGGCGCATGATAGTCGCCTGCCACTTGTCCACATGCCACTCTAAGGCTCTCCAGTATTTCTTGGGTTTGCGCTGCCGCTGTTATAGGTAAGTCGTAGCTACGCAATACTCGTGACAACCACTTCACGTTCATTCAAAAAGACCGCTAACTGCAAAAGGCTTTAATCAGTATTGCACCTGAAAATACTGAGTTAATCACGTTACTTAAGAATAACATTTTAGGTAGTACAGTTGTTTATCTCTGCGACTGCTGAAGTCCGGTAAGGAAGTCTGAGTTCAATGATAGCTATAGCTTATAATTATGAATGGTCGTGCATGACGATACTGACGCATCGCAGCTTCATTTGAAGACTTGTGGGAGCTAAGAAAATTGGGTCGGAGGTAAATACAAATACTTCAGGCGACGAATTTACATAACAGAAAAGAAAATTTAGCGTATGATACAGTTACTCTTATACTTATTGTGTATGGCTCAGTGCAACAGTTCTAAGTTTAAAATCGACGGCTATGCCTCAGTATACCTTCTATATACAGGGTGTTACAAAAAGGTACGGCCAAACTTTCAGGAAACATTCCTCACACACAAATAAAGAAAAGATGTTATGTGGACATGTGTCCGGAAACGCTAAATTTCCATGTTAGAGCTCATTTTAGATTCGTCAGTATGTACTGTACTTCCTCGATTCACCGCCAGTTGGCCCCACTGAAGGAAGGTAATGTTGACTTCGGTGCTTGTGTTGACATGCGCCTCATTGCTCTACAGTATTAGCATCAAGCACATCAGTACGTAGCATCAACAGGTTGTGTTCATCACGAACGTGGTTTTGCAGTCAGTGCAATGTTTACAAATGTGGAGTTGGTAGATGCCCATTTGATGTATGGATTAGCACGGGGCAATAGCCGTGGCGCGGTACGTTTGTATCGAGACAGATTTCCAGAACGAAGGTGTCCCGACAGGAAGACATTCGAAGCAATTGATTGGCGTCTTAGGAAGCACGGAACATTCCGGCCTATGACTCGCGGCTGGGGAAGACCTAGAACGACGAGGACACCTGCAATGGGCGAGGCAATTCTTCGTGTAGTTGACGATAACCCTAATGTCAGTGTCAGAATTAGCTGCTGTACAAGGTAACGTTGACCACGTCACTGTATGGAGAGTGCTACGGGAGAACCAGTTGTTTCCGTACCATGTACAGCGTGTGCAGGCACTATCAGCAGCTGATTGGCCTCCATGGGTACACTTCTGCGAATGGTCCATCCAACAATGTGTCAATCCTCATTTCAGTGCAAATGTTCTCTTTACGGATGTGGCTTCATTCCAACGTGATCAAATTTCAAATTTTCACACTCAACATGTGTAGGCTGACGAGAATCCGCAAACAATTGTGCAATCACGTCATCAACACAGATTTTCTGTGAACGTTTGGGCAGGCACTGTTGGTGATGTCTTGATTGGGCCCCATGTTCTTCCACCTACGGTCAATGGAGAACGTTATCATGATTTCATACGGGATACTCTACTTGTGCTGCTAGAACATGTGCCTTTACAAGTACGACACAACATGTGGTTCATGCACGATGGAGCTCCTGCACATTTCAGTCGAAGTGTTCGTACGCTTCTCAACAACAGATACGGTGACCGATGGATTGGTAGAGACGTACCAATTCCATGGCCTCCACGCTCTCCTGACCTCAACCCTCTTGACTTTCATTTATGGGGGCATTTGAAAACTCTTGTCTACGCAACCCCGGTACCAAATATAGAGACTCTTCGTGCTCGTATTGTGGACGGCTGTGATACAATACGCCATTCTCCAGGGCTGTATCAGCGCATCAGGGATTCCACGCGACGGAGGGTGTATGCATGTATCCTCGCTAACGGAGGACATTTTGAACATTTCCTGTAACAAAGTGTTTGAAGTCACGCTGGTAAGTTCTGTTGCTGTGTGTTTCCATTCCATGATTAATGTGGTTTGAAGAGAAGTAATAAAATGAGCTCTAACATGGAAAGTAAGCGTTTCCGGACGCATGTCCACATAACATTTTCTTTCTTTGTGTGTGAGGAATGTTTCCTGAAAGTTTAGCCGTACCTTTTTGTAACACCCTGTATATAAATTTTGAAACGAAGTGTTTAATTAAGTGAGAAACCGTCATCAGCATCTGGTTTACATCCTACTACCAATGCTAGGGAGTACTACTTACTAAGGGATCGTCTTAGGACATGTTAAAGGCCTGGAAGAGTTGTGTAGAGAAGCACTAGTTCTATTCGCATGATATTCAAAAAAATGAGATTGGGTTCCCTAACAACGTGTAGCAGCTGAGACTTTAGATGCGTATGCAGGGAGGCAGCGGGAATGCTGGAATTGTTCGAGTTCTGCAACGTCCTGGGAGTATCATATGCAGAGAATTACAAGGAGCTCTACTAGCAGTCACTTACTGATGTAAGCACTCTGTGCTTTGGTTGTTTATGGAATTTATTTGTGAGAGCCAAGCATTGTTTCTGGATTTAGTTTTTAAATATTAGTGTAATGTGAATTTTTAGTATTCTAGATGTTTTATATCATTTGGCAATTTTAGGATTTAATAATCACTTTTGAGATTTTATGAGCATAATTGTGGGTAATCAGGAGTAGAGTATTGACCTCCATGGATGCTGAGTCTGTGTGTTCCAGCGATTTGATGTTTACAAGAAGCAAGTTGATTGGACTTATTAATTAATAGGTAATAGCACATGGATTTTGCAGTTACAGCTACTTTATTAAATTAGAAGAGTGGCTGCACCAGGTCTCAATATAACGCTTTATAGCGGATTTCATATATAAATGATCTGTTTTGGGCCATACTCAGCTAATTTCATTTGCACTTTAGGAAAAGCAATTACAATACAATTAATATCTTTCCACCTTTATAATGAAAATACGAAAACAATAATTTATCCATAATGTTAAAAAAAATTTCTCACTGTCATTTTTCCTAGGCTTTTAGTTTTCGCTACTGAGAGTAAATACGTCATCTGCATGTGGACTACAACAGGAGTGCTGCTGGGAACGTTGGGCAACTCGTGCTGCACATGGTGGCCGACAGGTAGCGTCTCTGCGCAATAGAGCGTGATGATGGATGTTGTAGCTGCATGTTTACATCGAAAAGAGGGGTGAATCTTTGGTGTTAATGGCATTTATGCCGACAGGCTGTCCTATGTTCACAAGCACAGATTTGAGCGACCTCCGAGAAGTAACTCACCATCCTTGCATTATGCATATTGGTGGCGTGTTTTTCCATAAAACCTAGAAATTAAGTGTTTCACGTGCGAAGTGCTTCTCTCCCACAGTGTTCTACAAAGTTTTCTTTGGGCTTGCCTACGCATCTGATTGATGAGTTAAGATCCTTAATCTCAGCAACCGTATTATTTAATAACATTTTTCACCCCATCCAGTCAGATTATTGCACTCAGATGTCCTCCTGTTGTGACCTTCTTGGCTTCACATTCTTTGACTGAAACCGTCCAGCAGTCTCCTCGCACCCCCACCACCCGGTCAAGATATACCAGTGTGAGGAAGTGGTGGAATATGTAAAGATTTACAGTTATTTGCGTAAATGATCCCAGAATTGAAAACTGTAACCAAAGCATGCAACTGGCTATTCCAGAAGGAAAATCTTATTTGTGAACGTTAATGAATTCAGTCATGATTAAGGACTAATTTATTATTGTTAAATTGAGTAAATAACACATAATTACGAGTGGATGAACGTGTTAGTGCTGCAAAAAACTTATTTCATATTATTCATAGAGGGGCTGTTTCACTGCCAGCATAATTTTCCAATTTTTTTCTAGAGTAGTATCTCATCTTAGCAACAATAATATCCTCAGCAAATGACAGTTTAGGTTTCAGAAGACCTGCTATACTGAGAATGCCATTATTTACTAGCATTAAGTAATAACATAGCGCCAATTGGTACGTTCGGCTACTTACCTAAGGGTGAGTGAATCACAGTATTCTCCTACATAAACGAAGTTTTATCGGCTGGATGGTGTAGCCAACCAACGGATAACTGGCTTGGGAGTGATCATTTATTAGGTTCTCCAAGTCTCAGACTTAGGCCCACTATTGCTGCTCAGATATGTAAATGATCTTCCCTCTCATACTCAATTACACTCCTGGAAATGGAAAAAAGAACACATTGACACCGGTGTGTCAGACCCACCATACTTGCTCCGGACACTGCGAGAGGGCTGTACAAGCAATGATCACACGCACGGCACAGCGGACACACCAGGAACCGCGGTGTTGGCCGTCGAATGGCACTAGCTGCGCAGCATTTGTGCACCGCCGCCGTCAGTGTCAGCCAGTTTGCCGTGGCATACGGAGCTCCATCGCAGTCTTTAACACTGGTAGCATGCAGCGACAGCGTGGACGTGAACCGTATGCGCAGTCGACGGACTTTGGGCGAGGGCGTATAGTGGGCATGCGGGAGGCCGGGTGGACGTACCGCCGAATTGCTCAACACGTGGGGCGTGAGGTCTCCACAGTACATCGATGTTGTCGCCAGTGGTCGGCGGAAGGTGCACGTGCCCGTCGGCCTGGGACCGGACCGCAGCGACGCACGGATGCACGCCAAGACCGTAGGATCCTACGCAGTGCCGTAGGGGACCGCACCGCCACTTCTCAGCAAATTAGGGACACTATTGCTCTTGGGGTATCGGCGAGGACCATTCGCAACCGTCTCCATGAAGCTGGGCTACGGTCCCGCACACCGTTAGGCCGTCTTCCGCTCACGCCCCAACATCGTGCAGCCCGCCTCCAGTGGTGTCACGACAGGCGTGAATGGAGGGACGAATGGAGACGTGTCGTCTTCAGCGATGAGAGTCGCTTCTGCCTTGGTGCCAGTGATGGTCGTATGCGTGTTTGGCGCCGTGCAGGTGAGCGCCACAATCAGGACTGCATACGACCGAGGCACACAGGGCCAACACCCGGCATCATGGTGTGGGGAGCGATCTCCTACACTGGCCGTACACCACTGGTGATCGTCGAGGGGACACTGAATAGTGCACGGTACATCCAAACCGTCATCGAACCCATCGTTCTACCATTCCTAGACCGGCAAGGGAACTTGCTGTTCCAACAGGACAATGCACGTCCGCATGTATCCTGTGCCACCCAACGTGCTCTAGAAGGTGTAAGTCAACTACCCTGGCCAGCAAGATCTCCGGATCTGTCCCCCATTCAGCATGTTTGGGACTGGATGAAGCGTCGTCTCACGCGGTCTGCACGTACAGCACGAACGCTGGTCCAACTGAGGCGCCAGGTGGAAATAGCATGGCAAGCCGTTCCACAGGACTACATCCAGCATCTCTACGATCGTCTCCATGGGAGAATAGCAACCTGCATTGCTGCGAAAGGTGGATATACACTGTACTAGTGCCGACATTGTGCATGCTCTGTTGCCTGTGTCTATGTGCCTGTGGTTCTGTCAGTGTGATCATGTGATGTATCTGACCCCAGGAATGGGTCAATAAAGCTTCCCCTTCCTGGGACAATGAATTCACGGTGTTCTTATTTCAATTTCCAGGAGTGTATAAAAGGGCACAACATATTCAGTTCTGCACATCTAGGGTACCACACCAGTGATAAGTGTAACACATGGTGAGGAAATAATGAATAGAGCAGAAAGTTCAACATTCTTAGGTGTCCATATTGATGAGAATTTAAACTGGAAAAAAGCACATTTTGTATCTCCTAAAACCACTTAGTGCACCCACATTTTCGCTTAGAATCATTGCAAATTTTTGGGAGAGACAAATCAGTAGGTTGACGTATTTTGCATATTTTCGTTCAATAATGTCATATGAAATAATGTTCTGGGATAACTCATCTTCAAGAATGAAAGTCTTTTTCGTTCAAAAACATCTTGTAAGAATAATATGTTGTGCTGGCCCACGATCATATTGTAGACATCTGTTTAAGGAGTTGGGCATTCTGACTACTGCTTCACAGTATATTTGTTCCGTCGTGAAGTTTGTTGTAAATAGTCCACTGCAGTTTAGAAGGAACAATGAAGTACATTATTACAAAACCAGGAAGAAAAATGACATTCATTACTACACATGAATTTGGTCTTTTGTGCAAAAAGGGATGAACAATGTTGCAACAAAAATTTTTGATCTCTTACCCAGTGATATAAAATGTCTGACAGACAGCAAACTAAAATTGGGAAAATATATTGAAAAAGTTATCCCTGGCAAATTCTTCTTTTCCGTATAAGAATTTCTATTGTTGTAATGTGTAGAAGGCGGTGGGTAGTAATTACTAACACCTTATAAATGTTCAGCGTGTAGCGATGATTACAAATTAATTTACGATGTGAATCTAACATGACATGTTCTCTATCATTATGATTTACCGTGCAAAATGATCCATGGAACATGAAATTAACTAACTAATTTTACTAAGAGTTAGGATACACAACAAGGAATTTCATAATGTGGTCATTAGGAGCCACTCACTTGTCATGTTGACAGATGTGAAAAGAATTATCTGAATAATTTATTTTATCTCAGCATACGTTTTTCAGTCTATTCATCATCTACAGAGCTGCTAGATATTAACAGTGGGTACGTTAATGTGTTCACTAAGCTATTCAGAGCTCGGATGGAAAACCGGTTCTACGCAAATAAGAGAAAGCAGGAAGGTGGAAGGAGTATATGGAGGGTCTATACACAGGGTATTTATTGGAGGGCAACATTATGGAAATGGAAGAGGACGTAGATGAAGATGGACTGGGAGATACGATACTGCGTGAAGAGTTTAACAGATCGCTGAAAAACCTTAGTCGAAACAAGGCCTTGGGAGTAGACATTATTCTACTAGAACTACTGATAGCCTTGGGACAGCCAGCCCTTACAAAACTGTACCATCTGGTGAGCACGATGTATGAGACAGGCGAAACACCCTCAGACTATAAGAAGAGTGTAACAATTGCAATCCCAAAGAAAGCAGGTATTGACAGGTGTGAAAATTACCGAACTATCAGTTTAATAAGTCACAGCTGTAAAATACTAACACGAATTCCTTACAGACGAATGGAAAAACTGATAGAAGCCGACCTTGGGAAAGATCAGATTGTATTTCGTACAAATGTTGGAACACGTGAGGCAATACTGACCCTACGACTTATCTTTGATTAGAAGATAGATTAAGGAAAGGCAAACCTATATTTCTAGCATTTGTAGAATTAGAGAGAGCTTTTGACAATGTTGACTGGAATACTCTCAAATTCTGAAGGTAGCAGGGGTAAAATACAGGGAGCGAACGGCTATTTACAATTTGTACAGAAACCAGATCACAGTTATAAGAGTCGAGGGCCATGAAAGGGAAGCAGGAAGTCTCTTCTGAGAGTTATGAATGGAAGTGAAACATGGAGGATAAATAGTTTAGACAAGAAGAGAATAGAAGATTTCGAAATGTGGTGCTACAGAAGAATGGTGAAGATGACATGGGTAGATCACGTAACTAATGAGGAGGTACTGAACAGAATTGAGAAGAAGAGGAATTTGTGGCACAACTTGACTAGAAGAAGGGATCGGTTGGTAGGACATGTTCTGAGGCATCAAGGGATCACCAATTTGGTATTCGAGTGCAGCGCAGAGGGTAAAAATTGTAGAAGGAGACCAAGAGATGAATACACTAAGCAGATTCAGAGGGATCTGGGTTTCAGTAGGTACTTTGAGATGAAGAAGCAGGCATAGGATAGGGTAGCATGGAGAGCTGCATCGAACCAGTCTCTGGACTGAAGACCACAACAACAACAACATGCTGTTCATAGGAGCTTACCAGTATTCTTATTTTGTTACTCATTCTTAGACGTACACTTTCGTTTCCTGGTAGTTAATTTTGTATAAACCCTGCACTCATCTGATCATCGTACTTTACTGATTCGCACTACACTTTACTTCAACCTATTCATTTTCCTTTTCAAATGCTGTAACTTACCTCTCCGATTAAGGGATCGAACATGCCACGCCCCAGCCCATAGAACGCCAGCCTTGTTTTTCCTGTTGACAATGTCCTATAGAGCATTCCCCATCCAGAGATACTAGTGCGGGACTATTTTATCTCAAACTGTGTCTCGCAAGAAGATGCCATCGTAATTAAGGCATACAGTAGAGCTGCATGTCCTCAGGAAATACAGGGTGATTCAAAAAGAATACCACAACTTTAAAAATGTGTATTTAATGAAAGAAACATAATATAACCTTCTGTTATACATCATTACAAAGAGTATTTAAAAAGGTTTTTTTTCACTCAAAAACAAGTTCAGAGATGTTCAATATGGCCCCCTCCGGAGACACGAGCAATATCAACCCGATACTCCAACTCGTCCCACACTCTCTGTAGCATATCTGGCGTAACAATTTGGATAGCTGCTGTTATTTCTCGTTTCAAATCATCAATGGTGGCTGGGAGAGGTGGCCGAAACACCATATCCTTAACATACCCCCATAAGAAAAAATCGCAGGGGGTAAGATCAGGGCTTCTTGGAGGCTAGTGATGAAGTGCTCTGTCACGGGCTGCCTGGCGGCCGATCCATCGCCTCGGGTAGATGACGCTCAGGTTTCATAACTAACCTTTTTCGTAGGACTCTCCATACAGTTGATTGTGGAATTTGCAGCTCTCTGCTAGCTCTGCGAGTCGATTTTCCTGGGCTGCGAACAAATGCTTGCTGGATGCGTGCTACATTTTCATCACTCGTTCTCGGCCGTCCAGAACTTTTCCCTTTGCACAAACACCCATTCTCTGTAAACTGTTTATACCAACGTTTAATACACCACCTATCAGGAGGTTTAACACCATACTTCGTTCGAAATGCACGCTGAACAACTGTCGTCGACTCACTTCTGCCGTACTCAATAACACAAAAAGCTTTCTGTTGAGCAGTCGCCATCTTAGCATCAACTGACTCTGACGCCTAGTCAACAGCGCCTCAAGCGAACAAATGTACAACTAAATGAAACTTTATAAATCCCTTAATTCGCCGACAGATAGTGCTTAGCTCTGCCTTTTGTCGTTGCAGAGTTTTAAATTCCTAAAGCTGTGGTATTCTTTTTGAATCACCCTGTAAATGCTATCTGCCGTCTACAGTTTCAACATAGCAAGACCATGCTGGCTAATGTTACAAGGTCAGCAAGGTCAGGAAGTCCTGTCTACTACGTGTTTGGTCTATATTATTCCTTATCCACAATGTTTGTGCGTTTATTCCTGCCAGGTCCAAAAATTTTAAGAATATTGTTAGCGGTCAACATTTCGTTTTTCTTGAAGGCGAATAACGCGGATATTTTCGGTCAACTGTATCCACGGGCCCCACGCCTCCAGCCCCCCCACCCCCACTCCTATGGTATGGTTATAGTTCGTTACTGGGGTTGGTTTTCCTGATTCTGCACCTATTTCCTCCCAAACCATGTACTGCAGTTGGGGTGCCACCTATGCGATGTTTTCAGTTGAACGGATAGTTTCTCACTAACTATACAAGGAAACAGGCGACAGACACGTGCAATACTCGGGGGAAGGGCCAACCTGGGAATTCCCGTAAGCAGAAAGTGAGTGGACTAAGGACTAGCACGCGTACTTTCGCGAACACTGGGGTTGCGGCACTCTCTGCCGACGTGCGGTATTTAGAAGGTTAAAGGAAGACATCGAAGCAATTCAGTGGCCGACTGCTTGATTTGTTACCGGTAGGCTCGAACAACACGCAAGTATTGCAGAGATGCTTCGGGAACTATAATAGGATTCACTGGAGCGAAGACGACGTTCTCCGCGAGGAAAACGGTTGAGAAAATTTAGAGAACCAGCATTTGTGGCTGACTGCAGAACGATTCTACCGACGGTAGCATAAGGATCATCAAGATAAGATTAGGGAGGTTTGCGCTTGTACGGAAGCATACAGAGTCGTTTTTCCCTCACTCTATTTGCAAGCCGAACAGGACAGGACTAGTGGTGATACACGGTACTCTCCGCCTCGCACCACACTGTACTTGTGGAGTATGTATGTAGATGCAGACGTGATGAATCTAGAAATTCCTACAGCCTCTCGGAAACGTTCCTTCAGTGATCGCAAATACAAAATAAAATTAATTTCAGCTTTCATAGACGTATTTAAGAGGTCATTTATCTCGTGCTCCATACATGAATGAAACGGGAATAAAACTTACTGTGTGAGACAATGGGAAGTACACTCCATCATGCACTGCGCTGTGGTTTGCAGAGATGTAGTAGTAAACGTATGGTGCGCGATAAATCGCGCAACGACGAACAGTCAAACGTAGAACTGCTAAAGTGACCTCGAAGCAGCCAGTCACTGCTCAGGTTTGAGGATATAAGCTGCGCAAAACACAAACCAGCTTCATGTCATCGCCTGGTGAGGATTTTAGGGAGCAGCGCGGCGAGCAGCGATGGCGCTTGTTAAATGGGCCGATAAGATGCTGTGCGTCTGAGTCATCGTCGCCGTGCCTTCACAGCGAGCAGCAGTAGCGAGGTGGCAGCATTAAACATTGCCTGTACCCGTGTCGCGTGCTCGCCACTATTCGACGTATCTGGTAACGACGCCTATCAGACTATTCCTCGTGTTTCCAAACTTCATTCGAAGATCGGAGTTCTTATAAAACAGCTGGACGACAGAAACGTATCGGTCGAAGCATTTCCACGTACATGCCGCTGAGAGTTCAGGGGTCAGACAGAAACATGGAACCACCAAAAACACAACACATTACCACGCCTAATACGGTGTAGGAAACCTGCTGACATTTAAAACCTCTTCCAGTATTCTCGGAATGGATAAATACATGTCCTGTACGATTTTCAATGGAATATTTTACCGTTGTTCCTGCAAAATAGTGGCAGGTTCATGTAACAATTATGTAGATGGATAGCGATGAAACAGCGTTCTCTCCAAAGTAGATCACAAAGATTCAGTACTGTTGATATCTGGTGATTGTGGCGGCCAGGAAAGATGCGAAAATTTGTCTTCGTACTCACAAAACCAGTCCTGTACGATACGAGCCGTGTGAACAAGGGCCAAGTCGTTTTGGAACACATCACCATTGTGGAACAAACATTGTATCATACAATGGACCTTATCTGCCATAATGGTCACATAATCCTTGACAATAATGCGACTATACAAAGTGATCATGGGGCCCATGGATGATTTTCCGCTTCCTCTGTATGCGGTAGAAGTCTTCGATACTGCGCCTCTTGGCAAATCAAACTCCTCTGCTCCCTTGGTTATGGAACTGCTCACCACACGAGCACCAACACAATTTACCCACGTTCAAATTCAATTAGCTGGAGCATAATGCACTCACAACTGTATAGCAGACTGTTCTGACAACGACTGACACTTACAACATCCCAAGTGCAAGGCTCAGGTGCCGTTCGTTGTCAGATACGACAGCGCAAGGTACAGGCATTACTAACTTCTGCATTTATGGTCAAGCGTGCATTTCTCGCGGTGTTTCTATACTTTTGTCCAGCCTCCGTGCTTTTCTCGTAGGGTCACTTAATATGACCGGAATTAATGTTCTCTGCGTATGAAGTAATGAAGCTATGTTGGTATTCGGAAGGATGCGGGCACCCACGAGATAACTACTTAGTTTAGCATATGGTTTCAATAATGAGTAAATATTTTAGACGGCTTGGGGGACTCAACTAACAGATTCAAAACAGTAATGATTATAATGTAAAATGATGCACGAGTCATCGTAATAGAACTGTCGTCGAAATGTTGCTATCGATTTGCTTCAGTTTTGAATATCAGATTTTACTTGGAGATTTTCAAATGCTTGTACAATATTTTTGGAATTCGCGGACATTGCTCTTTATACATTGTCCCTTAGTAACTATGCAATTGTCTCAAAATTGTAAGCAACGGTTTCCCAGCAGTTTCGCTCCAATATTATGATGCACTCTGAGCGAAGCTTAAATTCTACTTTGTACTGTGTTCGCCATGCGACCTTTTGCGTCTGAATCAGTCATATTTATTTCTTTAGTGTTTAGTTACACATAAATCACTGACACAGGTTTAAGAAATAAGCAGACAAGTGATGGTGGGTCGTCGTAAGCAAGGAAATAAATAGTTCTGAAGTTGTATCAAGGAAGTAACAAAGTACTAACTGGGAACAGCAATCTAGTCCTTCCAAAATCAGATACCGTAAGTAACTATTGCAGTACTCCAAAGTAATACGAAGAGAAAACCAGCGGCAGGTAAAGAAGTGAAAGGGCCATGACAGTGTCTCCACGTTAGATTCAAGCCCACGTCATGGGACTGGCTCGTGTTGGACTGTTCAGGCTCATTGTGACACTTGTAGAAATTTGGTTTTTCATTGTTTCTTGTGGTCTATTGGAATAGATTTCTAGCTAGCACGAAAGATCAATCCCCACTAGAACTGGCGTTAATGCCAAGACACTGCTGTTTGGTGTCCCACTGGCTGTCTGTGGAGGAGTATGTTGTGCTGTCCCAGCTTCCACAGGGAGGGATCCCTGGAGTCATTCTGCATTTTGACATTGGGTGTCGGCGACTGAGGTTGCAGTGACGCTGGTGGTGGTGCTGTCCAATGATCCGCAGAGCGCTGTGGCCGACTATCAGACTAGCCTCATAGAAGAACTGTCATGGCGGAGGCAATGGGCTCATTTGCTGCTACGAAGGGGTCCTTTGTGGCCGCAAGTTATACAGCATCGACGAAGGATGCTCCTCCGTTTCAGCCTTCCCAGGAGTAGGTGCCACAGGGCTTCATTCAATGAAAATTTCAGCACAGGGTACTGAAGTTGCTCTCCCAGTCACGGGCGTAAATATAACCTTGGTGTCTGCTCATGCAGCCGTCAGGTGTTTCGATCACTGAGAGATGTAGATTGTGGAAGGAGTAACACGCTATGGCAGGCGCTGAATATGGCCAACGACCAGCTTTGTGGGTACAGACATGGACATCAGGGCGGCAACGGCTATGGTGCCAGATCGGGGCACGGCGTGTAGCAGATGTAATAAATCAGGAGATTTGCATCAAAATGTTCATTCTCATGGTTATAACAACATGTTCTGCCCATGACGCAGTGCCATCTGCAGGTTTAGTATTCTCCAGTCCTCCTGGTTACCCACTTCCGTTTTCATAGCTGCGTATGATGTACTCTTCTTTATCTTAATGGTGTCATTTATTTTTTATTACATCTGACATTTTTTATTATATACAAATCCACATACCAAAAGCCTGGAAGCATTTCTCCTCTTATCGTAGTGTCAGCAACATACAGGAAAACAGCCCGCAAAAGATACTTAATTCCTCTTTTCCTTAACTGTTTATTTTATAGATCACAGAAAACACTTTTGCTGTTGTAAAATATTTATTTTGCAATAGCTCGACTTGTTTCTATTTGATAATTACATGTTACCGATTATTTCTTGAAGTTATAAAATTGTGCCAGTTACTCATAACAAATTTTCAGGTTATACGACACCGCATCTGAAGCTCAAGTGAAGGATGGATGCATTAATGCACCTGCTTATACATATCCTCCTCGTAAACGTTAGGAGGAGTATGATACGCAGATGTCTGCGTAAGTAGGTATTCGATTCTTGATAGCGATGTAAATCGTGGAACACACGTCTAATGTCGGTGAAGTACCGTTGCAACTCTTCTGGTGGCTGCAGGTCTCCAAATGATTCTAAATAGTAGAGGTCATTTGTATTTTAGTTAACATACGCCACCCAGGGGCTATCTGGTCTTCCAGAAACATTTAAATTCACCATTCCACATTCTCCAGATTTTCACATAGTCTTCGGAAATGTATCCCACGTAGACACACCATGGCATTTTGGAATGCTATATTTTTCTTAACAAACTTCAACAGATTTGTATTTCTAAGCGGTCTATCTGATAGCATAGCTAACTTTTTTTTGTTTTTTTTTTTTTGTGGAGAGACCTTGTCCTTCCTTCCTGTGATTTCAAGATAGTCCTTTTTCGATGGCTGCTGCTTCCATAATGTGGTTATGTCTTCTTGCTTCCTCTAGCTGATCCTGGGAGTTTCGTGCGGTCTTGAACGTTCTGGCAATAGCTGCAACACCATCAGCCAGTCAACCCATCACTGAGGAACCTGTACGGACAGGAATGTGGCCTTGTGTATCAGCGTAACCCGAGGTGCTTTAAACTGTCCTTTATGCTTCAGGGCACTTTTAGCTGCATACATCGCCCTCAGGATACGGTTTCTTAAACACCCGTGCCCTCGCTTCTTCTTCTTCTTCTTCTTCTTCTTCTTCTTCAGCGCAGCGTCCATAGTTTGCTTGAAATTCACGCTCAAGCCCAACTTAATTTTACCACCTATGTTTTTAGCAACAACAAATGCTGCAATGCGCTGCCGTATACTAAATCCTTTCTCGCACGTATTGCCTTGGTTTTATCAGCCAAAATTCGATCTGGAGCGTGACGTCCTGGGAGATCTTTAAGTTTTGCGAATGCAATGTCGTGTTCCAAACACGCCTTGTCAAGCTGGTTAATCCCTTTACCACCATGAGCGCACGTTTTCTAAGCTTTGTACCAGCTCCGCGGTAATTATACCACAGAATGTGCAATTCGATTGTGTGTGACTAGGTCCTCCCGTCGGGTAGACCGTTCGCCGGGTGCAAGTCCTTCGATTTGACGCCACTTCGGCAACTTGCGCGTCGATGGCGATGAAATGATGATTACGACAACGCAACAGCTAGTCCCTGAGTGGAGAAAATCTCCGACCCAGCCAGGAATCGAGCCCGGGCCCTTAGGATTGACATCCTGTCGCGCTGACCGGGGGGGGGGGGGGCGACTATTCGATTGTAAGTTTGCCGAGAATACCGTCACCTCCTATAATGTTTCTCCTGTGCATTCTGTGCTACTGTGCTGGTTGTGCTACTGTGCATCCCATTACACAGCACGTCCTCAGTGTCAATCCAGCTGCCTTGTGCTGCAGGAAAACCCGGCCATTCAACTAGCGCTCTATTCCCTCGATGTCTTATGACACGGGCCGGCCGGAGTGGCCGAGCGGTTCTAAGCGCTACAGTCTGGAACCACGAGACCGCTACGGTCGCAGGCTCGAATCCTGCCTCGGGCATGGATGTCTGATGTCGTTAGGTTAGTTAGGTTTAAGTAGTTGTAGGGGACTGATGACCTCAGCAGTTAAGTCCCATAGTGCTCAGAGCCATTTTTTTTTCTTATGACACGCTCTATGAGAAACATGTGGATCTGAGCTCCTCTGAATTTCCTCTGTGTAAAGGCATTCTGAAATTTCAGTGTCACGCTATCCTTTAAGATGTAAGTTCTGGAATTTGTTCTCTACTCTTTGGAAACTGAATATCTCACTCCTCCCATTTGGGAGGTACGACTTCTCAAAATGATGTCTTGTGTTTTGAGACATGTACTACATCACCCACATTAAATTGCTGTTTATGTGGACCCAGCACTTTAATACGATAGTACACCGTATACGTAAGTCGGTTATCGTGAACATCGATTGGTCTCATTTTTATTGTGATACGTTTGGTTCGATTATTTCTGAGAGGATATCTGTCGATTTGTATGAGCCACGAAGATGAAACTGCATCCACGTTTGACCTTTTATTATTCTGTTCAGAAGTTCCATGATACTCGCCTTCACGTGGGTGAATGTTGAGTAGTGACGTATTCCATACCACTGCATCACGGTTCTGAAGTGCCTATTGTGAAACTCTTCACCATGATCAGTTTGTATGTCATCCTGGCATTGATTCGTCCCTGTCTGCAACAAGTGCTCAACATCAACTTTTATTCAAAGTTTTTAAAGCATGTAATATTTTTATATATTGTCTCAACCGCTTTTTTTTGTTTTTTTTTACAAAATGATGGCCAGTTTCGGTAGCATAACTAACTTGAGATCTAAGAACAGATAAATGAAAAGAAAAATTGTTTTAGCAGCAGAGTTTTGTATAAATCGGTATTGGCTTAATTTCACAAAAATTGCAGGCAATTAACTTGTCACATGTATTATAAACGTACACGCAATGTACAAGGCCACTCCATCGTCCGTAACATTCTTATTTTAAAACTTCTATGTACAGCCTAAAACGCATGTAAGGAAAAATACATTATGTACTGGCAAACAATTAAGAATAAGAAATAATTATTTAGGAACAGACTAGTTCGTTGAACGTACCACCCTATCTACGACAGTAGTTTAAACAGAAAGCCTGTACAGCGTCGTACATTTTTTTAATACATTTAAGCGTCCATATAAATAATTCCATTTCAGTCGGTAACTACAAGCAGAGATTTGCCTGGGAAAAGAAAGAATTAAGTCTGAAATGTTTGCGTTTAGTTAACAGCGCATGTTAGTAATATTCACAGTGATACACAGCGTGTAAGCTGTACTTGAAGTCAATAGTAAAACATAAAATACACACATCAAAAAAGGTTTTGCATCACCTCGGTTCTGAGAGTTCTGGAACCTGTACAGAAAATTGGAAGTGTGTCCAACATAAACATCATTTCCGCCCTTTTTATTGCTCATGAAACTCACACATTGCATGTTGTACCACCATACAGCGAGTCCTTCAGAGGTGGTGATCCACATTGCTGTACACACCGGTACCTCTAATACCCAGCAGCATGTCCTCTTGCGTTGATGCATACCTGTATTCGTCGTGGCATACTATCCGCAAGTTCATCAAGGTCCTGTTGGTCCACATTGTCCCACTCCTTAACAGCGATTCGGCGTAGATCCCTCACAGTGGTTGGTGGGTCACGTCGTCCATAAACAGCCCATTTCAATCCATCCCAGACATGTTCGATAGGGTTCATGTCTGGAGAACGTGCTGGCTACTCTAGTCGAGCGATGTCTGTATCCTGAAGGAAGTCATTCCCAAGATGTGCACGATGGGGGCGCGAATTGTCGTCCATGAAGACTAACTCCTCACCAATACGCTGCCGATATGGTTGCACTATCGGTCGGAGGGTGGCGTTCACACATCGTACAGCCGTTACGGTGCCTTCCATGATCTCCAGCGACGTACGTCGGCCCCACATAATGCCACCCCAAAACAGCAAGAAGCCTCTACTTGCTGCACTCGTTGGAGAGTGTGCCTAAGGCGTTCATTCTGACCGGGTTGCCTCCAAACACGTCTCCGACGATTGTCTGGTTGAAGGCATATGCAACACTCATCGGTAAAGAGAACGTGATGCCAACCCTGAGTGGTCCATTCGGCATGTTGTTGGGCCCATCTGTACCGCGCTGCATGGTGTCGTGGTTGCAAAGATGGACCTCGCCATGGACGTCGGAAGTGAAGTTGCGCATCATGCAGCCTATTGCGCACAGTTTGAGTCGTAGCACGACGACCTGTTTCTGCACAAAAAGCTTTATTCAACATGGTGGAATTGCTGTTAGGGGTCTTCCGAGCCATAATCCGTAGGTAGCGGTCATCCACTGCAGTAATAGCCCTTGGGCGGCCTGAGCGAGGCATGTCATCGACAGTTCCTGTCCCTCTGTATCTCATCTATGTCCGAACGACATCGCTTTGGTTCACTGCGAGACTCAAATGCAGCTCTGCATCACAGCGCAGTAGTGTTTTCGGGAAACAATGTCTAAGTATAGCCTTTACTGTCAAATTTTTTGCTGTCAAAAAGTTCGCACCAAGCACGGGCGTCTGTCGTTCTAACTCCGTCCGTACTTGTTCCCTAATTTCTGCAAATTTGTCGTACACCACACCACGTTTCTTCATGCCCTGCATTTTAAATAGTGGCCACCGCTTCTCCCTGTCACCCAATTCACTTAGTTCTTTATCTAGCACCGAAACTTTGCGTCCTGAGTCGAGTATGCATTTGCACCTCTTCTCTCCCCATTTTCATGCCTAAAATCGGGTAAGCGAGGTCCTCACCCTTTTTTTATTATTAGTGCTTTAATCCCTCATCTAATATTTCTTTTAACTCCTCAGAATACACGAATAGTGCT
Organism: Schistocerca piceifrons; assembly: GCF_021461385.2. Lineage (NCBI taxonomy): Eukaryota > Metazoa > Arthropoda > Insecta > Orthoptera > Acrididae > Schistocerca > Schistocerca piceifrons. The sequence continues at coordinate 680,367,965 of NC_060149.1, read as the reverse complement.
GTCGGCAAACTGGCCGTTACTAACTGTGGTGACAGCTTCCACTGCTTGTCAGCTTCTTGGCGCGTTTTCTTATTTCTCTGGTTGATTCTTGGGTCTGGTCCATGTGCTTCAACAATCTCTAATCACCCCTCTTGTCTGCCATCTCATCTCATTTGTTCGGTCACCTGGCCGATAGTGAAGTCCCAAACATCGGTTATCATTTCTCTTATCCCATACATCTTCATACCGTCTTACCAGGTGCCTTGCCCTGCAGTTCTGGTTATTCGTTTCTTCGTTTTCCGGCGGAAAGTTCATTTGAGTGAATGTACCGATCCTATTGCTTCGGTGCTTCTATTGTAGCCTTGTTCATGCTGCAGCTATTAATATCTTTTAATATTATTCATTTTTCTGCCAGTAATCCTAATCTCTTTCTGAATTTGATGTGGGAATGTAGTTAAGGAATTATGTACGAGTTGCATGGCCATACGGCGCGTCCAATAATTAGGTCCTCCCATATCTTTGAAAAACTGTACGGGGTACTGCCATCCCGACAATGTAATTTTTTTGTGCCGTCTTTATCTGTCCTTGCGTTCCTTCTTCGAGAAAGTCACGCGTTAATTCACATACGTCTTGCAGTATTCCACAATTACTCGCATTTTCGTCGCTGTCTCTTTTCGGAAGTGAGCAAATAACGTCACGGCATCCGGCGGCAGGTGGCACACACAAACGGCAACGCCAATGGCGCTCAACACCTTCACCAGCGTTAGCAACGCTGTATGTATGCACTGGGGGACCATTTCTGTAGCACGGTAGTTCGATTTTGATTAATTTTTGTTCCATTTGTATTCGTGCAAAATAAATTTACAAACATTTCCAATGTTTGCGTTTCATTTCAACCTTTACCTTGACCTACTGTACTGGAAACCTGTTTTACGTTAGCACTCAGGTACACACTGCAGTCCCAGTTTGAAGCGCATCATGGAATTCTGGTTGCTGCCTTGCATTGACGAGTGTTGAGAGCTTACAGTAGATGGGTCAATCTGCATTTTCTTGTGCCCCAATACATCGACAACTGTACTAGCGCCTTTGGAAGTACACTACTGGCCATTAAAATTGCTATACCACGAAGATGTGCTACAGATGCGAAATTTAACCGACAGGAAGAAGATGTTGTGATACGCAAATGATTAGCTTTTCAGAGCATTCACACAAAGTTGGCGCCGGTGGCGACACCTACAACGTGCTGACATGAGGAAAGTTTCCAACCGATTTCTCATACACAAACAGCAGTTGACCGGCGTTGCCTGGTGAAACGTTGTTGTGATGCCTCGTGTAAGGAGGAGAAATGCGTACCATCACGTTTCCGACTTTGATAAAGCTCGGATTGTAGCCTATCGCGATTGCGGTTTATCGTATCGCGACATTGATGCTCGCTTGGTCGAGATCCAATGACTGATAGAATATGGAATCGGTGGGTTCAGGAGGGTAATACGGGACGCCGTGCTGGATCCCAACGGCCTCGTATCACTAGCAGTCGAGATGACAGGCGTCTTATCCGCATGGCTGTAACGGATCGTGCAGCCACGTCTCGATCCTTGAGTCAACAGATGGGGACGTTTGCAAGACAACAACCATCTGCACGAACAGTTCGACGACGTTACCAGCAGCATGGACTATCAGCTCGGAGACCATGGCTGCTGTTACCCTTGACGCTGCATCACAGACAGGAGCGCCTGCGATGGTGTACTCAACGACGAACCTGGGTGCACGAATGGCAAAACGTCACTTTTTCGGATGAATCCAGATTCTGTTTACAGCACCATGATGGTCGCATCCGTGTTTGGCGACATCGCAGTGAACGCACATTGGAAGCGTGTATTCGTCATCGCCATACTGGCGTATCACCCAGCATGGTGGTATGGGGTGCCATTGGTTACACGCCTCAGTCACCTCTTGTTCGCATTGACGGCACTTTGAACAGTGGACGTTACATTTAAAATGTGTTACGAACCGTGGCTCTACCCTTCATTCGATCCCTGCGAAACCCTAAATTTCAGCAGGATAATGCACGACCGCATGTTGCAGGTCATGTACGGGCCTTTCTGGATACAGAAAATGTTCGACTGCTGCCCTGGCCAGTACATTCTCCAGATCTCTCACCAACTGAAAACGTGTGGTCAATGGTGGCCGAGCAACTGGCTCATCACAATACGCCGGTCACTACTCTTGATGAACTGTAGTATCGTGTTGAAGCTGCATGGGCAGCTGTACCTCTACACGCCATCCAAGCTATGTTTGACTCTATGCCCAGATGTATCAAGGCCGGTATTACGGCCAGAGGTGGTTGTTCTGGGTACTGATATCTCACGATCTATGTAGTCAAATTGCGTGAAAATTTAATCACATGTCAGTTCTTGTATAATATATTTGTCCAATGAATACCAGTTAATCATCTGCATTTCTTCTTGGTGTAGTAATTTTAATGGCCAGTAGTGTAGTTTTCTCAGATATGCTTTCTAAAGCGTATTATTGTTTCGAAATCACTGAGGCAGTGCGAGACGTGTACTAACAACTAACCAACCTATGCCCAAATACTGCTGAAGGCAGACACACACAGTGAAGTTAATATTTGCTGCCATTTTGCAGAATACGCTGTGATGTTAATTTATAATGCAATGGTGTCTTATTCCATTATTATTACAAAAGAATCCAATCACTTCAATACATAGTAATAATGCTATTGCTTAAAAAGGAACAGTTGGAATTAATTTGCTATCCTAACGTGAGCCAGCTAGTCATTTACAGTTTTTACAAGAATGGATGCATTTACAAATAACTGCATGTTGGTCTATTCTACTAATTTCGCAACACTTATACGGCCAGTTTACGAATTTTATGGCGTCTGCATTTTTAACAATCTGTTTATCAATTTTAGACCTGTTCTATCAATTTAATGCATTCTTTTCCATGACCATTTTGCCAAGATTACAGCCAATTTGTACTGTCTGTAATGGTGTAGAGTAAAATCATTTAATAAACCAGTAAAAAGGATACATTGTGTGCAGTAATTACTCTTTAAAATACAACCAGCGTTTTTGTTTTATGTTTTCCTTCACTGGTAAGTGCTGATGGTACGCACAGTTGTGTCACTCTGTCCTGGTTCTGTAAATCTGCTACTGCGAAGAGAAAACGCTAGTGCAAGTATAAAAGCATATATTAATAATCCATCAATAAAAATAATGGAGACCTATTTACTCTTCAAATATGGGTTGGGGCTGCTGTCTGTCTCAATTCTCTCATTCGAAAAGTGAGAGGTAGCTCTAGCAAACTTAACTGATAGTCCTTGAGAGCCCATGAATCTTACCACAGATTCATTTCTTGGTCGCCAGGTAATCTGAATAAACTCATTTTGCCTCTCCGTTCTTCATGTACTCACTGTCGCTTCTTGCATAGTGTAGAGTTAGATTCAGTGTAGATATCAAAAACGGCTGACAGTTCCTGCAAATACAGCTCAGTGTCTGGGGAAGACCAATTAGGTAATGCCTTTTCATACCATTCTGAGCATTACCGTTATTTGTTGAACAATACTGGTGCCTATGCATTTGTTGATTGCTGCATAATCTGAATAAACTTTCGGATGTTCTCCTGCCGTTTTTTTTTTTCTTGTCTGGCTGTACACAGCTGTGAACACATTCCTCTGATGGATACTTACAGTTCATGCACTTGTTAAAGTAGCCTTCACTTGGCACAAGAGCCTCATGAAATGAGCACAAGAGACCCAACACTTCATTATAATGTACAGACCTCGACTGAGGAGCAGGTGGATCTTTTTAATAGATGTAACGGAGTGGAGCTTTATGTTCGAGAGCATCCCAACGCAACTGGCTGACCTACCCTCCTCTGGATTGACCTCGCAAATGAGATGCACAGTTGAGTCAGCCGTAATGTGACACCGGAGGTCATTTCAAGGTAGTCCTTTATGTCCATTGATACCCTGCTATTCAACTGCTGGTGAATGGTGTCGCATTGTGTTCAGAGATGGATCGGATTTCTGCACTACCCCGGGTGACTGAATAAGGCAACTCCATTGGGAGAGGTCTCACTCTTCCAGTGCTCTACAGAGGCACAGTTGTGCTATTTTTGGCAGCATTATATAGGTAGCAACTGGGTATTACTTCAAGTCATGGCTGATATTGACTGAAGGAATTCTGAGAGAAGACTGGCACGTCCAGACATTCTGCGTCCTGAAGTGTCACCTCTCATTCTACAGTGTAATGCTCTTTTTCAACAGCAGAACGCTTGTCCATATATTGCTCGTGTCCCTGTTAACTGTCTGCATAATGAAGTACTCCTGTGTTCCAGGAAGATCGTCAGAACTGGACCTAACAGAACATGTGGGACTAACTCGGTCGTCTATTCCATCCCATTCAAGCATCCAGGACATGAAGGACCAGTTACAGTTACGTGCCAGCTTGCATCAGGAAAGAATTCAATGCTTTCACGACACCCTTCCCAACCGAATCAGTGCATGCATCCGGGCCAGAGAGAATCCAGTGTCAATCCTAAGTGGGCTCATACCAACTGCTTTGTAAATTTGAGTCAGTTTTGTAACCACTGCAATAATATCAAGTTCCTTCTCAGCTGAGGGACTCATTTTATTTTCTCCTCTTCTGCATCCCTCACTTTTTTTTTCTTCAGTCAGTGTTGCTTACAAGCGACCCAGCTATAAAAGTGGAAAAATATGAAGGAATTAGAGGGATTCATACAGACACTATTTGAGGAGCTGACATAAATCACCTTAGGAAGGAGACAGGAATTGCAGTGGTAACTGATCCACAATTCGAATGATTCTGAGGATGAGTGTGGTGTCATCGCCAGACACCACACTTGCTAGGTGGTAGCCTTTAAATCGGCCGCGGTCCATTAGTATACGTCGGACCCGCGTGTCCCCACTATCAGTGACTGCAGACAGAGCGCCACCACACGGCAGGTCTAGAGAGACGTCCTGGCACTCGCATCAGTTGTACAGCCGACTTAGCCAGAGATGGATCACTGACAACTACGCTCTCATTTGCCGAGACGATAGTTAGCATAGCCTTCAGCTACGTCATTTGCTACGACCTAGCAAGGCGCCACACCATTTGATATTTTATATTGTGGTTGTAACATGTACCGTCATGAGAGATGTTCTACAACTGTGGATTAAAGTTAAGTATTAAATCAACTACGTACTTTATTTGCTACTATTAATTCCTTTAACTGTTCCAGACCTCACGCCAATCTGCGTGAGCTTAACGCGTGCCTTTCGGCTTCCTCTCATTGTGACTTGGCTGTCTTACCAAGTCACAACAATGAGTTCCTGAGTTTTATTGCAAACTTGGACGTGGCTGTGTTTTACAGACCAAAGTTGACAGATTACGCGAAACACAGAAATACGAGTCTCCCTTTCTAAGAACCTGTCAGTAAAAAAATCTCCACCTGCAGCAGTCTTCATCAAAATTCACCACCCGGAGCCTTCACCGTCAGATTTCTCCTCCGATCGTCTTCGTTGTCACCAGAGTCAACCTCCAGACAGATGAACTTAGGTAATCATTTGACTGACGTGAGCTTAGCTACAGGCGTGGATCGTCGGGGCGCCACCAGTTACATTCTGCAACCACTTCAGACTCCACCTACATATTGACATAGCGAAATCGAGCCATAACAGCAAGGTGATCTGTCGTGCTGTAAAGTCATTTTCATAATTTCAGTAAGTTTAGGCTTCACTCTAAAGACTTGCTGTTAGTTTTCTATGACAAATATGCTTTCAACTCTGGCCCCAGATGTAACACAATCTCTTATTTAGAGCTATCTATATAAGTATCACAACAACCATGGAACAACTTTGTGAATGTAATTGTTTCATTTTTAAACACGATAATTGGAATATTAGCACCAGACCCTTTAGGCAGATGTGCCAAGAATCTGCTTCAAAACTGCTGTTGCTTTTAAAAGGATATATGAGTAGCTAATGTAATAAACCGAATGAATTGTGATTCTTGTTTAATTTAGTAGTCATATAATTCCCAATTCATTTTTTGGTGGGCATCTAATTTGTGAGATAAAAGGGCCAATTAGCATATATCTTGACTACCCCAAGTAGACATAAATTTTGACAGCCTCTCCAAGATTCATTGACTTTCAATCCGCTGGTACCATAGATTCACAAAATTTAAATTTGGTAGGGGGGCTGGCATTGATACCTAAAAATAATTGAATTCACTAAGTCTAAATAATTTTTATGTTGCTGTGCCACGTAAAATTTTTTGTTGCTGTGTTTTTTTTTCAGGTTTGTGTGTGTGTGTGTGTGTGTGTGTGTGTGTGTGTGTGTGTGTGTGTGTTGGGTTGAGGTACTTTATTATAGGCTGATCAGTTTTTCTTGAACTTTGTTTTTAAATTTTAGCAACTGTATTAGGGAGTGCCAAAGTTTACCGGAGTGACACCTAGGAACTTAGCACGGATGAGCGAAGTAGAGAGTGAAGTTTCAGAAAACTTTAGACAGTGGTTTAGACATGGAGGAGCCGCAAAATATTCAAGCATTGTACCCTGCCGAGCAGAGTGAAGTAGCATCTCGGAACAGAAGTAATATGAGTAACTCTCAAGGCCAGGATCAAATTAATGATGAGGTAACTGAAATAGTGCTCAGGAGAGCAGATGAGAGTGAAATTCAGCAATTACAGGCCACTGAAGTCCAGCATGGTGTGATGCCAATCTTGGTCCACGCCGCTGCCGCCTGCTGTATTCTATTACCGCAGATTTCTAATCGAACAGTTTAAGAAAAGAGACGGAAAAGGTGATGAATTCAAGAAAATTGGCAAACTACTTGGAAAAGTGAAGATTTATTTAAACATAGCGACGAGAAAATGGTGCACTATTCAAGAAGGGCAAAGAAAAACGAGCCGCCCAATTTGAAGAAAATAAGCAGCAATTCAAAAAGTTAAACGAAACGCTAGATTAGCAACTAGGATCCATGAAGCAGTAGCTTGCAGGGCAAAGAAAGAAATGCGAGGAGCAGGGACGGTTTTAGACAACAAGGTAGACGATAAGATGGAAGAATTGTGGTTGGTTGGTTGGTTTTGTGGGATTAAAGGGACCAGACTGCTACGGTCATCTGTCCACAAGAATTGTGTGAGAGAACAGGTACTACAGCAGGACAATTATGGGGTGACAGACGAACTGAGGGGAGATTTCAGTATTAATACAAAGAGCACAAAAACCCACGAGAAGAATAGTGACGCCAATACTAGAGATACTGAAACAGTCAAGTCATGGAGGGAGGAGTATGTAAGCTCACAGAGGCATGTAATAGGGAAACAAGTAGACCAAGTCGAGGTGTTAACCACCGCCGTTAAGCAGCTATTGAATCGTGAGAAATCAAAACTGTACCAACGCACGTAAGAGAACATTCCAAGATAAGTGCAGCTTAAAGAAACAAAGGGCGCCATTGACCAGAATGATTCTAATCATACATAGTTTAAGCTGTTTGTGCAGGAGCAGGTTGTTGGATAGCTTTTCGTACAATGCCGTCGTTGATGCCAACTGACATGGCACCTGTGTAAATATGGCAACGCATTACTGCACTGACGCAGTTTGCGTGGGATGATTTTTTTTTTACACCGACACGTAGCACTGTAGCTTCCGGGAAAGAATGTTGCTGAATGTAGTCTTTGCAAGTTGGATGTCACCGGCGCATGTACGCTCTTAGCCAAAGACGTAGCAGCTGTGGGGACCAGATACGGGGTTTGTGTCTTAGGCAGAACAGCAGGCAATGTGTTCACAGCGCGCAGCTTCCGAGTGCCGTTGCAACGAAGTTGCACTGACGTCACTGGAGGTTAATTGTAGTTATGAGTATCGCAGAGAAAAATGCGAAGTCAGCTATCCATTTGCCATTACAAGTAGGCGTTTTTGGAACAGGAACACACTTTACATATACTCTGGCTAGATGAGCACTAACATCTCCAAGCCATTGTTGCTTAGACTGGCTAGGGCCACTTCCTAGAGCTAGATCAACGGCAGCTACCATCGCAACTCTCATGAATCGCTGCCAAAGGAAAATTGCTTGTGAGGAGTTTTGTGACTAGTACGCAATGAACATTTAATTCTGAAAGAGAAACTTGTCGATCTGAATTCCTTGAAATCAATAGCTGCACCGTCATGAGCTAAGTAAGTTGCGTAAATTTCTTATATTTGAAATACATAAAATGATGCTTTGAACTGGGAATTCATACAAAACTGGAGTTGTCATGTAGTGTGTTCTAACTGAAGTTGGTGTGTTTACTCTGTGTTATTGTTAGCATAACTTTATACAAACTGATTGGGCAATGCAACTCCCAATACCAATAGAGAAATACCGTCACCGAAAAACCACATTCAGCCCCCTTACGTTCCTCTGGCCCTGTTCAAAACTGATAATTTTGGTCCCTGTACACATAAAATTTTCTTGCCTCTAAAGCAGTAACGATGGTTCGCGTTATGTTCTGCTCTCGCGAAGGAGAATAAGATATACTAGCTACAGGCTTAGCTGTGTACAATGCTGACCATAGTACTTTGAAATATACCTGAAATTCTTTTGGCTGATAAATGTAAATTTAAGAAACATTCAATATCTTTAACCAACATATGACCTGGACAGGGAGGCGGTAGTGATTTGGGAGACTTCTCAATAGTGAAGTTGCATTCGAAAATATGTTTGGTTTCTTAAAAACATGACAATTTAAATTACAGTAATCAAAAAATTACGTACTTTTACCAAATGAGAACACTTCCTTGCTGACGCAATCACAATGAGATTAGTACAGCAAGTATTATAGAACATCACTAAAAACCATAAAGACAGATTACGTATACCTGTGTTAAATCTTAGAAACATCAGAAAAGAGAGGCGTTGTCGCTGCTGGTGGCCTCGTGGCAGTCAACGTGTTGATAAATTTTAAGTTTCGGGTTTAGTTCAACGTACTAGGCAACCCCAAGTAAGCACCGACTCTTCTACTTTACTATAGTTGAACCCACGAGCTATGACGGACTCGCAGTTTAGAGGTAGAGACGGGGAATGCAGCGTTGCCGGTTGCATAGAAATGTAGACGCCAGATAGTTCGTAACCTTGTGTTTAAGGTGTAGCGGAGAGTTATTCGGTGAACTTTTCAGTTTGTTGCGATTTTTTAGAGCTTTAAGCTCCCACCACCACATGATTACCACTGTGAATTAGACTGATCGAAAGGAAGACATGCAATGTCGTTTGGCACATCAAGTTGCGAAGCTTCGTCCCGAGCATTTATGTACAGGGAAGTACGAATGCTTGTGTTCAACGACAAAATTAAAATTCACAGGTAACTATTTTCGTAAAATACCAAAAAACTTCTGTCATGTGCAGTGGTAACTACTTCCAACAGACACAGTCACCAACAAATTACGTGTTATATTCTGAATGAAGTAATTAATACTACAAAAATATTGTATGTGTTATCAGAAAATTTTTAGTCTTTTGCGACTGTGACAAACGCTTTCTTTATACCAGACATTTCGCTTTCTTTTAAATCACCGATTAAAACAAAGTATACGAAGTCAGTAGTGGACTCAGACAAACTTATTGAGTGATATAGTGAAATGTAATTTGCCAGAAAACTGACATATTAGTGTCTCTTACATAAACAATTATTTGCTTATATATATATATATATATATATATATATATATATATATATATATATATATATATATATATATATATATATACGAAACTACGACAGGTAATCAAGTGAGTGTAGAAGCCGAAATATTGTCCACAGAAGACGCTTCAAAATACTGCAAAAAGTGTCTGCTATGAACAAAACTTCTGTCACAAAACCGGTGAAATGGTAACTGTGGAACAAACTATAGAAATAGAAAAGAAAACAATATTGTTGTGTGTGGCTCACCTATGGTTGTTTTCAATCACTGCGACCGTCATCTACATCGCTGTAGTCTGTGTCAGTGTGACTCATCTGGTCTTCCCAGTGATGACGGGATCAAGCATATTTTTCAATTAAAAGTTCCCTCTATGTTGTCCTGTAGCCGTTCTACGTATCTAATACGTTCGGCCCATGCTGAAGGTGTTATGCTGTTAAGTGCTTCAGGCAGATGTGTGTCAAATTTTAAATGTCTTGTTTCGTTCTGCGACATATCCTTTCACTTGTGCCCATATGAGCTCTGATATTATTGGCAATGATATGGTGGAAAACGCAAAACTATGTCCATATTCCTGCGCAATACAATCGTACAATCGATTTCGGACACTTTCACGCAAGACTTATGAAGCCCAACAACATTTAACAATTCAGCCCGAGTTTGACCGGCAGTACGAGTAATAATCTTACTTGCAAGCCACAGCATGGTATGCTTGTTTGTACTTGTGGGAGCCTTAACAGCTGAGTGATAACTCGCATTGTCCATAACAATCGCTGAGTTTGTAGGCAAGTAAGGGAGCAACTGTTTCCTAAACCATAATGCAAACGTCTCAGTTCGTTTCAGAATGATAATCTCTAATTGCTCTTTTTGGTCCCGAACACTAATTTGCTTTCTGGAGTGAATCTGGTAGCAGAACAAGTGTGAAGCACCTTTATTCGTTTCCCTTTACCAACTGGTACTTTAAAACCACGCAAACCATCACTGTTTCCAACAAGCTTTCCTTGTACGATTCTATTTTTCCCATGTTTCGTCTAAGTTGATGTTCTGATTACTGGATTTTCTGCTTTCAAGAATACTTTACTGTCCTCTTGAAGCAGCGGGATCACAATGCTCCAATAAAAATTTGTCCATTTTTATTTACATATTTGAACCTGATGTCTCCGTGTTCTTCACATTGAGGTAACACTGCCTTTAAAATTTATAATTTCACGTGTTTGCAGTGCAATTTTTTAACTGTAGGAAATTCGCCTGTCTTACATATTTAACACATCTCGCCTAAGAGACTGTCAAAATCGGCTAAATTCCTGACGAGCTTCTCACGACTGATGTATCCCTGGCGACCTGAAAACTGGGCTTGTCTTGACAGATGAATTACCTTTACTGGCAATCCGCTCAACAGTTCAAGCTGACACCACTCACTTCTGCTATGTATTCCTGAGACCTGGCAACATCGGTAATGGGTGTACTGTTTTCTGCTTCGCGCTTGAATAAAGAGTGTGTCCAGTAAATTACATATCTCTTTTGCTTATGGAGAATTTATCACCACCACCATCAGCCATGACAAATCACAGCGAACAAAAATTCACTGAATAACTGCCCCAAACACGGAACACTCGCACTGTCAAAGACGTTCACAGCAGACCGCTGAGGGAAGTACTGAACATTTGATGAATTCTTCTCGGGTTATCAGCCGAGTGGTGGCGTCGTCTTGTCGCAACGTTTCAATGAGTTTTGTACCCATCATCTGGCCAGTCACGTATGATGCCGCGGCCTAGCCTGAAAAACACTTATCGTTCACTCAGATCATACCAATAAATGGCCATTTGATATCGCGTAACCAAGCCCAACCGCCTTATGTGACAGTTTTGTGCACCTAACAGCTACGTTTGAGATAGCGACAGCCGCGGATAATAAATACGAGGTATAACCTTACAGTTGCTCTTCTAGATTCGCACAGTGACAGTATGCCTGACCAAGATAGCACCAACAGCTTAGATTAGATTAATACTAGTTCCATGGATCTAGAATACGATATTTCGTAATGATGTGGAACGAGTCTAATTTTCTAATACATGACATAATTAGGTTAATTTAACAACATACTTAAGTTAATATAAGAACTTTATTTTTTTGTGTTTTTTGTTTCTTTATTTTTTTAAATATTTTTTTTTCTTTTTTCTTAATTTATATCTAAAAATTCCTCTATGGAGTAGAAGGAGTTGTCATTCAGAAATTCTTTTAATTTCTTCTTAAATACTTGTTGGTTATCTGTCAGACTTTTGATACTATTTGGTAAGTGACCAAAGACTTTAGTGCCAGTATAATTCACCCCTTTCTGTGCCAAAGTTAGATTTAATCTTGAATAGTGAAGATCATCCTTTCTCCTAATATTGTAGTTATGCACACTGCTATTACTTTTGAATTGGGTTTGGTTGTTAATAACAAATTTCATAAGAGTATATATACTGAGAAGCTACTGTGAATATCCCTAGATCCTTAAATAAATGTCTGCAGGATGATCTTGGGTGGACTCCAGCTATTATTCTGATTACACGCTTTTGTGCAATAAATACTTTATTCCTCAGTGATGAATTCCCCAAAATATGATGCCATATGAAAGCAATGAGTGAAAATAGGCGTAGTAAGTTAATTTACTAAGATGTTTATCACCAAAATTTGCAATGACCCTTATTGCATAAGTAGCTGAACTCAAACGTTTCAGCAGATCATCAATGTGTTTCTTCCAATTTAATCTCTCATCAATGGACACACCTAAAAATTTGGAATATTCTACCTTAGCTATATGCTTCTGATTAAGGTCTATATTTATTAATGGCGTCATACCATTCCCTGTACAGAACTGTATGTACTGTGTCTTATCAAAATTCAGTGAGAGTCCGTTTACAAGGAACCACTTAGTAATTTTCTGAAGGACAGTATTGACAATTTCATCAGTTAATTCTTGTTTGTCAGGTGTGATTACTATACTTGTATCATCAGCAAAGAGAACTAACTTTGCCTCTTCATGAATGTAGAATGGCAAGTCATTAATATATAATAAGAACAACAAAGGACACAACAAAGGACCCAAGACTGACCCTTGTGGAACCACATTCTTGATAGTTCCTAGTTTGAGGAATGTGCTGATCTTTGCAGGTTACGAGAACTACTTATTTCAACTTTCTGCACTCTTCCAGTTAGGTACGAATTAAACCATTTGTGCACTGTCCCACTCATGCCACAACACTTGAGCTTGTCTAGCAGAATTTCATGATTTACACAATCAAAAGCCTTTGAGAGATCACAAAAAATCCCAATGGGTGGTGTTCGGTTATTCAGATCATTCAAAATTTGACTGGTGAAAGCATATATGACATTTTCTGTTGAAAAACCTTTCTGGAAACCAAACGGACATTTTGTTAGTACGTCATTTTTACAGATATGTGAAGCTACTCTTGAATACATTACTTTCTCAAAAATTTTGGATAAAGTTGTTAGAAGGGAGATTGGACGGTAATTGTTGACATCAGATCTATCCCCTTTTTATGCAAAGGTATAACAATAGCATATTTCAGTCTATCAGGGAAAATGCCCTGTTCCAGAGAGCTATTACACAGGTGGCTGAGAATCTTATCTGTTGAGAACAAGCTTTTAGTATTTTGCTGGAAATGCCATCAATTCCATGTGAGTTTTTGCTTTTAAGCAAGTTTATTATTTTCCTAATTTCAGAGGGAGAAGTGGGTGAGATTTCAATTGAATCAAATTGCATAGGTATGGCCTCTTCCATTAACAGCCTAGCATCTTCTAATGAACGCCTGGATCCTACTATATCCACAACATTTAGAAAATGATTATTAAAAATATTTTCAACTTCTGACTTTTTGTTCGTGAAGTTTTCATTCAGTTTGATGGTAATACTGTCTTCCTCTGCTCTTGGTTGACCTGTTTCTCTTTTAATAATATTCCAAATTGTTTTAATTTTATTATCAGAATTGCTGATTTCAGATATGATACACATACTCCTGGATTTTTTAATAACATTTCTTAATATAACAGTAGTTTTTATTATTTTTGATAGTTTCTGGGTCACTACTCTTTCTTGCTGTCAGATACATTTCCCTTTTCCGGTTACAAGATATTTTTATACCCTTAGTAATCCATGGTTTGTTACAAGATTTCTTACAAGTATATTTAACTATTTTCTTGGGGAAGCAGTTTTCAAATGCATTTACAAAAATGTCATGAAATAAATTATATTTTAAATTGGCATCAGGTTCACGGTACACCTCATCCCAGTCTAACTGCTGTAGGCTTTCCCTGAAATTTGCAATTGTTAAATCGTTGACTGAACGTACTACTTTGGAGGACTGTTTAGTACTGCTGAATGGAGCTATGTCATGTATTGTAACTAGCTGTGCACCATGATCAGAAAGACCATTCTTAACAGGCTGAGCATTTATCTGGTTAAACTTATCTTGGTCTATGAAGAAGCTGCTATCCTTTACCACCCGCGTAGGAAAATCAATAACGGGTGTCAAATTGAAAGAACTGAGTAATACTTCAAGGTCATTTTTCCTATTACCCTCTTTCAGAGAATCTACATTGAAGTCCCCACAAATAATAATTTGCTTCCCACTGTCTGACAGATAGCACAACAAGGAGTCCAAATTTTTCAGAAATAGATGAAAATTTCCTGATGGGGACCTATATACAGTTACAATTATAAATATGCCTTTATTTAATTTAAGATCACAGGCACATGCTTCTATATGTTTCTCTACACAAAAATTTTTTGTTTCTATACTTTTTGCATAATGATAACTTTTGACATATATGGCAACTCCTCCTTTCTCCATATTTTCTCTCATTACATGTGCAGAGAGCTTATATCCACTTACATTTACCTTATCCATATCAGTAACAATGTGATGCTCAGACAGGCATAGTATATCTATTTCATTCTCAGCTTCTAAATCTTCTAAACAAACCAGAAGCTCATCTACTTTATTCTTTAAACTCCCAATATTTTGATGAAATATACTTACATTATTTTTAATTATACTTTTATGAGAACCTTTCCTTATTCTAACATTTGCAGTACTCTCCTGTCTGAGTTTCTCATTGTGCTTAGGCCTAGTTCCTATACCAGTGGTCACATGGTGTTCAGAGAGGCAGATTATGTCAACTGGGTTGGGTGACTAATTCATCAATGCAATTACCTAGGACTGAGATACAACTTGGTGGAGATAAAATTTCTGGTGATTGGTGAAAATTTATAATTGATAGCTGTGATTGGTGATCAAATGTGCTAGAATTGTGCTGTTTAATTTCTTTCCTAAACTGAAGACTTGTTTCAATCCTGAGCTCTCGTAGAACTTGACATCTTTCTGTCTTACCTATCCTAAAAAAGGTGCTGCTCCAACGCCTGTAACCACTGGTATTTTACCATTCATGGCAGTGCCTCCCCTCCTTAAATTTCCTGCTATTACCCCAGCTTAAACCTGAGATGTCTACGATATTTTGTATAATTCATGCATTTTTATGTACATTCCAACTACCAATTGTGTCTGAATTCGCAGTAAGATATTGGTAGTAACCAAGAGTAAAGACTTCACTACAGTTAATTTTTTTTAATACTAAATGTATGCAGCATTCTGTTTCAGTAAGGAAAGTATTTTATTTCAAAGGCAACCATTTCAGTAACCAAAACGAATTTACAAAAACAGAAAATTTCAAAATTCCTCATTTAAATACAGATACTTCCATTTCTGCGTATTTCAGAGTCATTAACACATTAGGACACCATTAATATGGCTTAACAGTTAGCAAGGTTGGTACTTCCACATGTTCGCCATACCAATGCAGAACATTTATGTCAGACATTCAAAATTAGAAATCTATTTCCAATATGCAATGTAGGGTGCTTAAAAATTTTACATTTCGATCAGTCATTCTAAAATTATTTTCTTAAACTTTCCAGTCATTCGAGTGTCAATTGATCACCTATCACAAAATATTGCACTTCAACAACTGTTTATTTCACTTTAGTTCTTATCGAAAGTGATTGTAGGAAAATACATCAAGACTAAAGAATAGGTTCGCACAAAAACTTTCGAGCTACTTTAACGCCATTCAAATTAACTGTCACCAGATAATTTGTAATCCATCATGTAATTACCTCAGTTCTATTAATTTCGAGTTTTATTAAGCGCAGAGTTTTT
Source organism: Schistocerca piceifrons (assembly GCF_021461385.2). NCBI lineage: Eukaryota > Metazoa > Arthropoda > Insecta > Orthoptera > Acrididae > Schistocerca > Schistocerca piceifrons. The sequence goes on along the minus strand of NC_060149.1, from coordinate 680,352,063 downwards.
TCAGTAGTTCAAATGTGGAACAGTTCGAAGGGTAAAAAATTCAATTTTTTCGATGTTTGCTACCATCTATAGTCAGAGCTGAAACGGCTACGAACGATTAAAATTCAAAAATCCACCTCCCATCAGGACCATTTCGACGCACCCCTCATCCTTTGAGTCTTTCCCATGCCATAAAAGCACGTCAGTACATACAAGAACCTCTACACACACTAACAGTTCCATCGCAGGAAGTCTACATAGTAACATCAGGCAGTATATTATCTTGGCACCAACTAGCCGTCCGAGCATTCAGTTCGTATGGCTTGGTGCCATTTGTGTTTGAGAACATTGAACATTTGATGTATCTTGCCCGGAAGCAGGCCAGAAAAGCCACGCCACATGGTGAAACATGTAGGTCGACGACGAACCTGGTAAACTTTGCAGTAGCAGATGTGGCATTATTGGAAGGTGGAGGACATCTTGTCTGCCGTTAACATTCGTAAATTTGATTGGTACAGTTCCAAGAGGTTTGTTTTCAGTGGGTGCAATTGCCATGTATTGGCTGTGCTCTGAGGACTGGTGGTGTGCAGCCGATGTGGTGCCGGTGTCAGGGCCCTTCGGAAGGTGCCTGTTAGTTATCCACACTGCCTGAGCCGTTGGTACTAAGTGTGGTACTCTGATTCCATTTTCTTCGTGGTGTTCCATGGGACCAACTCCAGTGATGTTAGCCTGATGCCCCCATACAGCGCCGTGCAAACGAGGAACCTCTACAGCAGTGTCTGCTACCTGGAGACCCACGAACTGCAGTTGCCTATTGTAGTCCTCAGGTAGGCTGCCAGTGTGGCTACCCTGTACTTGCTGTAGCGTTGCATGACTGATTTGCGGAGCTGATGTGGGCCTCCAACCATCTTTGTCGCTGCATCTGGTCATCCACCCCTTACCGTTGTTTCCAGTTTGGCTGCTGTAGTACCTGTAGAAAACAATTATTCAGTAGTGAGTAGAAACTTCATCCATTTCACCGAAAAAATTATCAGTGTCGATTGAAGTGAAATACAATATGAAACGTTCTACGCGTTCTGTTCAGAAAACACGAACCTGAAAGACTAACGAGTGTGTTGACAAAATTTGGGCCAGACATCTGAATTAACAGTAGCTGCGCAAGCATCGTTACAAGCACGCCCCCAAATTGGAATCATTTTAATGGTATTGCTGCTTTCCTATTAGTTCTAAACATTACAACCACCGATTCTTCCACAGAGTGAACTACACTTTCACAAATTTAGTACAGCGGTTCTATTTTCGCCCTACGGGAGAAACTGCCACACTGAAAATATGAGTGGCTCGGAAGGCGCTCAAATAGCCTGTCAGAACAAAATGTTCCATTCATAATCTAGCACAAAACCTTTTTACTGCATTTAAACCTGCGTGCTATCAAACATTTGACACGTTTTTGTCAGTGACAAGTGTTTCAATAAAATAACACAGTATTGTATTAAGTTTTCATGTAACCATGTAATTTGGCAAGGTGAAATGCAAGAAGAAAATCAGTGTTGATGTAACTCAAAATGGCACTTTTTAATTGGCGCTTACCAAGATATTAAATACCCAATGATCACTCCAGAAGCAATGGATTTATATTTTATGATTAATCAATGTTACTCCAGCTGCGGACAACGTGGCACAGCCTCTGTCGGCAACATTGCCATTTTTTTTCAGGACATCGCACCAATTCTGAGTTTCAGCAAGGACATATTTATTTGTTGAAGGATCGTACCACGAGTGAATTGCTCTTCCAACCTGCTTGAGATGCAGCGTTAGACTAACCAATTTTAAACCATCACCAATGCAGAGGCGCTATTGAGGAAAAAATTAATGCCGTATGTAAAATAGGGTTTTGCGAGGCAGTAATTTCACAAAAAAACTGTCTCAGGGGTCATCTTTCACCAGTGTCAAAGCTCCGTATGTGGCTACCATGACTGACCACATCTGAGCAAAAAATGCAGCGCCTCCATGCTTTACTTCGCCAATCTGATGCAGACAGCCTAATCGCCACATATTTTTGTTTCATCATGACAAGCCAAGCAGTTTGAAGTCACAGGAACAGCGCCACGAAGGCATAATAGAAACTATCCTGATATCGGGGCATGTTTTATGGAATTGCGGTGGTCTGCTGTTGACAGATTATGAATGATCCTGTAAAAAATACTGGAAAGTCATTTGAAAAATATAGGACCTTACAAGCTATGAGATTCCACCACGCATTAAATCTACGGGAATGTAGCAAAACAGCCCGTCTGCTGCGCGGCAACATGTCGGCAAATTCACAGAAAACTGGTGAATCTGTCGGGATAATAACTTTTGTACCATCCGATAGGCAGTTCCAGGATCACGATGTGCAACAGCAAGCAGTTTCAGTAACCTATATGAGGAGTCGTTCAGAAATACTCAGTTCAATTATTGGGAGGGAGGGGAGGTTGGTTGGTTTAGAAGATGGGGAAGGGACCAAATTGCTAGGTCATCGGTCCCTTGTACCGAATGAAACAATGCCACAAGGACGAGAACACACCAAAAACTGACATCACAAAACGGAGAGAAAGGAAAAACCACAAGAACGACAGAAGGGCAACAACACTTAAATGGACAAAAGATAAGACAATACAGAAACGCAAGAAACAGGTAGAAGGGATTAAAACGACGAAACAGTTTACCATGGCTGGCTGACCATGAGAATAAAAAGAAGCCAGCCACTCTAATACATCAAAACCTCCACCCTAAAAGCACTAGGGTGGAGGAGAGGGACTAAGGGCATACGCCAAAACTTAGATCAAATGATAAAACCCATCCTCACCAATAAAACGTAAAACTAAATCAGCCAATGAGGCATTGTCAGCTAAGGCAAGGGGTAGCGAGTCGGGAAAGCTAGAGTACGTCGCAGGGCGGTTAAGTTGGGACAGTCCAGTAAGATGTGAACCAGTCAACATCTATCCACAACGACAGAAGGGGGTCCTCCCGACGGGGAAGATAACCTTGAGTCAACCGATGATGGCCGATGCAGAGCCGGCGAAGAACGACAGAGGCCTTACGAAAGGCCGGTAAGGAGGACCGCCACATAGTTTTAGAATCTTATCGCCCTGAGTTTGTTCGGCGAAGAGTGAGTGTCATTCTGCATTCCAAAGTCCCAAAACCTGACGACATAATGCCGAGCGAAGGTCTATTTCCGAAACGCCAACAGCAAGAGATGGCCTCTTTGCAGCCAATTTAGCCAGTCGATCAGCAAGTTCATTGCCATGGATCCCTACATGGCCCCTAGGGTCCAAATGAAGACCACTGAGCATCCACGTTGATCAAGGAGAGAAAGGGAGTCCTGTATAGCTATGCCAATAGTGACGAGGGAAGCACTGGCAAAACTTGCAAACTGCTCAAGGAGTCACTACAGATGGTGAAGGACAGTCCTGAGCAGAAGCGGACAAGGTCCAGTGCAGGCAAGATGGCTACCAATTCTGCAGTAAAAACACTACAGCCATCTGATAAGGAACAAAGTTCTGTGTGCATCTTGCATAGGTGTAAGCATAACCAGTGTGACCAACAACCACGGAGCCATCAGTATAAATCACTTCTGACCCCTGGAATGAATTGAGGAGACAGAATTGGTGGTGAAGGACCTCTGGAGGGACAGAATCCTTTGAATTGCTGGAGAGATCAAGACAGCTGTGGCCGAGAGATGCACCACGGAGGGGTATGTGTGTGAGCGGAGAAAAGAGATGGTAAAGGGAAGTGCTGGAGCTCAAAAGAGCGACTGAATGTGGGCAGCCATGGTAAGCTCACATCGTGGCCTCCGCCGCCGCGGGAGATTTATCTCTGCGTCTGGATAAAGGAGACCATAATTAGGGTGTTTTGTGGTGCAGCGAATGCGGAGCGCGTAAGATATCAGCTGTTGAGATAAAGATCCAAAGAAGAACGGCGCGTTTCGTCACAGGGTTATTTGGTAACCGTGATAGCGTTACGGAGATGTTTAGCAAACTCAAGTGGCAGACTCTGCAAGAGGCACTCTGCATCGCGGTGTAGCTTTTTTTTTGTTTTAGGGCGCAAAACTGCTATGGTCATTAGCGCTCAGCCCGCGACTTAGGAAACAGTAAAAAACCGAAATTGAAAACCAGCAGCAATGGGAACGAAAGTCATAAAATTGGAGAAACTAAAAGCAGAAGGAAGGCTTAAAAATCCACTACAGAATGGGGTTGGTTGCCCCAGAAAAAGCTTCAAATGGCTGACATTTCACTGGCACTAATAAACTTGAGAACGCGGTCGGCTGAGCGCGTGTCATCTGCTAAAATCGTCGATATATCAGGTGATAGCTGTAGACGGGAGCGTAACGGATTAAAATAGGGGCACTCAAAAGGTGTCTTACCGTCCACAGCTGAGAGCAGTGGGGACAGAGTGGGGGAGGATCGCCGCTTGAAAGATGTCGATGGCTAAAAAGACAGTGCCCTATCCGGAGTCTAGTTAAAATTACCTCCTCCCGACGACGCGTTCGGGAGGAAGAGGTCCAAGCACAAGGAAGAGCTTTCACGTCCCGCAATTTATTATGGGGAAGTGTCGACCAATGTGCGTGCCATAAAAGAACAACACGACGACATAAAACGCTCCGTAGATCGGCGAAGGGAATCGATTGAATAGCTGGCCGAGGAAGAGAGACTGCAGCCTTGGCTGCAATATCGGCCGCCTCATTTCCACAGATACCAACGTGTCCCGGGAGCCAGAGGAACGCCACCGAGACGCCCCCCAGGTGGAGCAAGCGCAGACAGTCCTGAATCCGGTGGACCAGAGGGTGCACAGGATAAAGAGCTTGGAGACTGAGGAGAAAGCTGAGAGAATCTGAGCAGATAACGTACTGTATCCGCTGATGGCGGCGGATATAGTGGACAGCCTGGAGAACAGCGTAAAGCTCCGCAGTATAAACCGAACACTGGTCGGGAAGCCGAAAGTGATTTGGGGTGTCGCCAACAATATAGGCACTCCCTACACCTAACGATGTTTTCGAGCCATCAGTGTAAATAAATGTGGCTTCCTTCATTTGTGCACGTGGAGCAGCAAATGCCAGACGATAAACAAGTGAAGGGGTACCATCCTTGGGAAATTGACAAAGGTCACGGAGCAGGCAGATCTGGGGACGGAGCCAAGGCGGTGCTGTACCCCAAGTTGTCAAGAAGGTTTTAGGGAAGCGGAAGGAAAGAGAATGGAGGAGTTGACGAAAGCGGACTCCCGGTGGTAGTAGGGAGAAGGGGCGGCCTGCATACCCTACATCAAAGGAGGCGTCGAAATAAATGTCATGGGCTGGATTAGCAGGCATGGAAGACATGGCTAGCGTAACGACTCACAAGGACTGCTCGCCGATTGGACAGCGGAGGTTCAGCAGTCTCAGCATAAAGGCTTTCCACAGGGCTGGTGTAAAAAGCTCCAGACACTAAACGTAATCCACGGTGGTGGATAGAGTCGATACGACGAAGAATAGACGGCCGAGCAGAGGAGTAGACTATGCTTCCATAATCCAATTTCGAGCGCACTAAGGCGCGATAGAGGCGGAGAAGGACCACTCGGTCCGTTCCCAGGAGGTACCATTCAGGACACGGAGGGTGTTAAGGGATCGCAGACAGCGAGCCGAAAGATAGGAAACGTGGGAGGACCAGCACAGTTTTCTGTCAAACATAAGACCCAAGAATTTAGCGACGTCTGAAAACTGAAGGTTGACAGGTCCTAGATGTAAGTAGGGCGCAAGAAACTCCTTACGTCGCCAAAAATTAACACAAACGGTCTTACTGGGAGAGAAATGGAAGCCTGTTTCGATGCTCCAAGAGTGGAGGCGATCGAGACATCCTTGAAGACGTCGTTCAAGAAGGCTGGTCCGTAGAGAGCTGTAGTAGATCGCAAAATCGTCCACAAAGAGGGAGCCCGAGACATCAGGAAGGAGACAATCCATAATTGGATTGATGGCAATGGCAAACAGTACAACACTCAGCACGGAGCCCTGGGGTACCCAGTTTTCTTGGGAGAAAGTACGGGAGAGTGTAGTGTTCACCCGCACCCTAAATGTGCGCTCTGCCATAAATTCGTGAAGAAAAGGGGTAGCCGACCTCGAAAGCCCCAAGAGAACAGTGTGCGGAGGATGCCTGTCCTCCAACAGGTATCGTATGCTCTCTCCAGATCAAAAAATATTGCTACTGTTTGGCGTTTCCGGAGAAAATTGTTCATGATATAAGTAGAGAGAGAAACAAGATGGTCAACTGCAGAACGATGCTTTCGGAATCCGCATTGGGCAGGTGTTAAAAGACTGCGGGATTCCAGCCACCACGCTAAACGGTAGTTCACCATACGCTCCAAAACCTTACAGACACTACTCGTGAGAGAAATGGGGCGACAGCTAGAGGGGAGATGTTTGTCCTTTCCAGGTTTCGGAACGGGAACGACGATAGCTTCCCGCCATCGTCTGGGAAAAGTACTGTCGGTCCAAATTCGATTATAAAGGCGAAGGAGGTAACGCGGACTATGGGTTGATAAATGCAGCAACATTTGGACGTGGATACCATCCCCTTCTGGGGCGGAGGAGCGAGAAGAAGAGAGTGCATGTTGGAGTTCCCGCATGGAGAAAACAGTATTATAGCTTTCGCGATTTGGAGGGGAGAAAGCAAGAGGTCGCACTTCCGCTGCACGTTTCTTCGGGAGAAACGCTGGCGGGTAATTGGAAGAGCTCGAAATCTCAGCAAAGTGCTGACCCAACGAGTTAGAAACTGCGACGGGGTCCACTAACTTATCATGCGCGACAGTGAGCCCAGAGACCGGGGAGAAACTAGGCGCGCCTGAACCGTCGAAGCCGACTCCAAACTTCAGAGGAGGGAGTGAAGGTGTTAAATGAGCTAATAAAGAATTTCCAGCTTGCCTTCTTGCTATCGCGGATGACACGACGGCATCGCGCACGGAACTGCTTATAGCGGATACAGTTGGCCAAAGTAGGATGGTGGCGGAAAACGCGGAGAGCACGACGCCGCTCACGTATTACATCACGGCATGCCTCGTTCCACCAAGGAACTGGGGGGCGCCGGGGCAATGCGGAGGTGCGTGGTATTGAACGTTCCGCAGCTGTAAGAATAACGTCGGTAATATGGGTGACCTCATCGTCGACGCTGAGAAAGTGACGGTCATCGAATGTCACTAGAGACGAAAAAAGTGTCCAATCAGCTTGGGCAAACTTCCAGCGTCGCGGGCGCATATAAGGCAGTTGAGGCTGCAGTCTAAGGGCACATGGAAAGTAGTCACTCGAGTGTGTATCATCAAGGGCGAACCATTCGAAGCGCCGAGCTAGCGGAACCGTACCGACCGCAAGGTCCAAATGAGATAAAGTTGTCGTGGAGGCAGATAAAAATGTAGGGACCCAGTGTTGAGGCAAGCTAGATCCACTTGGTGGAAGACGTCTAGGAATAGTGAGCCACGTGGACAAGGATGTGGAGATCCCCAAAGTGGGTGGTGGGCATTGAAGTCCCCAACCAGCAAATAGGGGGGTGGAAGCTGACCAAGAAGATGAAGGATATCAGCTCGTGCCATTGGTGTGGACGATGGAATGTATACAGTACAAAGAGAAAAGGTATATCCAGAAAGGGAAAGACGGACAGCGACAGCTTGGAAGGAAGTGTTTAAGTGGATTGGGTGGTAATGGAGAGTACCATGGAGAGTACCATGGAGAAGAATCATGAGTCCTCTATGGGCAGGAGTGCCTTCAACAGAGTAGGTCATGTCGGACGGACTGAAAATGGGGGAGAACAAAGCGGTCATGGGGACGCAGCTTTGTTTCCTGAACACAGAAGATGACCGGCGAGTAGGACCGTAAGAGGATCGACAATTCACCCCGATTGGCTCGAATACCGCGGATATTCCAGTGGATAATTGACATAGGGTGAACAGAAAATGGAGGAATGTGACCAAGGTTGCTGTCAACTCAACGACTGCTCAGAGCTTGCAACTGACAGCATGGAATGTCATTCAGCCGAAGGCAGAAGATCCTGATCCATAGGTTGTTCAGGAGCAGCTCCTGCCACCAGCGATCGGCTGGTTGATCGGCCGCCAGCAGTGCGCCTCGGCGACACAGAAGACGGCCGAGGGCGATTTCCGCCAGGTGGTGCTGTAGATGAGACACGCCTTGGCGGAGAAGGAGAGGAACTGGGTTTCTTTGTAGCCTTCTTGGAAGTATGATGTTTAGATGAAGGAGGAACCGATGGTTGTGAAGATGGGGTACGTAAAAACTCTTCACGAGTATGCTTTTTTCGATGTCTTTGTGTCTGACTTTTGGGCTCGAGATTTAGCAGAACCCGACGAAGGGTGAGCCAGAGTGGGCAGGCGAAAGTGGTGAGGTTGAACAGGCGATCTTTGCGCTGGCATATCTGACGACCGTCGCACTAAAGGTGAGGTCGCAAGTCTGTGTGGCCGCCTCCTTTGTTGGCCGACGAGGAGCAAGGACAGTGCTGTCTGTATTTACCTGTCTGAGGCACGGTGGGCTGTCGACTGGCGAATAATTTTCGAGCAGCAAAGGTCGACACCTTTTCCTTCACTCTTATTTCCTGGATGAGCTTTTCGTCCTTAAAAACGGGGCAATCTCGAGAGGAAGCAGCGTGGTCACCCATACAGTTGATGCAGCGAGGGGATGGAGGTGGACAAGCACCCTCATGGGCATCCTTGCCACACGTAACACGTTTGGCCGGATTGGAACAGGACTGGCTGGTGTGATTGAACCGCTGACATCGATAGCAACGCGTAGGGTTTGGGACGTAAGGGGGAACGGAAATTATCTCATAGCCTGCTTTCATTTTCGATGGGAGTTGAACTTTGTTAAATGTCAAGAAGACAGTGCGGGTTGGAATGATGTTCATGTCAACCCTTTTCGTAACTCTAGGAACAGCCGTTACGCCCTGGTCAGACAGGTAGTGCTGAATTTCTTCGTCAGACAATCCGTCAAGGGAACGTGTATAAACAACTCCACACGAGGAATTTAAGGTACGGTGCGGTTCCACCCGGACAGGGAAGGTGTGGAGCAAGAGAAGTACGCAGCAATTTTTGTGCCTAGAGGGCACTGACTGTTTCTAACAACAGGGTGCCATTCCGTAATCTGGAACAAGACTTTACAGGACCTGCAATTGCGTCAGCACCTTTCTGGATAATGAAAGGGTTGACCATGGAGAAGTCGTGACCATCAGACCGAGAAACAACAAGGAACTGTGGCAACGATGGAAGAACTGTCCGAGGCTGAGACTCAGTGAACTTACGTTTGTGAGCAGACATAGTGGAAGGTGAGGAAACCATTGCGGAAGAATCCGCCATGATTACCGGCGTCTCCGATGGCGCGCTCCTTCCTTGTGGGGGCCCTCTCTGAGGGCACTCCCGCCTTAGGTGATTGTTCACACCTCAGGTCACACCTCCCGACAAACGGACGGAGGGACCAATCGGCACTTTCGGAAGGTATTAGCTCGGGTTATCACCCCTCCCTGGGCCTGGCCGTTACCAGGGGGTACGTACGTGTCCTACCTGTCTACCCGGGGCAGGGAATTACGCGTTACCCCGTCACTGGCTACACCTGGAAGTGCGTCGGTCGGCCTTCAGACACGCACAGAGAGGAAAAAAGAGAAAGGGAAAGGAAAGAAGAGGGGTCTCAAACGCCGCAGCGGAGATAAGGGCAAAGAGAAGAGGGAAGGAAAAGAGAAGGACAGAGGAAGGACGAAGACTTGCAAGTGTAGAAAGCAAGGAATTTGTAACAGTTTCGAGCGTCCGTCTCCGGATGTAGGCACAAACCATACTCCCAGAGGGGGAGAAACGGAAGGAAAGAGCCAGAGGTGAGGGGGGTGGGGTGAAGATGGGGGACAGGGAAGGATGCGGAAAGGGAAGGTATGCAGCCTGGAAAGGAAGGAGGGCCACATTAGCTCGGGGTCCCGTGCTCGCTACGCACGTGTCCACAAAAGAGTTGTGGACCCCTGGGGGGTCGGTGTAGCTTGCTCGCCAGGTTTCGAGAGGGTGCGTTTCTGGATGAGGTATCGAATATATTGCTTCCCTCTACTTATACCTCCAGAGGAGATCACGAATGTAAAATTAGAGAGATTCGAGCATGCATGGAGGCTTTCAGACAGTCGTTCTTCCCGCGAACCATACGCGATGAACAGAAAAGGGAGGTAATGACAGTGGCACATAAAGTGCCCTCCGCCACACACCGTTGGGTAGCTTGCGGAGTATAAATGTAGATGTAGATTGTTGGCGCAAAACTTGCAGCAGTGGAATCCCTGCCTCTGCAAAAAAGCCAATCACAGGGCTGACCCGGAAGGCACCAGTTCCAAGTCTTACCCCACAATGGTGGATGGGGTCTAGGCTCTGAAATGTTGAAGGTGATGCAGAACCATTGACAGGACTCCCGTAATCTAAACGAGACGGGACCAATGCTTTGTACAATTGCAGTAGAATAGAGTGGTCTGCACCCCAGGTGATATTGCACAGACATGTAACAACATTGAGATGTATCCAACAGGTCCTCTTCAGCTGGCGAAGATGGAGCCATACCAACCAGGTATCGAAGACCAGACCCAAGAAGCGATGGGTGTCCATCACCTCAAGAGATTGGCCATTAAACAGGTCGAGATGGGGATAGACTGTACAGAAAAGGCAGAAATGCATGAGAGACGATTTTGCCACCAAAAACTGGAACCATGGGAGAGAGGCCAAGATTGCGCCCAGTAGATTGTCCCCTGTAGACGGCGTTCTGCAGCGCCCATGACGGAGGAAGTGACGTAGATACAAAAATCGTCAGTATACAAAGAGGGGGACACTGTCAGCCCAGCAGCTGCCACCAGTCCATTAATGGCTACACGAAAGAGGGATATTCAGCACGGAAACCTGTGGAACCCCATTTTCTTGCCAATGGACCCAGAATGAGCAACAAGAAAAAGTTACTAATAAAAATGGGCAGAGCGCCATGAATGTCCCATTTGTGAAGGGTGATGAGGATGTGGTGGCGCCAGGTGGTGTCTTAGGCTTTATGCAAGTCAAAGAAGACTGCAAGAAGGTGTTGCCGATGGGCAAAAGCCAACCAGATTCCAGTTGGACCAAGTTATCCAACATAGAACGGCCAAAGCCAAAACCACCTTGAGTCGATAAAAGGTCGCGGGATTCATGGATCCAAAGTAGCCACCGACTCACCAGGCGTTCAAGGAGCTTGCAGAGGGTGTTTGTAAGGCTAATTGGATGGTTGCTATGCAACTGAGATGGCTTCCCAGGCTTCAACACTGGAATTACAATGCTTTCCTGCCACTGGGTAGGCAATGCCCCCTCACTATACAGACAGTTCAAAAGGGTCAGTGTATGTCAGTGGTCAGCCACTGATAAGTGTTGGAGCATTTGGTTATGTACCCGATCTGGTCCAGGAGCCATGCCCAGACAAAGGAGGAGGGGGTTGGCGAATTGCCACTCGCTAAATGGTGTATTTTAAGGCTCCAAGCAGCAAGAAACTGAAGACAAAGGCAGTCGTTCTGAGCGCTCTTTCAGTTGGAGGACCGTGGGCAGATACTGAACCAATGCAGAGTCTTGGGCAAAGTGTTGAGCGAAATGCTCTGCGACGAAGTCCAGATGGTTAAGGACAACACCACACAAATTCCTGCAATGCCAGTGGGACGAAGATCGCCAAAAATTCGCCTGAGTCTGGCCCAGACATGTGAAGAGGCGATGTATGGCCCTATGGCAGCCACATATCATTCCTAGCAAATCCATTTCTGAAATTTGCTTAGGTAACGGGCCCAGGAGCGGAATCGTTTGAAGACCAGAAGGAGAGCAGTAGAAGTGCGTCGCTTGAAGTGTTTAAGAGCACAGCAGCAATCTTTCATGGCCACAGTAATTCCCATAGTTCACGAAGGAACATTCTTCCAACAGGGGAACCCGAGGAAGAAGGGATGGCTGATACAGCTGTGGAAACAATGGCAGCAGTCAAAGTCTGTGTACACTCATCAACACTGCTGTGAGGTAGTATAGGGGAGACAGTAGCAGAGAAGGCACCCCAATCAGCTTTAGAGAAGACCCACCTGGGAGGGTGACGGAGCGAGACAGACTGAAGGAAGGTCAAAACGTTCAGGTAAGGATCACTGTCACTTAAGTCTTCATGGACATCCCACTGAATGGGGGCAAGAAGACCGGGACTGTAGATGGAGAGATCAACGGTAGAGAAAGTGCTGTGTGTCACACTAAATTGTGTGGGAGTGCCGGTGTTAAGTAGACAGAGCTCAAGCCTTGTCAGAACAGCTTTAACTGTCCTACCCAGGGCAGTAGTCTTGTGACTATCCCAAAGAGGGTTGTAGGCATTAAAGTCCCGTAGAACTAGGAAGAAGAAAGGGAGTTGAATCGTGGTCAGGGCAAGGTTGGTTGGTTGGATGGTTGGGGTTGAAGGGACCAAACAGCAACGTCATCAGTCCCTTGTTTCAAATGTGGTACATTCAGACAGTTTCACATCTCAGAAAAGAACGACAAAAGGGAAAAGGCTAAAAACGAAGTGCAGTCGTTTAGTCGATGGTAAAAAATGAGGGAAGTCAGCAAGAGAGCAACCCAAAGGCTATCTTAGAGGCAGGAAATATCACACCTCTGATGCAGTAGAGGCAAAACCACCTGGTATTTAGAAGCATTCAACAGCTGGAATGTAGAAGTGCGTATTGGAAAAGGAGACTAACCAATTCTAAAAATTGATAAAACAGAGTAAAAGGGAAAGAAAAGAGGATCTTGGCCAGGGAGGGGAGTCAGGAATCTCCTAACACCGCTTACAGTGGGAGACACCCCAACCCTCATTGCCCTGCCCCAACACCAGAGTGATATTAAAAACCTTGAAACTGAGAATAAAAACCACTTTCACAGAGGAAACAGAACCAGTTCGACCATCCAGGAATCGTCATTCAACATTAAAGTTCAGGGAAGTCTGTACTTAGTACACATAGCCAAAAGCAGGCATTCGACCAAAATGTGGGCTACTGAGTGGAAGGCTCCACAACCACAAAGTGGGGGTGGCTCATTACACAAAAGAAAACCATGGGTCAGCCTGGTATGGCCAATGTAGAGACGACACAGGGTGGTTGAGGCCTTTTGGGAGAGATGGAAGGAAGAACGCCACAGGACTGGTGTCACCTTAATCACACAAAGTTTATTAGACAGGGAGGTAGCCACCCAAGAGATGGCCCATGATTGTGTGAATTGGAATTTGATGTGAAGCCGTAAATTCGCTGCAGGAGCGGTTACAGAGAAGGGGGAGCAAGTGACTGCTCCCCCAGCCAAACGATCAGCAAGTTCATTACCTGGGATACCCACATGGCCAGAGACCCAAAGGAAGTCAATGGAACAAACAGCACAGTGAAGATCGAGATGGTCATGGATGGTAAAGACCAAGGGATGGCAGGAAAAACACTGGTCGATAACCAAAAGGCCACTCATTGAGTCCGTACATAACAAAACGCAGTTGTGTTGGGACTGTTTAACAAAGGTAAGGGCCTGGGAAATTGCCATCAATTCCACAGTGAACACCCCACATGTAGGTGGCAGGAGATGATTTTCCGTGCCAACAGAGGATGTGGAAGCATATCCCATACGATCAGCAGATTTAGAGCTGTCAGTGTAAAAATACAACAGCATCGAGAAACTCCCATACAATTCGGCAGAAAAACCAATGGAACACTATCAGGAGAATGGACTCTTTCGGGCCTAGGCGGAGATCCATCCGAATTTGGGGCCAAGGAACTAACTGGGGGGGGGGGGGGGGGAGTTTAGGAGGGAGTGTGGGAGACAGGACAAAGAAGGAAGCTGAAAATCACGGCAAAGAGTCGCAAGGTGGAGCCCAACCAGTAAACCTGCCCGAGGGCTGGAATCAGGTGGGCGACATCCATGGTCCAGGTACAGGATAGGTACAGGCATGGACAGCAATTGCGTAAGAAAACAAAAACGGGAACCGCCGAACAGAAAGGGGGGGGGGGGAGGGATCCCAGCTTCAACCAGGACACCATCAACAGGGCTAGTTGTGAAGGCACCAGTGGCCAAACATACCACGATGGTGGACCAGATCCAGGAGGTGCAGCGGGGAATGAGCAGCCGAACCATAAACTTGACAACCATAGTCCAAGCAAGACAGCACTAAAGCTCTATAAAGGTGGAAAAGGATGGAGTGGTACGCACCCCAAGAGGTGTGGGCAAGGAAGTGAAGGACATTGAGTTTACAGAAACAGCCTACCTTGAGAAGTTTGATATAAGGCAGCCAAGAGAGCTTGTCGAAAAGACCAAGGAAACTAAACTGTGGGACCACAGGTAACCGTTGTGCATCAAGATAGAACTCTGGATCGGGGTGGACTGTAGTATGGCGACAAAACTGGACCACCTGCAATTTTAAAGAAGATAATTGAAACCCATGTGAGAGGGTCCATGCAGAGGCACGCCATATAGCTATCTGGAGCTGCCACTCTGCAGAGGCCAGCGAAGAGGAACTAACCCAAATGCAGAAGTCATCCACATACAGAGCAGGGGCGACCAAAGGACCGACAGAGGCCACAAGTCCATAGATAGCAATGAGGAAAACAAGTACACTCAATACAGAACCCTGTTGAATGCCATTCTCCTGGCTATGTGGAGAACTAAAAACTGTACCAACCTGAACCCTGAACGACCGATGGTACAGGAAATGATGGATAAAAATAGGGAGTGGGCCCCAAAGACCCCACTCATGAAGTGTAAGATGTGATGCCGCCAAGCCATGTCATAGGCCTTGTGAAGGTCGAAAAATACTGCAACCAAATGGCGGCGCTGGGAAAAGGCCTGCCAAACTGTGGATTACAAACGAAGTAAATGATCGATCAGAGACCGTCCCTCTCGGAAGCCACACTGGTAAGGGACAATAAATCAAGACATTCAAGGACCCATTTGAGCCGACAGGTTACCATCCATTCAAGTGACTTGAAAACTTTCGGCCAATTAGTCCGACAAACGTTGTTTGCAACAAATAGGGGGTTATTACTAGGCTTAAGGACAGAAACTACGATGCTACCCCTCACCTGATAAGGGAAGTCACCCAGGAGCCAAATACAGTTGAACATCCAGAGAAGATGCCATTGTGGAGCACTGAGATGTTGAAGCAGTTGGTTATGAATGGAATTTGGGCCAGGGGCCATATCATGAGAAGAAGAAAGTGCAGAAAGAAGTTCCCATTCAGTAAAAGGTTCGTTGTAAGATTATGACTGACGGGGGTTGAAACCTGAGGCAGAAGCTTCAGCCCATTGTTTCTGGAGAAGGAAAGCAGACGTTCAGCAAGAATCAATGGGTCCGTCCAAAGCCATCTCTTAAGGTGTTGTAATGGTCGACGGCAATCATGGATGCCAATGGCCGTACTTCACCACAGGACTTTCCGGCAGCGAAATGGTCCAGATGAGCGCGGGACAGCAAGGCTAGCAGAGCGAACAATGGCGTCAGACATGTCACATACGACGTCATCAATACAACCTGGCAAAGAGGGAGAAAAAACCATCTGTGCAGTATATAGAGGCCAATCGGCGCATTGGAAAGACCAACGAGGTAACCTGTCCATCAGGGAGCGGAAGGGAGCAAGAGAATCAATGGGAAATGGTCACTGTCACGAAGGTGCTCGTGTGGCCACCAGTAGAGGGATGGATGGAGGGAGGGATGGAGGGAGGGAGGGATGGAGATCAACAGCAGAAAAGGTACCATGACCGGCACTGAAATGAGTAGGGGAGCCATCATTAAGAAGGCACAAGTCTTAGTCTGCAAGAAACTGGTCTATGAGAAGACCCCGTCTTGATGGAAATGCACTGGCCTACAAAGGATGAGCATTAAAATCGCCGAGAAGGAGGAAGGGAGGAGGAAGTTGCTGAAGAAGGGCAGTTAAGGCAGCAGGTGTAAGTGTCCTGTCAGGAGGGAGATAAAGATTGCAAACCGTGACCTCAGAGTCCAGGTGGACCCTAACAGCAACCGCTTCCAATGTAGTTTGAAGAGGAATCCACATGCTAGCAACGTCCATATGGACAAACATACAAATGCGACCAGAGGCCCGCAGGGGGGCGACCCGATTTCGACAAAAAACATGGATCCCATTGAGGGTTTGTGAGTCATCAGTAAAATGAGATCCCTGTAGAACCACAGAAACTGCAGATTAAGACAAAATAAGGGGTTTCAACTCCAGAAGGTGATGGTAATATCCATTACAATTCCATTGGATAACCACAGACAACGATTAAAATGGGGGTTAAGCAGGCTAAAGTCAGTCATACCGCCAGGTCACTACCTGTCACTGACAAGGAGGGGATGACATCCATGAACAACTGGTCAGAATCAGAACGCAAAGGTGGGGATGAGACCTCTGGTGACACCAGAGGCTCCTTGTCCCGGGACTTATGTTTCTTCTTCTTTCCTGTTTGTGATCGAGGAGGGCTGTGCGGCATGAGTCAACTGCAGCAAAATCGGGAACAGAAAGAGAGCAGGTGATGTGGTGGCCCACAGACAGTGTTTCTCGAAGTCTGTCACGTGGCAGCAGATCTTTGCCCTGGGAAGGGATATCCCGGGAGGGGTGCCCTTTACCAGCAGATGCCGAAGAAGTGGGACACTACTCCAGCTGGGGAGGGGGAGCAGCGCCCAGATGGGAGGGAGTGGGAACTGCAGGGGAGGGGGGAAGGAGAGGGATTCGGGACTGGGGTAAGGGAGGGGGAGGAAGGGGTGAATATGTAACTATGGCATAGCTAGACGTCATGGACACAGGGTGAAGACGTGCATGTTTCTTATAGCCTCAGTGTAGGTTGGGCGAACAAGGGACCTATGCTCCTGAATCAATTTTTCGTTCTTATGAACTGGGCAATCTGGTGAATGGGGAGAATGATTGCCATGACAATGAACACACATAGGAAAGGGAATACAGGAACTCCCCTAATGGAGAGGACGTCCAGTCACCATAGAGAGGGCCCTGCGAACAGTGGGAAGACGTGTCCAAAACGCAAACACTTAAAACATCTCAAAGGTGGTGAGATGTACGGCGTCAAGTCACATTGATAAACCATAATCTTCAATTTCTCAGCTAGGGTATCCCTTCAAAGGCCAGGATAAAAGCACCAGTATCAATGTGATTGTCTTTTAGATCCTTCTGAACACGCCGAACGAAGTTAACACTCCGCCATCCAAGATTGTCCCAAGGCTCCTCACCAGTTTGAAGGATGAGGTCCCTGTAGAAAATCACACCTTGAACTATATCTAGAGACTGGTGGGGGGTAATGGACACAGGAATAGTGCCAAGATGGTTGCAGCCACTAAGGGCCACAGACTGGGCAGCTGAAGCAGTTTTACTCAACAACAAACCCAACCACATCTTGCTCTGAGTCCACTACACCCAATTCGTCTTCAATGTGTTCCACAAAAAATAAAGGTTTGGTATTGGTGAAAATATCCCCAATCAGTCCTGGTGCAGTTAGGGCAAAGGATGTTGGCGGCCTGTCAGGTGGGAGGTAGAGAGTACAGATTGTGATTGGGGTGGCCAGAAGGACCCTGACAGCAATTGCTTCCAGAGTGGTATGGAGGGGAACCCATTTACTAACAATATCCTCGCGGACCATGGTGCAACCACCACCAGAAGCCAGCAAGTGGCCCATTCGGTTCAGACGAAGTGTCGAACCATGAAGGGTGGGTGAGTAAGAATTGACAAATGGGTTTCCTGGAGAGCAATCCAAGCAGCAGAGTAGGAAGAAAGGAAGGGCAGCAACTCTGGGAGGTTACTCAAATATCCATTACAATTCCACTGGAGTATTCTCAAGCTGGATTCCAAATGGTAAGCGAACAGTCGGACCAGTCACACTGCCGAGTCGCCATTCGTCACTGATAAAGATGGGTAATATCCATATAGGTGGGGTCAGACTGTTGGTTCATTGACTGTAGAAGGGGAAGGCTGCACCTCAGGGGGTACCACAGGGGCCTTGCCCTTGTTCCTCTTGGGAAGGAAGAGAAGGGCAGACTTCAACGAGGGCAGGCACTGAATTACACCAGGCAATCTTGGCGCCCACCGGCTGTGGATCATGCTGCCAATGTGAAGCAGTAGATCGCCTTTCAGGTGGATGCCGGGAAGAGGAGACCCGGAATGGAGCTCCAGCACCAGCAGCTGAAGGGGAGCACTTCTTCCAGCGGGGTAGGGGGAGCAGCACCTGAAGGGGTGGGTACAGGTACTGATGGGGAGGAGGAAGGCGAGAGACAGGGTGAGGTGGAAGGTATGGGGCGAATGGGGCAGGGCTGGGGAGGGCGTAGGAGGGGGAATGGACGTAACTGAAGCGTAAGTAGAAGTTACAGGCACGCAATGGATCCAGTCATACTTTCGACAAGCCTCTATGTACGTAAGTCGATGTAATTCTTGTACTCTTGAATCCGTCTTTCTTTCACATACACCAGACATGCCGGTGAGCATGGAAGATGCTGTGCATTACAATTTACGCAGACTGGTGGGGGAGCACAGGCACTCTGCTCATGGAGAGGGTACCTAGTAACTGCAGAGGGGATCATGGATGCAGTGGAAAAGACATGTCCAAACTGTAAGCATTTAAATCATCTCGTCAGTGGCGGACCTCACACTGATACACAATCACCTTCTCTGGGAGGACATCCCCTCTAAGGCCAGGATAAAGGCGCCTGTATCGGTGCTATTATTTATAGGGGCTCATTGTACATGGCAGATAAATCGAACTCCTCACCACACGAGGTTCACACAGAGCTCCTTGTCAGTTTGGAGAAGATCCTGGTGGAAAATTATGCCCTGTACTGAGTTCAAGGATTGGTCGGGTGCAACGGAGACTGGTATGTCACCGAGATGGTCACACGCACGCAGGGCTTCAGATTGGGCAGCAGAAGTCTATGAGCAAAGAACTGTACCGCATTTTACTCAAGGATTTCACTTCGCCATACTTATCTTCAACCGTCTCCACGAAAAACAAAAGCTTGGTCATTGCAAAACTTTCACCATCTGTCCTGGCACAAACCACGTACCGAGGAAAAGGTTTCAATCCAAGCTCGCGAGCTTGACCCTCTTGCCGTGAAGTGGCCAAGGAGGGGGAAGGCTGAAGTATCAGAAGAAGTAGTGTCATGTCTTCTATCACTCAGAGACGGGCACAGAATTTCCAGGATGTTGACGCTTCTGTCGCTTCATGTGCAAGGCATCAGTCCTAATACCACCCACTCTGACCAGAGGCTCGCCCTGTGGGCGCCACCCAGCCATGGCAGACATTGCCCGAAGTTCTGAAGCCCCAAAGTGATGAGCATTGACTCCTTGTCATACACGAGATGTTAACAGCTCAGGTACTAGCAGTGTGATCCCTATGTTGTCAGGGGGCTCAACGAAGTGTGTACTTAACAGCCCCACCACACAGACAGCCTACTGCACTGGTTACCTAGCAGGAAGGGAGCCAGAGTGCAAGGGGAAAAGGGGAGGTGGAGAGGAGTCTGCACCATTGGAACTAGGTTGGTAGTTCATCCCCAAATGGCTCACACTGAACAGAAAACTTTGGAAGTGGACGTCAAACACCAATGGGACCAAGAACGCCGAAAAAGACGGAAACAGCAAACTAAAAAATAGCACATACCAAAAATAAAGCCAGTAGGATAGTCAGGTCGATACAAGGAAGTCCACCAAGAAAGAAGGGAGGATGCAGGGAGAAAGGAGCAACAACAGGGAAGGAGAGGAACAGTAACATAGTCTGGAAAAAAGACTCCAATAGCTCCGGATCACATGTGCGCCCCACACATACCAACAAAAGGGACACTGGGCCCTGGGGGGGGGGGAGGAGGAGGAGGAGGAGGAGGAGGAGGAGGAGGAGGAGGAGGAGGAGGACCCACGTGGAGGTCTTCCACACATTTGTAGACTCCTTAATGGCATGCAGTTTGTTATGCATACTGGTTATGCCATCCCATCTCCCAAAGCTGCAAAACCTGTAACGGTCAGTTGCAGAGAAGCTGATCTCCATAAGCGGATTTCACATAGCCCGTTTGGCCAGACTTAGCAAGATCGTTGCCTGGGATTCTGACGTGACCTGGGATCCATACAAATACCACAGAACGACTGGACCATTCCAGGGTATAAATGGACTCCTGGATGGTCGCTACCAAAGGATGACAAGGGTAGCACAGGTCGATAGCTTTTAAGTAGCTCAAAGCGTCGGTACACAGAAGAAACGATTCCCCAAGGCATGAAAGGATGTGCTCAAGAGCACGAGATATAGCCACCAGGTCTGCAATGAAAACACTGCAGCCATTGGGCAAGGAATGCTGTTCAATATGTCCTCCATGGACATAAAGCCGACGTGACCATCAGCCATTGAGCCATCAGTGTCACCCACTTCATGGCCTCGGTACAGGTCAAGAATCCAGAGGATTTTTTTTGTGCTTTTAGGGCGCACAACTTCAATGGTCATTAGCGCCCAGACTACGTTAGGAATGCACCACGTGGCACAAGTTTAAAACAGCAACTAAAAGGGAAAACACTGAGAAGGGCGTGAGGAGGATGTCGAAGCCGCGGGAACAGATTTCAAGGCCTGAAGCTTGTTGTCCGTAAGTGCAGCCCAATCGGCATGCCACAGCGATAAAATGCGCCCACAAATGACCCTGCTACAATCTGATGAAGGGACAACAAGAAGCTGTCCGAGGCTGCCTTGTCCGAGGAATCTGCAGCTTCATTCCCAGGGATACTGACATGGCCAGGAACCCACAAAGCTAACCGGAGAACCGTCGTCCACCAGCTGCTGAAGAGAGAGTTGGATCCAGTGCACGAAAGGGTGAACCGGATATGGATCACTGAGGCTCTGGATGGCGCTCAGGGAATCGGAGCAGATGACATAACCAGAATGTCGGTGGCGGCTGGTGTAAAGAGCAGCCTGGTAGAAGGCGAAGAGCTCAGCTGTGAAGACCGAACAATGGCCATGGAGCCGATATTTGAAACTGTGCCCCGACAATAAAGGAACACCCGACCCCGTCATTGGTCTTAGAGCCATCTGTATAAATGAAGGTCATATTAATGAACTTCGAACGAAGTTCGACAAAACGGGAGCGGTATACCGAACCGGGGGTAACCTCCTTTGGGAGCGAGCTGAGGTCAAGATGAACGCGAACCTGAGCCTGGAGCCAAGGTGGCATGTGGCTCTCGCCCACTCTAAAGGTTGCAGGGAGTGAAAAATCAAGGTGTTGAAGGAGGCAACGAAAGCGAACTCCAGGGGGTAGCAGGGCAGAGACATACAACCCGTATTGACGGTCGAGAAAGTCGTCAAAAAAGGAACGATAAGACATGTGGTCGGGCATTGACAGTAGCCGACAGGCATACCGATAAAGCACTATATCACGCCGGTAGGTGAGTGGCAATTCACCGGCTTCAGCATGAAGACTCGACGGGACTAGTATAAAACGCTCCGATAGCAAGACATAAACCCCGATGTTGTATGGAGTTGAGGCGGCGTAAGATGGACGGCGGTGCAGATGAGTATACGAAGCTCTCATAATCCAGCTTTGAGCGGACGATCGACCGATATAGGCGAAGTAGGACGGTTCGATCCGCTCCCCACAACATACCACTGAGAACACGGAGGACATTTAGAGAACGGGTTCAACGGGCAGCCAAATATGACATGTGGAGACCAGCTAAGTTTCCTGTCAAATGTAAGACCTAAAAATTTTGTTGTCTCCACGAATGGGAGAGCAATGGGACCGAGTCGTAAGGACGGTGGGAGAAACTCTTTGTAGCGCCAGAAGTTAATACAGACCGTCTTCTCGGCAGAAAAACGGAAGCCATTGGCGACACTCCAGGAGTAAAGATGGTCAAGAGAACGCTGAAGACAGCGCTCCAGGAAACTTGTACGCTGCGCGCTGCAATAGATGGTAAAATCGTCCACGAAAAGGGAGCCTGATACATCAGCTGGGAGGCAATCCATTATTGGATTGATCGTGATGGCGAAGAGAGCGACGCTCAAAACTGAGCCCTGTGGCACCCCATTCTCCTGGCGAAAGGTGTAACAGGACAGAACCCACATGTACCCTGAACTGTCAATCCACTAAAAAGGAACGAATAAAAGGAGGGAGGCGACCACGAAGGCCCCATGTATGCATGGTGCGGAGAATGCCCGCCCCCCCAACAGGTGTCTTAAGACTTCTCCAAATCAAAGAACACAGCCGCAGTCAGGCGCTTCCGCAAGAAGTTATTCATAATGAAGGTCGACAAGGTAACCAGATAGTCAACAGCAGAGCGGCGCCTACGAAATCCACATTGTACGTTGGTAAGTAGGCGCCGAGATTCGAGCAACCAAACCAAACGAGAGTTAACCATTCGCTCCATCACCTTACAGACACAGCTGGTAAGCGAGATGGGTCGATAACTGGAAGGCAAGTGCTTGTTATTCCCCGGCTTAGGAATCTGTACAACAATAGACTCACGCCAGCATGCGGGAACATGTCCCTCAATCCAGATGCGATTATAAGTTGGTTGGTTGTTGGGAAGTTTAAGGGGGGACTAAACAGCTAAGGTCATCAGTCCCCCATTCCAAAAACAGGCGAGACATTAAGGCGCGGAGCAGATAAAACCCCAAGGGGAAGGATACTCCCCCCAGGCCCTAAAAGAACACAAATGCGGTAACGAACACAACAGACACGAAGAGGACAGATGAACACCAGACATAAAGAAACAGAAGAAAAGAAGACGGCCGGAGACTGGTTGACTGACCACGACTACAAAAAAGGGAAAGAGTCAACCAACCGACTACACACTAAAATCTGCAACCAAAAACGAGACTCGAGGACTAGAGACACACAAAGGGAAAGCAGCAGGACACCCCTAAATGGAACCATAAAAGGAACTACCACGGATAAAATGTAAAACATTGTCAGCCATGGAGGCATCGTCGCATAAAATCAAAGGCAAGGTGCCCGGGAGATTAAAAGACTGCCGAAGGGTGCGCAGTCAGGGACACTCCAATAAAATGTGGGCGACCGTCAGCTGGGACCCACACTGACACGGGGGGATCCTCCTGACGCAAAAGATGGCTGTGCGTCTGGTATGTATGGCCGATGCGCAGCCGACACAGGATAACAGAGTCCCTGCGAGAAGACCGCTGGGAGGAGCGCCACACATCGGTCGTCTCCTTGACAGCCCGCAGTTTATTAGGCGCCGTCATGCCTCACCACTCAGCAGACCACACCCCAAGCACCGTACGGCGCAACACCAGCTGCTGATCGCGAGCTGTGAGGCCGATCTCCAAAGCTGGGGCGTCGATCGCCCCTTTGGCCAGCCTGTCAACACGTTCGTTCCCCGGGATGCCAACGTGACCTGGCGTCCAAACAAAGACCACCGAACGACCAGAAAGGGCAATGGTGGAAACAGACTCCTGAATAGAGGACACCAGAGGAGAAGAGCGATAGCAGCGGTCGATGGCCTGAAGGCTGCTCACGGAGTCACTGCAGATGACGATGGACCTACCTGAGCAGAAACGCATATGCTCAAGAGCGCGCAATCTGGCCACCAGCTCTGCAGTAAAAATACTGCAGCCAGCCGGCAAGGAGCATTGCTCAACATGGGCAGCATGAGCAAAAGCGTAGGCAGTGCGACCATCAACCAGGGAACCATCAGTGTAGACAGGCTCACAGCCCAGAAATGAGGCGAGGAGCGCAAGAAAACGGCGACGGAGGGCCACAGGCGGAACCGAGTCCTTTGGTCCCTGTGCAAAGTCCAGACGGACGGACGGCCGGGGCAAACACCAGGGAGGCGTAGGTGCACGGACCCGGAAGGGAGGCAGAAGAGGGAATGAGCCCAGTTCCGACAGCAGGGACCGGACGCAGACAGCTACGGAAAGCCCAGACCTAGGTCGCCGTTCGGGCAGATGGAGGACCATGGCAGGGAAAAGCAGGCGACGATTGGGATGGCCTGGCGAGCAATGCACGTGGACAGCATAGTCGGCGAGCAGACGATGGCGGCGAATCCGCAGCGGGGAACCCCGGCCTCCACCAGTAGACTATCCACGGGGCTAGTGCGAAAAGCGCCAGTGGCAAGCCGAACCCCACAGTGGTGTATGGGGTCTAACAACTTCAACACTGAGGGTGACGCAGACCCATAGGCCAGGCTCCCATAATCAAGCCGGGACTGCACAAGGACTCTGTACAATTGCAGCAGCATGCAGCGACCTGCACCCCAAGACGTGTGGCTAAGGCAGCGGAGGGCGTTGAGGTGCCGCCAGCATTTTTCCTTCAGCTGAGTAACATGAGGAAGCCATGTGAGCTGGGCATCAAACACGAGTCCAAAGAAGCGGCAAGTGTCCACCACTTCAAGCAGGTGGCCGTCGAGGTAAAATTCAGGATGAGGGTGGACCGTCCGACGCCTGCAGAAGTGCATAACTCGAGTCATGGGTGCAGAGAGCTGAAAACCATGAGTCTGAGCCCATGATGCTGCCTTGCGAACGGCGACTTGCAGCCTGCGGTCGGCGACTCCCATAGTCGTGGAGCTAAATGAGATGCAGAAGTCGTCGGCATACAAAGAAGGAGACACCGACGACCCCACTGCTGCAGCCAGACCATTAATGGCCACTAGAAATAAGTAGACGCTCAACACTGAGCCCTGCGGGACCCCATTTTCCTCTATATAAGATGAACTAGAGGCGGCACCGACTTGCACCCGGAAAGAGCGGCGCAATAAAAAGCTTTGAAGAAAAGCCGGGAGCCGACCACAAAGACCCCACTCATGCAACGTGGCGAGGATGTGATGCCTCCATGTGGTGTCATACGCCTTCTGCAGATCGAAAAATACAGCAACGAGATGCTGACGTCGGGCAAAGGCCGTACGGACAGCAGATTCCAGCCGCACCAAATTGTCCACTGCAGACCGGCCCCGACGGAAGCCACCCTGGGATGGAGCGAGGAGACCACGCGACTCAAGGACCCAACACAAACGCCGCCCCACCATAGGGGACGATAGCTGTCCACCGCCAGTGGGTCCGCACCGGGCTTCAAGATAGGGACAATAACACCCTCTCGCCATTGCGACGGGAACACGCCTTCGCTCCAAATGCGATTAAATATCGAGAGAATGTGTCTGTGGCAGTCCCTGGAGAGATGCTTCAGCATCTGCGTGTGGATGCAGTCTGGGCCTGGTGCTGTATCAGGGCAATCGGCGAGGGCAGCGAGGAATTCCCTCTCGCTGAAAGGAGCATTGTATGTTTCAGAACGACGCGTGTGGAATGAGAACGGCGTCCGCTCGGCTCGCTCCTTTAGAGAGCGAAAGGCGGGGGGATAAGATGCAGTCGCAGAGCTCTGAGCAAAGTGCGCGGCAAGCCGTTCAGCAATGGCGGCAGTGTCCATGCAGACAGCGCCGTCCAAGGAGAGCCCAGGGACACCCAGAGGGGTCTGGTGTCCATAAATCCGCCAGATCCGGGACCACACGAGTGAGGGGGAGACATGGGAGCCCAAGGATGAGACATACCTCTCCCAGCACTCCTGCTTACGCCGTGCAATAAGACGGGCCAAGGCACGGAGCCTCTTAAGGGCGATGAGGGTCTCGAGAGACGGGTGCCGCCTGTGACGCTGGAGAGCCCGCCGACGGCCTCGAATAGCCTCAGCAATCTCCGGCGACCACCAGGGTACAGCCTTCCTCCGAGGGAGGCCAGAAGAACGAGGGATGGCAGCCTCGGCCGCTGAAATGATGGACGTGGTTAAAACATGGACCACCTCGTCAATGTCACCCCGTGGGGGAGACTCAATGGTTGCAGCAGAAGTGAAAGCCGGCCAGTCTGCCCTGTGGAGAGCCCAGCGGGGCAGGCGCCCAGAAGAACGACACTGGGGTAGTGACAAATAGATGGGAAAATGGTCACTACCGCACAGGTCAGGGTGCACCCTCCAGTGGAGGGATGGGACAAGTCCGGGGCTGCAAAGAGAGAGATCGATGGCCGAGAACGAGCCATGGGCAACACTGAAATGCATGGGAGCACCGGTGTTCAAGACGCTAAGGTCGAGCTGAGCCAACAAATGCTCCACGGCCCGACCGCGGTCATCAGAGACAGTCCCACCCCATAGAGGGTTGTGGGCATTGAAATCGCCCAGAAGCAGCAATGGTGGCGGGAGTTGAGCCAGCAGCGCAGCCAAGACATGTCGGGGGAGCTCCCCATCCGGAGGAATGTAAACAGAGCAAACAGTAATAGCCGGCGAGAGCTCAACCCTGGCAGCAACTGCCTCTAAAGGCGTCTGAAGTGGTACTGGCGAGCTACAGACAGAGTGGTGAACAAAGAGGCAAACCCCACCTGACGCTCGTTGACAGGCAGCACGGTTCTTATAGTATCCCTGATAACCGCGAAGGGCGGGGGTCCGCATTGCAGGAAACCAAGTTTCCTGCAGAGCAATGCAGAGAACAGGGGAATCACTCGGAAGCATCCGGAGCTCAGGCAGGTGGCAGAAATAACCGCCGCAGTTCCATTGGAGAATGGAAGCAGGAAGGGACTGGGAGGGCGTGAATGCGACTAAGAGGCAGACAGCGCTTCAGAGCCAACTGCCGCCACCGGGGGAGAGTCAGCTGAGTCCATAGGAGAGGCCCCCAAGGGTTCCGTGAGGGCGAGATCCGCAGCAGAGGAGAGGATCTCCACCTCATCCCCGGAGCCAGGACTATGTACAGCAGGCGGTGCTGAAACCGCCAGAACGTCCTCCTTCTTGGACACATGCCGTTCCTTCTTCTCACGTCGACCCTTAGGGTGAGAGGGCTGGGAGAGCTTCTCTGAAGGAGCGTCGGAGGCTGACGACGACGCAGAAGCCCTACGACCAGCAGGTGGCGGAACCTTCAGCCACTGGCTGACATCTGGCTGGGAAGGAGAAGAAACGGAGGAAGGGAGTGCCCCGAAGGACCCCTTCCGCGCGAGAGGAACCGGCGGAGGCAACGCCGGCGGAGAAGGAGGGGGAGGGGGAGGAATCGAGCCTCCCGGTTGTGGAGCAGATGTCACTCCCGAAGTAGGCGTGGGGGGAGCGACAGAAGAGGGTTTGTCCCCAACTGCTAAGGGGGCACTAGAGGAAGGCTTGCCCCCAGACACGAGGGGGCCAGACAGAGATACACGGCCCCGAGGGCCCACTGAAGGCGGCACAGATGAGGCGACAACCGTCGGTAGCGTGGGCGACGATAACGTGGCTGCAGCATAAGATGGTCGAATGGAAGCAGGATACAGCCTGTCATATTTCAGTTTTGCCTCTCGATAAGTAAGCCAGTCCAGGGTCTTAAATTCCATGATCTTCCGCTCCTTATGAAGAACGGGGCAATCCGGCAAGCATGGAGAGTGGTGCTCCCCACAGTTGACACATACAGGCGGAAGCGCACATGGAGAATTGGGATGAGAGGGGCGTCCGCAATTTCGACATGTAGCGCTGGATGGGCAACGGGAGGACATATGCCCAAACTTTCAGCACTGGAAGCACCGCATCGGGGGAGGGACGTATGGCTTCACGTCGCAACGGTAAACCATCACCTTGACCTTCTCGGGCAAGACATCACCCTCGAAGGCCAAGATAAAGGCACCGGTGGCCACCCTGTGAGCCTTGGGCCCTCTATGTACACGACGGACAAAATGGACACCACGTCGTTCCAAGTCGGCTCTCAGCTCGTCATCGGATTGTAACAAGAGGTCACGATGGTAAATAATCCCCTGGACCATATTCAAGCTACTGTGGGGAGTGACGGTAACAGGGACATCACCCAGCTTATCACCCAAGAGCAACGCTCGTGACTGGGCTGGGGAGGACGTCTTGAGGATGGACCCATTCCTCATTTTAGACAACCCTGCCACTTCCCCAAACTTATCCTCCAGGTGTTCCACAAAAACCAGAGGCTTCGTCAGAAGAAAGGAGTCGCCATCAGTCCTGCTGCAGACAAGGTATTGCGGTACGTAAGGCTCCCGCTTGGCACTAGATCGGCGTCCCTCCCATGGCGCAGCCAACGAGGGGAACGACTGAGGGTCATATTGTGCAGCATCAAAGTCGACTCTACCACGCTTAGAGACGCTGGTGGCCGTGCGATCACCAGCTTGGTGTGATTTATTGCGCTTCATTGCGCCACATCCGCCCAGATGCCACCTACTCCGAACGAGGGCTCTCCCCATGGGCGCCACCCAGCCAAAGCAACGGGTACCTGGCCGATATCCTGTTGCCTGGAGTCCCCGTGCCCCAGACAAGATGGGCACATACTCCTTGGCATGCATGGGGAGGAAACAGCTCTGGCATCTGTAGTGCGATCCCTGCGTGGTCAGGGGGCTACCACCAAGAGGGTACATGACGACCCCACCACAACGGACTGGCTACCATGCTGGATTTTAGGTGTTGAAAGGGTCCACAGTTGTCGTAGGCGCTAGGAAGAAGAGTGCGCACAAGGCGAGAAGGAGACAACCCAGAAGATGTTGGGTGTAGTCCCCCCCCCACACGACAATAGGTAACATGCAGGATGGTGGAGCATGATGGACCAATAGAAAAACACCACGTAAGGTGTCCTTCCCCAAATGGCACGCACTAACAACGGAAATTTGGAAAAAAAAGGGTCAAACCCAAGAGGGGACCATCACAGAAGGCCAAAACGTTTGAGACTCCTTTTAGTCGCCTCTTACGACAGGCAGGAATACCGTGGGCCTATTCTTACCCCCGAACCCGCAGGGGGATGCGATTGTAAGTACAAAGAAGGAAACCTTTACCCGTAGGAGAAAGGTTCTTCAGCATCTGAATATGAATAGAATCAGGCCCTGGAGCGGAGGACCGTGACCAGGCAAGTGCATTTTCGAGTTTCCGCATGGTGAATGGGGCATTATAACTTTCACGATTGGAGGAGCGGAAGTTAGGTGGCCTAGCCTCCTCTGCCTGTTTTCGGGGGAGGAAGGCAGGGTGGTAATGAGCAGAGCTCGAAACCTCTGCGAAAAAGCGGCCGAAGGCATTGGAGACATCCTCAGGGGCCACAAGGACGTCATTCGTGACCGTCAAGCCAGAAACTGGTGAGTGGACCTTAGTGCCAGATAACTGGCACAGGCTGCCCCAGACAACAGAAGGAGTAAAACTGTTGGTGTTTGTGAAAGCAGCCCAGCTGGCTTTCTTGCTTTCTTTAATAATACGACGACACTGCGCACGTAATCGTTTATAATTGATACAATTCGCCACTGAAGGGTGTCGTTTAAAGGTGCGTAAAGCACGTCGACGAGCACGTAAAGCGTCTCTACATGCTGCAGTCCACCATGGGACCGGAACGCGACGTGGAGAAGAAGTAGTGTGAGGGAGGGAATATTCAGCAGCAGTGAGAATGACTTCCATGAGGTGTGCGACCTGACGATCGCAGCTTGTGAAGGTTTGATCCTGAAAGGTCGCCCTGAAAGAGAAGAGCCCCAGTCTGCTTTGGAGATGGTCCAACTACACTCCTGGAAATTGAAATAAGAACACCGTGAATTCATTGTCCCAGGAAGGGGAAACTTTATTGACACATTCCTGGGGTCATATACATCACATGATCACACTGACAGAACAACAGGCACATAGACACAGGCAACAGAGCATGCACAATGTCGGCACTAGTACAGTGTATATCCACCTTTCGCAGCAATGCAGGCTGCTATTCTCCCATGGAGACGATCGTAGAGATGCTGGATGTAGTCCTGTGGAACGGCTTGCCATGCCATTTCTACCTGGCGCCTCAGTTGGACCAGCGTTCGTGCTGGACGTGCAGACCGCGTGAGACGACGCTTCATCCAGTCCCAAACATGCTCAATGGGGGACAGATCCGGAGATCTTGCTGGCCAGGGTAGTTGACTTACACCTTCTAGAGCACGTTGGGAGGCACGGGATACATGCCAACGTGCATTGTCCTGTTGGAACAGCAAGTTCCCTTGCCGGTCTAGGAATGGTAGAACGATGGGTTCGATGACGGTTTGGATGTACCGTGCACTATTCAGTGTCCCCTCGACGATCACCAGTGGTGTACGGCCAGTGTAGGAGATCGCTCCCCTCACCATGATGCCGGGTGTTGGCCCTGTGTGCCTCGGTCCTATGCAGTCCTGATTGTGGCGCTCACCTGCACGGCGCCAAACACGCATACGACCATCACTGGCACCAAGGCAGAAGCTACTCTCATCGCTGAAGACGACACGTCTCCATTCGTCCCTCCATTCACGCCTGTCGCGACACCACTGGAGGCGGGCTGCACGATGTTGGGGCGTGAGCGGAAGACGGCCTAACCGTGTGCGGGACCGTAGCCCAGCTTCATGGAGACGGTTGCGAATGGTCCTCGCCGATACCCCAGAAGCAACAGTGTCCCTAATTTGCTGGGAAGTGGCGGTGCGGTCCCCTATGGCACTGCGTAGGATCCTACGGTCTTGGCGTGCATCCGTGCGTCGCTGCGGTCCGGTCCCAGGTCGACGGGCACGTGCACCTTCCGCCGACCACTGGCGACAACATCGATGTACTGTGGAGACCTCACGCCCCACGTGTTGAGCAATTCGGCGGAACGTCCACCCGGCCTCCCGCATGCCCACTATACGCCCTCGCTCAAAGTCCGTTAACTGCACATACGGTTCACGTCCACCACGCTGTCGCGGCATGCTACTAGTGTTAAAGACTGCGATGGAGCTCCGTATGCCACGGCAAACTGGCTGACACTGACGGCGGCGGTGCACAAATGCTGCGCAGCTAGCGCCATTCGACGGCCAACACCGCGGTTCCTGGTGTGTCCGCTGTGCCGTGCGTGTGATCATTGCTTGTACAGCCCTATCGCAGTGTCCGGAGCAAGTATGGTGGGTCTGACACACCGGTGTCAATGTGTTCTTTTTTCCATTTCCAGGAGTGTAGATGAGCACGGAGAGGGGGTATGGTGCAGGAGATGGATAACACACTGGAAGTGGTCGCTCGAATATGTATCAGAAAGTGCATACCACTCAAACTGGCGTGCAAGTTGGGTAGTACATATAGAGAGGTCTAAATGGGAATAGGCGTGAGATGTGTCTGAAAGAAAAGTGGGGGCGCCAGTGTTGATGCAGACAAGATTGAGTTGGTTGAAAAGGTCTGCTAACAGGGAGTCCCTCAGGCACGATGCTGGAGAGCCCCAAAGGGGATGATGGGCACTGAAGTCTCCAGTTAACAAAAATGGTGCAAGGAGCTGAGCAATAATTTGCATCATGTCTGCCCTGGTAACGGCAGACGATGGAGTGTAAACGGTACAAATGGAAAATGTAAAAGTTGGGAGAGTAATTCGAACGGCAACTGCCTGCAGGCCGGTGTGCAATGTGATGGGATCGTAGTAAATATCATCCCGGACCAGCAACATAACCTCTCCATGAGCCAGAATACCTGCCACAGGGGGTAGGTCAAAACGCACAGAGGTGTAGTGTGCCAAGGCAATTTGATCGCATAGGCGTAGCTTCGATTGCTGGAGGGCTACGACGATCAGACGGTGCAAGCGGAGAAGCAACTTCAAGTCCTCTCGGTTGGAGCGAATGCTGCGAATATTCGAGTGAATAAGTGCCATCGTGAGAAGAAAAGGAAAAAGAAGATACAAGAAGGGGTCACCTCAAAGGCCGCTGAGGGCCTGGCTTCGAGCGAGCACTGCCGCCGCTATCAGTAGGCGGACAGTCATCGTCCATTGGTTCTATAGGTTCATTGGCCATCTTGTTAAGATGGCCGGGAGGTGGATCTTCCTCCGTCGGTGAACGGCCAGATGTTCGGCTACCAGCGGTGCGGCCAGGCGAAACGGATGACGGCCTGGGGCGGCAACCGCTGGGTGGCGCAGGAGAAGAAATGCGCCATGGCGGAGGAGGAGAACTGTGCTTCCTATGAGCCTTCTTGGAAGGTCGTTTAGTGGAAGTACTGGTCGATGGCTGAGAGTTCGAGGTACGTAGGAAGTCTGCACGGGACGGTCCCTTCTTGAAGGCCTGTGCATCTGACTTCTGGGACTTCGTCTTGGCAGAAGCTGATGAAGGTGATGGGAGGAAGAGGAGACGTCGACCGGGCGATCTTAGCACTGGCCGAACGGACGACCGTAGTGCTGAACGTCAGATCACATGTCTGCGTCGCCACCTCCCTGGTAGTCCGAGGAGAGGCGAGGACAGTACTGTATTTCCCCACTGGGAGCAGCGTGGGCTTCCTACTAGCAAATAGCTTGCGAGCAGTTGAGGTGGACACTTTCTCTTTGACCCGAATTTCCTGTATACAGCGTTCTTCCTTGTAGATGGGACAATCGCAGGAGGACGCTGCATGGTCACCCTGACAGTTCACACAACGAAGAAATGGAGGTGGACAGTCACCCTCATGGGCATCCCTGCCGCAAGTGACATTTAGCCGCATTGGAACAAGACTGGCGAGTGTGACTGAAACGCTGACACTGGTAGCAGCGCGTAGGTGTCGCGACATAGGGGCGAACAGAAATAATCTCGTAGCCCGCTTTGATGCGCGACGGCAGCTGAACACTATCGAAGGTCAAGGAAAGTGTCCAGGTCGGTACAAGGTCATTGTTGACCTTTTTCATGACCCTATGGACAGCCGTCAAGCCCTGCTCAGCGAGGAAAGAATCTCCTCGTCAGTCAATCCGTCGAGGGATCTAGTATAGACTACACCACGAGACGAATTCAAAGTGCGGTGAGCCTCCACCCGGACAGGAAACGTGTACAGGAGTGTGGCTCGAAGCAGTTTTTGTGCCTGAAAGGCGCTCTCAGTTTCTAGTAACAAGGTACCGTTACGCAACCTGGTACAAGACTTGACATATCCGGCTATGGCATCTACGCCCTTCTGGATAATGAAAGGGTTGACAGAGGAAAAATCCATTCCGTCCTCAGATCGAGAAACTATGAGGAACTGTGGGGCATGCGGTAGTACTTTTGTCACTGGTGGCTGGTCAAGTTTCCGTTTTTTGGCAGAAGGAGAGAAATCCATTACGGAGGAATCCCCCATGATTGCCAGCGTCTTCGATGGCGCGCCCCTTCCTTGTGCGGACCCTCTCAGAGGGCACTCCCACCTTAGGTCAAAGTTTACACCTCAGGTCACACCTCCCAAGAAACGGACGGAAGGACCAATCGGCATGGTCGGAAGGTGTCAACTCAGGCAATCACCCCTCCCTGGGCCTGGCCTTTACCAGAGGGTACGTGCGTGTCTTACTTGTCTGTCCAGGATGGGGAATTACGCGTTAAGGCGGCAGGGGGGGGGGGGGAAAAGAAGGCGGCAGGGGGGGGGGGAAAAGAAGGCGGCAGGGGGGGGGGGAAAAGAAGGCGGCAGGGGGGGGGGAAAAGAAGGCGGCAGGGGGGGGGGGGAAAGAAGGCGGCAGGGGGGGGGGGGGAAAGAAGGCGGCAGGGGGGGGGGGGGGAAGAAGGCGGCAGGGGGGGGGGGGAAGAAGGCGGCAGGGGGGGGGGGGGAAGAAGAAGGCGGCAGGGGGGGGGGGAAAAGAAGGCGGCAGGGGGGGGGGAAAAGAAGGCGGCAGGGGGGGGGGAAAGAAGGCGGCAGGGGGGGGGGGAAAGAAGGCGGCAGGGGGGGGGGGGGGGAAAAGAAGGCGGCGGGGGGGGGGGGAAAAGAAGGCGGCGGGGGGGGGGAAAAGAAGGCGGCGGGGGGGGGGGAAAAGAAGGCGGCAGGGGGGGGGGAAAGAAGGCGGCAGGGGGGGGGGGGGAAAGAAGGCGGCAGGGGGGGGGGGAAAAGAAGGCGGCAGGGGGGGGGGGGAAAGAAGGCGGCAGGGGGGGGGGGGGAAAGAAGGCGGCAGGGGGGGGGGGGGGGAAAGAAGGCGGCAGGGGGGGGGGGGAAAAGAAGGCGGCAGGGGGGGGGGGGGAAAGAAGGCGGCAGGGGGGGGGGGGGAAAGAAGGCGGCAGAGGGGGGGGAAAGAAGGCGGCAGGGGGGGGGGGAAAGAAGGCGGCAGGGGGGGGGGGAAAGAAGGCGGCAGGGGGGGGGGGAAAGAAGGCGGCAGGGGGGGGGGGGAAAGAAGGCGGCAGGGGGGGGGAAAGAAGGCGGCAGGGGGGGGGAAAGAAGGCGGCAGGGGGGGGGAAAGAAGGCGGCAGGGGGGGGGGAAAGAAGGCGGCAGGGGGGGGGGAAAGAAGGCGGCAGGGGGGGGGAAAGAAGGCGGCAGGGGGGGGGAAAGAAGGCGGCAGGGGGGGGGAAAGAAGGCGGCAGGGGGGGGGAAAGAAGGCGGCAGGGGGGGGAAAGAAGGCGGCAGGGGGGGGGAAAGAAGGCGGCAGGGGGGGGGAAAGAAGGCGGCAGGGGGGGGGAAAGAAGGCGGCAGGGGGGGGGAAAGAAGGCGGCAGGGGGGGGGAAAGAAGGCGGCAGGGGGGGGGAAAGAAGGCGGCAGGGGGGGGAAAGAAGGCGGCAGGGGGGGGGAAAGAAGGCGGCAGGGGGGGGGAAAGAAGGCGGCAGGGGGGGGGAAAGAAGGCGGCAGGGGGGGGGAAAGAAGGCGGCAGGGGGGGGGGAAAGAAGGCGGCAGGGGGGGGGGAAAGAAGGCGGCAGGGGGGGGGGAAAGAAGGCGGCAGGGGGGGGGGAAAGAAGGCGGCAGGGGGGGGGGAAAGAAGGCGGCAGGGGGGGGGGAAAGAAGGCGGCAGGGGGGGGGGAAAGAAGGCGGCAGGGGGGGGAAAGAAGGCGGCAGGGGGGGGAAAGAAGGCGGCAGGGGGGGGGAAAGAAGGCGGCAGGGGGGGGAAAGAAGGCGGCAGGGGGGGGGAAAGAAGGCGGCAGGGGGGGGGAAAGAAGGCGGCAGGGGGGGGAAAGAAGGCGGCAGGGGGGGGAAAGAAGGCGGCAGGGGGGGGAAAGAAGGCGGCAGGGGGGGGAAAGAAGGCGGCAGGGGGGGGAAAAGAAGGCGGCAGGGGGGGGAAAAGAAGGCGGCAGGGGGGGGAAAAGAAGGCGGCAGGGGGGGGAAAAGAAGGCGGCAGGGGGGGGAAAAGAAGGCGGCAGGGGGGGGAAAAGAAGGCGGCAGGGGGGGAAAAGAAGGCGGCAGGGGGGGGGAAAGAAGGCGGCAGGGGGGGGAAAGAAGGCGGCAGGGGGGGGAAAGAAGGCGGCAGGGGGGGGAAAGAAGGCGGCAGGGGGGGGAAAGAAGGCGGCAGGGGGGGGAAAGAAGGCGGCAGGGGGGGAAAGAAGGCGGCAGGGGGGGGAAAGAAGGCGGCAGGGGGGGGAAAGAAGGCGGCAGGGGGGGGAAAGAAGGCGGCAGGGGGGGGAAAGAAGGCGGCAGGGGGGGGAAAGAAGGCGGCAGGGGGGGGAAAGAAGGCGGCAGGGGGGGGAAAGAAGGCGGCAGGGGGGGGAAAGAAGGCGGCAGGGGGGGGAAAGAAGGCGGCAGGGGGGGGAAAGAAGGCGGCAGGGGGGGGGAAAGAAGGCGGCAGGGGGGGGAAAGAAGGCGGCAGGGGGGGGGAAAGAAGGCGGCAGGGGGGGGGAAAGAAGGCGGCAGGGGGGGGAAAGAAGGCGGCAGGGGGGGGGAAAGAAGGCGGCAGGGGGGGGGAAAGAAGGCGGCAGGGGGGGGAAAGAAGGCGGCAGGGGGGGGAAAGAAGGCGGCAGGGGGGGGAAAGAAGGCGGCAGGGGGGGGGAAAGAAGGCGGCAGGGGGGGGAAAGAAGGCGGCAGGGGGGGGAAAGAAGGCGGCAGGGGGGGAAAGAAGGCGGCAGGGGGGGAAAGAAGGCGGCAGGGGGGGAAAGAAGGCGGCAGGGGGGGAAGAAGGCGGCAGGGGGGGGAAGAAGGCGGCAGGGGGGGGAAGAAGGCGGCAGGGGGGGGAAGAAGGCGGCAGGGGGGGGAAGAAGGCGGCAGGGGGGGGAAGAAGGCGGCAGGGGGGGGAAAGAAGGCGGCAGGGGGGGGAAAGAAGGCGGCAGGGGGGGGAAAGAAGGCGGCAGGGGGGGGAAAGAAGGCGGCAGGGGGGGGAAAGAAGGCGGCAGGGGGGGGAAAGAAGGCGGCAGGGGGGGGAAAGAAGGCGGCAGGGGGGGGAAAGAAGGCGGCAGGGGGGGGAAAGAAGGCGGCAGGGGGGGGAAAGAAGGCGGCAGGGGGGGGAAAGAAGGCGGCAGGGGGGGGAAAGAAGGCGGCAGGGGGGGGAAAGAAGGCGGCAGGGGGGGGAAAGAAGGCGGCAGGGGGGGGAAAGAAGGCGGCAGGGGGGGGAAAGAAGGCGGCAGGGGGGGGAAAGAAGGCGGCAGGGGGGGGAAAGAAGGCGGCAGGGGGGGGAAAGAAGGCGGCAGGGGGGGGAAAGAAGGCGGCAGGGGGGGGAAAGAAGGCGGCAGGGGGGGGAAAGAAGGCGGCAGGGGGGGGAAAGAAGGCGGCAGGGGGGGGAAAGAAGGCGGCAGGGGGGGGAAAGAAGGCGGCAGGGGGGGGAAAGAAGGCGGCAGGGGGGGGAAAGAAGGCGGCAGGGGGGGGAAAGAAGGCGGCAGGGGGGGGAAAGAAGGCGGCAGGGGGGGGAAAGAAGGCGGCAGGGGGGGGAAAGAAGGCGGCAGGGGGGGGAAAGAAGGCGGCAGGGGGGGGAAAGAAGGCGGCAGGGGGGGGAAAGAAGGCGGCAGGGGGGGGAAAGAAGGCGGCAGGGGGGGGAAAGAAGGCGGCAGGGGGGGGAAAGAAGGCGGCAGGGGGGGGAAAGAAGGCGGCAGGGGGGGGAAAGAAGGCGGCAGGGGGGGGAAAGAAGGCGGCAGGGGGGGGAAAGAAGGCGGCAGGGGGGGGAAAGAAGGCGGCAGGGGGGGGAAAGAAGGCGGCAGGGGGGGGAAAGAAGGCGGCAGGGGGGGGAAAGAAGGCGGCAGGGGGGGGAAAGAAGGCGGCAGGGGGGGGAAAGAAGGCGGCAGGGGGGGGAAAGAAGGCGGCAGGGGGGGGAAAGAAGGCGGCAGGGGGGGGAAAGAAGGCGGCAGGGGGGGGAAAGAAGGCGGCAGGGGGGGGAAAGAAGGCGGCAGGGGGGGGAAAGAAGGCGGCAGGGGGGGGAAAGAAGGCGGCAGGGGGGGGAAAGAAGGCGGCAGGGGGGGGAAAGAAGGCGGCAGGGGGGGGAAAGAAGGCGGCAGGGGGGGGAAAGAAGGCGGCAGGGGGGGGAAAGAAGGCGGCAGGGGGGGGAAAGAAGGCGGCAGGGGGGGGAAAGAAGGCGGCAGGGGGGGGAAAGAAGGCGGCAGGGGGGGGAAAGAAGGCGGCAGGGGGGGGAAAGAAGGCGGCAGGGGGGGGAAAGAAGGCGGCAGGGGGGGGAAAGAAGGCGGCAGGGGGGGGAAAGAAGGCGGCAGGGGGGGGAAAGAAGGCGGCAGGGGGGGGAAAGAAGGCGGCAGGGGGGGGAAAGAAGGCGGCAGGGGGGGGAAAGAAGGCGGCAGGGGGGGGAAAGAAGGCGGCAGGGGGGGGAAAGAAGGCGGCAGGGGGGGGAAAGAAGGCGGCAGGGGGGGGAAAGAAGGCGGCAGGGGGGGGAAAGAAGGCGGCAGGGGGGGGAAAGAAGGCGGCAGGGGGGGGAAAGAAGGCGGCAGGGGGGGGAAAGAAGGCGGCAGGGGGGGGAAAGAAGGCGGCAGGGGGGGGAAAGAAGGCGGCAGGGGGGGGAAAGAAGGCGGCAGGGGGGGGAAAGAAGGCGGCAGGGGGGGGAAAGAAGGCGGCAGGGGGGGGAAAGAAGGCGGCAGGGGGGGGAAAGAAGGCGGCAGGGGGGGGAAAGAAGGCGGCAGGGGGGGGAAAGAAGGCGGCAGGGGGGGGAAAGAAGGCGGCAGGGGGGGGAAAGAAGGCGGCAGGGGGGGGAAAGAAGGCGGCAGGGGGGGGAAAGAAGGCGGCAGGGGGGGGAAAGAAGGCGGCAGGGGGGGGAAAGAAGGCGGCAGGGGGGGGAAAGAAGGCGGCAGGGGGGGGAAAGAAGGCGGCAGGGGGGGGAAAGAAGGCGGCAGGGGGGGGAAAGAAGGCGGCAGGGGGGGGAAAGAAGGCGGCAGGGGGGGGAAAGAAGGCGGCAGGGGGGGGAAAGAAGGCGGCAGGGGGGGGAAAGAAGGCGGCAGGGGGGGGAAAGAAGGCGGCAGGGGGGGGAAAGAAGGCGGCAGGGGGGGGAAAGAAGGCGGCAGGGGGGGGAAAGAAGGCGGCAGGGGGGGGAAAGAAGGCGGCAGGGGGGGGAAAGAAGGCGGCAGGGGGGGGAAAGAAGGCGGCAGGGGGGGGAAAGAAGGCGGCAGGGGGGGGAAAGAAGGCGGCAGGGGGGGGAAAGAAGGCGGCAGGGGGGGGAAAGAAGGCGGCAGGGGGGGGAAAGAAGGCGGCAGGGGGGGGAAAGAAGGCGGCAGGGGGGGGAAAGAAGGCGGCAGGGGGGGGGAAAGAAGGCGGCAGGGGGGGGAAAGAAGGCGGCAGGGGGGGGAAAGAAGGCGGCAGGGGGGGGAAAGAAGGCGGCAGGGGGGGGAAAGAAGGCGGCAGGGGGGGGGAAAGAAGGCGGCAGGGGGGGGGAAAGAAGGCGGCAGGGGGGGGGAAAGAAGGCGGCAGGGGGGGGGAAAGAAGGCGGCAGGGGGGGGAAAGAAGGCGGCAGGGGGGGGGAAAGAAGGCGGCAGGGGGGGGAAAGAAGGCGGCAGGGGGGGGAAAGAAGGCGGCAGGGGGGGGAAAGAAGGCGGCAGGGGGGGGAAAGAAGGCGGCAGGGGGGGGAAAGAAGGCGGCAGGGGGGGGAAAGAAGGCGGCAGGGGGGGGAAAGAAGGCGGCAGGGGGGGGAAAGAAGGCGGCAGGGGGGGGAAAGAAGGCGGCAGGGGGGGGAAAGAAGGCGGCAGGGGGGGGAAAGAAGGCGGCAGGGGGGGGAAAGAAGGCGGCAGGGGGGGGAAAGAAGGCGGCAGGGGGGGGAAAGAAGGCGGCAGGGGGGGGAAAGAAGGCGGCAGGGGGGGGAAAGAAGGCGGCAGGGGGGGGAAAGAAGGCGGCAGGGGGGGGAAAGAAGGCGGCAGGGGGGGGAAAGAAGGCGGCAGGGGGGGGAAAGAAGGCGGCAGGGGGGGGAAAGAAGGCGGCAGGGGGGGGAAAGAAGGCGGCAGGGGGGGGAAAGAAGGCGGCAGGGGGGGGAAAGAAGGCGGCAGGGGGGGGAAAGAAGGCGGCAGGGGGGGGAAAGAAGGCGGCAGGGGGGGGAAAGAAGGCGGCAGGGGGGGGAAAGAAGGCGGCAGGGGGGGGAAAGAAGGCGGCAGGGGGGGAAAGAAGGCGGCAGGGGGGGAAAGAAGGCGGCAGGGGGGGAAAGAAGGCGGCAGGGGGGGAA
Organism: Schistocerca piceifrons; assembly: GCF_021461385.2. NCBI lineage: Eukaryota > Metazoa > Arthropoda > Insecta > Orthoptera > Acrididae > Schistocerca > Schistocerca piceifrons. The sequence continues at coordinate 680,312,929 of NC_060149.1, read as the reverse complement.
AGAAGGCGGCAGGGGGGGAAAGAAGGCGGCAGGGGGGGAAAGAAGGCGGCAGGGGGGGAAAGAAGGCGGCAGGGGGGAAAGAAGGCGGCAGGGGGGAAGGAAGGCGGCAGGGGGGAAGGAAGGCGGCAGGGGGGAAGGAAGGCGGCAGGGGGGAAGGAAGGCGGCAGGGGGGAAGGAAGGCGGCATGGGGGAAGGAAGGCGGCATGGGGGAAGGAAGGCGGCATGGGAAAGAGTAAGTAAGACTGAGATGGAGAAGAACAAGGAAAGGAACCAACCAAAAGGTAGGAAGAAACCAGAAGAAAGGAAAAACCAAAATGAGCGCAAACATAGGTCGTGGAACCGTCCGTCTCCGGACGCAGGCGCTAACTACCCCCTTCAGGGGGAGGGACTCCTTTTAGTCGCCTCTTACGACAGGCAGGAATACCTCGGGCCTATTCTAACCCGCGGACCCGCAGGGGAGGAATCGAGAGGAAGTGACAGCAGAGAGCCACAGGGTGAACTGAGTCCTTTGGGTCATGTCGAAGAGCCAGGCGAATCCGCGGCCTAGGTGTACACCATGGAGGTGTACGTGAATGCACGTCAAGTATATGTGGTAAAGCCAAGGACTTCAGTTCAGAAAGAATAGATCGGACACGAACTGCAATTGGAAGCCCTGACCTTGGCCGCCATTGCGAAAGATGAACCATTGTGGGTGGGAAAAGGAGATAATTCGGATGTGCAGGAGAATTACGAATGTGTGCAACGTAACTGGCGAGCAGTCGTGCATACTTGACCTGCAATGGAGAGACTCCAGCCTCCGCCAGGACGCTGGTCACAGGTTGGTTGGCTTGTTTGAAAGCGGAAAACGACCAAACTACGAGATTATCGGACCCCTGCTCCTAAAAAAATGCCACAAGTGTGAGAATAAAATAGACGAGACATGTAACAAAACGGAATGAAAGGTAAGACCACAAGAACGAAGGAAAGGCCACGAACGCTAAAAGGAACAAAAGACAAGAGAACAATAGGTGCAAGAAACAGAAAAGATTGAAACAAGGAAGCAGATTACAGTGGCTGGCCGACCACGAAAATAAAAAGAAAAAGCTAGCCACCCTGCAACACATTAAAACCTTCACCCTAAAATCAGAAGTGTGGAGGACACAGAGGGACAAAGGACAGGCGCTGAAACTCAGAATGATAAAACCCACCTTCACAGATGAAACTTAAAACCAAATCAGCGGATGAGGTGTTTTCTGCTAAAATCAATGATGAGTCTGGCAACCGAAGATGAAGCGAAAGAAGCACATAGCAGAATAACGTGGGCCACTGTCAACCGGGCGCCGCACCGGCACAGGAGGTAGCTGTGGGTCGCCCATGCTTGGCCAATGCGAAGGCTGCAGAGAACCAGAGTGTCCCTGTGAGACGCCCTCATCGATGACCTCTACACATTCGTGGTTCCCTTAATAGCTCGCAGCTTCTTGTGCGTACTGAGATTTTGCCATTTCGTCTCCCAAAATTCAAAAACCTTGCGGTGTAATAACGAACGCAGGTCAGTTGCGGGGATGCCCACCTCCAGAAGTGGTTTTTGTGCAGCCTGTCAGCAAGATCGTTGCCTGGGATTCCGTCCTGACCAGGGGTCCAGACGAACACTACTGAACGACTGGACTGTTCCAGGGCATAGATTGACTCCTGGATGGACGCTACCGAAGGATGACGAGGGTAGCACTGGTCGATAGTTTTCACGCTGCTCAAGGAGTCAGTACATAAAAGAAAAGACTCTCCACGGCATTAACGGAGACACTGAAGTGCACGAGAAAGCTCTGCAGTGAATAGACTGCAGCCATCGGGTAAGGAATGCTGTTCAATACGGCTGCCGTGAACGTAGGCAAAGACAACGAAACCATCAGCCATGAAGCCGTGGGGGTAAACCACTTCACAGCCCCGGAACACGTCAAGAATCGAGAGGAAGTGACAGCTGCAGGGTTAATGGAGTCCTTAGAGCCAAGTGAAAGGTTCAGACTAAGCTGCGGCCGAGGCGTACACCATGGAGACGTACGTGAACGGACCACACGTAGAGGTGGTAAAGGGAAAGACTCCAGTTCGGAGAGAAGGGACTGCACGCGAACCGCAATCGTTAGCCCCGACCTGGGCTGCCAATGCAGGAGATGGACTGCTACAGGCTGGAAAAGGAGACACTAATTCACATGCTCAGGGGAACTACGAATGTGTGCTGCGTAACTGGCGAGCAGTTGCGCACGTCTTATCTGCAGTGAAGGGACACCAGCCTCCACCAGTACACAGGTCACAGGTCTCTTCCTAAAAGCTCCTTTCACTACTCGAACGCCACAGTGGTGCACTGGGTCGAGTAAACGCAATGCTGAGGGCGCCGCCGAACCATAAACCACACTACCCTAGTCAAGGTGGGATTGAACAAGGGCTCTGTAGAGCTGCAGCAGCGTAGAGCGATCTGAGCCCCAGTTATTGTTGCTCAGGCAGTGAAGGGCATTGAGATGCTCCCAGCACTTCCGCTTATGCTGACGAAGCTGAGGAAGCCAAGTTAATCAGGCGTCGAAAACCAGTCCTAAGGATCGATATGTCACCACTGCAGTGAGGGGATCGTCGGTAACAGTTCTGGTTCAGGATGAACGGTGTGACGCCAACAGGAGTGTATAACACATGACTATAGCCGAAAACAAAGCCATGGAATGGAGCCCATGACAGCCTTGTGGATAGCTCCCTGAGGGCGCCACTTCAACATCAGTACTGGAGGAGCAGCACGAAATGGAGAAGTCGTCTGCATACAGAGAGGGTGCGACGGACAGCCCTGCAGCTGCTGTTGGACAGTTGATGGCCACTAAAAATAGAGAATAAAGAGCCCTGCGGAACCCCCATTCTCCTAGATATGGGTGAGGGGGGGGTCTATGGGAGGCACCAACTTTGACACAAATTACGAAGCGACATGGAATTCTGGATGAAAATTGGGAGCAGGCCTCTGACATCACACTCATAATGTGATCACGATATGATGTCGCCAGGTGGTGTCATACACTTTTCGTGAATCAAAGATGACTGCCACGAGGTTTTGGCATCTGGAAAAGGCTTTTCGGTTGGCAGACTCGAGGGATACATGATAGTCTAAGAGCGACCCAGGCGGAAACCACCCTGGCACGTAGCCAGTAGGCCACGTGGCTCCAGGACCCAACCAAACTGCTGACTCACCATAAATTCCAGCAGCTTAGGAAGAACGTTGGCGAGACTGATTGGCCAATAGCTATCCACATCAAGTGGGCTTTTGCCAGGTTTGAGCACTGGTATGATGCTCTCCCGCCAGTGCAGTGGAAAGATGCCATCACACCAGATCCGGTTGAAGATCACGAGAAGAGGTCAATTTTAGTCAGACGGGAGATGTTTAATCATCTGACTATTAATCCAATCTGGCCCAGGAGTTGTGTCGAGGCAATGTGCAAGGACACTGAGGACCTCCCACTCTGTAAATGGGGGGTTACAGCGTTCCATCCGCCGTCAGAGTACTAAATGCTGGGGGGGGGGGGGGGGGGGGGGGGAGTTCTCTGACGAGAGACTCAAGAATAGTTCTCAGCAAATCGTGTCTGCATCGATAGGGAGAACATCATTGATGTTAAAGCCAGGGTCACTTGTTTGGGTCTGGTACCAAAAAAGACATCTGATCTTCGTCCAGACTTAGGAAGGTGACGAATGGCACCCAGTGGTCGAGGTGTATCTCCCAACACTCCTGCTTCCGTCGTTTTGTAAGCAGGCGAACGCAGGCACGGAGCCGCTTAAAGGCTATTAGGTGATCTAGGGAAGGGTGCTGCTTATGTCACTGTAGAGCTCGCCGACGCTCTTTAATTGCCTCAGCGACTTCTGGCGACCACCAAGGGGCACCTTGGAGAACGAGGGATAGCGTTTTCCGCCCCAGAAGTTAGCGTTGTAGATTGAACATATACTTCTTATGAACTTAGGTACTCCATACGGTAAATACTTTTCCGTCTGCACTGGCTGGAGTAGCGAAAGTTTAATTATAACCATCATTCACATTAAGAAGGCCATCACATTTAAATGATTCGATGTACCCTCTGCCAGGCACTTAATTGTAGGACATAGAATACCCATGTACACTGTATGAGGTAGCCGAGTCTTAACACCCCTTTTACCTCCCCAACCGTAATAGATACAAAGATGCCGTTTGGACAGTGAATTGCAGGGACAGGGGCTACTTGAATACATCACATTTCATGTTTCATATTTTTTATTACAGAGATATGAGGCCATCTTTGACTTTTTTAAATGGGACCCAATGTTAAATTTTAGTGTAACATAAGAGGCTTAAAAAGACTTTCAAATGTGTGTTTATCATAATATTTTGGGGAACAGTTTCTGAGAGGTATGTTCTATCGTGTTCGTCGTTCGAAGCGGCGTTGTCCAGTGCGACCTTTCCTGATGTGTGGAGTACATGACAAACGCCTCGAGTCCGTCAAACACGCCCATTTACCCGATAATAGTAATACATATTGCGATATTTTGCGCAAACCTTAACTGATGATGTCGCGCAAATAATATTCAGTTATTCGACAACTGTGATAGCAAAATAGAATACAACATACAGTATTAAAACACTTCAAGATGTTAATACATTTTAAGTGACAGAATGTAAATGAGGAGGCCCTTATTGGTCACAATTATTTCGTACGTGTTTGTTTATATTTGAAAATATTTACTATTTATCACAATACGAAGCAAATACAAAGGTGCAAACTGCATACTGTACATGATCCAAAACTTCACTGAAGCATGTGCTCAGAATGCTTCCCCTCTGCTGCAGTGCACATTTGTAGTCACCGATCGAATGATTTGTGAACGGCTGCGAGGGTGTCACGTGGGGTATCAGCACACGCTTCGATGATACGTTGCTTCATATCGTCTGGTGTAGTTGGTATTTGAGAATACACTACTTTTGTTTGCTTCCTACAGAAAAAATCAAGAGGGATCAAATCAGGAGACCGGGCTGGCCACTTCACTTCGGGAACTTCATTTAACAGCTATGTAGTCATATGGAAAGAGTGAGCAGGACAGCCTTCATGTTGGAACCACATGCACTGACGCATAGTTAGTGGTACCTCTTCCAGCAAAATGGGCAGAACGTTTCGCAGCAACTGTGCATAGTTATTGCCATTTAGTATACCCGGAGTGACGTACGGCCCGACAATGACATTGCCGACGATGCCGCAACACACGTTAATACTCCATGGTTGCTAATGCTGTACCTGTCTACGCTAATGAGGGTTCTCTATCGACCAGTAATAGAAATTATGCAAATTCACATTACCGTGGTTGGTGAAAGTCGCTTCATCAGTAAAAAGCACCCGTTGAAAAAACTTTGGATCGTCTTATAGGCGCTGCAGAGCAAACCGGCAAAATTCCTGGCGCCGTTCGAAATCCACACCAGAGTGCTTGATGTAATGATAGGTGAAATGGGTAGAATCTATGCCGGTGCAATGTGCGTAGAACACTTCTGACATACCACATTCCGAGGCGATACGTCGCGACCAAACTGTAGGGTCGTTATGCGCCAACGCTAATGTACCTCGCCAGTTGCAGTTATCTGCCTTGTCCTCTGTACTGCGTTCCATGATTCCGATTCAAGTAGTTTCTTGCAAATACGTGTAATAAGCTGGGGCGTAGGACGTTCACGAACTGTTCTCCATATAGCTTTATTGCTCTAACAGCATTTCCTTTGCTTACACCATACACTAAAAGCATATCTAACTTTTCGTTGATGCACATGTCTGCTCCAAGCAACTGACGTAAATGCGATGACTCATTACCCCAGCAGCACATGTATACCCTTCTCAGCTACCTCGTACGTCACGTTGAGGCGTTATCGAGAAGCTGGGAATCAACGCCTTCCCTGTTAAGTTCCTCCGTGGTCAACAGGAAAGGTTGCATTGGACAACGCACGAGAATATAACTGTCTCAAAAACTATTCGCCTGAATATGATACACATATTTGAAACAGTATTGTTAAGCGCGTCATGTAACGCTAGGATTTAACATAGGATCCCATTTAAAAAACCAAAGATGGCCTCTTATCTCTGTAATAAAAAATATCACAAACATGAAATTTGATGTATTATAGTAGCCCCTGTCCCTGCAATTCGTTGTACAAACGGCGTCTTATCTATTACGGTTGGGGAAATAGAAGGGGTGTTATTATTAGCTGCCTCACACCCTGTATATAAAATCGCAGTACAGGAGTACTGCAGAGGGACACCCCTCTGTGTGCCAGGTGACAGGAGAAAATACGTGATCTCAACGTCGGCGCCACTGTTCCTGCGTCTTTCAATGCCTTTATACAGTCCCGTTTGCCTCTTCGTCTCCAATAACGGTTTTTCACTTAGCGCCCGGTTAGTAACTTAATACTAAGCGGAGTCTACCAAAAAACATTTTCCTCCAAACCTTAAGTCAACTTTCCATTCACTGCTCTGCCTCCGGCCATTTTTCTGGCGCTCTCACATGGCGCTAGTAATCTGCACTGACCCGTACGCGATTTGGTACACTCCAGGCGTCCCGAGACAAACTGCCTCATCGGTCGTAGCAGCCTTCATTTCTTGCTGGAAACCGATTTCGGGCAATGTTTCCCAACTACCCATCCAGTTTTGCAAGATCTGCAGACACTGCAGGTCCCTCTGCCACCCTCACACCGGTATATAACGAAACGCTAATTCGTACATTCAGGCGGAAAAGCACGAGCTATGAAAAATACATTTGCAACTTCCATCTACAGAGAAAGATTAGAGGTTTTAATAACACACTGCCTTTGTGACACCATAACGCTTAGAAATTCTTACGAATTGTTGCGGAGAACTGGATGACCAAGAGGTCTTGACGCTGAACTGGGAAGGTTTCAGCTTTATTGTGCTAGCACTGAATAGAATATTTCCATCGCTTTGGGATTAAGTGGAAGTGTTACAAAATCGTCGCTTTAATCCCAACCTAAGAAAACCAGCGTTTTTCTGTAGACCTATAAAGCGTATTTCACGACTAGTGAATTTTCACAATATGCGCCCGCTAACTGACGTAAACCATCATTGCGTACATACGCACAAAGGCACCGAACAAAAACAGATGTGGAAATCAGTCTGGTTGGACCACATGTGCTATCAGTTCTGACATGGAAACTACAGTTAAAGGTCAATTCCTCTCCTCCAATCTTCGAGAATAGCGCGGCAACCTTCATCGTCTCTTTAGGGACGATCAATGTACGTACTAATAGATTTCGCAACTTTTTCACAATATAAACGCTTGCACCATTATGCCAGGAGACGGACATTGTGGACAGTAGTCAGTTGAAGCTTCGGTCAGCATATCGATGTAATAACCCTTGCAATCCCGAACAGTCACCAACCGCCACAGGAAGTTAATAGTTCTGCTTGATGCTTAACGAGGTCTTATAAGCTGTAGGTGCAGTTTTGAACAAAACTTTCAGTGTTTACCCTATTTCTCAATTCCTGTTCCCAGATTATTTTTTCAGTTTGTTTGGGAAGCCAATACTGAGCTATAATTCTGTATTTTTGTATAAAAATATGTTCCAACAAAAAGCTTTCAACATTTCTAGATACTTACGATAAATACCAGTCGAATTTATGGTGACGTTCTCTATCTTCGACTCTCCGTGAGCGACATGCCCTTTTTTTAAATTTATTGGTTTCAGATCGTGCCCTTGCAGCCATCTTTAGAGGACCACACCGTGGTTCAGGTCGAAAAAATCTATTTTCGGTTTTCATCGTATTTTAGATACATTAAGGTTTTATTTAAGTAAGCTGAAAAGGATTTTGCTGAAAATTTTTTCGAGCATTTAAAGAGCATTTTTCCTACCACTTGTGTGTATGTGCCACGCCCACGTTTGTCACCCACTTTTCTGCATATATTTTAGATCTCTAGCCCTACATTGCACCTTAGGTATTTTTTACTCCCGAGTGTGTTGGCAATCCTTGGAACGCAACGGTCGGTATTCTTTTGTTTCTGCTGTTTGTAAACAACACGCTTTCAAACACACGGTTAGTTTTGTTCAAGTGTGATGGCGAGTAGTTATACTTACGTTTGCAGTGCTTGTTTACGTGTGTTTTGTTGTGTTTATTGAAGATAACGAAACGTAAAGGCATTTTCACGAAACTACAATTTAGAGGAAACAAGTTTAGAAAGCTTTCTGTACAAGGTGTTATGTCGCCTGGCAACGATGTTTCTAATTTTAATTCTTCAAGTGCATCATCAAAGAAGCTGTCACCATTTCAAGAGAGTTACAACGAATTTACTGTGAGTGACAAGGGTGCAGTAGCATTATTATAAATTGGAGATCATCAGATGTAAGTTCTAAACTTTACAATATAGACAGTGTGGTGAGTCAGTGTGAAAATTTATGAGTGCCAGTGGGATAAAAGGCCTAGCAATTGGTTTTTTTGTGGGGTTTAAGGGCGCTCAACCACTGAGGTCATTAGCGCCCAGTCACAGTTATTAGAGCACATGGAATCTAGTAAAACTCAAGGGGAGGGGGACACCAGAAAGGCTCGACAAAGATGCAGATAAAATAAGTAAAAAAGATGTCTTCGGACAAGCCAGTCAAAGTTGTAAAACGCAGAACGCGAGCAGCTGCTCGAGCGTCATCAGCTAAAATATCCGGTAAAGTAGATGGCAGGGACAGGACAACATGAGTGACTAAAGCAGGGACACGACAATAAAACATGGTGCACTGTTAATGCCTGACCACAAGGGCACTGCAGGGCTGGGTCACCGGAGAGCAGGTAGCGGTGGCTAAACCGGCAATACCCAATCCGCAACCTGGTCAGAAGGACCTCTCGCCGAGATGGTCGGGAGGAGGTTGTCCAAGCAGTTGGGAGCAGTTTTACTGCCCGGAGCTTGTTTCCTTGGAGGGATGACCAAGCATCCCACCACAACGACACAAGCCTCTTACAAACATCCCCAAGAACGTCAGATGACGGGACACAATGGGAGGCTGGCCGAGGCAGGAGGACTGCAGCCTTGGCTGCAGCATCCGCAGCCTCATTCCCAGGCACTCCTACATGTCCAGGAACCCACAGAAAGCTGACAGGAGAACCATTATCAGCGAAAGAATGGAGGGACTGCTGTATCCGTTGAACCAAGGGATGGACCGGATAGGGAGCTCCAAGGCTCTGAAGAGCACTGAGCGAGTCAGAGCAGAGTACATACAATGAATGGCGGTGGCGGCTGGCATACTGAACGGCCTGATGGAGAGCAAAAAGCTCGGCCGTAAAGCTGGAACATTGGTCGAGGAGCCGGTATTTAAAGATGGCGGCCCCGACGACAAAGGCACAGCCGACACCATCGTCAGTTTTGGAGCCATCGGTGTAAATAAAGGTGTGACCGGCAAGTCGAGCACGAAGTTCGACAAACCATGAGCAATACACTGCAGCTGGAGTACCCCCCTCCAGGAGTGAGCTGACGTCGAGATAAATATGATCCGGAGCCTGAAGCCAAGGTGGTGTCGGGCTCTCACCCTCTCTGAAGGTGGTAGGGAGGGCAAAATCCAATTGTCGAAGCAGGCGACGGAAGCGGACTCCGGGGGGCAGCAGGGCAGACACATACAACCCGTACTGACGGTCGAGAGAATCGGCGAAAGAGGACTGGTAAGAGGGGTGGTCGGGCATAGACAACAGCCGGCAGGCATACTGACAGCAGTACGTCGAGCCGGTAGGTCAATGGTAATTCAGCAGCTTCAGCATAAAGACTCTACAGGACTAGTGTAGAAGGCTCCAGTCGCAAGGCGTAACCCCCGATGGTGGATGGAGTTGAGACGGCATAAGAGGGGTGGCCGAGCAGACGAGTAGACGAAGCTACCATAATCCAGCTGCGATCGGACTATGGACCGATACAAGCGAAGCAGGACAGTACGATCCACTCCCCAAGATGAACCACTAAGAACTCTGAGGACATTAAGGGAACGTGTACAACGGGCCACCAAATAAGAGATATGCGGAGACCAACACAGTTTCCTGTCCAACGTGAGCCCTAGAAACTTAGTTGTTTCCACGAATGGGAGAACAACGGGACCGAGATGTAAGGATGGCGGAAAGAACGCTTTATATCGCCAAAAGTTGATACAAACCGTCTTCTCTTCAGAGAACCGGAAGCCATTTGCCACGCTCCATGAGTAGAGGCTGTCTAGACAACGCTGAAGGCAGCGCTCCAGGAGGCATGTTCTCTGGGCACTGCAGTAGATCGCGAAGTCATCGACAAAGAGAGAGCCTGAGACATTAGGTGGAATGCAATCCATAATTGGATTGATCGCGATGGCAAATAGGGCTACGCTCAAGATGGAGCCCTGAGGCACTCCGTTCTCCTGGAGGAAGATGTCGGACAATACGGAACCCACACGTACCCTAAACTTTCGATCCGTTAGAAAGGAATCAATAAAAAGGGGCAGGCGACTGCGTAGGCCCCACCTGTGCACAGTGCGGAGGATACCTCCTCTCAAACAGGTATAATAAGCCTTCTCCAAATCGAAGACAACGGCTACCGTTTGGCGCCTTCGCAAAAAGTTGTTCATGATGAATGTCGACAAGGTCACAAGGTGGTCAACAGCGGAGCTGCGGTGACGAAAGCCGCATTGGACATTAGTAAGTAGCCGTCGAGATTCAAGAATCCAAACTAACAGAGCACGAACCATGCGCTCTATCACCTTACAGACACAGCTTGTAAGAGAAATGGGGCGGTAACTAGAAGGAAGGTGTCTATCCTTCCCGTGTTTGGGTATAGGAACAATGACGGCGTCACGCCAACGCATGGGGACCTGACCTTCGGTCCAGACGCGATTGTAGGTACGAAGAAGGAAGCTTTTGCCCGCTGGAGAAAGGTGTGCCAGCATCTGAACGTGAATGGTATTTGGCCCCGGAGCAGAGGATCGGGACAGTGCAAGCGCGCGTTCGAGTTCCCGCATAGTAAAGGGGGCATTATAAGCTTCCAGATTCAGCGAGTGGAAGGAAGGTCGCCGAGCCTCTTCTGCCTCTTTCCTGGGAAGGAAGGCAGGGTGGTAATGGGCGGAGCTTGAAACCTCCGCGAAAAAGCGGCCAAAGGCGTTGGAGACAACCACAGGATCAACAAGGACCTCATTACCCGAGGTCAGGCCAGGTACCGAGGAGTGGGCCTTAATGCCCGACAGCCGGCGCAGGCTACCCCAAACGACGGAAGAGGGAGTAAAACTGTTAAAGGAGCTGGTGAGAGAGGCCCAACAAGCTTTTTTGCTGTCTTGGATGATTCTACAGCATTGCGCTCGGAGTCGTTTGTATTCAATACAATTCGCCAATGTAGGATGGCGGCGAAAGGTGCGTAATGCACGTCGTCGAGCACGGATAGCGTCCCTACAAGCCTCGTTCCACTAGGGGACGGAAACGCGACGTGAAGAAGAAGTAGTACGAGGAATGGAACGTTCGGCAGCATTGATGATAACAGCCGTGAGGTATTCAACCTGACTGACACAACTGGGAAAATCGTGGTCCGGAAAGGTCGCCAGGGAGGAGTAAAGTCCCCAGTCAGCTTTCATTATGTTCCAGCTCGAAGGACGTGGGGATGGGGTGTGGTGCAGGAGATGAACGACACAGGGGAAGTGGTTGCTCGAATAGGTGTCAGAAAGGACATACCACTCGAACCTACGGGCTAGAGTGGTAGAACAGATCGAGAGGTCCAAGTGGGAGTAGGTATGAGTAGAGTCCGAGAGGAAAGTCGGGGCGCCGGTATTGAGGCAGACAAGATTGAGATGGTTGAAGACATCCGCCAAGAGTGAGCCTCTTTGACAGGATGCAGGAGAGCCCCAAAAGGGATGATGGGCATTGAAGTCGCCAAACAATAAGAACGTCGGGGGAAGCTGAACGATCAGGTGCATCATGTCAGCCCGACTAACAGCAGATGACGGTGGAGTGTAGATGGTACAAACTGAAAAAGTAAAAGCAGAAAGAGTAATGCGGACAGCTATTGCTTGGAGTGGGGTGGTCAATGGGATGGGACAGTAATAGACATCGTCCCGAACGAGCAACATGACCCCACCATGAGCTGGGATACCGTCCACAGGGGTGAGGTCATACCGCTCCGAGGTATAGTGGGTAAAGGCAATACGGTCAGTCGGGCGCAACTTGGTTTCCTGGAGACCAAGGACGAGCAGACAGTGCAGGCGGAGGAGCAGTTGTAATACCTCCCGATTAGATCGAATACCTCTTACGTTCCAATGAAACAACGCCATCGCTAGTCAAAAAGTTGGGGGAACGAGACGGGGGAAGAGCTGGTCACCTCGACGGCCGCGGAGGGCCAGGTTGCGAGGGAACAACGCGACAACCGACGGGAGGCGGATCCGGTTCCATCGACTCGTCGCCAGCTGCGGCCACTGTCCCTGGTTGTGTAGAAGGGGCCGCATCATTTGCCGACGAAAGGCCGGCGGAGCGCCTGGCAGCAGAGCGTCCCAGCGAAACTGACGACGGCCAGGAGCAGCGACTCACGGATGAAGCGTCAGACGAAACGCGCCGGGGTGGAGAGGGGGATAGAGACTTCTTCTTGGAGGCCTTCTTGGAAGGCCGAGGAGGCACAGGGATGGTGGGCTGGACGCGAAGAAGGTCCTCACGCGCGGGGTCCGTTTTGGAACGCCGGACCTCGGAAGCTGGGGTCCGGAACGTTTCCCTGATGGACGCCTGAGAAGCGGATCGCTTCTCAGGTGGCGTGGGGGGGGGAGGAGGAGGAGGAGGAAGGGTGGCCCCTGGGGCAGAGGGGGCGGGGGCCAAGGGGGAGGAGGATTTGGAAGGGAGGGATTTGGAAGGCGGAGGCAGAGACCCCGGAGCTGGGGGAAGAGGCGGAGGGGGGACAGGATAGGGGTGAGGATACCGCGGAAGGAGTGGACACAACTGAGGCAAACGAAGTGGTCAACGACACGGGATGGAGGCGGTCATACTTCTTCCTGGCCTCAGAATAAGAGACGATCGAAAGTTTTGAGTTCTTGTATCTTCTTCTCCTTCTGATATGCGGGGCAGTCTGAGGATCTAGGCGAGTGAATGCCATGACAATTAACGCACCGACGTGGTGGGGTGCATGTATGTTCCTCACGAAGAGGACGTCCACAATGGCCACAAAGGGGTTCAGCCTCACACTGTGACGACATGTGCACAAAGCGCAAACACCGAAAACAGCGCATAGGAGGCGGGACGTAAGGTCGCACGTTGCACCGGTAGCACATCATCTTTACCTTCTCTGGGAGAACGTCCCCCTTGAAGGCGAGGATAAAGGCCCCCGTGTCGATGCAACAGTATTTGGGGCCGCGCTGGACTCGCCAGACGAAATGCACGCCTCGGCGCTCCAGGTTGGCCCTGAGCTCCTCATCAGATTGCAGCAGGAGGTCCCGATGAAAAATAACCCCCTGCATCCTATTTAGTGGCAGATGCCGGACAATGGACACTGGGATGTCCCCTAGGCGATCGCACGCCTGGAGCGCCGCAGACTGTGTGGTGGAGGTGGTCTTTATAAGCACGGACCCCGAACGCATCTTACTGAGAGCCTCGATTTCCCCGAAGATGTCCTCAATGTGCTGAACAAAGAACATGGGCTTTGAGGTGGCGAACGTCCCCCCATCGGTTCGAGAACAGACCAAATAGCGGGGTAAGTACTTCGCCCCAAGCCGGCGGGCCTGTCCCTCCTCCCAGGAAGTGGCCAAGGGGGAAAGGGCAGGAGAACCAGAACTAGAGACAGTACCTTTCCTTTCGAAAAACTCGGCTGCAGAGCGACCTGATACATGTTGACGCTTCATCTGCGAAACGTCCGCCCCGATACCACCCACTCCGACCAGGGGCTCTCCCCACGGGCGCCACCCAGCCTCACCAAGGGCCACCTGGCAGGATGAGCGTTGCCGGGAGTCCTGATGCCCCAAGGAGACGGGCATCTACTCCTTGGCCGACGTGGGGAGGGTGCAGCTCAGTTATCGGCAGTACGATCCCTGTGTTGTCAGGGGGCTACAACCTAGAGGGTACATGACGACCCCAACACATTGGGCTGGCTACCGTGCTGGATTTCTGGTGCCATGGAAAGTCCATCATGATCATTGGTGCAGATGGGGACGCACTAAGGGCGTAACTTGTGCAACCCATCAGGCGTTTAGGCCCAATTTGAGGAATAGTGGGTATGGTTACAACGCCGGTACAATGCTGAGTGCCAAGGTCTTAGTGCACTGAGGACCAGTGGTACACCACGTAAGGCATCCTTCCCCAAAAGGCTCGTACTTCTGTAGAATTTTGAAAAATGGAGGTCAAACCCCAAGGGGGACCATCACATGGAAGGCCGATACGGTTGAAACTCCTTTTAGTCGCCTCTCACGACAGGCAGGAATACCTCAGGCCTATTCTTACCCCGGACCCGCAGGGGGAGCAGCAATTGGTTTGGATTTAATTTGCACTAAATGCTCAGCTGTGGTTTCATTTGAGACTTCTTGAAAACCAGATGCAAGTGGCCCTTATGAAACCAATACTAGATTAGTTTATGCCTTACGATCCATTGGCAAGGACATGGCTGCAGGGAGAACATTTTGTTCAGTGATGAACTTACATCAACCACCAAATAAATTTGAAAAACTGACTGCAATATCAGAGAAAGCTGTATGCGAGGTCAGTGAGGGAAGTATGAAACTGGCTGCTAGGGAAGCAGTGGAAGAAAATGGATGTTCGGATATTGCAGTTGCACTTGACGGAAGGTGGCAGAAAAGAGGACATACTTCTCTGAGTGGAGTAGTGACTGCCACTAGTCTAGACACCGGTGAAGTGTTAGATGTGGAGATAATGTCTAAATACTGCAAATGTGTAAAGTCAATGAACGTAAAGAACTGCGTGGCTAATTTTCGAGGAACAAGTGGTGGTATGGAAGTTCATGGAGCACAACAAATATTTCATTGCTCTAGAAACAAGAGGCGTACGGTACACCAAATATTTGGGTGATGGTGACAGTAAGGCATACAACAATGTGGTGAACTAAGCCATACGGAGATGCCATTATTATCAAAATAGAATGTATAGGCCATGTTCAAAAACGTTTGGGAACAAGGCTGAGAAAACTGTTGATATGAGAGAAAAAATTAGAATGTGGAGAATTGTTGACCAGACAGGGTCAGTTAACTAAAACTGAAATAGAAGACTTGCAGGTATACTACGGGCAGGCAATTAGGAGAAATAAAACCTGGAGGCAATGAAGAGATTTGTGGGGCATACTCTTCCATAAGTCCTCTACTGATAAGCCACGTCATGGATAGTGTCCATCAGGAGAAAATTCGTGGTGCAAATGCAATCCGGCTGAGGCAACTGGAGAATCTTATTCTCATCAGCATTTTCTTGCTGCTGTTATTACAGCAATTAAACCTATTTTCAGAGACTTGGCTCATCCTGACCTAAGGAAATGTCCAATGAATGTTTCAGCAGCATAATTTGGAACCGCCTTCCTAAAACTGAATTTGTAGGCATGCATACAATGAAACTACGAGTTCATGATGCTGTTATTGCATTCAATTGTGGTAGGATTGGAAAGTGTTGGGTACTGAAAAAGCTGGGAATTAATCCTGGTGAAAATATCAATAGGCTGCAACATTGCAATAAAATGAAGATAGCTGATGCAGACAGGTCGGCATATAATATACCCAAGAAAGCAAGACAAACATCCAGGAATGTGAAAAAGAAGCTGCAAGACCTGCTAGAGGACAAAGAAGGGCCATCACATGCAGCATGACAATTTTAATGAACTGTAAGTAACAAATGTCTAACGTTTTTCTTTGAAGTCAATTTCCTGCAAACTAACATTTTCACTACATATGCTCCATTATATCAAACTACCATAGATAAATGAAATTTTGAGAGACCTTGCATAGCATAAAAAGCCACCTCTGGTACTACATTCATTAATATTTCCCATTAGGAAGTTCACAACAAATATTTTCTGCTGAAAAACTTATTTTTTGTCAATAAATTTAAAAAGTATTTCTTAAAAGCTATAAAATGGATAAAGTAGATTTTAGTACAGTTGACATACAGTAAAAATATTAAGGTCCTACATCAGTTTTTTCAGAAATAGGTCATATACTTGCCTAAATTAACATGGGTTAGATAGGCAGGGTGAGGTCCCCTTAACTCTAGAAATGGTATACAGTTTTCACGATTCATAGGAAGCCATAACCTGGTACCAACTTACATAGGGTTAAATATGCATAGTTTGATACACTGCTGCATACATTACGGCATAGCGTTCATCTCCACCTGGATTGCAAAAACGTGTATAAACATTGAAACAAAATTCCCATTGTTCAGTTTTATTTAAGTCAATTGAGTTTTCTTTACACTAACCCGGAAAGACAACTACGGAAACCATTACGGACGGCAAGTGTCATACCAGCTGAGAAACTCTGCATTGCCAGGGTACCTACACGCGTGGAATTTATTTTTACTTAAGTTTTATACAAAACGTTTGAAATAGTATGATCGGTGACACGAGTTGGTTTGCTTCACTAATACAGGAGAGTCATGTAGATCTGGCCATGCGAAAACCAACTGACATTAAGATCCACAACACGCAGCGTCTGGTCTTGTGCTTCTTTTAGTGACATGACAGAACAGAAGCTTACCAGAAAATTGTTGCTTGGTTGATTGTGGGGGGAGGGAGGGTGAAGTTAAGGGAGCGAACAACAAAGTCATCAGTCCCTCGACCCGAGAGTTGTGCATCGAGAAATAGACACACCCAAGAAGAGTTTCCTGATGTAGTTGGGAAATTCGTAACAGTTAAAGCAGGAAGTCTAAAAACCTAACGGCCATCTTTGTACAGTCAATAATAAATGCAAACTGAACGAAATTCAGTCAGAAGATGGGCATCCCAGGGATCAGCATGCGACATTTAACATCCCACCCCATCTGTCCTGCCCACTATTCAACAGAATGGGAGATCCAGAATAGAAAATTGGATGTGGCAGAAAGAAGGAAAACCTAATCAAAGGCAATTAAAATTAAAACCGGGACGAAAGAGTAACATGGTCAAGGAGGTAGGGTCGACGAACCCCCATGTAACATACAGCAGGAGACACCCCAACACCCAACCACTCAGCCCCTGCGCCAGAGAGATTAAAACCTTGTAATTGATAATAAAAAGCACTTACTGAGAAAGGTCAACCATCGGTGAATCGCCGCGTCGCCGCCCCCCCCCTCACCCTCCCCCCTCCCCAGTATTAGAGGCAATGAGTCCAATAGCCCACACTTAGTATGGACAACCGAAGACAGGGGACATTCCCAGAGTTAAGGTTCCACAACCATAGCTCGTTGGACAAAAATCTGAGTTAATCTGGTATGACCAACGTGGTGACGTCATAGGAATGGATTCCTTCTAGGAGACGAGGAAGGAAAAGCGCATGCTGCAGAATTCTCCGTGATAGTATGGAGTTCATTGGACTGAGCAGTATCCAACCAGAAGCCATTCCATTTCCGAGGGAGCGGAGATCATGCGCACCCACTAATCCACACCTGAGATCAGCAAAGCAAACAGAGCAAGTAAATGTTCCTCTAGCCAAACTGTCAGCCAGTTAATTCCTGAAGATACTCACAACTTGGTACCCTAACAAAGGGCATCACGACGCAGGTCAGAAAGATCATGGATAGCGGAGACCGAAGGGTGGTAAGAATAGTAGCGGTCAATAGCCTGGAACCTACTCTGAGTGTACATTCTGAAACACGGTCAAGGATGGCCCATTTAATGAAATGGAGGGCTCTGCCAAAGGTTCGCGGCAGCTCATAACTAACTGTACACGTTTAAGGCTAAATTGTAAAATGATAGGAATATATAGGATTTAGAGTATGGAAACACGCTTGTCTGCGCCACTTGCCTTCAAAATTTCCGCTTCTATGACAACCTTGGAGAGAACTGACTAACCATTTGTGAGTTAAGGGCAATGAGCGGGAAAACGCGTAACGCTTTGTCAGTTACGTCGCGCCTTGCTTTCGGAAAGAGTTTACGGAGAGCGAGTTAAAGTGATCAAGCTACAGCAAATCTCTTGTCGCCATCTTTATTGCATTCTTGAGACGACATAGTCCTCAGTTCTTTAGCCGTTCAAATGTATTCAGAAAGACTTTTCTAGGCATTTTTATACGAAAACTAAATCTAAATGTAACGGGTAGGCATTCAAAGCAAATACGTTTTTCTAGCAAAGAGCATAATACTTTGCAAAAGCAAAGCGATGTCAATTTTTAATACACAAGGCAAAAATCAGGAAATCTGTGTATCATAGCCAACTGAATTCTGTTAGTTTTTCTTCGTAATGGCTAGATTACAAAGGAGACAGAATAATTCGTGGCCCGACCGATATTAAATACCGCGACCTTTGTTTCCAGAGGCGTGCTTTACCGCTAGACCACCAGGCCGGACATCCGTTTAGTAGGTCTGGAGATTGGTTAGTGTGTTCCGACATTGAAATTAGTAAATTCTGAGAGAAATTTCTAAAATACGAGGACAATTGAGGTTCAAATTCTGGTTTAAACTTAGATCAAGTCTTACTTTTACTGTGGGAAGTTAGTTGTGTCTCACTGCAACTATAAATTGTACATTGGACAGCAACTGCATGAAGTTAAGCCCTATGCCTAAAAAATTATTTATTCAATCTGGGATCATTAATGTTTGTGTAAATGTTTTGAAACAGCTTATCTAGTTACTCAACAGAAAGAGTGCCAATAAACTAAGTCCAAGAACAAGATTAAGTATCACTGAGGGTTTCAGATATGGGTCGAATCTGAAAAATTGTCTGCAGATATATGACATTATACAAAAATGTAATATCTATGAATTCTTAACAAGCTGTACTTTTAGCAACTTAACACATCCAGTAACTATGTGACTCACTGAGAAGAGAGTGGGGTGTTAAATTGTTACTGTGTGCAGATAACGGAAATAGGTTCATTTATCAGGAATGTCTCCTAAGAGAAAAACGTTGGCGCTGTATTTGAGGTACCAAAAACCTACAAAACTAATAACTGAAAAAATTAACTGCCCCAGTCTCACTCTGCTTCATTTCAGTTGGGTACAGCTACTTTTGCGATTGCAAACATACATCATTGTTATCTTAATGAGGGCTCTACCACAATGTATACTAGCTGAATACAATTAGGAGCTTCAAAATGTATCTAATTATAGCTAAGGCAAAAATACAAAGTAAGTTCATCTCTACTGTCTCAAAGATAGGCACTAGCTGGATTAAAGCAAATGGTGGAAGGAGAAATCTTACCAGAGTGGTGGACCGCCGTAGTAGGCGGTGGTAGCGACCTGCGGCGGATAACTGGCTGGCACTTGGGAACCCAGCGAGCTACTGCCGTCCACCCGGCACTGGGAGTGTTCGTCCAAGTTGTGACTGCTAGCCTTGCTGCTTCCTGACGTCACCTACACACGAAAGCATGCTGATCATTGATACTGTCAATACACTGGAGTCCCGAAACTACATTCCATATAAAAATGTCGCCTTCAGGGGAATACGGAAGTGTATGATATCACTACATACACACGGCAACTAACACGAAAATACGTATAAGGTAACATTTCCCTCCAAAAATACAATCAAACTAACGGAACAGCGGGAATTTGGGGGTTCTATGAAGGGGACAAGGTAAATATAACAGTTAAAACGCCACGATCCAAAAACACACAAGATGA
The DNA here is from genome assembly GCF_021461385.2 of Schistocerca piceifrons. NCBI lineage: Eukaryota > Metazoa > Arthropoda > Insecta > Orthoptera > Acrididae > Schistocerca > Schistocerca piceifrons. The sequence goes on along the minus strand of NC_060149.1, from coordinate 680,293,210 downwards.
ACAAAAAAATTTCAAAATCTACAGGAATCCGACACTTCCCTTGACCTATATAGGTTAACGGCAGCTGATGCCAAAACACCAACGCCTACAGCAAAAACTACGGAAATTGGAATCAGACATTTCCCTTGACCACAGCTGACTGTACCAAAACACCTATACCTACATATAAAAATACGAAAATTTGAATCGGTCATGTCCCTTGACCTATACAGGTCAACTATGACTAATACGAAATCCAACACACACAGCTGCGGTAAACAAAAAACCACAATACCTAGAAAATTAAAAACTCTAACATCCCTATGTAAATTAAAACACATTCGATACACAATAAGTAAACAAAACATTACAACTCGAGAAAAATAGACCCAAACACACAAAAAAATGTTCAAACGTGTGAAATTTTATGGGACTTAACTGCTAAGGTCATCAGTCCCTAAAAGCTTACACACTACTTGACCTAAATTATCCTAAGGACAAACACACACATCCATGCCCGAGGGAGGACTTTAACCTCCGCCGGGACCAGCCGCACAGCCAACGACTGCAGCGCCCCGAGACCGCTCGGCTAATCACACACACACACACACACACACACACACACACACACACACACACACACACAGAGAGAGAGAGAGAGAGAGAGAGAGAGAGAGAGAGAGAGAGAGAGAGAGAGCATCTACAAAAACAACCAACTCAAACCTCGCGCCCACAACACCCTTACGTCATGCGTCAAAGCAGACGGTGGAATTGGACGCTTCCGTTGACCCTTCGAATATGGAATACAGAATACCGATGAAAATTAGGGAAATTTTCGCTTGTAAATAGATTTCTGACCTTTTCATGAGACCACGTCAGACAATAGCACACCTAGCAGACAGTAAGCAACTGAAGTTTCAGGTACTTCAAAGAGACTATACACACAGCCCTGAATATCACGCAACACCCGCAGGATGAAATGACCTTAAGAGCCCTGGAGCACTTCACATTTACTGGGAGACGGTCAACCAGAGAAGCACTGCAAATTCTCAAAGCCAGTATTTCATTATCTCAAAATTAGGTTTACTGACAAGCTTTATTGACCTGTTTCAGTAACTTATTACTGAAAAATTTTAACCAGCTACAAATAAATATTCTAACTACAATCGCTTTGAGAGCAATTTTTCCAAAATATTTCTTAAAATTAGTTATTCCGTTCTTTATAGTCATTTGTCAACCCCGACAGTTTGTCTGTAGCATCTGTGACAATTTCTGAAGTGGTGAACTGCGAATGTCGCGGTATGTGTTGGAGAAACAGTTCCACAACACTTTACGAGTAACTACGAGTAGAGATCTTACGTCCGTTGATCGGTCACTCCAGAAGAGTTTTCTGGTGACAATCTCGATATTTCATGTCTGAAAGTTATTAAAACGGGCCCGAGAGGAATCTAGAAACCGTGACAGCAACCTCGTCGATAGAACTTCACGAGCCCTTGTCTGCGCTCTGACAAAGTACGTCTCAGCCGGGTAATTTACGTCTGAATAAGTAATTAGGTGCCAGAAAGAAATTAAACTCAGTTTTCAGAGACATTTTTCAGGGACAAATGCACAGAAACATGACGTAAAAAGGAAGTTTCCAGTGTCTGCTTTTGCCACACCGTGGCGTTTCTGTTATTGGTGAAATACTGCTGGAGTGAAGGCAAGTCAACAGGAAACAATACTATCATCTAGGCTCACAGAATTATGTGGCAAATCAGTGTCAACTGAACCAATAATTCACTTTCACATAGACTTCCCAAACTCATTTCCCAACCCAACTTAGACCTTGGGTCAGTCTTACCACCATGGATATTACAGAAAATCCATCAACACAGTAAACGCTGTTTACATAAAAAGAAACTTACGTAAGCGTGAAAGTCAAAATGAAGCTACGGCTGTCCTTAAGGCGCTAGTAGTCACTTTGTCGGCACAAAAATGATTTCACATGAAATTAATACCATTTAAACACAAACGTGCAAATAAAATTACAAACTTGGATTTTTGGTGAAAGTGAAATGTGACGAAGATAATCCACAAAATACGAGTAGTTCTGCATATTAGCAGCACGAAGGCAACTAGTCAGAATGCTGTTCATTGGCTATCACCAACTTAACTAGGACGCGTTACCAACATCTGTTCTCTACCGCGAACAAACGCAGGGCACGGCCGCTTGTAGGGTTCGGCCACGCCTTCACCCATCGCCTACGTAAAACAGTCTAGAGAATTGTTTTCTAAGACCATATTGCCACGATTTCTTCGCGAGAAATTTGAAAACTACCTAATCTACAATATCCTTTCAAATGACGGTAAGATGTGTAGACTGTAGTCGTCCACCTTGCATTTTTCATAGCTTATTTCAGGAAAATAGGACTGTTCAATACGAATCACCTTTGACCAGTAACAAAACATGCGAAAAACGCCATAGATAATACGATGACTAACACTGGTATCTGATTTTTTTCAGACTGACTAATCTACAGAGCATTCTGTCACCAGACTTATTACCGCATTCGTTGGCTCTTCGCCAACTCTGCAACTCACGTTCCCACCTAATCTATACTTCGGGCAAAGCAACAGATCAATCGATCACCACAAACCTGGTATTTGTTCGCTTCGCCAACTAACAAAACTGAATATATGAACGAAAAAGATGCGACAACAGCCATTGACATTACGGCACTGCTGAAAACTTATCAGATTCCTCTTGACCCGATTTAAGATATGTACATAATACGCACTAAAAATGCTCATTTGTCGTTTCTGAACTGATCTTGCATCTTATTTGTACTTTTCAAGAAAAGCGTAAACTGTGGAGGGAAAAGAAACCGTTTAACAATTCGGTGCAGGGTTGCCACGCCATAAGTCCGTATTAAATTTACATCAAGCGCTGCTAACAATGAAATTACACCTCGGGTTATTGCACAGCATAAACTTTCCATAACCTTTTATTCGTAATCACTTTCGTTCGCTTCGCCGACTAAATAATTCCAACCAAACAGGCCACACTAAAGATCAGCGTAACGAAAGCAGACGGAGGGGTGAGCGGGCGGAGAGTGCGTGCGGCTTCCGCGCTACTGATATACCCAAATGCAAATTTCAATCCAGCGAAATTAGATTCCAAAAGAGGCCATTCTCCTGTAAATAAATTACCTGTAACATCACACTCATTAAGATATGGTTGTTCAACACATTACACACGATGACCGTTTGAGAAGTATAATCAGATGTAAGAGGAAGGGAAATTGTGGATGAAACGTTAAGCTCTAAAGTCTTGAGATAAGGAGCACAATCTTCAATTTGCGAAGTATGGCAAAGAAGATCGGCCGTATCCATTCAGAGGAACCATCCTGGCATTTTCCTTAATTTACGGAAACTACAGCAAACCTAATTCAAAATGACCAGTCGAGCTTTGAAGCGTTGTCTTCCCCTGTGCGAGGCGAGGAGTTACCACTACTTTACCTCGGTACCGAAATTAACTTCAATTAAGTCATTAGAAATGTTACGCAAGCTCTGACTGGAAAAAAATTTTCGTACCCCATTTGAAAATGCGAGGTAACCAAATCTTTGACTCTGGCCGCTCGCAAACAAATTCACAATATCAGTGACAAAGCGTTTTAATTTAATTATTATCTGCCTCAGAATATCTCATTTAAAACACAGTCTAACTCCTTAGCTGATGGCTATCAAAGCTGCGAGTCAAGCGCTACGGCACTAAAATTGAACCAGCACATGTCTCCTAAACAACTCACCAGCAGACATAAAGCTATAAGCCAGATGTTTGTCATACCGTCCACCACTATCGGAACAGCAAGTATCGTCAACACAGCTGATAGCGAAACACTTACATTCATTGCAGCCGTCGTCGGATCAGAGGCAACTGTCTCTTTCCAGAGAGCACACAACTTACCACCAACGTTTCCGACAACCTGTCATCTTTGGTCACCGTAGTATCGACTCACGCTGCATGATCGAACAAGATGCAAAAACAAAAGAATCATGGGTCACATGCAGACTAATCATCACTACAGCTTGAGTAGTGCAACGGAGAAGAGGTACTTCGCAGCTGTTTCACATTGTTCTTAATAACTAGGGTGGTCTGCCGAACGTTAACACTAAAATTTCGTGAACGCTTATTGAAATTTGGTTTTCGCTAAATGACTTTATCTAAGGGAGTTATTATTTTCTACAGGCATAATGCTAACAATGTTTTTGTTTATCTAAATATAAAAGCTAGTACATGAGTTTTAAACGGATCAGTGTGCCTTCCAACAGTATTTTGAAAGATATTTCATTATTATTGCATATTCACAACGACGTATTTCATAAAATAAATTGGAAACCGTGCTAAATGTAAGACCAAATTCGCTCTCAAGCGCAGTTTCAGCACTGTCAGACAATGTTTACAGTGAAGTGGAGCATAATGTCGTAACAGGCTTTGACCACATGTGGCCCAGCTGCCAGTTTTTTTTTTTTAAATATGCTGCTACAAATCTTTAATATGCTGTAACACTGTTCTCCTGTTTCCATGAGCTATCAAATGACGCTGAAAATACGTTGTACAATTTATTAGCGTTATAGTTAATTCTATGTATCGGTCCATAAATACATTCCTAGTGTTACCTAACAGTAAAACACTTGCTCACTTACACACTATCATTTTGCATTTCAGTATCAGCAATCATTTAGATGTATTAGGTTTCCATGTTACATTGATGAGCCAAATCATTATGACCACCTGCTTAATAGCTTGTCTGTCCGTCTTTGGAACGAGATACAGCACTGATTCTATGCATCAGGGATCCGACAGTTTCTTGGTAGGTTTGTGGAGGTATGTGACATTAGGTCACTACGCACAGGGCATGTAATTCGCGCAAAAAATGGGCCGCCGATTTGCGTTCCGGTGATGACTGCCGATAGCGACCAAGATGGGTTCCATAGGTTTTACATTAGGCGAATTTTGTCGCCGAGACATCAACGTGATTTCACTATAATAGGTCTCAAACCAATGTAGCACGGTTCTGGTTCCGAGACATGGGCAATTATACAGCTGAAAGATGACATCGCCGTCGCGGAAGACATCAAGCGTGATGGGATGCAGGTGCTTCGCAGCTGTCAGCGTGGCTGCGGTTGCTACGACAGGTCCCATGCAAGCGCAGGAGAATTTCTCCCATAGCATAATACTGCTGTCACCAGCCTGTGCCCGTGACGCTGCACGTTTCTAGGCGACGTTTACCTCGATGAGGGCGTTTATCGAGACTACCGTCGACCTAGTGTAGCAAAAATGTGATACACTCGATGAGCCGATACGTTTCCATTGATTGACGATCGAATCACGATGGTCCCGTGTCCACTGCAGTCGTAACTGATGATGTCGTTGGGTCAACACGTGAACATGCAAGGGTGGTCAGCTGCGGAGCTACATGTTCAACAATGTGCGATGAACGATGTGCTCTGAAACACTTGTACGTGCATTAGCATTGTGCTGTTTCGGCAGAAATGCCAAAGATCACCATCTATCTTAGTTTACAGAGCAGTCAAGCCTCCGAGCCCCACGTTCTGTGGAGAGTTATGGGTTCAAACCATTTAGCGGCTAGTGGTAGTTTCACTGTCCTTCTACCTCTTTCCGCAGGTGCTCACGACAGTAGCACATTAACATTCGACCAGCTTCACCGTTTTCGAGATCTCGTTCGCAGGCTCCGCGTAATAATAATCTGCCCTTTGTCAAAGCCACTTATTTCAATGCATTTCCCCATTTGCAGCCCATATCTTTATAGGGCGATCCCCCGTCCATGTATGCACCTTTTACATACTTTTATCGCCGTGTCCGTCACGTACTCGCAGTGCCACCAGGCGGTATTCAATGTCGCGCTGGGCAGTGGTCATAATGTTATGGCTTATCAGTGTATGTGCCTCTATACGTAAATTTTTTTCGTCGTCAGCTAAAACATTTCAGGAAATTAAATATCAGTAGAGTCAACGTGGGACTAAAACACTGCACATGTAATGGGGAGAAGCCACAACGAGGTTCTGACCCATCTATCCAGATGTAAGCTTCCGTTGTTCCTTTAAATTACTGTCTACGGAAATTGGAACAGTGCCTTCAACAAGCCCATTGCTAGTACAACAACTACTCATCTAGTCCTTGTCTAAACTGTGTTAGTGAGCCGACTCTCGTGCCCATGCTGACGGAACGTTAATTCAAAACATAAGACGGAAGTCTCATCAAGGAATGCAAGAACATTTTCCGTAAGAAAGGTTACACAGAACGACAGATACGGCTAGCGTTGTACCCAACAGCACTTGTACAGCCTTGGGAAACGAGAGAGCTAGCGGAAAAGACCAAAGGCAATGCGATTGTTCTGTGCCTTATCTAGGAAAATCTACCCAGTTCCGAAGAAAACCCTGAATTGAGACTATTTTCTAACCACCTTCCAAAACACTGGAACTACTTAGTAGTATCAACGACAACCTCGGTTGGCGCAAGTTTAATGCACAGTAAAATCCTGTACCAGTTTTACTCTTATGTTCATCTATTTCGATGCTCTTGCATTCGTCTTCAGCGCCGTAGATACAGAACTCGTCAACTTGTTGTATGAGTTCATTACTAATTTTTTACTATTTTTTGATATAATGGTTATACATTACGCTAATCTTATTGCATTTAATTTCGAAGCGTACTTTCAAACTTGCCCTGCTGCTCTGTTCGCTGTTGAAGTTCATCTGCACTAGAGGCAAATAGGAACATTTCGGCCGCGCGGGATTAGCCGAGCGGTCATGGACTGTGTGGTTGGTCTCGGCGGAGGTTCGAATCCTCCCTAGGGCATGGGTGTGTGTGTTTGTCCTTAGGATACTTTAAGTTAATTAGTGTGTAAGCTTAGGGACTAATGACCTTAGCAGTTAAGTCCCATAAGATTTCATACACATTTGAACATTTTTGCAACATTTCGTCAGCAAACAGAAGATAGTTCAGATATGCTCCACTGACACGTATTCAATCATCGTTTTTCAAGTTTAAAGATATGAAAATTTCGTCTAGGACTACTGAAAATAGTTTTGGTGATATGGAATCTCCTTAACTGTTTCCCGTCTCAGTGCTGACTGTTCCTGACGAAATCTGATTAAATCTGTAGCGCTGACGTTTGTATTCTTCAGTAGACTAACATGTGTTAAATCAATGCCTTGCTTTCAGGGGCTGTTAAATCTAAAGTACCTATAACTTTAAATTATTTCAATAACCTCAATGGTACAGTATTGGGGGTAAAACCTACCCTCTGGCTGACCGCCGTGGAGAGTAAGTCCGAGTCGTTTACTGAAGGTCCCAGTAAAAACGGCCGCTCCTCAGAATTCAAAGTCCGGCCAACTCCACGATTTGGCAATATTGAAGGATGCGTAAGTGTTTGGAGGAAGTGTTGCATTCTGCTCCAGGTGTTACACTGCTGTATCTGCGGGTGGTCTAGTGGTACACGTCACACAATGTAGACAAGAACTCGCGAGTTCGAGTGCACTCCATCTTTTATTTTTTAACCGGCATTTCTGTTGTCTGCTAAAGTTGTAAGTCTGATGGAACCTCAAAGGTAATTTGCTTTCTAACCCATCAGTAAAAGCAAATTATTCCAAAAATATTTCCATGATAGTGCATGTGACTGTGTCAAGATCAAAACACTTTATGCTCGAGAGTTTCCCCGCCCTTTAGCAGGCACGAACACGGGCCGCCTGACGCCAGCCGTCGTCCGACCACGTCGTTACGGCACACCGCAGCACACCTCGAGCTAGTTGCTGCTCTCGCTTTGGTATGTATAAAGTTGTTTCTTGATCTAGTTTGATTTTCCGCGTAAAATAACTTCGATAAACCGAGTGAATATCACGCAGTAACACGACATGCTTGTGTTAAAGTCTAACATTTATCTTGTAATTATGTGTTCGATTCTTCTGAGAGTAATTTAAGCGTTATAAAATAGAGTCACAACTAGAAAAATGTGTAACATCTGTGACATATTGGCCGGCCGAGGTGGCCGAGGGGTTCTAGGCGCTACAGTCTGGAACCGCGCGACCGCTACGGTCGCAGGTTCGAATCCTGCCTCGGGCATTGATGTGTGTGATGTCCTTGGGTTAGTTATGTTTAAGTAGTTCTAAGTTCTAGTGGACTGATGTCCTCAGAAGTTAAGTCCCATAGTGCTCAGAGCCATTGTGACATATTGTTCACTTTGGGTTTAATAGAGGGCTTCAGGTATTGGAAGCAGATCGGAACATTTGTATCGTGTGTGAGGCGAGTGGTATGGAACAAATCACCTAAAAAAGGATTTTCTTGTTTTTAGGAAGAACGTTCTGCCATGAAAGATTTTCCACATGCATAAAGTCTCGACAACTGCCATATGCCATGAGCTGCGACTATTTAACATTAGTGCAACATCTGGATTCAGTAGGTAAGGTTTAGGCTTGAGAAGTCTGGTGCAGGAGTAATGCATCCTCTAACACAAAGTAACAAAAGTTTGCTCACTGAGCATTCCTTTTCAATATTGTTACTAGTAACTAGTTCAGATTCATTTGTTACTTCTTAGGAATAATTTAGTGGCTGAGCAGTGACAAATGACATCTCCTCCAGCAAATAGCAGTGTGAACAGATAATATTTTGCATTTGATGGCTCAAAAGGACTATTCTGCACTACGAACTCCTCCCTAGAGGTGTGTCCGTTGCAGCTGGTATGTCTTGTCAACTACTGAGACACCTTTTGGTTGCAGTGTAAGAAAAACGACCAACAAAACTGCATAAAGTGTCGCTATTAATTTCACAACAAATCTGTCCATGGAATTTATCCTTCGGGCATTTTTGTGCCTCAAATCTTTCCTTTTCGTTTGCCTTTCCTGCTCCTATCGAACGACCCTCAAGAAAATCCCTTTCCGGATGAAAATGCATTTCGAACGTGGTGTGATGACGCCTTTAACTTCGAATGAGTACGGTTCTGCAGTAAAGGTAAACTACTTGAGCATTGTTAGACTGTTTTGGATAATGTGTAATTACCTCTGTTTATTGTATATCGCCGTATGAATGGGTGGAGTTTTTTAAGTGGCTACTTTAATTAAATAAATGAATTTGGTTCTGCAATATCTGACACAAGAAAATTATCACTTATCAAATCAGTGATTAAGGAATGTGTGTGACTACTAAATCAAACAATGATCATAATGAACTCAGTTTATTATTCTCAAATAGATCTCACAGGAAATGAATTTAACAGTAACTGAAAACAATAAACCGATGCCTTGGCCAACTTAGCTAAAGGATCTGGAATGGTAATTCAAAGTCAACATGGATCTCAACAAATATTTACACGCATGGAGGTTGTACCATGATTACCATAAGTTAGTACATACACATAAAAAATGCTACAGAAGGATATGTGTGTTCATCTATAGCGGGAGTCGAAAGTATGATGAACTTCCAAGTGCAAGTCTTCGAAATGAAGACTGGAATAACCAATCATCATTAGGTAAACTCCACCTTTCCCTACAGAACGCATCAGCATTGCAGCTATTTCTCACCTTGCTTAGATCTGCAAGCGGTGGTTGCGGTGGATGCTAAGTGACTCATCGGAACGGTTAAAGTGGTTGAAATGGCTCTGAGCACTATGGGACTTAACATCTGAGGTCATCAGTCCCCTAGAATTTAGAACTACTTAAACCTAACTAACCGAAGGACATTACACACATCCATGCCCGAGGCAGGATTCGAACCTGCGACCGTAGCGGTCGCGCGGTTCCAGACTGTAGCGCCTAGAACCGCTCGGCCACTCCGGCCGGCCATTGGAACGGTACTGGCAACTCGTCCCTGTCTGCGTCTAGGTTCAACTCCGACAGAGCAGAGCCTCTCTTCTCAGACGTGTAGAAGTTTCGAAGAAGCCTGGAGATGAAGATGAAGTCTGGAAGTGAAGTCAGGAAGAGAAGTGACCATCTGCAGTGCACTTCTGACGAGGAAAACATTGAGCTCTGTATTTTTTCAGTTTTAGGTAATTTTGGTCAAAAGAATACCGATTATTATGAGTGCTGACCAATGTCTACAAGATGCTAGAGACCCTTCCTTATTCGAATATCAAGTAGTTAACCTGTAATAGAACATTTTAGTCTTGGGACTCCAAAATGTGGACGATTTACTCCCTCTCTCTGCTTTCCTTCGTGCGCTGGCCAATGCGGTTAGATCTCTGTAAACACACACTCCCTTTTCCCACAGCTAAATTATTTATATTATTTATGTCAGCCAATAGGAGCTGCCTTTAAGTATCTTTAAACATTCGTTCAGTTTGGCGTCGCCGGTCGGGTGTCAGCGTCTCGCGCAGTACAAAGAAGTTCCAACTCGCTGCTTCCGATTACTCTCTAAGGTATTATCTCAACTGCCTCTGTTTTTCGGCGAAGTTTGGTTTCCCGCTGTTTCCTCCTGCAAAAGCAGTTCTTCCAGGACTCTGGCCGCTAGGCGGCACACGTCACATGGACATGGCTAGTTAAAAACGAACTCTGTTGTTCTGCACATTCCTGAGATGTACTGCACATTGGCTGGCAGCAGATGTACGGCGCCAACTGTTCTGGTGCAGGTTTTTTCTTTCTCCCTCTGAATAAAGCACTGCTGCGGTCAGGTTCACCTGCCTCGCGTTTCCTTTCACTCAAGGAAGCGAAAGACAGTTCTGCGGTTATACACTACTGACCATTAAAATTGCTACACCACGAAGATGATGTGCTACAGACGTGAAATTTAACCGACAGGAAGAAGATGCTGTGATATGCAAATGATTAGCTTTTCAGAGCATTCACACAAGGTTGGCGCCGGTGGCGACACCTACAACGTGCTGACATGACGAAAGTTTCCAACCGGTTTCTCATACACAAATAGCAGTTGACCGGCGTTGCCTGGTGAAACGTTGTTGTGATGCCTCGTGTAAGGAGGAGAAATGCATACCATCACGTTTCCGACTTTCATAAAGGTCGGATTGTAGCCTATCGCGATTGCGGTTTATCGTATCGCGACATTGATGCTCGCTTGGTCGAGATCCAATGACTGTTAGCAGAATATGGAATCTGTGGGTTCAGGAGGGTAATACGGGACGCCGTGCTGGATCCCAACGGCCTCGTATCACTAGCAGTTGAGATAACACGCATCTTATCCGCATGGCTGTAACGGATCGTGCAGCCACGTCTCGATCACTGAGTCAACAGATGGGGACGTTTGCAAGACAACAACCATCTGCACGAACAGTTCGACTACGTTACCAGCAGCATGGACTATCAGCTCGGAGACCATGGCTGCTGTTACCCTTGACGCTGCATCACAGACAGGAGCGCCTGCTATGGTGTACTCAACGACGAACTTGGGTGCACGAATGGCAAATCGTCATTTTTTCGGATGAGTCCAGGTTCTGTTTACAGCATCATCATGATCGCATCCGTGTTTGACGACATCGCAGTGAACGCACATTGGAAGCTTGTATTCCTCATCGCCATACTGGCGTATCACCCGGCGTGATGGTATGGGGTGCCATTGGTTACACGTCTCGGTCACCTCTTGTTCGTATTGACGGCACACTGAACAGTGGACGTTACATTTCAAATGTGTTACGACCCGTGTCTCTACCCTTCATTCGATCCCTGTGAAACCCTAAATTTCAACAGGATAATGCACGACCGCATGTTGCAGGTCCTGTATTGGCCTTTCTGGATACAGAAAATGTTCGACTGCTGCCCTGGCCAGTACATTCTCCAGATCTCTCACCAATTGAAAACGTCTGATCAATGGTGGCCGAACAACTGGCTCGTCACAATACGCCAGTCACTACTCTTGATGAACTGTGGTATCCCGTTGAAGCTGCATGGGCAGCTGTACCTGTACACGTCATCCAAGCTCTGTTTGACTCAATGCCCAGGCGTATCGAGGCCGTTATTACGGCCAGGGGTGGTTGTTCTGGGTACTGATTTTTCAGGATCTGTGCACCCAAATTGAGTGAAAATGTAATCACATGTCAGTTCTAGTATAATACATTTGTCCAATGAATACCCGTGTATCATCTGCATTTCTTCTTGGTGTAGCAATTTTAATGGCAAGTAGTGTACAAATAGCGATGGGAGTGACCTCGCTGTGGTTTTATGGCCTACACCACGTCCCTCGACCTCATAGGCGTTCAACTTGTTTTCACAGTGGCCTCTCCTGTAGCAACAGATGCAGTTTAACATAGGAAATCAAAATCTAAGTATCTATGTTTATTAGTACTAATTTATAGTTCATTTAATTTATTGCAATCAAATTTGACCATCACTGATATTTTACACAAGTTATGGGGCAGTTTGGTTAAAACGGTCTTGTAACAAATGTTAAAGAACATGTGATTGATGATTAATTCCTCTCTTATGTTTACTATTGTGGTTCAAATGGTTCAAATGGCTCTGAGCACTACGGGACTTAACTGCTGAGGTCATCAGTCCCCTAAACCTTAGAACTACTTAAACCTAACTAACCCAAGGACATCACACACATCCATGCCCGAGGCAGGATTCGAACCTGCGACCGTAGCGGCCCGCGGTTCCAGACTGAAGCGCCTAGAACCGCTCGGCCACTCCGGCCGGCTTACTGTTGTGGCCAATAAAGTGATGTAATAAAGTAACTCTGTTAAAATTAGCACAGTGTTAACACAAATTAACTGCAATGTACTTACGACAACCTTATCACGAAAGTTTATTATAATAAAATAAGTTATTTGTTACATGAACTTGCCTAAATCAGCATGAGTTTGAAAGTCATTACGCACTTTTGTCTTCAAAATGCTATGTGTTTACATGTTGTCTTGTGTCATACTGAAGTAGCTCGGAAATTTGGCGATTACATAAAGAAGCCCAGACACAAAACTGTTCATTGCCACAATTTCATAAATAAAACTGTGTATTCACCAAACCGAAAATTACGTTGGAGAAGCAAGAAAGACATTATCAACTATTAATTATCGTCACTTTTTCGCTCTTGTACTATAGGGGACAGGAAATACTGGGAGGAGTTATAATGGAGAAGTTTTCTTAAGATTTGCTCATTTATTTTCGATCGGACTACTTGTAGATCAACCACAGAATAGGTAAAAAACTTGCCTGCATCGACACTGGAACCAAGAGGTAATGCAGCCTTGACTTTGCAGAGCGTTCCCATTACCTCAGAGTTAGAGAAGGACTACAGCATTCGTCTCTACCTTATTTCCCCGTCGATGGCTAGGACAGATAAATTGCAACATGAAAGTTGAGATTAGCTGTAATTTGCGCATGGAACAACCTCCCTGGACTCATAACCATAAATTGATAACCTGATGTCACCCCTTAAATAAAACCACTCAGATTATTAAATGATGGAAATGGCAATAAAATATAAAGTGAATTTAGTAGGATAATTCTGTGCCAAATAGGAAGTAACCTGACAGTCACATAGTTGCCAAACATATTCCGCAATGTTGCTAAGTTTTAGTTATGCTGCGGTCACAGTGGCCGCCGACGTCCAACACCGGCCGAAGACGGCCGATTGTTTCGTATCAGTGCGCCACTACGTGCGTGCTCACAATGTAGCCGACCTCATCTTCCGAACGTACATAATCCGGACGACAACCGGTGAAATTCAAATCATATTTTTTTCGGTCATAATTGCCGATATGACACGAAACATGAACTGTGAGAAACTGGTAAGTTTGGTCAAAGGTGGAGTTTGTGGAATCCTGAGAACAAAAAATATTATAACCGAGATACGGTTCGGAATCTATGGACTGAAATCGCAGGCTTTTTGGAAACCACAAGTGGGCAAAATCTATATCAGAAATTTTAGGTGTGGGTTATAATCTGAAAAACAATTTGTTCAAGTGACAAGGATGGCTTATCTTTTGCTTAAAGGTACTGTAGTGGATGTTTCTGGGTTGTGGTAGGCGGACATAAGCTGTCTACAAATTATTATTACTGCTTACTGGCGTTGTTTTTATGACAGTAGGGTGGTGACTCTGTTACCTGAAGTGGTTTGCAAGTGTGGTGTACGTATGTGTTTACACTTTTCAGCGCTTTAGTGTTCAGAGTATCTTACACCAAACTCTATATCTGTCTTTCACACATACGCTGAATGACAGTCACTGAAGGTTAACTGGCGAGGTGTGATTCGGGGTCTATTAACAACCCAAGTCTCACATTAAAGATGCAGTTCTGGTTCAAGTAACAGCAGAAGTGACGCTTTTATGTTTGACATCTGTCGATTACCCTTTTCTAATAATTAGGCCTATACCACACTCTGAAAAGTACAGTTTTAAAGTTTTTGTGTGATATGTTAGATGTTATTTACTATGCTCTAAATACTGATTTAAAATGTAATATTTTCACTCTTACACCTTAGATACCTGTAATGCTAAAGTTTTAATTTTTTCGATACCCAATTTTGAAGCTGTGCAAGTGCACTAAAAGACACTGCAATCTGAAATAATACTGCCCCCCGGGAGTATTTTTACTTCCTATCTCAAATCCAGTTGGTAAGTGTAATCTGATTATCTGAATATCCTACCAGGACGGCATTAATTTTCACCATTTTCAGAATAAACTGAGCTACTGTGAAACCACAAATCTACCTTTCATTAGTTAGATAATACTTGCTTCCTTACACACAAATTTTATCCATGCATCATATAATAGAAATATGTGCTTTCACCACGTAAATTAACCATCATATGCTCTTAACCTCATTGACAAAAAACTTTACAGACCAAAGTCCACATTCTGCCACTGTAGCATAATAAACCACACTCTGGATAACGTGTTTTGGAGAGATCATTAGTGCTCTATACATTATGAGTAGGCAACACGTCCTCTGATCATTTTGGACGTAGCAAATGTTTTTCCAGAAGAATACCGTCACTGTCACTGCCACGAAAACAGAAAATAGAGGAACACAAACGGAAAGACAACAACACAACATCAATGACAAAACATGAACATCCACAGAGAGACATCATAAACAACGAATAACATAAAACTCCTCATTAAGAAAGTCTACTGTACACGGAAACCATAAGAAAAGAGCCGTGTACAAACTGAAACCAGCGAATGTGTGAAGTCCAAGCTCAATTCCAACTTCTGCTAAAGGAAAGGAAAGTAATCATCACCAGAGTACGAACAAGAAACACAAAACACTGACGGCAATGTCTAGAGTAAACCATCCTTACGCAAAGCTGTCATTCAGTCTATAAATGCTGAAAGAATGATAAGTATCATCTACTCGCAATTATTACAATGTAAAAACTGCTGATGTTTTGTTAGTAAAACCGGAAAGCTTTTTAAGTTGAAGTGCACGTAAGATGGAGAGAACCGGTGATAACAGTAGCTCACCAAGTTCAGTATGATGAAAATTTCTATGCACTACCTCAGAGTGGACCCAGAATGTTAATAATTTAGTCCCTAATTGTTTCATAGGAAAGACGCCTCTAGGTTACCACAGTCTCCCCATGAGAATTATTTGAAGTGTAATGTGAAGGCACAGATGGATAGACGGTTCTAGAAACTGCAGAGACTAGCCATACTTTATTGATTATGGCGCAAAACTGCCACTACTTTATTTTAAGATGCCTGTTAATCCCAGCAAAATGCCCTGTTCTTGCATCTTTTTCCTAACAACTTTTTTTTTACAGCAGAATGTCGCTTCATTGTGGAAGTAATAAAAAAGTGTTAAAGCCTACACCACAGCTGTCCACGCCTCCTCCCTGGACATAAATTGATACCTAATTTACCGGCTTTTTGTCGTCAGCTTTTCTGACTGGGTATTTCGCTGTTGACCTGAAGATGTACATTTAAGGTAAGTATGAACATTTCGTGTGTCAAACACCTGATGTTTCCAATCTTCCTTCCCCACCACGCATAAAATAACGAAAATAAGCGACATAAAAGCGCCTACAACTAACAAAAACACTATAGTAGCAATTAGTGATGTTTGGTAATGTCCATCAGTCAACTGACGATTATGAAAAGCTGCTATTTTTTACCTACACGGCACTGCAGTATGAACTCAAGTGTTTCTTAAGACTCTGTTACTTAAGTTCGTTGTGGTCGCTTTCAATTACGGTACAGGAGAAGAAAAACTTGCCTTCCAATATGTTTTTCCAGCGTAATTTGAATCCATGGCTGCACCTGCAGTA
Source organism: Schistocerca piceifrons (assembly GCF_021461385.2). Classification (NCBI taxonomy): domain Eukaryota; kingdom Metazoa; phylum Arthropoda; class Insecta; order Orthoptera; family Acrididae; genus Schistocerca; species Schistocerca piceifrons. Next base: position 680,277,017 of record NC_060149.1, on the reverse strand, counting down.
GCACACAGCAAGTGAGGCATCGATAACATGAACAAACTCTCATTGCTGCAATGCTGACTAAAGTAGGAAAAGGTATATTTCTCACAAAGTAAAAGATGAGAGAAATTGTCATTTATTCGTAAAATAACTTTCTTGTAGACGAAAAATTAAATTCCATAGGCCACTCATATTTCATCAGAATTGCAAGTAAATATCTAGTGAACTTAGTAAGATTATTCAGCTCCAACCCTGGGAGTCTGTCGACTTTCACTGAGTTTCCAAATATTTTCCAGGTGGCACTTTATTTATATATTTCTTTTTGAGGCATTACAAGTGTTTTGCAAACGATCGTCTTGCTATTTGTGTAATAAGGCTTCAATGGCATCATTTTCTTAGTCATTTTTTTCTTGATGGCGCCATCCATGTCAAATACATGCGACTTGGAGTGCAGTGCCTGTTTTTTTCAAATAATTAATGATCACTATATTTCTTAACAGTTGGCGCAGGAATGCACCTAAATGTGTTGTGTTACGGCTTAATGTTCGCTCGGTGTATCGAAGTTATTTGGCGCGGAGACTCACACTACGATGGGAGACAATTTTATGGTTATCAATGCGAGAGCACAAACGTGCCCAAGGTGCGCCATGGCGCACCGCGAACACCTAGTCAAACGGCAACTAGTGTCATGCTGCCGGTAGTCTGTGGCCGCTGTAGGGTGAGGAAACCCTCGAGCATATACTGTTCTTATCCTCATGCAGCCACGAGCTCTTTCGCGGAAATGGTTCTGTTGGGTCAGAAAGCACAGGAAATTATCTTTGAGGTTCTATCAGACTGATATCTTTAGCAGACAACCAAAGTGCTGTTTAAAAAGTAAAAGAAGATGTGCGTGCACCCGAATCGCATATTTGTATCCCCAACATGCAACGTTTTCCATTGAACCATGAGCAGATACAGCTATGTAACACCTCCAGCAAATAACAACACCTCCACCATACACTTCCTGATCGTGCTGGTGGCCGGAGTTGTATCTCTGCGGAAGGGCCATTTTTACTGGGGCCTTATACGAATGCAACGGCCTTGCCGCAGTGGATACACCGGTTCCCGTCAGATCACCGAAGTTAAGCGCTGTCGGGCGTGATCGGCGACTGGATGGGTGACCATCCAGGCCGCCATGCGCTGTTGCCATTTTGCGGGGTGCACTCAGCCTCGTCATGCCAATTGAGGAGCTACTCGACCGAATAGTAGCGGCTTCGGTCAAGAATACCATCATAACGACCGGGAGAGCGGTGAGCTGACCCCACGCCCCTCCGCATCCTCCCCTGAGGATGACACGGCGGTCGGATGGTCCCGGTAGGCCACTTGTGGCCTGAAGACGGAGTGCTTATGCGAGTGACTCAGACACGTGGCGGCCAAGTTTAACTGTACACCATCGATCTCTTCTGATTTATTTGACCTCAGTTCGCTCAAAAAACTGTCAAATTCTGACCACATTATTGAATCCTCTATTTCTTATATATCAGTTTGCTGTACTGTTTCTATTACACTTCAGGAGAGTTCTTTGTCGTCGTTCTGGCCTTCGGTATATTTCTTCCGCCTATTTGCATGCATAATAGGCTTCCCACTAGCATTTTGCGGACTGACACCTTTGCCACTTGCTTCTCCAAAGTTGAGTTGAAATCTTTCTGTATGTCACTTCGATTTTTCCCACGTGCAGCTGTTTCTCAGTTTGTTTGTGTGCCTCTTTCATCAATTATGATGTAACCTCTTTCAGTTTCCCATTAGTTTGGCTCCGAGCACTATGGGACTTCCCATCTGAGGTCATCAGTCCCCTAGAACTTAGAACTACGTAAACCTAACTAACCTAAGGACATCACACACATCCGTGCCCGAGGCAGGGTTCGAACCTGCGACCGTAGCGGTCGCGCTGTTCCAGACTGAAGCGCCTAGAACCGCTCGGCCACAACGGCCGACCCCATTAGTTTCATCGCTAATCAATCTACACTGCTAGCTTTCTACCTCTTTCTCAACTTACTTGTACTTCCTTCTTTCACTGATAAATTTCTTCTTTCTGCTTTCTGTGTATAAGTTTTACACTGTCATCCTTTAATTAATTCTTTCTTTATTACATTCCATTCATCTTCCACCGAACTCCCTACGATGCCACTGTCACTACCTATAAGAATTTCCACGACATCTTATTCTGTACTGAAGTCTCATGGCTCTACTTGAGCATTGACTCATTTTTTGTATCATTATGAATTTCAGCATAGTGTTCATCATTGTCAGGTTATGGTGTGGGCGTATGTCTGCATCTGAGTATGCTGTGCAGCCCAGTGCTTGTTTTCAGTACGTCGTTAATCCCTCCCGTCTCCGGCCATCCTGATTTAGGTTTTCCGTGATTTCCCTAAATCGCTTCAGGCAAATGCCGGGATGGTTCCTTTGAAAGGGCACGGCCGATTTCCTTCCCCATCCTTCCCTCACCCGAGCTTGCGCTCCGTCTCTAATGACCTCGTTGTCGACGGGACGTTAAGCAATAATCTCCTCCTCTCCTCCTCCTCCTCGTTAATCCCGATGTAGCACAACTGATGCATTCCCATATCTTTCCTTTTCAACGTCTATTTTCATCTCTTGTGATACCTGAAGGAGGAGGCGGATACAAGTTATAAAACTTATCACAAAACTTTAGAATCCTCTCTCCAGTTTCAGTTTATTCTAATAGTTTATATTTTTCTATCATTCTACCTTTCATCTTCTCTCTTACTATATAGTTCCAATCACCAGTAACTATCAAATTTTCATCACCATTCTCTTGTTTTACCTCATTCTCCACTTCCTGGAATTTAATATCGCCTAATCCTCCATCTTTAGCTTGTGATGTTGGTAAGCAAACCTTTACAATAGTTGTTGGTATAGGCTTCAGTTCAGTTCCCACTAAAATAACTAGGTCGCTGTGTTGTCCTTAGTAACTTACTACTGTATGTTACTTACGTTTTTATTCATAACGATGTCAACACATGTTATACCATTCACTGACGGTATTCTACAATCATCTACCCAGGTAGCTCTGTCCTGTTTCCATTTCTCTTCATGAATCCTTACTCAATAATTATGTCTTTAACCCTCTCATAATCTTCACCAGATTCTCAAGTTCCTCTAAAACATTCCTTTTGCTCACATTCCATCCCCCAGTTTGTAGTCTGTTGGCCTTAGTCTTACTGCCCCTAGAAAACTCTCCACGGTAGTACCCACCTAACTTCAAATGGAGGCTGAATGTCGTGCACCGTACAATGTGTATTTAATGCAGTGGTTTCCATGCCTTCTGCTTTTTCGTGCAGTTGATCTTTATTGATTGTTCCAAATTTATTGCTAGCTTCCCACTCGAAGGACACAGGGTAAATTTTATACAGTCCGTTAAAAGATAAATGATGCATTTTTAATGTTATTTCAATACTTGCTCCTCGCAAACAGGCAGTTCAAACAGGAGTAGGAAAGGATTCGGAGTCTGCAGAGGTATAGAGACAGTGAAATGTATTGCTAGAAGCGCTTATGAATACCAGGATTGGACAGAAGAAGGGAAACAACGTGAAACATAAAAAGTTTGTACATCAGTAGGTATTCATTGTGTAGAAGAGGTGAATGAGATTTGATGAACTGTTCGAGGAATAATATTGGAGAAAGCAACTGAAAGTAGGAGGCGAAGCAGTGAATTTGGAATTCTAGGATTTGAGGGTCTGGTAAAATTTTGAACGTAATTGGTAAATATTAGGATGGATCACATTACGCATTTGGATGGGCTATTCTTTTAGTTCTTCCTGCTGACAAAGGTACTGCCGCTATTCTTTTGTCTTGTGAAGTTTATTTGGCTAAAATGGCCTGTTGATTGGATGATGCCACTTACCATAAACTTCGGAGCGATCTTACAGACCGGATAAAGCGGAAGACCATTTCATTTATGAATAAGAACTCCCTGTCAAAGGACACCATCAAAAAACTTCATTCACGGGTGGCAGTACCACTCAGGTTGTATTGTTTACCGAAGATGTACAACCCTTGAACTCCTCTTCATCCTATTGTTAGTAATTTGGGCTCTCCTACTTATAATTTAGCTAAATATCTTGCTTCTGTCCTCAGCCCTTATGTCAGGAAATGTGAACATCATTTATCTAACTCGACTGATTTTATTCAACGGTTGAAGTTTTTATGCATTGGAACATCTGACTTTTTTTTTAGTTTTGATGTGGTTTCTCTTTTCCCCCAGGTACCTATGGAAGAGTCCTTGTTGTTAATTGGTCAACTTTTGAATGATAAAACTACTGAGCTGTTTCGTCATGTGTTGACATCGACATATTTCTTAAATAATGGCATATTTTTGAACAAACTGACGGTGTGGCTATGGGGAGTCTTCTTTCCCCTACTGTCACCAATCTTTTTTATGAAAATTTTGAAGATATCGCACTCAGGACTTTTTCCCTTCAACCCACATGTGTTTGGAGATATATGGATGATATTTTCATTGCTTTTAGATCATTTTAACTGTCTTCACCCACGCATCAAGTTATCGATGGAAATTGAAAAAGATGCCAAACTATCTTTTTTGGATGTTCTAGTACACAAAAAAGAAAATGGTACCTTCAGACATTGCGTATACTATAAACCCACACGCAAGGACGGCTATCTTCATTCTGCGAGCTGTCAACCATCACATCAGTGCATGAGAGTTCTACATACATTGGTCAAGAGAGCTTATGCCATTTCTGATTCAATTTGACACAGGAACTGGACCGTCCTAAGGCTGCCTTCAAGCTCAATGGATATACGATCATAAAATTAATCGTGCTTCTCAGTTTGGACCATCAAGTGAACCAGCGCCGGATACTAATAAATCAATTGCTTTTCTACCCTTTGCTGGAGTATTTCTTCAAACGTTTCTAGAATTCACAGGAAATATGATATTAAAAGTGTTCTTTTACCTTTGGCCAAGACTAGAGCCCTTATTGGATTTGTTGATGATGATCTGGGACTGAGAAAGCCTGGAGTTTACAAAATTCCCTGTCATTGTGAAAGGTCTGTATTGGACAGACTATTCGCACTGTTCATGACCGATGTGTGGAACATCGGCGTCACATACGTTTGCTCCAGCCTGAAAAATCTGCCGTCGCCGAACATTGTCTCAATGAAGGGCATAACATGTCGTTTAAAGAGACGCAAATTATTGCTCCGGCTTCTCGTTAGTGGGATTGTGATCTCAAGGAATCCATCGAAATGCGATTATCTGATGACATTATTAATAGAGATAAAGGTTTGCCTTTAAGCAAGATATGGAACCCTATGTTATCTGATATAAAACAACAACGGTCTGGTTTTCGTCACATCCTAATTTGCGGTTTATCACTTGTGTTTGCATTATTGTTAAAAGATATGTTAGTGAGTTTCATAGCTTTTTTTTCGTATTTAACATTGAATCCTCATGTACCACTCACTTTCACTTAAATTTTTATGCATATTGTGACCCAGAAAGAATGCTTGATGTACATACTGATCTTAATGAAATAAAAATTATCTCAATTACTTTGCTGTCACTTTGAAAATATAGGTCACCGGATTTAATGTTTTTTCAGGGAATTACAACATCATGTGTTCTGCCACCATTATGGTTTTCTTGTCTTTTGTCTTACGATGACCCATAGGGTGTGATCCTTAATATAAAAGTGGTTATATCTACAATGTTTCTTTTTCTTCTGAAAGTAATTCCTGATGTTAGCTATGTCAGCATACTTTCTTTTGCATCTATAAGGTTAAATTATGGTGTGATGACATATTGTGCCTGAAATTAGTCATAATTTCAACTGTCACACAGTAAGTACTTATATATTGTCATAGCAAGTGTGGCTAGTTTTATGGATTTAAAAGTAAAATAATTAAAAAATAAAATAAAGTTATATAAAACTTTAACTTCTAATTTAATCTTTTACTTATTTTACATAAGCTGCATCGCAATGTTTTGTTATAATACTTTAAGTACATGTGTTTCACATTTTGACCCTGTAATATGTCTAAAGACTAATGACTGTAATAATGATTTTAAGCCAGGTACAGCAAGGGAATTTTTATCACTGAAAAATAAATTAATAGGGCATTACATTAACGTGCAACATGGTCCTACTTCCTTCGGCTACCACTTCCACACTTGCCCTACTTACTCCAGACCGTCACTGACCAATTGCCGATGTGGCAGGGTACAGTGGAACATTTGTTAATTTCAGTGTGTTGTACCCTAGCTGTCCTCCATAGAGTAACGTAAGTGTGTATGATGTCTGCCACTTCCATTTTAGTCTTTGCAGTAAACAGTTTATTTTCATTAATTTATTTTCTTATATACATAATGGAACAGAAATCCATTCATGTGATTGTTGTCATTACTGTATCCTTTAAAAACATAAAATTTGCCACCCAACTTCCCCTTGCACCCTATCATTATTACTTCGTCCATAAAACTAATTTAGTATTTAAGTTTCAGAATGTCAATAAAAGAACACGCAACAGTAATAGGCAACATCATATTAAAAGGAAACAATAAAAAATGTAAAGGATTTGTTTACTCAAACTGCAGTTAAGTATATGTAGTTTGTTAGTATTTTTCAGTTTATAAAAAAAAGTTAGTCACAATTGTGCAGCAGCAATACATTGATTCAGGTCTTGCAGTATTGTCTGAAGTAGGAAACTATTAAAAAATGTTAGAAGCCTAGTATTACACAACCCATCAGTACTTGCTCCTTTGGCTTGAGTTGTCTCCAATAACCCCTCAGGAAAATGACTCAGCATCTGACCTTACAAAAGATATGATAAATACAAGGTACTCAGTATTTAAGTAAATATTCTATGAAAAAATAAACTTCAGTTTGAAGAGAAATACACAAAACAAAATCAGCAAAATCTATCCTTAGTGCTGGGGCATATTTATGTGACAGATAGAGAAAAATAATAATGGAGGAACTTGAAGAAAATGGAACCAGAATCCAGCTAAAACGTAAGATTCGTAATTCAGAGAGTGTGAGTTGCAAAATATAAATTCTGACTGTGCGTCCAAAGGACAGTCAAACCATTGTGTTCTTACCAAACACACGCAAGTTGTTGTCTTTGTCGTTCAAACAAGATTTTCAAGTTTTGCTACAAGTCTTTGAGGGTGAAATGGGAAATAGCAAAAAACAAAGAACGATTATCACTACCATGAAATTATATTTAATATTTGCTACTTGTAATCATGCCCTGTCAACATGTTTCTTGCAGCCACATCCCAATTATCCAAGTACAAATAGATTGGTTGGTTGTAATGGCAACGCCAAAATTACGTACAAGTGTTGACTAAGAGAAGATGGAACAATTCTAGGACTAAAAATATCAACAGATGATTTTACTGAGATATTTGCAGTTAGTATTACAACACTTTGTACAAAACTAATTCATGATGCAGCAGTAGCCACAATTGTTTACAACCGATACAGAAGACATTAAAGGAAATTAATCTCTTCTTTTTATTATGCAGGGATTCCACTGGAACAGTTTACAAGTTAAAATTCAACTATAACCTATTCAAGTAATAATGAAAAATGGAATATGTCACATATGGAAATGTTTGATAGCTTTCATTATCCATTTCTACTTTACTCCATTCTTGCATTTTGATGAACTAGTCAGAAATATATGAACTAAACTGTTTTGCATTTTTTACATCAACTTCAGGAAGTAGTCAGTCCATAGCATCCTTGGCGTCACTAGGCACATAGCAGTTCCAGCACCATTATTTTCTCATGATTCATTAGGTCTGATCTTTTTCTAAATAAAACTAAATGAGTAACTTGATGCAAGTTAGTTCTCATTGCAATTAACTAACATCACAAGTAGTACAGGTGTGGGCATTGTGGCCCACTTTGCTTACATTTGTCATACCGTGTGATCTAGATCAATGACCTAGTGACATCATCATACTTCTCATTGATGTCATCAGCACATCATTGTTGTCAATAATGGCATCATCCTCATCAGTGTGAGGCCATGCCCCTCTACTCCCTCGCTCTCCTCCTCGTCATCTCCAGCTAATCATAGTGCAGTACTAAAAACCCACAACAGTGATGGAAATATTGTAATTCTGTTAATGGGAAACCGTCAACTCCTTGTATGAAAACAGACCAATAGTGTCGTAGATACTCTTTTTCCAACCAATCAGAATACAGAATTTAAATTATGTGCAAATACGTAGTAAAAACATTATTTTACCTCCACTTCATAGTAGAAGACATTTATTATTTCCTCGAATCTCAAAGATATGTAACCTGAAGGTCTCATTATTTGCTTGAAAGCCATAGATCTTAATTATTTCCAGCATAAAATGGTGTCAAGTTACATTATCTACATACAGACCAACTGTGTGTATTATAACTAAACCTCCAGCACAGTATTAAATAACTAAGACGATGGAAATAGACCAGTTTTGAGCTTTATACACAGATGAACCTCTCCGTTAAATTCTAACGGTAAACACTAAATGCATAATGCTAAATGCTGAAGCCTAAATGGTAAATGCTAAACTCTAAATGGTTAATGCTCAATGCTTAATGGTGAATGGCAAACAGTGAACGCTAAATGACAAATGCTAAATGCTTAACGATAAAAGGCAAATGGAAAACACTAAACACTTCATAGTAAATGCTAAACACTACATCGTACACAGTAAAAGCCAAATAGAAGATGACAAACGGTAAACATTAAATGATTCATGCTTAATGGCAAATACTAACTGTTACACATTTAAATGTCAACTGCTGAGTAGTAAATGCTAAATTCTTAACAGTAAACACTAAACATTGAACGCTAAACAGTGAACACTAAATGGTGAATGCTAAATAGTAAATGCTTACTGGCGAACAGTAAACGCTAAATGCTTAATAGTAAGTGCTAAACCCTAAACAGTAAGTGATAAACAGTAAACATTTAAAGATGAATGCTTAATGGCAAATGGCAAATGGTAAACACTTAATGGTGTACACTAAAAAGTAAGTGCTAAACAGTAAACACTAAACAGCAAACGCTATACAGAAAACACTAAACAGTAAATGTTAAGTGGTAAACACTTAATGGTAACCAGTAAACGCTAAACGTTTAACAGCAAATAGTAAATGCTAAACAGTAAACATAAAAACGTAAATGCTAAACAGTTAACACTAAATGGTAAACGCTAAATTGTAAATTCTTAACACTATATGGTGAATGCCAAATGGCTAATGCATAATTTCTGTTGATGACTAACCAACATTGATCACTGACCATCTGTGATCACTGACTATCATCGTTCATTGATCACATATTCTACATCATCCTGAACACTTTTTACAGCATTGTTTATTGAAAACAGCAGTTTCGTGATCACTGACCATGATCAATCACTGCGAGTATTGTTACAAATCTCACCGACCATTCATGGTGTCAAATTAAATTATTTCTGTGAAATTCAGTTTTATTCTGTACTCAAGCATTTCTCTTGCATAATTTTCATTTAGAAAAAAGATTCCAAGGTCAAAACGTTAGACATCCTTTACATACACGCATATCTCTGTATTCCTTACACCAAGACTACTGCACATAACGCTGTTGTCTAGCAATCGATTCTTGTCTCATTTAACTATATTAAAACTGCGTTATTTAAATATATTACTGCGGAATAAAAGTAAAACCTAACAACATAGTATGCCGGCCGGAGTGGCCCCGCGGTTCTGGCGCTGCAGTCTGGAACCGCGAGACCACTACGGTCGCAGGTTCGAATCCTGCCTCGGGCATGGATGTGTGTGATGTCCTTAGGTTAGTTAGGTTTAACTAGTTCTAAGTTCTAAGGGACTAATGACCTCAGCAGTTGAGTCCCATAGTGCTCAGAGCCATTTGAACCATTTTAACAACATAGTATAATTTTTACATCAAATTTTTGAGAGAGAACTGTTACATTTTCAGTAGAGAAAAGGAATTTAATGCAAATTCTACACCAACCTCTACACTTTTTGCATCTAAACCGCAAACAGTAGTTTCTTGCAGTTTGAGTACATATTTGAAACAACTGCACCAGACAACCAAGATTTCATTGCTGTGTCTGCATTAATCAAATCGAAAAGGTACTGATTAGCATTTTGAACACAAACTGTGTACATTGCAAATAATATATCTTTAATGTCGTTATCTTCCAGCTTCTCACACTGGAACTAAATATTTTCACAGAGCGCTTTCACACTTTATACTGTGGACATGTAAGAACTGAATACACATTCTACATCATCCTCAACACTTTTCTGGCACTGTCCATTGTAAACAGCAGTTTATTGCCATTTGTATAGATATTTAAGACAATTCCATTAGACAATGAAGATTTCACTCCTGTATCTGCATTCATGGAATGGAAACGACACTTAATAGCATCTTCATGGCAAACTGTGTACATTATGAATAACGTATCTTTAATTTAGCTATCTACCAGCTTCTTGTGATGGAACAGAAACATTTCTGTGTAGTAAATACACCTGCACCTATCGTACACTTCAAAAACAACAGATTTCAGTATAGATAAAGCACTCTCTCTAAAGTAACTGTATTATTCGCTCTTTGGCGTGTTAGATTACCTATGGCATTATGTGTGAGAGCTAAGCACTCTTCCCTATAAAATAAGGTACCACAACGGTCTTCTTTTAGAGATTTATATTAACAGCTCTTATCCTTTCACTGCACAATATTTTGTGGATAGAAACTGATATTTTTATAGACATGAACAATTTCACATAAATAATTTCAAAATCGGTTGTGTCTGTGTTATTATCTGTTCCACAATATATTATGCACACTTTATTTCCATTCAGGAAGCCAAAAATAGTACTGATAGTCGAGAATCTTGACGGTACACACATCTTGCAGTCCTTCAGATGAACCAGCACCGTGGCTCCAAATTCGGCGGCGACGCGTTTTGTCCTCGTTATTGGATGACGCCGTTTTTTTTTTTTTTTTTTCAAAGGTTGACACCCTTATAGTGTGTATTAGAGCAAGTAATCGATAAGCAAAAAATATATGTATAATTTCTTATTAGAAGCAGTACCTATTGTACTTACATATTATGCAAAGACAGCGACTACGATATTGACTCTCCAAAAGCTCAATATCAACTGATAGCTTCCTATCGAGTTTTCCTGCTTTTATAGTATGTCTCTGCTGAATCAGCTGAGATTTCTTACCATATGTGCTGAATTCGGGATTGCACAGTCACATTTCCAGGAAGCGCCAGTTTCCCACAAACACAAAGTGTGAGGAAACAGTTACTCCTAAGAAAGGTGAGACACTTCTTTTTCAAGAAAAAAAGCGTGTTGGAACTTGCAAATGCTTATCGCACTCAGTTTCCTCTTCTCCCTACTTCAAGGCTCTAGAGGGGAACATAGGTCTTCTGCATTAAAAAAAATTGTTGTGTGAACCACATAACTATATATGTGTATTATCGAGATAGAATTCTCCCACACACAATGATTCAACGCAGGAGCTCGTGTCTCATCAGCGGCAGGAGGCCGGGAGCATCCTTGCAAGCGATAATACAAGGTGTACCAAAAAGAGTGTAAGTAGGCTGTATAGGTTTTCTTATTGGTAACGCCACGTAGCGCTCTGTATGAAAATCACTGGCTGTGCTGTGTGCAGTCTGTGGCTGGTTTGCATTGTTGTTCGCTATTGTAGTGTTGGGCAGCTGGATATTAACAGCGCGTAGCGTTGCGCAGTTGGAGGTGAGCCGCCAGCAGCGGTGGATGGTGGAATTTTGAGAGCGGACGATCTGGACGTGTGTCCATCAGAAAGAGTAAATTTGTAACATTGTATATCATGGACTGATATATATATATATATATATATATATATATATATATATTATGACTTTTGAACAGTATTAAGGTAAATACATTGTTTGTTCTCTATCAAAATCTTTCATTTGCTAACTATGCCTATCAGTAGTTAGTGTCTTCAGTAGTTTGAATCTTTTATTTAGCTGGCAGTATTGGTGCTCGCTGTATTGCAGTAGTTCGAGTAACGAAGATTTTTGTGAGGTAAGTGATTTGTGAAACGTATAGGTTAATTTAGTCAGGGCCATTCCCTTGTAGGGATTATTGAAAGTCAGATTGCGTTGCGCTAAAAAATATTGTGTGTCAGTTTAGTGTTGATCAGAATAGGTAAAGAGCGAAATGTCTGAGTACGTTCAGTTTTGCTCAGCTGTTTGAAAATCAAATAATGTAAGAGATTTACCAGCACAGTAATTCATTAATTTTTCTAAGGGGACGTGAGTGATCCGACTTTAAAACATCGTAACTATTATATTATTTGAGATATGTGTATGAACAACGTACTATTAGAAAGATCAAACTTATGAGTTTTACATGGTTCCCGCTAGGTAGCAGCAGTGTGCGCCCACTTTGGTTCTAGTAAAAATGGTCTCGGGACAACAGAAAGCGTTTTGTGTTCTACGTTTTGTGCAGGGCGGGTCAGTAATAACTGTTCTGCGTGACTTTCGTACTAGGTATGGTGTGGATCCTCCTACCGCACAGAGCGTCAGACGATGGTGTGAATAATTCCGAGAAACAGGTTGTTTGTGTAAAGGCAAATCGCCGGGCCGTCCCCGAGTGGCTGACGGAGACGTCGAACGAATCCGCCATAGTTCCACAACGAGTCCGCAGAAATCCGTTCGCCGTGCAGCTCGGCAGTTCAACATGTCCCCGATGTCCGGCTGGTGTGTGCTGCGTCGACGTTTACACATGAAACCATACAAAATTCAGCTACTGTAAGCTCTTCTTGAAGGTGGCAAACAACGCGTGGACTTTTGTAATTTCGTTCTTGACGAGATGGTGAATGACAGTTTTCTTCTACGCTTAGTGTTAAGCGACGAGACAACATTCCATTTAAATGGAAAGATAAACCGTCAGACTGTGATAATATGAAATTGTACAACGTGAGAGGAATTTTTTGTGCAGTTCCACAGGAAAAGATGAATGGTCCATTTTTCTTTGCCGAGAACACTGTTGGAGGAAGCACATATCTCAATATGCTTGAGAACTTTCTTTTCCCACAGATGGAGACTGATTCAAAAGACTTCATTTACCAACAATATGGAGCACCGCCACATTGGCAGCTGGAAGTGAGGGAATTTTTAAATCAAAGTATTATTGAACAATGGATCGGTTACACTGGACCAAATGATTCAGCGTTACATTACTGGCCTCCAAGGCCACTGAACTTGACTGTATGCGATTATTTCTTGTCAGAGTTTATAAAAGACTCTGTTTATGTGCCTCCGTTACCAGCAACAATGAATGAACTAAGACATCGCTTAACAGCAACTGTGGAAGTTGTAACTCAAGACATGCTCGCTGCAGTGTGGGAACAATATGAATACCGCATTGACGTATGCTCTGCATCCCTGGGGGGCATATTAAACACCTATGAAAAGGTATTAAAAAAAACTTTTTGAGTTTCTCGTTGATCAGAAAACCAAACTTCATTGTATGCGTTTATTAGTTTCAGAAATATAGACTTGCCAAATCGGATGATTCTTTTTGATGCATCGTATATTACGCGTGTCTTGTCTTGCAAGGTGTCAACTAGAGCACGCTTGTTTCTCTGCCTGGCTCCATACACTCCATAATACTTACTCTAATAATTTTTGTTAAACCTTCTACGGAACCCCATAATAGTGCGTGCTGTGTCGCTCAGCAAATGAATAATGACGGAGACTGTTTCTGAATCTAATATTCTTGTGAAACATTATAAAAATTTTAGGCAGTAATCATTGCTTCGTCATGTTCTCCTTCAACAGATATTGTTTCCATTGGTCGATGATTCCACTGTCATTAACCACATGTGGGCATTGAAGCGAATCAGCCGTAACAGGTGAAGATTTGTCAGAAAACTAATCGCTCTACCACTTCATTCGGATTATTACCGTTAACAAAATCGACATGTGTTAGTAATTCAGTGGCGACATTCTTCCAGCGGCAAACCTCAAGCACATTTTCGTTCTTCGTCGTACACAACACATGGTCATCCCTCACGATTGATCCACCAATTTCGTTTAATGCAGGCTGACAGTTTTGAGTGTACTTATAGTCTCAGTTTGAATCTAATGGTTTGTGAGAGCGGTTCAGACCAGGTTTTTTAAACATTAATATTTATTTGCATTATCGCAATAAGAGCGAAGTTAACTTTAAAATAATAAAAATCTGGAGGGGATTCCACGCCAAGAAATTTCTTGTGAATCAAAGCCAGGATTCTAAGAAAATAAGTCTGAATGGGATACTCCCACATTGATTGTGAATCGGAACCTGTGAATGTGCATTCTTAAAAAATAACCGTGACGGACCTTCAATTTTTTTATTTTGAAAAACACATAAATCTGAGGAAGACAATGACTTCATCGTGAAAAGGAGCGTATTTCTAAAAAAATGTTTTTGCCCAAGGCTGTGAGTGCAATTAATATATATAAGAGGCATAGTGTGAGCTATCTTTGTCAGTTGTTTGGACGTCAAGCTAGCACAGGTCAGTTGTGACACGCTATTGATTATACACAACAAGTTGGTAAGCATTACTTTCTTTTGCATCACATAGTAGTTGTTGTTGAATGAAACCAGGCGTTGTCCCTATTTTCTTTATGTTTCAAATGGATAGCAACTTTTACGAAAGGCAAAACAAGCAATTTCTGCATGTTTGTTGATTGAAAAGGCAGCTAAAACTTTTAAAGTACTTCGCATCACACTGCAGCACAGATTAAAGAGTGGAAATGGATCGAACCCGAAGAAAATCTCTACTTTTGTATCACATAGTTGTTGAATAAAACCATGTGTTGGTCATCTTGTAAAAAATAACTCATCCATTTCTTTTTTTATGTTTCAGATGAGTAGAAAATATGTCGTGGAAGTGTTGGAGAAAGTGAAATAGGATGGTGCTGCAGGTTTATAGATTAATAATATAGCTTAAATTTTTAAAATATCTCTCAGTACACTGCAATTGAATTTAAGGGTGGACATAAATAGTGACCAAGCTGAAGAGCCTTGACTGTCATCTGAAGTGAACGATGGATGTCGAAAATACTCGAGTGAAACATTGAACGACTACATATGGAGACATTCCATCAGGTGAATGATGTCCATAAAAGTTGATTTCACGGATACAGAACCAGTCAACCTATTTACTGATTTCGATCGAACAGCATGCATTGGGTTATGGGATAGATGACGAGCGATGGTATTCGCTTCCGCAGAAGAAATGAAAATACTAGCGAAATGAGGAAATTTTACGTCAACAGCGTATAGCGAAGGCTGAGCGAGCAAGCACGGCTAAGAGGCATATCAGAGTGACGTAGCTGGCGTCGCGTGAAGCCGTTATACATAAAACGCGTATCTCCAGCTAAGCCTGCACACGTAGCGTTGCTGCGTATCTCGGCTCGCGCGTGCGCTCTACATTGCACCACAAACCACGTGATCTGTGTTGACCAGCTCTACTCCCGCAGGTTTGTGTACTCATTGTGCAATATGTCTGCATTTATTAATCAAGTGCGAAAGTATCCAGTGCTCTGGGACTACTCAAAGTTGGAATGCAGAGATGAAATTTTCTTTTCATCCAGTATTTTAGGTGGAGTTAAGACTACAGTACTGAGACCGTATTACGGCTGTGCAGCTTTTTTTCCCTTGTTATGAAGGGTTATTTGGTGTTTTCATATTCTCCTGAATTTTAGTGACTAAAAAAGCTGTTCTCCAAATAATCAGATGGATCTGGATAATCTGAGCGCTACTTGCTCTTCGTTACGAAAATAAACTGTATATCTCTAAATATCGATATATTTCTTAAACAACATCCATTTAATTTTATGAAAAGAATATTACTGTAAGTTAATTTGAAACTGACTAATTAACTAAAACTGTATGTCAATGCCTAATTAAGAAATTTGAAGGAATTGTTGTAATAAACGCTACGCTATTGTCCTGGCTAAGTGACTGAAAGTAAAATGCTGAATACAGTTCAGTTAATATCCTTTTTTTATCTGAACACCTGCAAACACTTTTTTGGCTAAATTACTGGGTGCATTAAAGTCGGCTTTGAAATTAGGAGGTAAACAGTATTTGTTACTGTTTTCCTCTATTAGAAGCTAATGGATAGTGAAATATCCTATTTCACCATGATGGACTTCATCAGGAATCTACGACTGTTTTTGATAACAGAGACAAAATGAAATAATTTTTTCTCTGTCAGTCACATTTTATTTTCTTCCCCCACTCATTTCGGGTTTCCACCCTCATCTTGAGATGTATCACTGCTTGTAAATAGCTTCCCTTTGTCAAATAAAAATAAACTAATCATCGCACCTTATAATTACGAATTCTTTAGTGTCTATTTACATAAAGTAGTTACTATACAGGGCGTTTCAAAAAGAAAGAGCAGATTTCAAACATTTATTTCTCAAAAACTACAAATGATAGAAACACAATTCAAACGTTTCTTGTCAGAGAAAGGTTCAAAGTTTTTCAATGGTCCGCGCAGAAGTTCCATGCAAATCCGCAGTGGCGCTGGCGTTTGTTTGTAGGAAAATGGCGACGACACCACAGGAACGATCATTTTGTGTGCTGCAATTTGCAAAGTTAGAGTCCATTGTTGGTGTGCAACGTGCATTCCGCCGTCAATTCAACAAACAGCCGCCTCGTCATAAGCAAATTTATGAGTGGCATCACAGATTCGTAGAAGATGGTTGCATCTGCAAGCGAAAAAGCACGGGTCGTCCACGCACATCGGATGAAAATGTCTAGCGTGTCCGTGCAGCTTACGAAAGGAGCCCTAGAAAATCCACGGCACGGGCAAGTCACGAACTAAACATGTCTAAAACAACGGTATGGCGCGTTCTGAGTAACCGTCTGCACATGAAGCCGTACAAACTGCAGTTATTGCAAGCATTGCGTCCTGACGACCACAACAAAAGGTTCGAATTTTCAACTGCAATTCTACAGGACATGGAAGAGGACAATTTTGCCGAACGATTAATTTTTTCAGATGAATCAACGTTTCACATTTCTGGTAAAGTTAATCGGCATAACGTACGAATTTGGGCGAGTGAAACTCCGAGGGACGTTATTCAACATGAAAGACTCACCAAAGGTTAACGTCTTTTGTGCAATTTCGGTAAACAAAGTTTATGGACCTTTCTTTTTCATGGAGAAAACTATCACAGGAACCATTTACCTGGACATGTTAGAAAACTGGCTATTTCCTCAACTTCAGGAAGATTCAAATCACTTCATCTTCATGCAAGATGGCGCCCCACCACACTTCTCTGAACCTGTACGACGGTACCTAAATAACACCATTCCAGGACGGTGGATTGGAAGAGCAGGAGCACAAGATCAATGTCATCGTCTGTGGCCTCCCAGGTCACCAGACCTTACTCCCTGCGATTTTTATTTGTGGGGGTACATAAAGGACTGTGTTTATGTCCCACCTATGCCCGCTACTCTTCAAGAGGTACGACATCGAATTGTTGCGGCCGTGAATTCGGTAACTAAAGACCAGTTGCGTCGTGTGTGGCAAGAAATGAGATACCGGTTTGATATTTGTCGTGTAACAAATGGTGCTCATATTGAGGTACAGTTTTGATATTTGTTGTGTAACATTTGGTACTCATATTGAGTGAAGGACCGTTGGAATTGTGTTTCTATCATTTGTAGTTTTTGAGAAATAAATGTTTGAAATCTGCTCTTTCTTTTTGAAACGCCCTGTACTATACTGAAGAACTCTTACAGTACTCTTATTGAAACTAGACGAATACTTATCTGTCGTAAGTGTGTTGTAATTACTGGTTAGCAGCGTGCCGCCACTGCCAAGGCACGCTTTCTTCAGGAGAGTTAAGGAAATCGTCAAAGTGGTCCCTTACTGCGGCGTTCTACTTTGTAGCTGCAGCAGCAGTTTTTTCAAGAGGTTTCCAACATGTGGTGTAGGCATCCAAAATTCTTCTGGTGATCCAATTGTTGTAACGTCCCCTTTACCACACAAGTTGTTCTGTAGTATTACTGTGGCTTTTAGTAATCTATGTACAGTGTCAAGTTGCACTGCAACGGCCGAAAGTACATTCTCCACCGTTGGGCAAGTATGCCGAAAGAGTTCCCAACGACACGCCTGCAGTGGCTCACTCTAATTGTAAACACTCTTCTTACCGTTAAAATTTCTTCGTGGAAAGGGACGAATCAGATACCTCTGCAGGAGGAAACCTTCATCTCCCACTGTAACATACGGACCGGGGGCTCGTCTTTTAGCACTGGAAGACTGTAAGCAGACTTTCTTTTCCCAAGTGTACTGCTTGAAAATGTGATGAATCGCATTCCTTTCCATACGATCCACGTTTACGGGTATAAACTTGTAGTCAGCATCTACCGAACCCAAAAACACTGTAGAGTAATATTTTTTGTAATTATAGTAAGACGATCCAGATGAAGGGGGTGCCTGAGTTCTGATGTGTTTTCCATCTATTGCACCGGTGCAGTGAGGGAAATTCCACCTGTCGTGAAATCCTGCAGCAACGTTCCTCTAAAAATCTACAGTGGGTGTTGGCATGTACAACGGTTGTATTGTACGCCACAAAGCGTCACACAGTTGATTTACAGTCGGCAATACAGTACTAATGCCGACTCTGTAGCGGAAGCTTATAGTAGTGAATGAGTCTCCAGTAGTGAGATACCAAAAAAGAAAAAAAAAAAGAGTTGTTGCTACAGAGGCTGTTATAAAGGCAAAATGAGAGATATTGCGAGATGCCCATAGGAGTGCCCTCAGAAGTAGAGACACAAAAAGTGGTCAAGCTGCAACAAACTTAAAAACCTGGAAGTATGAGAAATAAATGGAGTTTTTACTCTCTGCATTGTCAGCTCACAACCCTTAAGTATTAAAATTATTCTTGAATTGATATTTTTGAACAGAATATTCCACAAGAGCATGGTAGTCCTACATTAAAGTACAATGTAGTACCTTTATAAATAAATAACAGAAGGCATATCCTCCGATGAAAGTTATTTCTGATTTGACTGCTAAAATTAATTTTTTCCAGACATATATTCCTGACGTCATGACTGACTCTCAGTTTACTGAAAATCAAACCAACGATGTCGACATTGTTAATGCTGAAGTTTCCGCTGCTCCTGAAGACGATGAATTTATCAACTCTGACTACGACATAGACACCGTCCGGAACAAATCCAAAGGAGTCGACAAAATTCTGAATGTTCTGAAAAATAAACGGAAAAACAAACCTGTTCCTTCTGTCCAGAAGAAATAGATTTGTGGCGCCTTGTCACGGACTGCGCGGCCCCTCTCGCCGGAGGTTCGAGTCCTTCCTCGGGCCTGGGTGTGTGTGTTGTTCTTAGCATACGTTAGTTTAAGTTCGTTTAAGTAGTCTGTAAGACTGGGGACCGATGACCTCAGCAATTTGGTCCCTTAAGGATTCACACACATTTGAACATTCTTATCAGCATGTCAATGTCGGTAAAAAAAAATTGCTTCGAAGGTTACAAAATAGTCTAAAGACAGAAGTTTCAGATGCAGTAAACCGCTCTGAAGATGAAAATGACTTATAACGCCGGTAGTGCGTCAAACTCGCTCTCCGTTGATGTCTCCAAGTATCTCCTCTGGCAGCTCAACATGGTCCAACAATCCAAAGATCCTTCACCGTAAAAATGATGATCACTTGCAGAAACTGGCATGTTGCACCGCTCCCTGCAAGAAGACACAGATGTTGATTTGTTTGTGGAAAACTATTCAGAACAACTGAAACAAAGTTTTAAATGCCTTAAGCACAAACCTCGCGAACTTTAAACTCAAACTGAAAATATTTCTTACGCAGAGATCTTTTTGCGGTTGTGGCTTGTAACATATTATATCAATTTTTATATTTTGTCTTGCTACGGTAGCAGACAAATATACTCGTGTAATATGATTGTAATTACCATATATTTTTACTCCATTTTCTACAACCTTACACCCAAATAGACTACATTTCAGTTTTGACATTATGGACAAAGAATTCTTACTTTAGACAAATAGCTAGCCTTTCTTCAGGAGGTATTGATTTTCTGTAATTTGCGCCCTTTTATTAATGTCACTGCCAATAAGTGATAAAACTTCACTGCACTGTTTTCATTAAGTCTAAAATAAGCTTTAAACTTCTCATCGTCAAGCTCGAAATACGCTACGCCGATGTGAAAGGACCTTAACAGTTTGCAACAGAGCACACCACAGCCTTACCTGTCGGAAGACTGTAGCCAGTGCTGAGACGGCTCGCGTTACCGTTCCACCTAAGCCAAGCGTGCTACCACTTTAATTATCATGATATACTCGTTAAATTTTTTTTACCTCAGTTTCTTTTTTAACGCAAAATTGTGTTGTGGATAAGCGAGGTCTCTCTGCTTCATCTGTTTTTCTCTCCAACACATCCACATATCCGGAGAGAGACAGAGAGAGGGAGAGGGAGAGAGACAGAGAGAGAGAGAGAGAGAGAGAGAGAGAGAGAGAGAGAGAGAGATAAAAGAGCGTGTGTGTGTTTCCAGAAATATCTCGAGGAGGTGTCGTCCTTCCTTAGGAAATGTGTGATGCAAGCAAGATATGAAAAAAACTTGCTGACTAATGCCTACTAATCACAATTTTGCCTACTGATTTAGCAGGGTGGGGTACTATAATACGCAAAGTGGGAAAAATCGGTAGGAAGTTTTCAGTTTATACTGAACAGCTATAAAGCCAATAACGCTGTGGCTGTTTTTGATAAATATGTAAGAATAATAAGCATTGCTTCTTCTTATCAGTTACTTACAGCAATACTCGAAAGCAGGTATTCCATGTTACAGAATTTTAAGAGTCTGGGAAGCGGAAAATGCACCATAAGGGTGTCAACATTGGAAAAAAAGAGCGACCCTATCCAATATTGCACCCAAAATGCGTTACTACCAAATTTGGAGCAACGGGGCTGCAAGACGTATCTGCCTTCAAGTTCCTCGATTTCCTTAACAGCGATCGAGTATGTGCAATATTTCGTGGAAGAGAAATAACACAGACAGTCGATTTTGAAATTACTGTATACAATTGTTTGTGTACATAAAAATGTCAGTTTCTAATCACGAAGTGTCATGCAGTGTAGGTGTAAGAGATGCAAATATTAGATTTCTAGGAGAATACTGTTGTGATCCTTGTTTTATTTGCAAGAACGTTTAGCTCTCACCTATAAAAACAAAAGTGATCTGAAAGGTTTTACAGAAGTCAAGGAGTGAATAATGCAGTTGATTCAGAGAGTCGCTGAACGGTGCGTGCTTTTTCACACGTACGATAGGTACCAGAGTATTTACTACACAGAACTGTTTCTGTTCCATTATAAGAAGCTGATATATAGTTATACTAAAAATATAAGGTACCCAGTTTGTCCACAAAATGCTATTCAGCACCATTTCATTAATGAGGATACAGTAGTGAAATCTTTGTTGTCCGATACTGTCGGCTCAAATATCTTCTCAGATTGCAAGGAATTACTGATTACAGTAGATGATATTGTAAAAAGTGTGGAGGCTGATATAAAACGAGCTTTAAATTCGTGTATTTCGCGTGACAGTATAAGGATGTGATAGTTCCCAATGAAAATTTTTATGTAAAAAATTAGTATATGTTGTTTGTTTCTCCATTTAGTCCTCAGTAGTATATTAAAATAATAACAAGTTTGATAAAGTTGTGTGTGAGACAAGAAATCAATACTGGACTACTGGTGCTTACAGAAATTTTTGTGTAAGAACTAGAGATATATGTGTGTATGTAAGAGTAAAAATAAAAGATATGCATAAATTTTTTGAATAAACGTGTGGTCAATAATTTAAACCACCCGTTACAGCCCATTTCATTATCCGACAGAAATATCGTACTGCTTATGCTTTAGTTTTCACTATTAATTTTATTTATTTATTCGACTAACCCCTTTGCAGGGTACAGTAAATCAACTTCAGTTTTGCTTCTTTGTATTTAATTTTCGTTGCTCCCAGACTTCCCTTCGAGAGTGTTCCTTTTCTTCCTGGGTCCACTTTCTTCCATTTGCAGACCTCTTTCTTTCATGAAATCGTGCCTTTTGTGTTGCATCTTATTATGCCCATTCTACTTCCTGTGTTTTTCATATATTCGTCATTTTCGGCGAACCATGTGGGTTTGGATTTGTAGCTGTTTAGTAAATTTAAGATATGCCTGCTTAGCCTGTTATGATCCATTCGGTACATGCGTCCATAAAACTGTAGTCTTCTTTTCCTCTTTACATAGTCAGCTTTTCCATTTTCAAATATAGCTCTCTGTTTGATCTTAACTTGTATTCAGTGTTACTATTACTTCTAGATCCCAGTGTTTTCCTTAGAATTCTTCTCGCAACTTTTTCTAGTTTTTCAAGATCCCGAAACCTTGTTAATTTAAGTGTTTCTGCTGCATGTAGTGTTTGTGGCCTTACCTCTGTTTGATAATGTCTTTGTTTTGTGTTCTAGGACAAAGCTTTTTTGTTATGTATGTTTCTTTTCATTTAGAATGCCCTTTCCATTTTTTATATTTTCTATTGCTACCTTTTGAGTTGCTTGTTATCCATTCTCCTTGGTATTTAAAACAGTTTGTTTTAGGTATTGTGTTGTGAATTTCAACACTTGGAGGGACATCATTGATATTTGTCATAATATATGTTTTCCAAGTAATATTTTTAGTACTATTATGTGTGCTTACTTCTGTAGTTCTGGGATTCGTTCGTTGGCATTACCCAGTGAATCAGTAATTAACGCTATGTCATTTGAAAAAGGTAGACAGTCTATGGTGATTTCATTTGGGTTTCTTCCTAGTTGAGCACCCTTTGTATTGATGGATTCCCTCCATTCTCTCACTACCTTCTCTAACGCACAGATTAAAAAGTGGGGGTGATAGACTATCACTCTGCCTTACTCGTGATCTTATTACAAAATGTTTTAACAGTTCCCCTATAAATTTTAATTTTGGCGTTGTGTTTGTTAAAGATCCTTCAATTATTTCTGTCGTTTTCTTCTCGAGTACGAATTCCTGAACAGTGAATTTCTATCAGTTGCGTCATTTGCTGTTTTAAAATCCACAAAAGCTATCACGCATTTCAAGTTTCTGATTTTCGTCGTTTCTATTACGTTCTTTGGTATCTGCTCTGCACAAGACCTTCCCTTCGTAAATCCTGCTTGATATTCTCCTAGTTGTGGGTCGAATATTCCTTCGTCACTTTTTAAAAGTGACATGTACGAGATCTTATATGTCACTGGTAGGAGGGAGATCCCTCTGTAACTAATAACATCAGTTTTCTTTCCTTATTTATGTAGTGCATGTACTAATGCCGATGTCCATTCTTATAGTAAGCTGCTTGTTTTCCAAATTTCGTTAATGATTTCTGTTAGACATAGAATAATGTTGTCAGTATAGTGTTTCCACAACTCAGCAACTGTATTGTCTTCTCCTGATTCTTTGTTATTCATTTATTGTTTATTTTCATTTCCACTAATGTCTGTGCCAATGAGTATGCTTCGTCATCGATCCTTACATCGATTAGATCTTAAGAACAACAGTGTTTGACCCGCCTGTCTTGATGAAGTAAGGCACTCAAGTATAACACGTTGACTGTCAGGAGGCCGCCGGCAGCGCAGCAGAGTCGCTTTCTGTAGCTACCGGCAGCTGTTGGCGCATTAACATCGTGCACTTGCCCTCAGCTGGTTTCTTAGCAGTTGATTATCTCGACTGGGAAATAATAACATTCTGCTTGCGATGGGTAGCATTGCACAAGGGTTTTTCTCGTCTTGGATTAACTTCTTGTTGTGCCCTGTAGTAGCGTTGCAAGATGTGGCAACATTTACCTCCTTTATCAGGTCGAGGATCGATTTGCATTAGAATACTAACATCGGTTAACTTACTACGCAGAACGAAAGCAGCTAAGTGTGAACAAGGGTTTTGATCACGATATGACGGAGAATTCGACACGAGCTACGTATACAACAGTGTACAAAAGGAAATCAAGTCACAATTTTAATGTACTCCTTAAAAGTGCTGTAAAGGCTAAGGGGCTAATCAAGAAACAGTCCTGCATTTCGAAAAGATAGAATACCTACCAATGTTTTGGCCACAAAATGCTATGTTGTCAGAAAGTATTCTCTTCCAACGTAACGCTAAAGACACCAGATTCAACGCGTCGGGTGCTTAATAAAAAACCACCTTAAAAAGACATCCATTGACGGACTTAAAGCTCAAATGGACATAATTCGTGAAGAATGTGAAACGTAACGAATCGAGAGTAGCAACAGTTCTTAAAAACGAAATTACCTTTCTCGGATTCAATATAAACCGCCAGATGTTAAGGCTTAGCCAGCAGAGTACCTCCGTTAGTTCGAAACGGTTTTATTACATCAGATGCTCTACGCAATCTCCCCCCACTTGAATACAACGTACAGAACATTCATAAAACCTTGTGAAACGGACGGAAAATGCCTTCTTTATGATGTTCAACTCATGTGTCACATTGATTTGAATCTCTGTTATGTAGTCGAAGGATGACCCTCCCATGGGGATTTCTACACTTTGTCATTTTATGATACATTGGTATTCGAAACATCGAGTCTCGTCACGTGTGATAATCTTTTTTTTCTCTTGAGAACACACATGACAGATTTTTCCATTTCAATCAGGTCACGGCAGGCGTCCAAGCGTTGTTTTGTTCTAGAGTCAAGCCGTGCGAAACACATTTTGCACATACTTTTCTATTCTTCTAAACATTCTACATCATGTCTTGAACACTTGATTTTGAGATGTTCAACTCCTTTCCATGACAGCGAGCTGAAAAGTAATGCCTTGGGATTTATGTGAAATATCTTAAGGCTTTTTAAATAAAACAAACTTTATTAACATGCTACGCCATTCTTCTTCTTGACTACGTACTTTTTTCTCAACGTAGTATCCCTGACGGCGTACACATTTCTCCCAATGAGAGAGCCCATTGTTGATACCATAGCTATAAAATGCTTGACTGTTGTTGGAGCCAAAACCTCACATCATTATCAAAGTGAAATCCTCTAAGGTATTCAAATTTTGCAAACACGGGAAAGTGGATGGGGCCAAGTAGGGACTGTATGAAGAATGATAGATAACAGTGAACCCAAAGCGTCGGATTGTTGCAGAGGTCGCACCGGTCGTGTGTGGCCTGTCATTATCATGGTGAAGGAGACGGTAATCCGTACGTGCACGAACACTTCGAATTAGTTCTTTTAGAAACGATTACAGCACACAGTTTCTCAGGCACCGTCGTACTTATATTACACACAACCGCGTTACACACTACAATTCTGAGCCCTCTAGCGACAGTGGGTTATAAACTGTGTCAGCGAGCGGGAAAGACGACCTGCTAATATTGTCACGTAGAAGAAGGTGTAATTAGATGAATGACAAACACTAACTTCACTTAACGAAGGTTTATTCAGCACTTGCACAGACAAGAGCGCGGAGTGCACTGTTTCCGGCCAGAACACACACGTATATATGCAGTTACAGAACATTCCAGTACAATAATTCTTGACATTTGTGGATACTTCTACAATGTACTCAAACCGAATACAGAAATTAAATTTTTATAGTTGAGGTGAGTTTTGAACTGACGACCCTCCATGCAACTGTCTATCATCACAACCACTACACTACAGTGACTGGGCCACTCAACTTCTTCTGCGACATTGATCCCTCCTTAAGTGAATAGCGACTCGGTGTTACGTCGTCCTAGTCCGGGAACGAGTCATCGCTCCTGCGTACTCCGACTCCCGATGACTGATGTTCAGCCTGGTGGTGATCTTCTTAGAATTTCCCTTGCCACTACGCTCTTCGTCACCTTTCCACTTGTTGCCTATCGCTGGAGCTTCGAATTTATCCTGGGTCGCAGGATCCCTATAGGGCTTCATTCGAAGGACGTGGACCGTATCTCTGATCTTTCGTCGTCTTGTGTCGCGGTCAAAATCTTCAACTTCGTAAGTAACATCATACAACTGTCTTACAACCTCATAAGGTCCAAAGTAGCGCCTGAGGAGCTTCTCAGAGAGACTAACCTTCCGAACAGGAGTGGAGGTCCAGATGAGGTCACCAGGCTGGTAGTCAACAAAGCGGTGGCTCGTGTCATACCTGCGGCGATCGTTTCCTTGAGCTTGTAGCGTGCGGAATCGAGCTAACTGCCGAGCGTCCTCAGCTCTGGTTAACACCTGGTCGATGTAGTCGTCGTCCACGTCATCAGGATGTAACGGAAACACAACGTCCATCGTCGTCGTCGTCGCCTCACGCCCATGCACCACGAAATATGGCGTAAATCCTGTGGTGTCTTGTTTGGCGGTCTTTTAGGCAAACGTCAAGAAAGGTAGCACCTCATCCCAGCTGCTCTGTTCAACATTGACTAACATCGATAGCATGTCGGCCAGAGTCTTATTAAGGCGTTCAGTAAGCCCGTTAGTTTGCGAATGGTATGCAGTCTTCATGTGATGAGTAATGTTGCACCGACGGTTTATTTCTGTCACAAGATTCGATTGAAAAACTTTCCCTCGATCCGTAATTAACGACCTTGGGGCACCGTGTTTTAATACAATGTCTTCCACGATGAATTTGGCTACTTCGAATGCTTCAGTTGTTTTCACGGCTTTTGTAATGGCATAGCGTGTCAGATAATCAGTGCTAACAATAATCCATCTATTGCCACTAGCAGACGTTGGAAATCGTCCGAGGAGGTCAATTTCAACACGCTGGAAAGGCGTTTCGGCTGGTGGAATTGGTATCAGTCGGCCAGGTGGTTTCTGAGGAACTGCCTTTCTCCTCTGGCACTATCGACGTTGTGACACATAGTGACGGACACTCTTACATAAACTTGGCCAGAAAAATCTGTTGCGGATCCTGTCGTATGTCTTAATAAATCCTAAATGTCCGGCCTCAGGTGTGTCATGGAATATCTGTAGAACATCTAAGTGCATGTGTTTAGGAATCACTGGTAGCCACCTCTTTCCAAACGGATCACAGTTTTTCTTGCAGAGTAATCCATTAACTACCTTAAATTGTCATTTCACATCCTCTGAACGATTTAAGGCAAGCATAATTTGAGATATCTTGGCGTCCTTCTGCTCAGCAGAGAGATCCTGGAGTGCAGCGAGACAGTCACTATCTTCATCAAAGCCTTGATGGTCTTGCACAGGGTTTCTTGAGAGACAGTCGGCATCTTGGTGTTTTCTTTCACTTTTGTACACTATGGTTATGTCATACTCTTGAAGACGTATTGCCCACCTGGCCAGTCGTCCTGCTGGATCCTTAAGACCTGTCAACCAACAAAGTGAATGATGGTCTGTAATAACTGTGGATGGCCTTCGATAGAGATACTGTCGAAATTTGCACATGGCCCAGATCACAGCAAGATATTCTCTTTCTGTGGTTGAGTAGTTTCTCTCGGCTTTTGTAAGTGTCCTAGAACCATATGCTATAACCTTCTCTTTTCCATCCGAAATTTGCACCAGAACAGCACCGATCCCATACTCACTGGTATCGGTGTGTAGTTCTGTAGGTGCTCTCTCATCATGCAGACCAAGTTCAAGGTCAGCTTTCCGCAGCACATCGAAAGAATCTTGTTGAGCACCACCCCAGATAAACTTAGCATCGACTTTTAACAACTCTTGGAGTGGCCTGGCTTTTATACAAAAGTCTTTGATAAAACGGCGGTAATAATAACATAATCCGAGGAAGCTTCTCACATCTCTAATACTTTTAGGAATAGGAAATTCCGTTATAGATCTCATGTTTTCTGAATCTGGCCGCACACCTTCGTTTGAGACAACGTGTCCAAGTATTTTGATTTCTTTTGCTCCAAAGAGACACTTTCTTGGATTAAGTTTCAGTCCGCCTTGTTGGAGACACTTAACAACGGTCCACAGCCTTTTTGTGTGTTCATACAATGTCTCTCAGAAGACTATACTGTCATCTAAATAACAAAGACACATCGACCACTTCAGGTGCTTTAGAAGATAATCCATCATCCGTTCAAAAGTTGCTGATGCATTACACAAACCAAATAGCATTAACGTAAACTCATACAGGCCCTCGGGGGTGATGAATGCAGTTTTCTCACGATCGGCCTCATCTACTTCGATTTGCCAGTATCCCGAGTACATGTCCATGGTTCAGGAAAACTTAGCCCCCCTTCAGACAATCTAGTGTATCGTCAATTCGTGGAAGAGGGTAAACATCCTTTTTAGTCATCTTATTAAGCTTCCTGCAATCAACACAAAAGCGCCAACTGACATCCTTCTTCCTGGTGAAAATCACTGGTGACGACCATGGGCTCTGCGAAAGCCGAATGAAGTCATTCTTCACCATTTTCTCTACCTCGTCGCGAATTATTCGACATTCCGTTGCTAACACACGGTATACTCTCTGGCTTATTGGTTGATGGTCTCCGGTCCTAGCCCGGTGCTTCACCGTCGATTTGTCTAATTTGCTCTTCACCTGTGGATTGAATTATTCAGAGAACTCTTGAAGAATGGCAAGTAACTTCTTCTGTTGGTCCTTAGTGAGATCTGGTGATAGTCGAGCTAGATCTTGTCTCGTAGTGGTAGCGCCAATTTCGCTCACAGACTCGGCACGGGAGGTTTCTATGACTCAATTGTTCTGCAATTAACGGCTCAGCATTTGCTACGCAGATGCGTCTTGGAAGGATCTGCGGTTCTCGGCGACAGTTAACTATCCACAATTCACCGAATCCGTTCTTAAACAAGACGACAGAGGCTGGGATGACCAAGTTATTCTTCAGTGGTATGCTTGGCTTACATTCCACTACAATACCCATGGGTTGAAGCATGGCATGACAAATGAGAGTTACCTTTCTAGCACTGAATGCAGGAATGATCACTTCATCCAGCGCACATAGTCTCCAAACACTCGAATGCGTATTTTCCTGTCCACATTATCTCATCTCATCTAGCATAATCTTCGAGCGACCAGTATCTATAATTGCCTGAGAAGCTTTAAAAAAGCCCCATCCGAGAATGACATGACTACACTCTTGTAAGACGATGAATTCTAATAGATGTGTACGGCCACTTATACCCACACGAATGACATCTTCCTGTAGGTTTTACATATTTCCCATTAGCTACCTCCAGCAGAGATGTTTTTCTGTTGACAAATACGGTTTTCTACACCTGGCGACGGTACTTCTCCGAAGTGACTGAATACGATGCTCCAGAGTCCACAATAGCTTGAGCTGGTCTACCATCCATGAGGATATCGACGTACTTTCCTGTAATTTTTGTAGTGGTCGACGGCGGAGGATTTTTCTCTTCGTCGGCCTCACCTCCAAGGAAGGTCGCACCCTTTAGTTTTCCAGGTTGCTGCGGCTAGGTGATCGGTTGGAGCTTCTAAACTGCGATGGAGACCTTTGTCGGCGTGTTGGAGAGCGTCCTCTCCAGCGGCTAGCTTGCAGCGATGGTGACCTATGTCGTCCTGCACCCACATCTTCTTGTTTATCTTCGTCGTCTCGGAGTTAGCATCGGCTAAGATAGCTCTGCTGTCTTCTGGAGCGGGCGCCATCAAATATCCGCCGCCTTTCTCGACAATAGCGCACCACATGTCCCAATCGTCTGCAGTGGAAACATACTGGTTGGTTTCCTGGGTCCTCCAGACGTCAGTCTTCTTTGGTGTCCAAACAGGTTCCTCATGCGGCATTGTAGGAACGTAACTTCGTCTGGGTCTCGACTTTTTCACCGTTTTAAAGGGAAATGAAGGGCGAGAGATTGAGTTCAATGCCTGTTCCACTTCCTCGCTTATGACATCTTGAAGCGTCTCGGATTTTCACTAGCAGTGCAATCCAAGTGCCTTCTGAACTTCTTCTCTCACTATCTGACGAAGAACACTTGTGAAATCAGTATCTTCCTCCACCACAGACATCGATACGACGTTCGGAAGCCGTTCAAACGTCTTGCGTGTAATTCTTTTTTGA
The DNA here is from genome assembly GCF_021461385.2 of Schistocerca piceifrons. Classification (NCBI taxonomy): domain Eukaryota; kingdom Metazoa; phylum Arthropoda; class Insecta; order Orthoptera; family Acrididae; genus Schistocerca; species Schistocerca piceifrons. The sequence goes on along the minus strand of NC_060149.1, from coordinate 680,246,944 downwards.
TGCATTGTCTCGATATACTGGCAACATTTTATGAAGTCGTCTGCTGTCGAAACTTCCTTCAGGAGTAGGGAAAGATACATGTCCTCAGCAACACCCTTCATGACATGTGCAACCTTATCTTCCTTCTTCATTCGAGGATCCACTATTTCACACAGCTTCAAGACGTCTTGAATGTAGGATGCTGTCGTTTCTCCTGGACACTGCCCTGCACTTTAATTTATCTTCAGCCTTGCACTTCTGTCGATGTGTGTCGCCGAAATACTTGCGCAGTTCCTCTTGGAATACTTCCCAGCTTGTAAACTTCTCCTCGTTGTTCTCTTACCATTGCTTGGCAGTGCCTTCCAAGTAGAAAAATACGTTCGCCAAACACACGGTGTCATCCCATTTGTTAAATTTGGCTATACGCTCATATACCTTCAGCCACTTGTTTGGATCCTGGCCAGCGTCACCAGAGAACCCGGAAGGATGTCTCATGTGGTGGCACACAGTTGCTGTCATCGTAACGTCCCTCTTCTTCTATCTCCGATAGATTGCAATCTGTTGAATATGGCTCGAACTCTGGTTTCTCGCCACGTAAACGGTGGCTCTGTCGTGGCCTGATACGACCCACTGTGTCGTCGATAGCGTACGCAATCACAAGTTCCAGTACCCAGCGTCTCCACCAGAATAATGTTACGTAGAAGAAGGTGCAACTAGATGAATGACGAACACTAACTTCACTTAACGAAGGTTTATTCACCACTTGCACATACAACAGCTCGGAGCCAACTGCCTCTGGCCAAAACACATATGGTATATATACAGTTATAGAACATTCCAGTACAGTGCCTCTTGACATTTGTGGATATTTCCAGAATGTACTCGAACCGAATACTGAAATCAAAATTTTACAGTTCAGGTGAGTTTTGAACTCAGGACCCCCCCCCCCTGAAAGCCCTATAGATCCGAGATTTATTGCCATTAAATGTAACTGAGTGCTCAGCTGCGAGTTGACTCGTCCCCCACCCCCCCAAATAGCAGGGCGCAGCTGAGGAGAAAAGCCTGCGCTACGTCTGAGATTATAATGGCGTTATATCTCTGAGTATATAAATCGCTAAGTGGTATCGTGAATCCAAATTGGGTGCTATACTGGCCCAGTTTTCCAAGCTGTAAGTAAGAGGGCCAGCTAAAGCACGCAGCCAAATACCACAACTTGACATCCATATTCTTGTCTATGATCTGTTAAATGGAGGGTCCAGTTATATCAGAGTCCCTGAGGATACTGAGATCAAGCAGCTTGTATTAATGTCCAAAATGAAAAGGACAGTGCTTGTTTTTTGTGATCAATCCTGGCTTGTGAAAGAAATTACTTCTTACGAGCAGATACCATCCCAAGCACACAACAACATACAATGTACCAAAGAATATATACATATATAATTTTTATGGTATCGAGTTCTCTGTAAAGATTCAGGATATACCAAAATTTCAGGCACAAAATCCCAGAATATCAGTTCACTTTTATGGTAGGAAAATGCAGAAAAGCAAGTCAGATGAGCAGGACAAGCATACAGTAGGTGGACCATTCCATTTTTCGAAATATGCACGTGAGCGTGACCTTCATCTACACATGTTGCTGTTCTCTAAAGCTGATATTCAGCATTACATATTGATCAAAGGCATGTTCCGTCACACAAGTGTAGACAGCACATTTGCTTCAGATGCCTAAATATCTCTCCGGAAGAAAATTATAAAAAAGACATCTCGAGGACTGTGAATCCAGGGAACTGGTACAAATTGATATGCCTACAGAAGAAATCAAGTTCATTAAATTCAAGAATGCTCATCGCCAGGAACGATGTCCATTAGTGGTATATGTTGACTTTGAATGTCCCTTTGCCCCTATCACCCATTGTGAAGGGAACCCCTTTGCCTCACATACCACCTTCATGCAAAAACATGTACCATATGCAGCAGCATACCAACTTGCATGCTCATATGATTCAAGTCTTAACTGCTATGAAACTTATGTCAGGGATAATCCTGTGGTATGGCTCTCACTGAGCTTGAAAAACTCTCATGGGATGTTGATAGGCTTTACAGTACCAACATCCCCATGACCGAATCAGAGGAGGTTAAAAAATTATAAAGTGCAGGTAACTGTCATATTTGTGAGCTGCCATTTGATAGAAAAGCTGAAACTCCCTGTAGAGATATTATAGGGAAATTCTGCAGTGCAGCTCACTATGCATACTATTTGAATTACCAGTCACCAGGGTACATGCCCGTCTTCATCCATAATTTAAGTGGGTATAACGTTCACTTTCTAGTTGAGCAATTGGCTAATTTTGGTATGAAGAAAGATCAGGTCAGTGTCCTGTCTGAGAGTGTAGAGAAGTATATTCCTTTCTCGAAACGAACGACGCCAAAAATTACACTCCACTTCCTTGACTTTTTTTCATTTCATGCAGACTTCACTCCAGGCATTTGTTTATACTCTACCTCAAGAGGATATGCACATCACCCGATCTGCATACACCAGTGAGGGCAAGTTTCAGCTTAGGACTAGGAAGAGAGTTTTCCCTTAGGAGTATCTGGATAGCAAGGCAAAACTCTATAAACCAGGATATCCAACATGTTTGCATTTACCAGTTCTCTCATACGTCATGTGGTAACTAGTACAGATTATGACGATACCATGAATGTCTGGCAGGAATTCAACATTCCTAAGTCCCATAGTGCTCAGAGCCATTGAACCAGCCAATTCAACATTCCCAATTTGGATGAATACGCAAGACTATACATGGACACCAACATGCACTTGTTTGCGGATGTTTTTGAAAGGTTCCAGAGTGTATGCATTGCCACATTCTCTCTGGATTCCACTTCTACTGAGTTATATCGCAACCCAGTATGCCGTTTAGGAAGGGGGAGGTTTCAAGATGTCGAAGGTTTCAGTAGAATTTAAGAAACCTATCTGTTTGGGTATATGTATACTGGACATCTCCAAACTCAACATGTACCGCTTCCACTCTGAGTTTGCCAAACCTCATTTCGTGGATCCCAAGTTACTTTATATAGATACAGATAGCTTCATTTATTAGTTGAAGAATTGCTATCCATATGAAATAATTAGGAGTCATGGTAATGAATTCGACACAAATTTTCTCTGAACTGTTCAGCAACTGTATCATCGGAGTCTGGGGGTCGGTAAAAGGAGCCAATTATTAACTTAGTTGCCGGCCGGAGTGGCCGTGCGGTTCTAGGCGCTACAGTCTGGAACCGAGCGACCGCTACGGTCGCAGGTTCGAATCCTGCCTCGGGCATGGATGTGTGTGATATCCTTAGGTTAGTTAGGTTTAATTAGTTCTAAGTTCTAGGCGACTTATGACCTCAGAAATTAAGTCGCATAGTGCTCAGAGCAATTTGAACCATTAACTTAGTTCGGCTGTTAAGTATAACCTCCACCCATACCAATTCGCACGGAGTATCTACTTCGACTTCACTACGGGGTAAACCACTACTGATAGACACAAACACTCCACCACCAATTCTGCCTAATCTATCTTTCCTGAACACCGTCTGAGACTTCGTAAAAAATTCTGCAGAATTTATTTCAGGCTTTAGCCAGCTTTCTGTACCTATAACGATTTCAGCTTCCATGCTTTCTATTAGCGCTTGAAGCTCAGGGGCTTTCCCAGCAAAACTACAACAATTTACAACTACAATTCCGGCTGTTCCTTGATCCAAGCACGTTCTGTATTTGCCATGCACCCTTTAAGATTGCAGACCACCCCTTACTTTCCAGAGGCCTTCTAACCTAAAAAACCGGCCAGTCCACGCCACACAGCCTCTGCTACCCGTGTAGTCACCAGCTGAGTGTAGTGAACTCCTGACCTATCCAGCGAAATCCGAAACACCACCATCCTATGGCGCAAGTCAAGGAATTTGCAGCCAACACGGTCGCAAAACCGTCTGAGCCTCTGATTCAGACCCTCCACCCGGCTCTGCACCAGAGGTCCGCAGTCGGTTCTGCCAACGATGGTGCAGATGGTGAGCTCTGCCTTCATCTCGTAAGCAAGACCAGCAGCCTTCTCCAAATCAGATAGCCGCTGGAGCCAGAGAGAAATTCCTCAGATCCAAAGCGACACACGTCATTAGTGCCAACATGTGCCACCACCTGCAGCTGGCTGCACCCTGTACTCTTCATGGCATCCGGAAGGACCCTTTCCACATCAGGAATGACTCTTCCCGGAATGCACACTGGATTTCTTCCCCTCCTTAGCCGCCATATCCCTAAGGGACCCCATTACGCGCCTAACATTGGAGCTCCCAACTACCAATAAGCCCACCCTCTGCGATTGCGCAGACCTTGAAGGCTGAGAATCATCCTCTGGAACAGGGCAGGCAGCTGCATCTGGTTCCGCCAGAGACAGTACCCGTAACCTGTTTGTCAGACGCACTGGGGAGGTTTTCTTATCAGCCTCCGGGGACGTCTTTCACTGCCTGCCATGCCTTGGAACGACCTCCCAATCAACCACAGGCAACCGGGGCAACCACAGCGGCAGACCGATCTGGGTACAGACGGGACGAGGTTGACATCCCCGTGATACCCAAGTCCAGCTCCCCACAGTGGTGCCCTTTGGCAACAGCCTCAAGCTTTGCGACCGAAGTCAGCGCCGCCTGCAGCTGTGAGCGAAGGGATGCCAACTCAGCCCTCATCCGAACACAGCAATCACAGTCCCTGTCAATTCTAACCAATGTTGAACAATAGTTACTGAAACACGAGTCCATGCCTAGATAACGCAAGGGAAACACACAAAGAATGTATGAACTAACCTGTACAAATGCCTAACGACTGCGCTACAATCTGCCTGAATTTACGATTACAGTAACTAAAACTCGAAATTATACCTCAGGTACTAAAATGCGATGCTACAACTCTCAAATACTATAATACGCCCGAAATTTATGAATTAAACAATGCAAGTACCCAAAAACACGCAAAGAAATTAAGAATTAAACTATGTAACAAATAAGTAAGCAAGGAGTCTACGACTTGCTGGTGGCAGCTGCTTATTCAACCGCGGCAGGGAGCACAGAATTTACAATGTATTTCTCTCAAACTTATAGAGAGTATCCGTCATGCTAGACATATTGCTCTGCACGTTCAGAAAGCCTCCCCAACGCCTTTTTTCTACTCTAAGGTGCCAGAAACCAGGCATGCTCAAAGCTAAACATTCGAATGCATGGCCCATGTGCCGACAGCTTCAGGGCCATCTGTATATAGTGAGGTGACAGAAGTCGTGGAATACCTCCTAATATCGTGTCAGATCTTTTTGCTCGGTTTTGTTTCTTTTACGGCGCCAAAACAAGTGGGGTCATGCGCACGCAAGTCAAAACTATTGGACACAAAGATAGAATTTAAAAAACGACTATACGTCAATCCCAATTGACGCAAGAGAAGACAACTAAAAACAGGGACATGGATAAAACGCCACAAAAGACACCAAACAGACACGAAGGTCCAGAACTAAAAATTAAATGGCCTTCGCCATATTGCTACGATGGATAAAAAGTACAACCCGGTCGACAGCCCGCGCGTCATTTGCTAAAACGGTCAATAACTCAGACGGCAAAACCCGAGCGGGAACGTAAATAGTTAAACGGATATTCCGTCAGGAAGGGGTGGACAGTTAACACCTGGGCGTAATGCGTACAAAGTGGTGCGAGAGCATCACTTAAATGACGATGGCTAAAAAGACAGTGACCAATACGGAACCAAGTTGAAATAACATCCTCCCAGCAGGAGGGCCGAGAGGAGATCGTCCAAGCCGTTGGTAGAGGCTTAATAAGCTGGAGCTTATTCACATGAAGGGAGGACCAATGGCAATACCAAAGTGACACCACCTCGTAACAGATGGCAACACAAAGATCGGAGGGATATAAGAACTAGGGGACTGAAATATGAGAACTGCAGCCTTGACAGCAGCCTCGTTTCCTGGGAGACCAACATGACCAGGAACCCACATAAACATCGCAGTTGCTCTACCAAGACTGAGCAAGTGACAGTTTTCCTGGACCCACTACACTAAGTGATTTGTGGTGTACAGCGCACAGAGACTTTGAAGGGCGCTGAAATAGTCTGAGCAGAGGACACAATTTGAAAATGTGTCGCCGGATGTACTCTATGGTCTGATACAAGGCGAAGAGCTTGGCTGTAAATACTGAGCAGGGTGCCGGAAGCCGATATCGAAAAACGTCGGCGCCAATAACGAATGTACACAAAGGTACTACCGCCAAGTTTCATGCGAAGGTCGTAAACCAAAGCGAGAGAGCGATGCTGGAGTAGTGTCCTTAGGAAGCAAATGAAGGCAAAGGTGAACGTGGGCTGCCACATGAAGCTACGGTAGTGAAGGGTTCACACCCATCGGGAAAGTTGCAGGTGGTGTGAAGTTAAGCCGCCGGAACAAGTGCCGAAAGCGGACATCAGGAGTTAACAGAGAAGAGGGACACTCACCGTACTGGCGACCAAAGGACTCGTCTAATAAGGAGGCATAGGATGGGTGGCCACGCTTGACAGACTACCAGCATGCACAGCTGCCGAGGAAAAAAAAAAAAAAAACGGCGGTAGAAGAGTGGTAGTTCAGCAGCTTCGGTACACAGACAATCGGGCTTGTGTAAAAGGTGCCAGTGGCCAAACGGATGGCGCGATGGTGGATAATGTTGAGACGGCGTAAGAGGGAACACTGTAGGCGCATAAACACAGCACCCACAGTCTAGTTTCGAACGGAGAAGGGACCGGTACAAATGGAGGAGGGTGCTTCGATCTGCACCCAAGGAAGTACCATTGAGGACATGGAGGACATTGAGGGACCGCATACAGTGGGCTGCCAGGTAAGGCAGATGGGAGGACCGAGGTAGTTTCCTATCGAGCATGAGCCCCAGGAATTTCGTAGTTTCAACGAACGGAAGAACAACAGGCCCAAGATGTAAGAATAGTGGGAGAAATCAACTGCGCCGCCACAAATTCACACAGACCGTTTAGTCAGTGTAAAAGCTAAAGTCATTGTGAATCGTCCAGAAGTAAAGACGATCAAGATATCCCTTAAGACGCTGCTCAGTGAGAGATGTCCGTGGAGAACTGCAATATATGACAAACTGGTCAACAAAAAGGGAGGCAGAGATGCCCGGCAGGAGATAGGCCATTATAGGGTTAATGATGATAGTGAAAAGGAGGACACTCAGGACGGAACCCTGAGGCACATTGTTTTCCTGGATGGACGTGTTTGACAAGACAGAATCCCACGCACCTTGAAAACTGTCTTTTAGAAATTCCTGAAGGAAACAAGGCAGGCAGCCACAGAAGCCCCACTTGTAGGGTGTACAAAGGATACCAGCTCTCCATCAGGTGTCATAGGCCTTCTCTAAATCGGAAAACATGGCCAGTGTCTGTAATGCGCGCAGAAACCCATCCGTGATATGGGTGGACAAACTGACGAGATGGTCAACTGTAGAACGGCGCTCTTGAAATCCACACTGTGCAGTGGTTGGTTGGTTGGTTTGTTGAGAGGGGTTAAGGGACCAATCAGTGAGGGCATCGGTTCCGCAGTTCTGAAGTGAGTCACAGAAGAAAGAGGGTCTGTTAAACGTGGAAAGATCCATTGAGGGAAGTCAAATTATAAAATAATGAACATTAAACACATGCAGTGAAAACCCAAAGGAGGTGAGACCAAATCTAAAAAACTGGGAAAAATGGGGCAGTCATGGGAGCACAGACCCAGAAGACTGGAAAAGAAGTCCCAACTACAACCAACCTGTCCCTGTTCCAAGACTGAAGTAGAACCTCATATCCGTAAATAAAAACCATTTTCACAGAGGAAACTGAGGACATGTTCAACCATCCAGAGATCTTCTGCTAATATTAAATTTAAGGAATCGGGAATAGTATACTTAACACAAAGGGCCAAAGGAGAGGGACATTCCACCAATATGTGGGATATCGTCTGTCTGGCTCCAAAACCACATTGTGAGGGTGGGTCGTTACATAGGACGAAACAATGGGTGAGCTGGGTATGATCAAAGAGTAAACAGCATAAAACAGTGGACTACTACTGAGAGAAGCGCTCCAGATGGCATTCCATTTTTGGTTGGTTGGTTGGTTGGTTGGGGGATTAAAGGGACCAGACTACTATGGTCATCGGTCCCTTTTTCCAAAGACAAAGAACACCCACAGAGAATAAAAACGAGGAACAGAAGAGATCACAGACGATACAGAACAGAAGAGACTGAGACAAAGACAAGACAAAACGAACGAAAACCACATAGAGAATGACGGTGGTTGGCCGACCATAGAAATAAAAAAAGGAAAAGCCAACCACTTAGAAACACATTAAAAAATCAGTGTAAAATCATAGGCCAAAGGCCAGAATCAACACAAAACAATAAAAGAAAACAGAAACACTCAGATTAAATGATAAAATCCCCCTGCCCGAATAAAACGTAAAACTAAGTCAGCCATAGCGGGGGCGTCTCTTAAAAGGGCAGGGAGCGTATCAGGCAGCGCAAATGTCTGCCTGACCACAGCTAAAAGGGGGCAGGCCAACAGAATGTGGGCCACTGTCAAAGCCGCCCCGCAGCGACATACAGGAGGGTCCTCCCTGCGCAGTAAATAACTGTGTGTCAGCCGGGAGTGGCCAATGCGGAGCCGGCAAAGAACTACCGAGTCCCTGCGAGTGGCTCGCAGGGATGATCGCCACACAGCCGTCGTCTCCTTGACAGCACGGAGTTTATTGGACATTGTCAGTTCGCGCCATTCCACGTCCCATAGCGCCAAGATTTTGCGGCGGAAGACTGCCCGCAAATCAGTCTCAGGGAGGCCAAGGTCCAGAGCTGGCTTGCTGGTGGCCTCTTTCGCCAGGCGGTCAACATGTTCGTTACCCGGGATACCGACATGACCGGGGGTCCACACAAAGACCACAGAGCGGCCGCAACAGGCGAGAGTATGCAGAGACTCGTGGATAGCCATCACCAAACGAGAACGAGGGAAACACTGGTCGAGAGCTCGTAAACCGCTCAGGGAATCGCTACAGATAACGAAGGACTCACCTGAGCAGGAGCGGATATACTCCAGGGCACGAAAGATGGCGACCAGTTCAGCAGTGTAAACGCTGCAGCCATCCGGCAAGGAACGTTGTTCGGAATGGTCCCCTAGAGTGAGCGCATACCCGACACGACCAGCAACCATCGAACCGTCAGTGTAGACAATACCAGAGCCCTGATACGTGGCCAGGATAGAATAAAAGCGGCGGCGGAAGGCCTTTGGAGGGACTGAGTCCTTCGGGCCCTGTGCCAGGTCCAGCCGAAGGCAAGGGCGACGAACACACCATGGGGGTGTATGCAAAGTAGCCCGGAAAGGAGGTGGAACAGTGAAACCCTGGAGCCCAGAGAGAAGCTCCTTGACGCGGACCGCTATTGTACAACCAGACCGGGGCCGACGTTCTGGCATACGGACGACCGACCTCGGGAACAGGAGACGATAGTTTGGATGCCCGGGCGAGCTTAGAACATGGGCAGCATAAGCGGCCAGCAAACGTTGGCGTCGGAACCGCAGCGGAGGTACACCTGCCTCCACTAGTACGCTGTCCACAGGGCTGGTGCGGAAAGCACCAGTGGCAAGGCGTATCCCGCTGTGGAGAATCGGGTCCAGCACCCGTAACGCAGATGGGGATGCTGAGCCATAAGCCAGGCTCCCATAATCCAGACGGGACTGGATTAACGCCTGGTAGAGCCGCAACAGTGTAGAGCGGTCGGCGCCCCAGTGGGTGTTGCTCAAGCATCGCAGAGCGTTTAGATGCCGCCAACACGTCTGTTTCAGCTGCCGGATATGAGGCAGCCAAGTCAACCGGGCATCGAAAACCACCCCCAAAAACCTGTGGGTCTCCACCACAGCAAGGAGTTCGTCGGCAAGATAAAGCCGCGGCTCAGGATGGACTGTTCGGCACCGGCACAAATGCATAACGCAGGTCTTGGCTGCCGAAAACTGAAACCCATGCGCTACAGCCCAAGACTGCGCCTTACGGATAGCGCCCTGTAGCTGACGTTCAACAGCTGCAATGCCAGTAGAGCTGTAATAAAGGCAGAAGTCGTCAGCATACAGGGAAGCGGAGACAGAATTTCCCACGGCCGCAGCAAGCCCGTTAATGGCTATTAAAAACAGACAGACACTTAAAACAGAGCCCTGTGGCACACCGTTCTCCTGGACGTGGGAGGAACTATACGAGGCCGCGACTTGCACGCGGAAGGTACGACACGACAGAAAATTGCGGATAAAAATCGGCAGAGGACCCCGAAGACCCCATCCATGGAGCGTAGAAAGAATGTGATGACGCCACGTCGTATCGTACGCCTTCCGCATGTCGAAAAAGATAGCGACCAGGTGCTGACGGCGGGAAAAGGCAGTACGGATGGCCGACTCCAGGCTCACCAGATTGTCGGTGGCGGAGCGGCCTTTACGGAACCCACCCTGAGACGGAGCCAGAAGGCCCCGAGACTCCAGTACCCAATGCAAGCGCCGGCTCACCATCCGTTCAAGCAACTTGCAAAGAACGTTGGTGAGGCTAATGGGACGGTAGCTGTCCACCTCCAGAGGGTTCTTTCCAGGTTTCAAAACGGGGATGACAATGCCTTCCCGCCATTGCGACGGAAACTCCCCCTCGACCCAAAGACGGTTGTAAAGATCGAGAAGGCGCCGCTGGCAGTCCACTGAAAGGTGTTTCAGCATCTGACAGTGGATGCCATCTGGCCCAGGAGCGGTATCAGGGCAAGCAGCGAGGGCACTGCGAAATTCCCACTCACTAAATGGAGCATTGTAAGATTCTGGGTGGTTGGTGCGAAACGAAAGGCTCTGACGTTCCATCCGCTCTTTAATGGAGCGGAAGGCCTGGGGGTAATTCGCAGAAGCGGAACTCATAGCAAAATGCTCTGCTAAGCGATTGGCAATGACGTCGGAGTCAGTACAAACTGCTCCATTCAGTGAGAGCGCAGGGACGCTGGCAGGTGGCCGATAGCCGTAGACGCGTCGAATCTTGGCCCAGACCTGCGAGGGAGTGACATGGAGGCCAATGGTGGACACATACCGCTCCCAGCACTCCTTCTTGCCTTGGCGGATAAGGAGGCGGGCCCGCGCACGCAGCCGTTTGAAGGCGATAAGGTGGTCGAGGGAGGGGTGTCGCTTGTGACGCTGGAGCGCCCGCCGGCGATCTTTAATCGCTTCAGCGATCTCAGGCGACCACCAAGGCACAGCCTTCCGCCGAGGGGACCCACAGGAATGGGGAATGGCAGATTCGGCGGCAGTAACGATGCCGGTGGTGACCGATTGAACCACCGCATCAATGTCATCGGTAGAGAGAGGCTCAAAAGCGGCAGTGGAGGAGAACAAGTCCCAGTCAGCCTTATTCATAGCCCATCTGCTAGGGCGCCCAGAAGAGTGGCGCTGTGGTAGTGACAAAAAGATCGGAAAATGGTCACTACCACACAGGTCGTCATGCACACTCCATTGGACAGACGGTAAGAGGCTATGGCTACAGATTGAAAGGTCAATGGCGGAGTAGGTGCCATGCGCCACACTGAAGTGTGTGAAGGCACCATCATTTAACAGCGAGAGATCGAGCTGCGACAATAAATGCTCAATGATGGCGCCTCGACCTGTTGCCACTGACCCACCCCACAGAGGGTTATGAGCGTTGAAGTCGCCCAATAGCAAGAAAGGTGGCGGCAATTGGGCGACCAGTGCAGCCAGGACATGCTGCGAGACATCACCATCCGGTGGAATGTAAAGACTGCAGACGGTAACAGCCTGTGGCGTCCACACGCATACAGCGACAGCCTCTAAGGGCGTCTGGAGAGGGACAGACTCGCTGTGCAGAGTGTGAAGGACATAAATGCAGACGCCACCAGACACCCTTTCATAAGCTGCTCGGTTCTTGTAATAACCCCGATAGCCACGGAGGGCGGGGGTTCGCATCGCCGGAAACCAAGTTTCCTGGAGAGCAATGCAGAAGAAAGGGCGAAGGCTGAGAAGTTGGCGGAGCTCAGCTAAATGCTGGAAAAAACCGCCGCAGTTCCACTGGAGGATGGTATTGTCCATGGCTGAGAAAGGCGTGAAAGGACTGGGAAGGCAATTTACGCCGCTTGTTCACTCACTGCCACCGATTCAGTACCCGGACGAGAGGCATCCATGGCGTCTGAGGGACCAGCGAGATCAAGGTCCTCAGCGGACGCTAGAATCTCGACTTCATCCTCAGACGCAGAGCGCGAAAGGTGCGGTGGGGTTGGTGCCACCGCAAGTTCTTTAGCCTTAGAGGTCTTTCTCTTGGACTTCTCTCGCTGAACCTTGGGTTTCACCGGCTGGGAAGGCTTCACCGATTCAGTCTCCGGGACAGAGGAGGATCGTGAAGCCCTACGCCCGGCTGCTGGTGAGGACTTATGCCACTGGTGGCCGTCATCCTTCCCGCTGGGGGAACCCTGGGAAGGGAGCGTCCCAAGGGAACTCTTACGGGCGAGAGTAGCCGAAGAAGTTAGGCGCTTCTCCGGCTGAGAAGCGGGGACGGACGTCCCCGACGGGTGGGAGGAGGTTGCTCCTGAGGTAGGTGGTGCAGGAGCAACCGGTTGGGGAGAGCCCCCCACGGGCAAGGGGGCAGAAGGAGTCGTACTGCTTATCGAGCTGGCTGGAAGTCTCGCAACGGATGGAGCTAGCACAGTTGTTGTAGCAGCTGCATATGAAGATGTCATTCTCACAGGATGGAGTCTGTCATATTTCCGTTTGGCCTCAGTATAGGTCAGCCGGTCCAGGGTCTTATATTCCATGATTTTGCGCTCTTTCTGAAAGACTGTGCAGTCAGGCGAGCAAGGTGAATGGTGCTCCCCGCAGTTGACGCAGATGGGAGGCGGGGCACATGGAGTATCGGGATGAGACGGGCGTCCGCAATCTCGACATGTGAGGCTGGAAGTGCAGCGGGAAGACATGTGGCCGAACTTCCAGCACTTGAAGCACCGCATCGGGGGAGGGATATAGGGCTTGACGTCACATCGGTAGACCATCACCTTGACCTTTTCCGGTAACGTATCACCCTCGAAGGCCAAGATGAAGGCACCGGTAGCAACCTGATTGTCCCTCGGACCCCGATGAACGCGCCGGACGAAATGAACACCTCTACGTTCTAAGTTGGCGCGCAGCTCGTCATCAGACTGCAAAAGGAGATCCCTATGGAAAATAACACCCTGGACCATATTTAAACTCTTATGTGGCGTAATAGAAACGTTAACATCCCCCAACTTGTCACAAGCAAGTAACCTGCGGGACTGGGCGGAGGATGCCGTTTGTATCAGTACTGATCCAGAGCGCATTTTAGACAAGCCCTCCACCTCCCCAAACTTGTCCTCTAAATGCTCTACAAAGAACTGAGGCTTCACGGACATAAAAGATTCCCCATCAGCTCTGGTACAGACGAGATACCGGGGCGAGTATCTTTCGCTCTCATTCATAGCCCTTCGTTCCTCCCATGGTGTGGCCAGGGAGGGGAACGATTTGGGGTCATACACATTAGCCTTGAATTGAGCCTTGGAACGCTTAGAGACTGCTGACGGCTGGCCGCCAGCAAGAGATGATGTACCACGCTTCATTGCGGGTCATCCGCCCTGATGCCACCTACTCCGACCAAGGGCCCTCCCCACGGGCGCCACCCAGCCACAGCAAAGGCCACCAGGCAGGATGGCCATTGCCGGGAGTCCTGATGCCCCAGGGAGATGGGCATCTACTCCTTGGCATACGTGGGGAGTGAACGGCGCAGGCATCAGTAGAGCGATCCCTGTGTTGTCAGGGGGCTACAACCAAGAGGGTACATGGCGACCCCACCACAACGGACTGGCTACCGTGCTGGATCTTAGGTGCAAAAATGGCCAAGGTCGTCGTCACAGTTAAAAGAAACACTGCAGAGTGCAACGTGGTAATCGCCCATGAGATCGAAAACGAGCGGGACACCATCGCAACGACGAGAAAGACGGCAATAGGTATAATTGCACGAAGGATACAGTGCACCATGTAAGGTGCCCTTCCCCAATTGGCTCGCTCTTCGGAATAATTTGGATAGATGGAGGTCAAACCCGAGAGGGGACCATCACATAAGGCCGAAACATGTGAGACTCCTTTTAGTCGCCTCTTACGACAGGCAGGAATACCACGGGCCTATTCTAACCCCCGAACCCGCAGGGGGGTCCATTTTTGGGCAGAGAGAGATTTGACGTAGATCCACATATCCGCAGCTGGAATCATGAAAGGAAATTGGGGGGGGGGGGGGTTAAGTCTCTGCTTCTCTAGCCAAACGGTAAGCCAGTTCATTCCCTGAGATCCAAAGAAAGATAACTGAACAGGCGGCATGTCCAGGGGCAAAGCGGAGGTCATTGATAGCAGAGACCAAAGGGTGTCGAGATTAGCGTCAGTCGATAGCCTGCAGACTGCTCATTGATTCTGAACAAATTAATACACTGTGGAGGTAGGCCTGAGAAACAAAAAGGAGGGTCGTGTGAATGGTTAGAAGCTCTGCCGTTAGCACACTACATGATTCAAGCAATAAACGGTGTTCGAAGCCCATAGGAGACGTGAAGGCGTATCCCACCTTATCGAATGTCTTAGAACCATCAGCATATGCCTCCTTATTAGACGAGTCCTTTGATCGCCAGTACGGTGAGTGTCCCTCTTCTCTGTTAACTCCTGATGTCCGCTTTCACCTTTGCCTTCATTTGCTTCCTAAGGACACTACCATCAGCATAAAACATGGAAACATGGAACTCCGCAAGGATGGCACATACAAGACGCCAGAAAGCAACAGGAGCGACAGATCTTAGGACCCTAGAATAGATCAGTACTAATCTGTGGTCTAGGTACCATCCAAGAGGGGAGGAGGGGGGGGGGTATGGGAGTAAAGGCACAGAGCACAGTCCAGCGAGTGAAGATTGAAATCCCGACAGGTGGAAGTGAAATGCATGCCAACTGGAAATCCCACCCATGGGTGGGTATTAAGAGGGAGACATCCCTTGTTGGCGAACAGCACAGGGTACACAGGAGTGTCAGGGAATCGGCAAATGGCGATTGTGTAAGAAACAAGAAGTTGGCTCCGTCGTATGTGTAGAGGGGGAATCCCCACTTCTGGGAAATGACTATCAATGGGACTAGTGCGAAAGACACCAACAGCCAGATGCACCCCACAATGATGGCAGGGTCAAGCAGTTTCAAAGTGGAAGCAGTAGAACAGTCTGCACCCCAATATGTGTGAGCCAGGACACGGAGAGTATTAAGCTTCTCTCACACATGTAGTCCTTAGGTGGCAAATGTGGGACAGCCACATCAACTTATCATCAAAACTAAGGCCCAAGAAATGGGACCGTGCTACAACATCGAGGAGTTTATTTAGGATTGGGGTGTACTGTAGGTCGACGACAAAAATGCGTCACTCTAGGAGAGAGAAAACTGGAAGCCACGGAAAGTGCCCACACACAGGCCAGTCGGATGGCGCCTTGGAGCCAGCACTCAACAGATGCTACCTAGTGGAAGCTGCACAAGACGCAAAACTGGTAGACAAACAATGTCGTGGTAACAAGAGGCTCGACAGAGGTCACAAGCCCATTGATGGTAATGAGGAAGACTGACACTTAGCACAGAACCCTGTGGAACACCATTCTCTTGACTCTGAGGGGCGCTGGGTGAAGTGCCAACTCCAACCCAGAAGAGCTGGTGAAATAAAAACTCACAGATAAAAATCGAATAGGGACCACAGAAGCTCCAGTCATGGAGGGCAACTAAAATGTGATGGCGCCAAGCAATATCATATGCCTTATGTAGGTCAAAGAAGGTTAACAAGGTGTCAGCGGTGAGTAAAAGTCTGTTGGATGGCTGATTCGAATCTGAGTAAATGGTCAGCTGGAGATCGTCCTGCCTTGAAGCCACACTGATTTCCGGTAGGTGAGGATAGTATCCCTTGCAGTTCCACTGGATGATCGTGTGGTGAGAGTCCAAGGTAGACATTAAGAAGCCGAGGCAGTCCAGTCACTCAGTCAATAGTTGTCACCGACAAGAATGGGGTGGCATCCACAAAAAAGATGTCGGACCCAGGTTGCGAGGGGGGATATGGCACGTCCAGGGGCACTGAGGTTGCCTTGTCTTGATATTTATGTTTCTACTTCTCTTTCAGAGAGGGAGGTGGTCAGGGCACAGGGAGAGGGTTGCAGGCTTAGCAATATCAGGAACCAAAAGAGAGTGGGGGACTTTGGAGTGCACAGATGGTGCGCCTCATTGCCTAGTGGCAGTAAAAGTCTTCCAGCTTGAGACACGCAGGGAGATATCTCCCGGGAGGTACCCAATCACTGGCAGGCTGGAGAGAGGGAACGGCTCCCAGATGGGAGGTCATAGGAACTGCAGGGGAGTGGGAGGAGAGGGGACAGTGGGATAGGGTTGGGGTAAGGAAGAGGTAGGAGGAGGAAATGAAATAACAGAGGCTGGATGGAGTCTCTCACATTTTTGGCTAGCCTCAGCATAAGACAGGCGATCTAGTTGGTTGTGTTCTTCGATCGTCTTTTTCTCTCTTGTAAGACATGCAGTCCAGCTATCGAGGGGATTGGTGGTTGGCACAGAGACAGGTGGCAGAACACAGGGGCTTCCCTCAGGGTGAGTGTCCACAGTCACCACACAGATGTCCGCCATACAGCCGGAAGACATAAGCCCAAAACGCAAGCACTGCATAGGTGGAGGAATTTACAGCTTCACGTCACATCTGTAGCACATAACTTTGACCTTGTCTGAGAGGGTGTCCCCCTTGAAAGCCAGAATGAAGGCGCCAATATCGATGTGGTTGTCTTTGCGACCCTTCTGCACACGTCAAACAAAATGAATGCCACACTGTTCCAGATTAGCTGGGAGATCATCAGTTTGCAGGATGAGATTCATATGAAAAATAACTCCCTGAACCATATTCAGAGATTGGTGAGTAATAGACACCGGGACATTGCCAAGACCATCACAGACATGAAGATCTGTGGATTTTGTTCCAGAAGAAGCTTTGATCAACAGGGAGCCTGACCGCATCTTACTATGAGACTCTACTTCACCAAACTTGTCCTCAGTATTTTCCACGAAAAACAATGGCTTTGTGGTTGTGAATGTCACCATCCATCCCAATACAGATGAGGTAATGGGGAAAGAGTTTCATCCCAAGACAGTGAGCCTGGACCCCTCCTATGGTGTGGTAAGGGAAGGGAAGGGAAGGGAAGGGAAGGGAAGGGAAGGTTGCTGGGTCATACGAAGCAGCATTCAATGATCCTTCGCCATTCAAAGAGAGAGTCGTTGGAGAATGGCCAGATTTTTGCAGCTAGATACACTTCATACACCAAGCATCCGTCCTGATACCATGCACTCAAGGGTCTCTCCCAATGGACGCCACCCAACCACCACAAAGACCGTCTGGCCATTGCCGGGAGTTCTGATGCTCCAAGAAGATAAGCAACCACTCCTAGGCATACCTGGGGTGGTAACAGTTCAGGTATCAGCAGTGTGATCCCTGTGTTGTCATGGGACTCAGCCATATGGGTATATAACAGCCCCACAACACAGACTGGCTACATGCGTTGGTGACCTAGCAGGGTGGAAGGGAGCTACAGCATGGTAGGGAGAGAAGGAAAGGGGGAGAGGAATCCACACCTTAAATACTATGGAGGGAGCTCTTCCCCATATGGCTCACACTAAAAACAGGAAATTTTGAAGTGAAGATCAAATCTCAAGTGGGGACCTAAACGCCAAAAAAGGAGGAAAGAACAGGCGAAAGCAACAAAAACTGCAACCAGCACAGAAAAACAGATGGATAGCCAGGTCGACATAAATCAGAACATCGAGAGAGGGGAAGAAGGGCGCAATGGGGAAGGAGCGAGGATAGCGAGGGAGGGCAGGGTGAAGGAAATACAGCCAGAGAAGAAAGAATGGCCTGCAGTAGTTCGGGGTCCTGTGTGTGCTACGCACGAACTCTTGAAAGAACTGAGAGGCCCCTGGGGGGATCGTGCAGTGGTTAGTAAATTGCGGAACTGAAGACACCATAACAGCCAGGCATGAATCATACGTTCCATCACCTTGTAAACACAACTGGTTAGGGAGATGGGGTGGTGGTTAGAAAGTATTGGTCCGTATCAGGCTTAGGTGTGGGTATCACAGTGGTTTCACATTAACATCTGGGGAACGTGCCTTCTGCCCAGATGCGGTTGTACATATGAAGCATAAAGTGCTTGCCTGCAAGGGAAAGGTTCTGTAACATCTGAAAGTTGACAGCGTCTGGCTCCAGGGCAGAGGATGGAGATGAACTTAGAGCATTATCTAGCTCCCTCATAGTAAAGGCAGCATTGTAGCACTCACGATTTTGAGAAGAGAAGGGTATCGCTCGAGCCGCCTCCGCTCGTTTCCAATGGAGGAAGGCAGTGTGATCGAGGTAAGAGGTCGAAATTTCCACAGAATGGCGGTCCAATGTGTTCAGGATAGCAATACGTTCCAGAATGTATCATGTTTCTAGAGATCCGTCAGAGATTGGCTCACTGGACAGAGGAAGGGGTGGAACTGTTAAAAGAACTAGTGAATGTAATGCAGCTAGCTTTTTTGCTAATCTGAAGAACGCGACGACACTGCACACTTCTGCTTATAATAAATGCAATTTGCCATCGTAGGATGATGGTTAAAAACGCAGAGAGCACATCTCCGTGGCAGAATTGCGTCGCGGCGTGCTTCAGTTCACCAAGGGTCTGTGACATAGTGTGGCAAGGAGGAAGTGCGAGGAATGGAACGTTCTGCAGCTGTAAGGAGAAATTTTGTAAGATATTCCACCTGGTCATCACAGCTGGGGAAATCTTTTTCTTCAAAGGTCGCCAGGGAGGAGTAGAGCCACTAGTCAACCTTAGTAAGCTGCCATTTGGATGTGCACGCAGGTGCGGTAGGAGTCAGCAAATGGATAGCACACGGGAAATGATCGATCGAGTACATGTTGGAAAGAACGGACCACTCGAGACGATGGGCAAGTTGGGCAGTACAGAAAGATAGATCCAAATGGTAATAGGTGTGTGAGGCATCAGGAAGTAATGAGAGTGCTCCTGTGTTAAGACATAAGAGGTTGAGTTGATTAAGATGATCTGCCAAGAGGTTACCTCTGACAGATTATGGGAGAACCCCATAGAGGATCATGCGCATTGAAGTCACCAAGCAGCAGAAATGGGTGAGACAGCTGCCCAGTAAGCTGGAGGAAGTCGAACGAAAAACAGTGGTAAGACTGCTCTTTTGTCAGCGATTGACAATGAGGAACATTCCGAACACCACCTCAGACATGTTCCCAAAGGAGGAGAAAAAGAATAGCAAGAGGATAGAGATGCAGCATGTAAGGGAAAAGATGCTGCATAGGCTGGGGCCCCGTGTTAGCCAAGCACGAACCCGTCAAAGAGTGGCGAGCACCCTGGGGACGTTTGGCTCCGTGTAGTGTACCAACGTGGCGTGGATGGGTGGGATATTGGGTTTAACGTCCTATCGACATCGAGGTCATCAGAGATGGAGCACAGGCTCCGATTTTGTCAACGATGGGTGAGAAAATCGGCCATGTTCTTTCAAAGGAACCACCCTGGCATTTGCCTGGAGCGAATTAGGGAATTCATGATGTCGTGTGGACTTAAGTCATCTGAGCTGCCCTGCAGATATACTGAACCCTGTTGCCTATACAGCTGTCCATAACTGTGAAAATGTTGCTAGTGCAGGATATTGTGCACGAACTGACCTCTCCAATATGTCCCCTAATGTTCGATGTGATATCGGGCGATGTGGGTGGCTGCATCATTCGTTCGAATTGTTAAGAATGTTCTTTAAATCAGTTGCAAACAATTTTAGCACAATGACATCTGTCTTTGGGTGCAGGAAGTCCATTAATGGGTGCAAATGGTCTCTTAGTAGCCCAACATAACCATTTCCAGTAAACGATCTGTTCACTTTGACCAGAGGACCCAATCTATTCCATCTGAACACAGTCCGCACTATTATGGAGCCAACACAAGCTTACACACTGCCTTGAGGCAACTTGGGTCCATATCTTCGCGGGGTCGGCACTACACACTAATCCTATCAGCTCTTACAAACTGAAATCTGGACTCATCTGACTAGGCCAAGGCTATCGAGTAGCCTAGGGTCCAAGCAATATGCTTACGAGCCCACGAGATTCAGTGCAGACGATGTCGTGCAGTTAGCAAATTTACTCGCGTAGGTCGTCTGTTGCTACAACCATTAAAGCCAAGTTTCACAGCAGTCCTAACGGATAGGTTCTTAGTACGTCCCACATCCATTTCTGCGGTTATTTCACGCATTACTGCTTGTCTATTAGTAGTGGCAACTCTACGCAAGTGCTGCTTTTCTCGGTCGGTAAGTGAAGGCCGTCGGACACTGCATTGTACATAGTGAGAGGTAATGCCGGAAATTTGGCATTCTGGGCACTCTTAACACGGTGGATCTCGGAATTTTGAATTCCCAACGATTTTCTAAATGTAATGTCCCATGTGTTTAGCTCCAACTAACATTGCGCATTCGAAGTCTTAACTCCCGTCGTGCAACCATGGTCACGTCGGAAACGTTTTCACAAGAATCACCTGATTGCTAATGACAATGCCGCTAATGCATTATTGTCCTTATACATTGTGCACGCGATACTACTGCCATCTGCGTACGTGGATATCACTGCCCACGACTTACGTCACCTCAGTGTATTGTTCCTGGCGGGCGACACACGAAATTAAATATCAGAATTCTAAATGATTCTACGAAAATCTAATATACTCCAGAGCAGCGAAACTGGCAGCTTTGTGGGTCAAGGGAAGTAGAATCCATTCTACGATTGCCCGACTGGTTTTCTTGCCGTTCTTCGCAGCCGTAAAGACTTAAGTTTTCAGATTTAAGGCCCGCCCGTGAGTCGCATTCGGCAATCCATGCCATCAAAAAATGCTGCCTGGTATGTAGGTACAACGCGTTACAAGCTTGAAAATGGCACAACTACCAGCCATTGGTAGATTGCGTACTGCAATAAAAGCTGTATAACCAGAGGCGGATGAGGGCTTATTTTAAGCCATTTATTACTGCTGCGAATCCGTACGTCGATATGTTTGGAAAGGTCATGTATGTATTTATTGAACTGTGCACCTAGAAACGACGGAGAGGCTGCATCCCCGCCGTAGCCCTAAGGGGTACACAACCCCACAACAGGCTACAGAAGTCCACTCACCCCACCGCCGTTCCACGCCGAACCCAGGGTTATTGTGCGGTTGGGCCCTCAGTTGAATCTTAAGTTTGTGTATGCAACGCATGCAATAGGAGAAGGAAAAAAGGCTGCTCAAATGTATTGTGGTTTGCTGGGCCTTCCTCCTTCCAGTAGGTTCAGCAAATACATAAAAATACTTTTAGGTGCCTTGACGGTTGTGGCTGAAGTATCCATGATACGAGCAGTAGAAGATACTTTAAATATTAGTGGAACCAGGGATATTGCTGTTGCACTTGATGCGACATGGCAACGTCGAGGACACCATTCCTTGAATGGTGTTTTAAGTGCTACTTCTCTGTAGAATAGAAAAGTTGTCGATTTTGAGTGCTTATCTAAGTACTGCCAGACCTACCATGGTAACACTGAAGGACACATTGAACGTTCGTGTTGTAAGAATTTTGATGGTTACATTGGAGGAATGGAGTGAGATGGCTCTCAAAATATTTCAGAGGTCGGTGCCCGTTTATAACGTTAGATATACGAAGTACCTAAGCGATGGGGAGTCTAAAGCTTTTAATAAAATTAAGGAGTTCAATCTTTACGGCGATACCTTGGTAACAAAGCTAGAGTTGTGGACATATGCAAAAGAGGATGGGTGCTAGACTGAGGAAGCTACGAAGAGAGGAAAGTTGCTATGTGATGGAAAATGTCTGACCGAGGCAGATTGACGGAAACTGAAAGACCACCTTCAGAGTTGTTATGGACTGGCCATTAGACGAACTGCACCTCTGAATGTTGTTACAGCAATGAGAAAAGCTATATGGGCCACCTACTTTCATAAGTTGTCCACAGATGACCACACTGTTCACCAACTTTGCCCTAAAAGAGGGGATTTTTGGTTTGGTCATTAAAACGCAAAAAGAAAGTCGTCAAATATACCATCATAAGCATTCTCTTCCTGAGTCTATTATGAATGAAATTAAACAAATTTTTAGAGACCTGAGTGACCCTATTTTGCTTAGTAAATGTCTTCATGGAGGCACTCAGAATACAAATAGAAGTTTCAATCATTGCACGTGGGACAGATTGCCCCAAGAATCTTTTTGTAGGGCTAAATACATTCAAAGATGGTGTACTAGATGCAGTGATATGATTCAGTGATATGATTCAGTGATGGAGTGATAGGAAGGTTGGAAGTCCTCAGTAATTTAGGCATAAATGTGGTTCTAATATGGTAATATGGAAGATCAGTTGCTTGCGTGTGACAGACAACCGGTGCATGAAGTTGAAAGATACGCTCTTCATGTTACCATAGAAGCAAGGAGTGTTAAAAGGAATGCCCAGAGGTAGCTTGAAGATGAAGAAATGCTGCAGGATGAATACTACGCTTCAGTAATGGTCTCGGGCATGGATGTGTGTGATGTCCTTAGGTTAGTTAGGTTTAAGTAGTTCTAAGTTCTAGGGGACTGATGACCACAGAAGTTAAGTCCCATAGTGCTCTGAACCATTTGAACCTTCAGTAATGTTCTGAAGCACTGTTTAATTGGACTTATCTTCATTCGCAATTTCCCGCAAGTTGTATTTTCAGAATTCATGTACAACTATTTCCTAAGGTTTATAAAGCATTGCTCTAATTTTTTCTGTAACTTGCAATAATTCATACTTATGTAGTAGACCTGAGCTTTATTGCAGAATCAACTAAATTTTAGAAAAAACATTTTTATTGGGAAAAAAGGAAATTGTAAGATTTGATATCTTTTTATCCTTGTAATATACATAATAGGTGGAATTAACTAGGTCTAACACTGGATTAAATGGTACCTCAATTTGAGGAAGAATTTTGGGAAAATTGCATTAATTTCTTTGTAAATTTTTAATAACCATAAGCAGGTTCAAAAATATTCAAAATAGTTCTAATTTTTTTTTTGGAAAGTGTGCTGCATTACCTGTTATCAACAAAAAATCTGTAAAAAACATACATTATGAACAGTGCCTGAAAGAAATAGTTGATTTTACATAATATTGAGCCGAAAAAGTACCCTGTATCCTTAAAAACTATCCACAGGCTGGCCGGCGCACCGGACCTCGACACTAATCCTCCGAGTGCATTCATGCCAGGGACCGTCACGCCTCCCCTCTCGGGAACCAGTGCGTTAGACCGCACGGCTAGCCGGGCGGGCTTTGGAAAGGCCATAGTGAAGTAACTGCGATAGCTCCAGTTTTTAGCCTTTTCACAATGACGTATTCGCGTATGAATTTTAAGGTATAATGATGCAGAATTACATTTGCTACTGATGTATTAAACCGCAGTGGTATTTCAGTTCTGATTATGTGAACTCTGAAGTATCCGTTAGCTCTAAGTGGTCCATTCACCTAAGTACAAAGCAGAAAATTCTCGTCTTCCGCTCCCCATGACTAACATTGACAAACACGCTAGCACAGTTACTATACGCTCGGCAGCTGTTCTGCATCGTAATTTTTTTGAAAAATGGGGTAGGGGAGTGGGGAGAAGGCGGGGAATACGACATAAAAGGAGACTGAAGTACCGAATAGTGTTTACGACTTTGAAGAACAAAAATCAAAATTAAGTTAATAACATTTTTATCGTTTAACAAGCTACGCCTCACTATCACGCGGTTAAACAGAAATGTATGAAATAATGCCTGAACTTACTTTCCACGCACATCACTATCCCTCTCCCTACCCGTCCAACACTTCCTCCTCCCCCTCTCCGTCCAACTCCTGTTGCCCTTTCGCTGCCCGTCTCTTCCTCCCCTCTTCGCTCTCCACGTTATCAGCACCACCACCCGCCCCAATAGAAGGCTGGTAGTCACCACCGCTGCAGTATTTCTTTCCAGATCGTAACTATCAGAGGCGATCATACAGTTTCCGATCGAAGGCTTTACATACAAGAAGGCAAAACTGCTGTGAGCATTGATGGTAACTTCCTACCGACCCACCAGGTTGATGAAACACCGTATCCTGCTGTGTGAAGAAGTCCGTAACTGACTGGTGCACGTTCTCAGACAGGAATCTTCGACCCTTTAACGCCTTTTCTTAGGAAAAGAAGGTGTGATAATCTCATGGGAAGCGATCAGGACTATAGGTCAGGTGCTCCAGTATCTCCCACTTCAGTTGGCATAATTTCTGCGTTAGGATATTTGCAATATGCGGACATGCGTTATCATGAAGCAGCACGGAACTTAGCACACCATTCTATAACGGTGGTTTCCGACTGACATGCTGCCCCAAACACTCCTTTTTCTCCAACGGATGTTGGCCAAAAAAAAAAAAAAAAAAAAAAAAAAAAAAAAAAAAAAAAAAAAAAAAAAAAAAAAAAAACAGCACGTTGGTCCTGTTTGGACGCATTTGGTAATAACGTCCCCATAGTTCACGTTGCCGCGTTTACTGCATGCATATCGGAAAGACCACTTGCTTACATGTCAATGCTTATATACCTGCATCTGAGTCACGCTACTTTGGATGACGTTCTTACCTCTGGCTTTGTCCGCATACGCAGGTATTTGTACACATTTTTCAGCTGTATCTCTAGTTATTAGTCTACTTACCTTAGATCGCAGCGCCGTTCGCCCCACACTGCGACAGCAGACTGCGACAGCAGACTGCGACAGCAGACTGCGACAGCAGACTGCGACAGCAGACTGCGACAGCAGACTGCGACAGCAGACTGCGACAGCAGACTGCGACAGCAGACTGCGACAGCAGACTGCGACAGCAGACTGCGACAGCAGACTGCGACAGCAGACTGCGACAGCAGACTGCGACAGCAGACTGCGACAGCAGACTGCGACAGCAGACTGCGACAGCAGACTGCGACAGCAGACTGCGACAGCAGACTGCGACAGCAGACTGCGACAGCAGACTGCGACAGCAGAATCTTCATAGCTCAGATCCGGTAGTGAACATGTCAGTCAGAACTGTGTATCGAAATTAATAGTTGATGTACTGTGAAATTTGACTGTCGCGCAGTTCTCGTTGTGTTGTAATTCGTGTCGACATGTATTGCAATTGCATTCACCTGAAGTATTCGATATTGAAGAGTTTTGCCAAATTGAAGTAACTTACTTTGTGTTTTGTAGCTCTCACGCGACCTCCTCCAGAAGTAGGCTTGTTGCCCTGACATCTGGCCTTGCTACTACATACATCAAACCGAAAACTAAGGATACGTAGCGTTGTGAGAAACAATAACAGTGCTCTAAACGCTTTCTCGGTAACTCTTTTGGAAGTCATTTTCTGCCAAATTTTCGGGATGGTGTACGCGCTTAACCCTGTCTTCCACAGAAATACTAAAATGACTTCCTGAAGTAAGTTCAGCACATCTTTAATTCTGAATGTGTGATAATTAGTACGACTTGTATTTGACTCCCTTGATGTGTCTTCAGTGAGTCAACATGCCAACAAGAACAACAGTAGTATGTTATGAAACTCTCAGCTTTCTTTGTAAACATACGACACCTCCACATAGCAAACGAAAAAGCGAAGTATGATTGCAACCAAGTTGTGAAACCATGCCAGTGGTGGCATGTATGAAGCCTAATGTCATCTGGTTAATTATTCCTGCTCTCTATCATTTGTACAATTAAGCGTATCCGTACGCAAATATGGTCACATGTTGAACATTTACAAGTTGGTTTGTTTTCCCTTAATACAGATTTATATTACTTACTCTAAGCCACCACATCTTGCATGTTACATAAATAGATATTCTACAGAACAGGTGCCATTAAGGAGAAAATTTTTCAGATTGTTTTTAAATTTAGTTTTGCCCTCTGCCAGACATTTTATATCACTGCGTAACTGATGAAAAAAATTTAGCAGCAGCGTTATGTTCTTTTTGTGTTTAAGACAAGCGAATGCGGACTAATGAGTTGTTAGTTTTCTCTGGTATTGTAACTGTGCACATTGTGTACGTTTATCTGTAGTGTGTTTGTTGTAAATAACTTAATGAGGGAATAAATATACTATGAAGCAGTGGTCAGAATGCCAATCTCTCATGTCTCCAAGATGATTGTGGATGAACACTACGTATTCTCACAGCACAGCAGGTTTTTGAGCTATGAAAACGTTTTTATTTGAGATTAAGTTATCTTTTTCTATACGAGATTTTTGAAAGAAACTCTCAGCTTAGTTATTTCTCTCCGAGATTTTTTACGATTCGTAGTGCAGATGTGACAACTCAGTTTTTTAGCAGCTCAAAACGGTTTTTTTACTTTAAATGCTCATCGATATGAACACCTAATATTTTTCTTTGCCACCCTAGTTATGATTTACTCACCATGTTTAACACTTCACTGGTGTAGTAGCTCTGACGTGCAAAACTTGGTATTGCATCTCTCTATCTATCTATCTCTATCTCTCTCCCTCTCCCTCTCTCAAATTGAGAATAAAATGATTTGCAGAAAACCACTCCGTATTACTTTTGAAAGTATTATTAATTATTTCTTCTGTTTATTTATGTACTCACTAAAATACTGGAGTCAGCTGCCAAAACGACTCACTCTGCTTGTTGTACATTGGACAGAATGTCCTTTATATACACAAGGAATAGTGGACTTGAGACTGAGCCTGATATATCACTTAAGTGCGTTTTTTTCCATCTGTGTGAATAACCGCCCTTGCTTGCACTGGTTGAATTACAAGTTCAGGTATATGAGTTTTTTCGTTAAATATTTCGTTACCAGTTGTTTAGCTATATGATTTCCATAAATTCTCACTATCTGTGAAGTACTACAATCCACACAGGTATTCTTTACTGAAGCCCGAACTGTAATTTACTATGTCTTTTATTGCTCAGATGGAATACTATTCTAGAGTGCATCGTTTAATAATTATGACAATGTCAGTAGTGAAACAGTTCAGTATTTATTGATATCTGTCTTACCGTCTTTCTTATAGAGGTGTTTAACGTTGGCATATTTCAATCTCCCTGGAAGAAGTACACTGAGTTAGTGATGCATTACGTATTTCAATAAAGACGGTGCTTATTATACAGAAACGGGTCTTTCGTACTCTGTTAGAAACGCCAATAAATCCAAATGAACTTTTAGTTTTTCTGAATTTCAGAAGGTAAAGTGGGTGTCACATCCATACGACAATTTTATGTAGGCTGCTGTTTCAACATACTGCTTTAAGTTTTTTTCTTTAACAGCTTCTCCCTTATTTTCTCTACATGTAAGACATAATTGAACACACAGTGATATCACCCTGTTCTGCAGCCAATAGTATATTGTTTCACTACATCCCATACAGACGTAAGTGTGTTGGAGTCATGAGTTTCTGACACCGTCCATGTTCCTTGATTTTTCAGTAACTTTTCTTAGTAATACCGAGTAGTTTTCGCACTGTGCAACTACTGCAGGATATTTACTTGTTCTTGCAAACAGGTAAGTTTCCTTTTTCCTTTCATGAAATACTTTAATCTCTCAAATGATCCATAGTTCTTTACACAACGTTTTATGTTCTTTCTAATTAGTTGCAGATTAAAGCTATTTTCAAATAATGACATGAATTTACAGTAGAACACAGTAAATTTTCTGTCGGCGTTTGGTTCACAATAAATTTGATCCCACGTTGTCTCTCATAATTATTCCCAAAATAAAAAATTGCCCTAGAGTCAGTTATTCTGATTTCATAGTGGCGAAGCTATACCTTTAGGTCCTATCGTATTTACCATAACTGTGCACAAATTACTGGAGACAACATTTGTTACTAGGAGTACAGTTTTCTTCTTGCGTCGAGCATCTAAGAAAATATTATAGTCTTCCTGTCTTTATCCACCTGTACTGGAAAATTAGTTACTGATATCATATTACAGGATCAAAGTAAGGTTACCGACTCATTTTCCTATGAGAATCCTTCAAAAAATCTAAACTGAAATCGTCACAGATTTAATTACTTGCTTCTGTCGAACAGAGGGCGTGTTGAGAAATCCATACTCTTCCAACACTTCAAAACTCACTAGTAGGGGATCAATTTACAGTTACAGCGAGAGTTGTTAGTTCCCAAGCACGCACTTTGAAGTACTGATCTTCACAAAACCTAATTGCTCCAATGTTTGTAAAATTATGTTCTGTCTTAACATGTGTAGTAACTCTTCTTTCCATGTTAGTTTTGTGTGAGTGTGAAGAATGTTTCGTATTTAACTCTTCTGAACTTGTGGTTATGTTGGGTTCAGATAGACATTGGTTGGCTCTTTTGAGCGTTATCTGCATTTTCCAATTAGACAAGCAGCTGTTCTACTTGATTACTCGATCCTCGAATATTCTAATTGAATAACCTAACTTTACTATCTGTTCATTCTTAAACATTTTATTGACTCTTCTGTTATCGTCACCTTTCACAACAGGTTGCCTGAATCCTGCTTCTAATCTAAAAAAGGTACCCCTTTGACACCAGCGCCAGAAGAACCGTGCATTGTATGGCGGTGCCCACAACTCTCCTCCCCCCCCCCCCCCTCTTCAAAAAGCTCAACCAACTGTACTATCCTCTTTGTCAGGTATCGACCGTGTCTATTATATTCCCCCCACCCGATCTCCTAATTGTAGCAACTGGCACTACACTCATGAGATTTCATTTCAGTCAACAGCATTCTGCACAATCTGCATTCACGCGGCTGACAACAGTGTAGGCACAGGTCTGGTGATGGCGCTGCAAGATCTCCACTAAACTAATTTTTGGGTGCAGTTGCTATTCTTATTCCATGCAGGTCACCATTGATGATGTAATTTTACTTCCGTTCTTAGCTACCCTATTTCTGCTTTCCATACTATGATTACACCGTCCACTTCGTCAAACTCCTTACACAAATGCCCTGTGCCCTCTCATCACCTGGCTAAAGCTAACATTGCCCTCGCAATACTTTTGACTTGGTACCACGTTCCTAATTTGTTTCGTACCGTCTGGCCTACATACCTTTTATGCAGTCCAACTATTGCTCTTTTCACAGTATTAAGTTATAGACTAAAATTCGTGATTAAGAATATCTACAAGTTTTAAACGATCTTTCAACTAACTAAATAGGAGAATAGTTCAATGTATTCACTCTAGAATATTGAAGACTGTACGTCAGATTAAAAACTGATGTCAAAATTTAACGAGCTATTAAGCATGTTTTCGAAACACACAGTCCCTAGTAACTTTCAGACGGCCGATTACAAGATGCCGGCACATAGCTGCAGATATCCCAGTTCAGACATCTCGAGCAACAGCAGCTTGGAGCTGTGCATCTTCTGGCTGGTGGTGACGTCTGCCGCAGAAGCAGGAGTGAGGTATCTTCACCCTGACAGAGTTCCAGGTCTGCGTGGGCGAGCGCACCGCGCCGAGCGGGCTGGCCCCTTCCGCTGGCAGAAAGGGCCACGACTCGCGGCGCAGAACCACGGAGTCCCTCAGCATGGGCAGACACTGCTCGGCTTGACGGCACCACGACAGTCCCGACGAGCACTCCGCGTACGCGACCGCCATCGGCTTGTACTCGCCGCCCAGTGTCTGCCAACAGGCCCAAGTCTCCCATATTCATCACATGCAGAGCCTGCTCGAAAGCATCCAAAGTGGTGCACAATGAAGTACAAATTAACATACTCTGAAGTGAAATAAACAACATATGCAATGCATTAACATAGCTTTCCGAACAGACAATTCAGTACAAAAGAACATCCCAAAACTAATAAAAAGACATGGACCTCCACCAAAAATCACAAATATGCCAATTACAATGCAATAGACGTGGTGTGAGGTATTTGGGACAAATCTCTGGAACATCGCAGCCTGGAAATACGGGTCCAGCCATTCAATACTTGCGTAGTACTTAAGTGAAAATCGTTGGCCGACTACAAGAGAGGAAGACAAAATTATTAGAAAAATTATGCAAGTTACCTGCTGACGTTGCCTTTGAAGTATCATATGTACGGAACGAAGGCAGCAAATAATTACTCCGAAATTACCATGTGAACATATAAACAGATCACCGTATTACTCTTTGGTCATAGACACAGTGCCAATAGGTGATCATAAATCCCATTCTTCTGCTGACCTCCAGCCCAAATTTAGTCGGTGACCCATCTATTACCTCCCACCTGCCATCAACTCTAACCGTAATTGCAGCCTTGAACACAAAATCAAGAACGTTGGTACCACTTGCACGAACAAACAACTAGATACCAAAAATAGTCCATGAAGCGACAACGTAAACTTTCCAGTCATATTAAATCATAATATTCTTGTCGAGATTGCTGCGGATATTACGGTCATCTAGACAATATTTCAGTGGTTCATATGACGGTTACATTCCGGTTCAAACGCCGTTTTCTACATCTCGTATCTGACAATACTATCAATAACGCATTAAGTTCTATTTACTGTTAGAGTGGCGCTAATTAAAATAAACATATAAAAATCAGCCACTGCGTATGTAACGAATTTATTGAAACACGGGAATATCGAATTTAACATGATAATAGTCCGCAAATGAAAAGAAGAATTACTACTGTTAACCTGTTTCTGTATTAGTGATAGCAGTACAGTCTTCACTCAATCACAGATTACCGTTTTATGTTCAAATTCGTATGTGGAACTTTTAAATCTAAAACCAATATATGTAAATCAACATAATACAACATCCCAGGATACCTACAGATTATGCCTTGATAATAAAGGTGAAAAGCATCTGGATTATTAAATACATTCATTTGCAGCAAAAATAAGGCGTTTTGATAGAAACAAAATTTAGAGTACATTCAAGAAGTAGCAACCTTATGGGAAAACGTGGATGTTAACAAATGCCGCTGAAAGTGCACATTATGCGATTCAAATATAGTAGGCAGTTCCGAAGAATGCCCTTCAGTCGTGAGGCGAGGAGCGGGGAAACATCCCACAACTGTCCATGGGCTGTTACTGGCCACCAGAGAAATATTGCATTACCGGTAAATTTCATTGTCTGCCCTTTGTGTTTCGTTTTTCGCGTTTTACGGTCACTTGTTCTTTTATATTGAGCGCCAGTGGCAAAGAGTAAAATCTAGTTACAAAGAGCATGCAGACCTCTCATACCTACTGTACACAAGATATATAAGAGAAAACGGATCGGAATAAAGCCAGACGTGTAATTTGATTTAAAAACAGAAAACCTGTCAGCAGTTTTATATCTACACCACAAAACACCATACATTTCATAGAGGGTACATCGGGTCAATGTTAGCCATACTCTTTCGTCTTGCAAACAGAGCGAGGGAAAAATGATCTTATACAGGGTGTTACAAAAAGGTACGGCCAAACTTTCAGGAAACATTCCTCACACACAAATAAAGAAAAGTTGTTATGTGGACATGTGTCCGGAAACGCTTAATTTTCATGTTAGAGCTTTTAGTTTCGTCAGTATGTACTGTACTTCCTCGATTCACCGCCATGATTTCATACGGGATACTCCACCTGCGCTGCTAGAACATGTGCTTTTACAAGTAAGACACAACATGTGGTTCATGCACGATGGAGATCCTGCACATTTCAGTCGAAGTGTTCGTACGCTTTTCAATAACAGATTCGGTGGCCGATGGATTGGTAGAGGCGGACCAATTCCATGGCCTCCATGCTCTCCTGACCTCAACCCTCTTTACTTTCATTTATGGGGGCATGTGAAAGCTCTTGTCTACGCAACCCCGGTACCAAATGTAGATACTCTTCGTGCTCGTATTGTGGACGGCTGTGATACAATACGCCGTTCTCCAGGGCTGCATCAGGGATTCCATGCAACGGAGGGTGGATGCATGTATCCTCGCTAACGGAGGACATTTTGAACATTTCCTGTAACAAAGTGTTTGAAGTCAGGCTGGTACGTTCTGTTGCTGTGTGTTTCCATTCCATGATAAATGTGATTTGAAGAGAATTAATAAAATGAGCTCTAACATGGAAAGTAGGTGTTTCCGGACACATGTCCACATAACATATTTTCTGTCTTTCTGTATGAGGAATGTTTCCTGGAAGTTTGGCCGTACCTTTTTGTAACACCTTTTATATGCCTCCTTATGAGCCCTGACTCGTCTTCGCGGTCCTTACTCGAGATGTAGGTTTGTGCTGCAGACTGTCTCAAACGCCAGTTCTCTTTACGGTCTCAGTAGTGTTTTACGAAAACGACTACACTGGTGTCCAAAATTGAAGCAACAAAACGCTATTTCCCTGTCCTATGTCTAACTCTAGATATAATCATACAAAATGTCGACAGATGTTCGTACGATCGTGTTTTGGATGGAAAATGGCATTCCAATCAATGGACAACCACATCAACAATCTCGTCAGGGAACGTAACAAACGGGATAGCATTTTCTGGGTATTTCCACATCCACAATCGCTGTGTACGCGGTCACAGACGGTGCAGATGGCACACAGAAGATCGAACACTCTGCAGTGGAGTGCTATAGAAAGAATGGAAGCAACACGGTCGAAATGGCTCTGAGCACTATGGGACTCAACTGCTGAGGTCATTAGTCCCCTAGAACTTAGAACTAGTTAAACCTAACTAACCTAAGGACATCACAAACATCCATGCCCGAGGCAGGATTCGAACCTGCGACCGTAGCGGTCTTGCGGTTCCAGACTGCAGCGCCTTTAACCGCACGGCCACTTCGGCCGGCAACACGGTCGAAAACTCATGTGTCTCGATGGCTTAATGTGAACCGTTCTATTTCTTGGATGTGGAGACAGGTTATAGAGACCGAAATCGCATCCCAAACACCAGGGCAGGGCCGACCATGTGGGGCATCAGAAAGAGAGAGGACCTTTATATGGTTGTAAGGGCACGACGGTACCGCATTAGTACTACACTGCACCTGACCTCGTAGCATCCACTGAACGTGTTATATCGAGGCAGGCGTGTACAGAAAGCTTCAGCGGAGTGGCCTTTATTGTCTGAGACCTGCTGTATGTGCGCCACTGACGCATCTTCAAAGAAAGGAACATCTTGGTGGAGACGTCAACATGCCACCTGGACAGTCGAACAGTAGGGCATTGCTCTTTCCACAGATGAGTCCCGATTTGGTCTCTAGAGTGAGTGTCGACGGATTCCTATCTGGAGGTAACGTTGAACACGTTTTCGACACACACACACACACACACACACACACACACACACACACACACACACACACACACACACACTGTGGAAAGAGAGATATCGAGGAGGATCCCTAATGGTGTGGGCAGTGATTATGTTGACCAGTCGGACGTCTCTTTGTGAAATTATACGGATGAATCGGCGTGGTATAACGTATCGTGACGAGATCCTCGAACTTCGTGTGCGGTTGTTGTGAGGTGCTGTGGGGCCCAGACTTCGATTGATGAACAATAACGCTCGACTTCATATAGCACTAGTAGTTGATGTTTTCTTGGAGGAGAGGAGGAGATTAGTGTTTAACGTCCCGTCGACAATGAGGTTATTAGAGACGGAGCGCAAGCTCGGGTGAGGGAAGGATGAGGAAGGAAATCGGCCGTGCCCTTTCAAAGGAACCATCCCGGCATTTGCCTGAAGCGATTTAGGGAAATCACGGAAAACCTAAATCAGGATGGCCGGAGACGGGATTGAACCGTCGTCCTCCCGAATGCGAGTCCAGTGTGCTAACCACTGCGCCACCTCGCTCGGTTGTTTTCTTGGAAACGCTAGATATTACACGCATGGCGTGGCCTGCTTCCTCTCCCGATTTGAATCCCATAGAGCATGTCTGGGATGCACTAGACAGACTGCATCCCGTTAGCACTCACCAATCACTCTCAGACTTGCAAGCAGCTCTGCAGGAAGAATGGGCGTTATTGCCTCACAGCGTGTTCCGTAACTGTCTGGCCTGTATTACTGCAAGAGGTGGTCACACGCCATAGTGGTCACATTAACCAGTTGTGTGTGTGTGTGTGTGTGTGTGTGTGTGTGTGTGTGTGTGTGTGTACGCGCAAATCCGTTGAGTTGTTTACGTTGTGTATTATTTACATTTTTCCACCTCATTCAATGTTTGTACTCTTTTGTAGCGAAATGAACGCAGCCTTGCTAAAACTCCGTTTGTTGTTTTATTTTGGACACCAGTGTACTTCCATTCAGGAATTCTCAATAGAGTTAACGGAACATTTCCGTAATACTCGCGTGTTGATCGATCCTACCGGGAAAATCGATCAGGACGCCTCTGATTTGCTTGAATGTCTTCACTTAACCCGTTCTGGTGGGGATTCCAAACACATTAGCAGCACTCAAGAATTGGTGGCACAACTGTTCTGTAGCGTTTCTTCACCCCTCAGCTACACTTTTCTAGAATTCTTCCAACAAAACGAAGTCAACCACTTTGCTTCCCTGCAGACGACCTTGCGAACTCTTTCCACACAGTGTTTTGCAACGTTACGCTTAGATAATCGACGTGACTGCGTCATGCAGCACACCACTAATACTGTATTCGAACGTTACAGCACTGATTTTTCATTCATCTCCATTAACTTCCTTTTTTCATATTTAGATAAAGGTGCCATTCAACACGCCAAAGAGAAATGAGGCCCAATTCAAACTGTATCATTTAGACACACGAAGACATTCCCGTAGACTACAGCGTTATGAGCAAACGGTCGCGGACTGTTGATCACGATATCTGTCTGATTGTCAGTGCGTACAGGTAAGAACAGTTTCATTACATTTCTCTGGTCCATTCCTGACGAAATCGCGGTGATTCACATCGCTGGACAGGACACCGTACTGAGTTCTATTACTTGCTCTTTGAGTCACTTAACTGTCGGCAGCGCACCGCCGCCCAGCGCTCCAGTCGTGTACATACACAGAGTATTATTAAATACTTATTGGGAGGTAATTGTACTATCTACACAAAGAAATTGACCAATATTATTCTGTAAACACCATTTGGATTATTTACGTCCTCGAACCTCATAAAGTCTATTATACACACATGAAAAAAAAGTTTTGCATCACCCCTGTTCAATGAACTCCTGAAGATAGACGTTGACTGCGCATACTGTATCAGAGATACAGTCCTTTGACTGTTCAGAGATGTAACTAAACCCGCCCAAAGATGTAAAACACCATGCATGAGCACCGCCTATTAGACGAAGGGGGTCCGACAGCCCATCAGTTCTGTTCATTCCACCAGGAAGAAGGTACACGGCCCGTGTTGTCTGTGGCTGAACCATGCCTAGGTCAATACCGCGGTTTGATCGCATCCGCATTGTTACTTTGTGTTAGGAAGGGCTCTCAACAAGGCAAGTGTCCAGGCTTCTTGGAGTGAACCAAAGCGATGTTGTTCGGACGTGGAGGAGATACAGAGTACAGAGAGACAAGAACTGTCGATGACATGCCTCGCTCAGGCCGCCTAAGTGCTACTACTGCAGTGGATGACCGCTGCCTACGGATTATGGCTCTGAGGAACCCTGATAGCAACGCCACCATGGTGAATAATGCTTTTCGTGCAGCCACATGACGTGCTACGGTTCAAACTGCGCACAATAGGCGGCATGATGCGCATCTTCATTCCCGACGTCCATGGCGAGGTCCATCTTTGCAACCACGACACCATACAGCGCGGTACGCATTAGCCCAACAACATGCCGAATGGACCGCTCAGGTTTGGCATCACGTTCTCTTCACCAATGAGTGTCGCATATGCCTTTAACCAGACAATCGTCGGAGACGTGTTTGGAGGCAACCTAGTCAGGCTGAACGCCTTAGACACACTGTCCAGCGAGTGCAGCAAGGTGGAGGTTCTCTGCTGTTTTGGGGTGGCATTATGTGGGGCTGACGTCCGCCGCTGGTGGTCATGGAAGGCGCCCTAACGGCTGTACGATACGTGAATGCCACCCTCCAACCGATATTTCAACCATATCGGCAGCATATTGGCGAGGCATTCGTCTTCATGGACGAAAATTCGCGCCCCCATCGTGCACATCTTGTGAATGACTTCCTTCAGGATAACGCCATCGCTCGACTAGAGTGGCCAGCATGTTCTCCACACATGAACCCTGTTGAACATATCTGGGATATGCGATCTGAAGTTTTCCTGCCGTATTTCCTATTTGAACAGTTCTCGGGTACCCGACCGGGTACCGTCGTAACTTCTCCACAGTATTTCGGCAGACGTACACGCTGCCATCTTCAGGTGGTTCCTGACGAATGCTGTGCTGTTCCTCTCGGTGCCCTAATTATTAAAGACAGCGACCTTCAACTAAGTCAGGCTTGGAACCCTGCACTCGGACTGGAGATAAAGATGCGGTCCCAGAGATCGAGGAGCGTCCCCGACGGCGGCAGCAGAGAGACTGCAGACCCCAGTTCAGACCCAGGCGCCGCTTCCCCCACCACCTCCAGTAGCCGCCGCGCCGGCCGCACCAAAGACACCAGGAGAGGAACGGTGGATGGGGTAACGGCTAGTATATATAGGGCACCGAGAGGAACAGCACAGCATTCGTCAGGAACCACCTGAAAATGGCAGCGTGTACATCAGCTGAAATATTGTGGAGAAATTACGACGCTACCCGGTCGGATACCCCCAGAACTGTTCATATCTGGGATAGATCAAAAAGGGCTGTTTATGGGCGACATGGCCCACCAACCACTCTGAGGGATCTACGCCGAATAGCCGTTGAGGAGTGGGACAATCTGGACCAGCAGTGCCTTGATGAACTCGTGGATAGTATGCCACGACGAATATAGGCAAGCATCATCGCAAGAGGACGTGATACTGGGTATTAGAGGTACCGGTGTGCACAGCAAGATGGACCACCACCTCTGATGGTCTCGCTGTAGGGTGGTACAACATGCAGTGTGTGGTTTTCATGAGCAATGGAAAGAGCGGAAATGATGTTTATGTTGATCTCTATTCCAGTTTTCTGTACAGATTCCGGGACTCTCGGGACCTAGGTGGTGCAAAACTTTTTGATGTGTGTAGCTACTATGACAAAACTGCATTTGTAAATTTTTTTTTTATAACAGCATGTACCATTCTGAATACGAGACTGATAACTTTACCTGTTTGGTCTCTAAACACTTAAACAGCATCAGCAGCATGGAATCCGATGATGTAGGGTTGGTTTCTCCTGATGGAAAAGCTGTTGATTGGCTGTAACTATCATCCGTTGTCAGTAAAACACTGAGACTTGCATTAGTTTTTGGAGAGCTAGAAAGGAGCATAAAAGTTTGTCTTGCCAACTGTGTCACTGATGAACAGGCCAGAAGCTCGAAATGGAAAAAGAGTACAACAGGAAATCGGTCATGTCCTATACTAATGAGCCATCGCGACAAATTCTTTAGATATGCCACGGAAAAAGAAAATGGCTAGTCGGACTGCGACTTGAACACTGCTAAATAGAGACGACAAGCCTACTGAAGCAACGATCCGCCTAATCAAACCTTTCAGAGTCTAGACTAGGCAACAGTAAACTGGTAGATGACAACAGTCTTCGTCAGATGAAGTCTCTCTTCGACTAACTCTTCTGTTGCGATTTACGCGACTGAACCCTTTTCGTGGGCCCTCTGAATCCCATCTAGACGCTCTCCCTTGCCTAGCTTAACATGGCCTGCATCAACAGGGTGGTCGTTCCATCTCTCTTCTGTGCAGGTTTGTGGAAACCATATTTTCGTAGCTTATTTCAGCGAGATCGGTCCCTGATCTTTATTCGGGATAATATCAAGAGTTGTGTAGTTTCTATTTTCTTCAGATCGAAGAGAGCAGGAATCGCTAACGTCGCTATTATTTCAATATTATAAACTCATGAAATTTTGAAACCTTATATATGCAGTATAATTACCTGAACTTTTCTGCTTCTTTACCTCGCCAGGGCTGAATGCAGCCTACGCAGGAGCAGACAGCCACAGCGAAGTTAGAGTTATGGCTACCCCCCCCCCCAATCGTGACTACCATTCCTTAACTCACCAACTACCTCGTAATCTAGAAATTCTTCCAATCCATACCCATATGTGGCATACAGCAAACCAGTGCTTAACAGTACTGGTAAAAAGAGTCTTGGTTGCCAGTGTAGTTTATTTTTCAACGACGCGTTTCGCCTTATTTAGGCATCTTCAGGTTATCTTTTCTAGATGGACGCGAGAGGCACCAAGATCTGCATAGCGCGTGAACAGGAACGCGTTATACAGATCTTGGTGCCTCTCGCGTCCATCTAGAAAAGATAACCTCAAGATGTTTAAATAAGGTGAAACGCGTGGTTGAAAAAATAAAATAAAATTGCAACGAAGACTGTTTTTAACCAGTACCTCGTAATCTATTCCCGTGACTAGTACGTCGGTGTGATGTATTACTGTTCAATAAAGAAGGTAAGTAGAACACACTATGTAACCAATACCTATACTTTCGGGAAACAGAGTTGAGACCCCAAAATTAGATTTCCAGGGTAAACGGATGGAAGACTAAGGTTCAACGTCCCTTCGGCAGGAAGGTCACACTACATGAAAAAAAAAAAAACAACAGGCTGTGGAAAGGTATCAGCTGTGTACATTTGAAGGGAATGTGAAGGCATTTGCCTCTAGTTATTAAGGACACGTGAGAAACAACACTCGAAATAGGCAAGGATTTCACCTGTGTTCCTTCCGAACAAGAGTCAATCATGAAAAAACAGTGACTACCCAAGCATAGCAGGGAGAAAAAGTACACACAGTAAGGAATAAAAAAGGGGTGGGGGAGGGGAAACAGCAGGGACGGGGAGGGGGAGGGGAAACAGCAGGGAATAGGAATCTACTTTCACAAGAATGAGGAGCTGGCACCAAGAGATCTCCTGGCACTCTGCAAATGGTCTGATTCCAGAATCACTAAATGATGACAGATACGTAATACCCACATCAGTCCACAGTGAGGTAGGTCACATGAGCTGCCTCAGCATTAGAGACTACGTTGAAAATATGTGCCTTCCAGAGTAGCACAGCAGTTAAAACACGAACTATACCAATGGGCCACATTACAGAATATAATTATGCTCTTAATAAACGAACTTTAGCAACAACAACTTGAATATGAGAAGCCTGGGAAAGCCTGGAACAGTAAGCAGAAAACATACTACACTACCAACTTCAGTGTGATTTGCAGAGTATCCATGTCAGATGTATGTGTCCCGTGCCACTGCAATCTTAATTGACAATGTCGTTGGCTCAACATGTTAACACGTAGGGCTGGTCTGCTGCGACGCTCCACGATCAACTATGTATCCGACGTTCTGTGAAGAGTCATGACGTCCAACCATTTAGCGCCTAGTGGTAGTTTCAATGGCCTACCTCTTTCTGTAGATAATCACGACAGTATCACATGAACATTTGACCAGCTGCACCGTTTCCGAGATACTCGTTCACAGACTCTAGCTAATAATAATCTGCTCTTTGTCTAAGTCGCTTATCTCAATGGACTTCACCGTTTGCAGTCCCTATCATCGCTGTGGTCATTCCCGTCCGTGTCCTCTCTGCTTACATACTTTCGCTAACGTGTAACGTGCCAGCAACGCCACCAGGCGGCATCCAGTGTCGTAGTGGGTAGTGGTCAATGTTTAGGCTTATTAGTGTATATAAAAATCAGTCACCTTTATTTCTACAGGGTTCCTGAAGTCAAGTACATCCACAGCAGACAACCCATTCATAGACGTAATAAACGACAAGTGGTTAATGCATGTGACACTCAAGAGTGTGACGAACAAGCGTGTGACAAAGACGAACAACCATTTGGCACATATACTCATCTAGAACAAAGAAAGTAGTTCCCATACATACTAAAACACTAAGTACTGTACCGATAACACGATTGAGAAGATGATACACACACTTGGTACCTACAAGACGCTAGATTTCGACAATAATGATGTAAACGCACACCACGAAGAACTAACAAAAAAAGTTGAATTCCAACTGCAATGTGGAACTTCGGAAACTAACCTCAAATTAAGTATGATGGAGACATTTCAAATAGCGCAGCCGTCTGTCCTACCCAGAGAGATCGATCTGTTTCCCAACGACGGAGCAGACGGATAGAATGATCATGCGTACAGAGAACTTGCCAACAGACTAACTCCCGAGCTGCTTCATCAGGCATGTGATAGGACCTCCTCTAAAATATATACACACACACACACACACACACACACGGAGACCTCGTCAGAGCCCCTGGAATTATGTTCTTTGATCCACAACACCGAGGACAAAATGCTTTATCTACACGAAATTACAGGAGGATCATATAGCTAAATAAGATGACAAGTAGTTTGGTGGCTACCTAATCCCCCTACTCATTCGTGAATATAAACCGGACATTGTATGTCTACAAGAATCTTATGTCTTGAATGGACAATTATTTTGTCTTCCATCACACACCAAGTCGATTACTGGTGACCGTAGTTATGGCGACAATTGTTAACAGGAGCTTTAGTATCGCCAGGGTAACTGAACGTTTCAATAGCGATTTAGTATCGACTGAAGTAAGAAGTTACGGAGGAATCTGGGTTATAGCTTCACTATACGCCCATTATTAACACAATAGATGCCTACACCTCCGTGGCCCATCTTGCCAGAGGTACACTCTTTGACATAAAACTCGACCGGCGGCCGGCCGCTTCAGAGGCTAAGTCCGCGCCGATCGCGACATGGGACAAAAAAACTGGCCAACTCGCTAATTCTCTTAAGTCCGGTTATCTGCACAATCTGGCAACACTGTAGACTGCGGCACTTCCTGGAGGAAAACTTGTCCCATGATAGAGAAACCATAGGCTGATTACGCCGGTGGTCTAGCGGTAGCGTGTGTTGTTTCTGTTCATAATGTCAGTGGATCGAGAGCAGCTGGCATAAAGTATTTTTATAGCCTCTTCTGTCTGAATGCTGAAGACGTGAATGTAATGGTAGCGCAGATTCAATCTATTTCGCTTTGTGACACACCGGTATCAAAATTTTATCCAGTAACGATTTTGCGGCAGATTTTCTGCAGACTGTCTTCCTCTGGACGCCGTATGCGGCAAAGCTCCGGGATCCATTTGCTGGCTACCGGCAGCGGCCGTGGCGACAGCAGCGGCGCTGCACTCCCCCGTTCTTTATCGAAAGCGCCTGCTACCGCTCATCGCTTTTGATGATTTAAAACGCTTTATTATTAAATGTTGCTCCACAGAAAATTTCTACAATTTCCATTCACGCTCAAAAGCAACGGAGACAGACGCCCTGATTAGTAGGCGGGTATTATATTA
Organism: Schistocerca piceifrons; assembly: GCF_021461385.2. Lineage (NCBI taxonomy): Eukaryota > Metazoa > Arthropoda > Insecta > Orthoptera > Acrididae > Schistocerca > Schistocerca piceifrons. Next base: position 680,205,452 of record NC_060149.1, on the reverse strand, counting down.
CATTAATCGGCAAGAGCTGAGTATGGCCCGAAATTAATTTTATAGACTGGGACGAAATTAAACCACCTCACTACATTCGATGAATTTATAAATGCTTCATACCTCGTTTCTTTTCCTTTCAAACTCAATTATTTGAGTAACTTTTGGACAATGTTTGGATGTTTTCGTCAAGCCAGAGTGAGCGTCTGTGGTGTAAAGTGTATTACAGTTCTTGTTTCATTCCTTATGGTAAGTCTATGCGATAAACTGTGTGAATACCTTGCAATGCATGCTCTGTAGCAGTGCAGGAACACTGCACATTTGGAGTTCCATGTATGGGTTCATGAAGAATTTATTGTTGATCGGAAGTGATAGTTAAGGTCATCAGATTTAAACCAGAAAACTTTGTCGTTTTGAAGGTTTCAGAGAACGGAAAGGAATTGCTAACGCCGGTGTTAGAAAACGTCTACAGTTAAATGCTATTGCAAAAATTTAGAAGAAGGGAACTATATTAATGAACATGTGCACTTCATAAACAACCTTCTGACATGTTAGACCTATATGACGAACAAAGCTCAAATTTATATCGTTGACAGTCGGTTTGAATCTTTTCAGGACCTATTTTACAGTGAAGCACCTTGGAATTTGCAAAGTCGAATCGGACGAAGGTTGATGTTTATAGGCCTTCTTCAGATTTCGCATAAGAAATTTTTACTAGCAGTTTGCAACTCCATTAATTAAAATGGAAAGTAAAAGGTTGTAGTCAGCGGCTTCTACCGTGATTCGAACTGCTATGTCTTATAGTACAAGCACTGCAAAGCACAAGGGAACCTCTGAGCTAACGACACACTGGCGGCCAGAGGCGGACTATAGTCACTGCGATGTTGGCTGAGCCTCAAAACGCAACCTTAAACACACAGAGGAGGTGGAGATTAATGTTTTAACGTCCCGTCGACAACGATGTCATTAGAGACGGAGCACAAGCTCGGATTAGGGAAGGATGGGGAAGGAAATAGGCCGTGCCCTTCCTAAGGAACCATCCCGGCATTTGCCTGAAGCGATTTAGGGAAATCATTTGAAACCTAAATCAGGATGGCCGGGCGCGGGATTGCACCGTCGTCCTCCCGAATGCGCACACAAACAGGTGTTACTTATGTGAAGAACGCCGTTCTTGGAGGCCAGAAATTAAATATACTTTCTAATTGTGTCATCTTGCAGTGGATTATATCGTACGAGTCTTCGATGTGGCAAACGAATGTCAAGTGAATTTAGCGAGGTAACGCCGACCTACACCCGGAAGTAAATGCACTATCAGAGTGTTGACAAATACTTGCTACGACGCTGCCATTTCTCGGCTCTCTGACGAGGCAGCTCTTCAGCGAAATGCTTGCCGTGATTCTCCGATACGGTTCTTCAGAGTGGAGACGCGCGCGCACGTTTGGTTTTTATGCGGCGTTCTCCCCTGATGGTTTCTGACGTCGCCTTGTGGGCTATGTATACATATGAGACATTCAATTATCATTAATCCAGAATGATACAAGTTTCAGCTTCCGGCGTGGAAGAAGGCTGTTGACGCCGACATTATATCATTTCAACGTAGGGAAAGCAAAACGGATCATTCAATGTTTCTCATTCAACATAAAGCATGTGAGATAAATTTCCGTAACGTTCATAATCATCTAAAAATACAATCGAAGTAAAAATACACCGGAAGCTTATTCGAATTGAATATAATGTAAGATACCAAACGCTTTGCACCTCGATGTCGAATTTGTCCACTTGCAATCTTTTGCAGCATACACATAGAATGTCATGATTACCACGAGAATGAAGAAATATGTTGGTAAGGAAATATAAAAACAACAGTGAGTGTTACTGATTTATGATGCTCAGTTTGCAGTCAGTTCTGAGTATTATTAGTAACTACGCTCCAGTCCCTAAACCTAGTTACAGAAAGCGAATCAGACGCATTACGTATTCCAGGCCGTAGCAGCCGCGACTTGAAGACACCAGCTATGGTCACTTCCCAGACCGCTGTAGGATCACATCGGTTCGTCTTCTTCCTGCTGGTACTGTAACCGAGATTTGGCAACAAGGCAACGTATGTTTGGCAACTCTGTGATCGACGAGTTACTTCCTGGTGTGCACGGAATTAAGCCTCAAAGTTCACTTGATTTTACCTGTCATTTCCATTGAATAATCTGAGTTATTATCGCTTGAAGGGTAACAAAAGATTGAAAATTTACGGTTTTCAGCCCAGGAAAGTCGTTGCAGGTGGAAATCGCAACTAATCTCGACCTTTAAATAGCGGTTTACGAGTTCTAGTTACTATTGCCCTCGAAATAGGAAGCTGAGACCCATACCTCCTCGCTAGCTTTGTGGTAACGTGCTGACATGTGAAACAGCGTCTGTTACGGTTCGCAGTTCCAGTCTCACTGACTGCAACGTTTTTATCCCTTCTGTGAAAGAGCTACAAGCAGTCAGATCAAACATCAATAAGGAAATCGCAAGAAGACGCTTTCAACTCATAATGCAATGTTGAAAAACTTACAATGCTGCACAACAGGTAACGCCTCTTTCCGCTGCTGACAAGCGAATTTTGGGTTTCTAGGAATACGTAACTATATTTATGAAATGCCACATTTGCATACCTCTTGAGTATGACACAGCATACCAATTAAACACAGACCCAATCAAAATCTAAGTGGGTAGTATTTTACTAATTCGTGTCGATAGAGGCATGCTTGTGTACAGATACTTTCGTCGTAAGGCTATCATGGTTAGTTTTATTTCATTTCTTATAATACAGTGCACAATTTTCGTAAGGTTTCCTTTAGTGTTGTTAAAACAATAGTAAACATGAGAGAAATTAATCATCAACGATATATGCGAATTCTCTGATGTTACCTATGACAGTCTGACAATGCACATGCAGTTTATTGATTACATGCATGTAGAAAACTTGTTCTGAGTTAAAGCTGTCAAACAAAGTTTGAAGAAGAATACAATATCACTACCACACGACGGCTAATATAGAAAATACTTTTCTGACATGTTATGACACGATGCGCTCTCCCTGCACATCTTCGTGATGCATCTGCTGCCTGCTGTCTATTAAACCTGAATAGAACAAAATGTCACAGTAGTTAGTCCTTTTTCCACATGCGACTACTTTGGGTTGAGAAGTGGAGGGAATTATGTTCAAAGTTCCATTAGATTGATAACTTCAGCAGAGAGCAGAATTGCGTTTTATTAAATGTAGCACTGAATGTATTCGAACTCGCGACATCTTATCTATGCTACAAGCTGACACGTGGCTACAACAGCTCCAGAGCTCGGCAACTATTCCTCCAGAACTTTTGGATTCCACAGCACTGTGAGATTATGCATATGGCCAGGTCTTGACTTCTGAGAGACAAACAGTTACAGCTTTTCTTTTGGACTGAGCGACGTTTTCTAGTAACAGATAGCGCAATAGAATAGCTCAAGTGGAAAGGAACACTTCCTATTTAAACTTCTGCATCCTACACTGTTGGCAGTTGTGTGTAGGTGGCAGTTACGTGATTTTATTTCTGTGATTACAAAATAGTCGAATGTATGCACTGGGTAGCCGAGGCAGCTAGTTCATGGTGATTCGGTCAACCAAATAAATGAATTTACTGAACATGCTGCAAATTACTACAGGGAGCCTGTGTGTCAGAATTCTAATCCAGTGTGGCGCAACTGCGTTACGACAGAAAAATGACTCGCAGAGAAGAGGATTTCGTGGTCTGTTGGACGGATGGTAGGTTGTTATACCTATGGTCTGGGTTCGATTCCCACTTCTGTCAATGATTTTAGATAGGGAGAGACAGATTCCATTCTCTCCTGGCTACACCAAGTGAAGGAGATATAATGGCTGCGTGGTCTGAAAATTCACATTAAAGATGATATTCCTTCTTTACCAAGTAGATGGTAGGTTGAACCACAATAAAGTCTGGAGTGGCGACATGTAGAAACTATCACCAGTAACCTTTCTTATACTAGTTATTTATTTCAAGTGACGACACAAACGCTATGTATGGTCACAGGACACTTATTCCATCTTTTATTTGAGCTTCTGTATGTCGATAAAATTGGTTCTGAACTGGGAATGCAACTCAGACCGCCCTTAACGCGGAATTTGATCCCTTCGTGGCAATACAGCTCGGCTACAATTTGTTGTTTGTTCAAAACTGCAGATTCCTCAACACCTTCACATATTACGCGTGAATGGGATCGAATCCTGGCTCGGCACTAAAGATTTAATTATGTATTATCAAGCTCTATCATGAGAACACCTATCTGCTGGTGGATAATAATTTTGATTTTTAATGTATTTTCATTCGCTGTCAACACTAACGATATCTGACGTTTTTAACTCCCAGTGAGACACAGAACTATTTGCGAGATGACTAAGTTCAAGATGCTATTCTGAGCAGCTGGTGGAGAAAAATTCGGTAGCTGACTTCTCTTTGTGTGTAGTCAACAACGACATGTATGGGGCTCTATTCCCAGTGAGCGCTGAACTCTTCGTCATATTATTTCAGTTCAAACATGCTCACATGTCACTGCTGGTGCAACAAACCCATATTTAACGTTCGTTTTCTCTAGAATATAACAGCGATAGGTGCCGGGTTGGAGTCCTGGGAAGGAAAAAATTAATGTTTCGTCTCGTCATTTCAGTTAAAACATCTAGCTACTGCCGCAAAATTCCGATATGTCACATTTGACTGTGCTTCGATAGCAATCCGATTAGGTTCCGGGTTCGAATCCGTGTCCAACACACAGCTTTACCTCACGGCATTTCAAGTAAGTTACTTGTGAAGAAGCAATATTTAACATCACTCGTCGTTCGTTAACAGGGACAATAGATGCTGGGTAGGAATTCGCGTCTGTTAAAAATGTTTGCGTTATGCAATTTAAAGTTGATATTTGCTAAGGAAACGTATGAAGACGCAGACTTCCTCGTTATCAATATGTGCGGCATATCTTTCGTGTTAACGAAAGTAAATTCCCGCTTTACCTCTTCTTACGTGTCAAATGAAATGTATGCCATGAGGAATAGAATATTTGTTGACTGCGTCCTTTCTTGCTTCCATCCTTACCAACATATTTCTTCATTCTCGTGGTAATCATGACATTCTATGTGTATGCTGCAAAAGATTGCAAGTGGACAAATTCGACATCGAGGTGCAAAGCGTTTGGTATCTTACATTATATTCAATTCGAATAAGCTTCCGGTGTATTTTTACTTCGATTGTATTTTTAGATGATTATGAACGTTACGGAAATTTATCTCACATGCTTTATGTTGAATGAGAAACATTGAATGATCCGTTTTGCTTTCCCTACGTTGAAATGATATAATGTCGGCGTCAACAGCCTTCTTCCACGCCGGAAGCTGAAACTTGTATCATTCTGGATTAATGATAATTGAATGTCTCATATGTATACATAGCCCACAAGGCGACGTCAGAAACCATCAGGGGAGAACGCCGCATAAAAACCAAACGTGCGCGCGCGTCTCCACTCTGAAGAACCGTATCGGAGAATCACGGCAAGCATTTCGCTGAAGAGCTGCCTCGTCAGAGAGCCGAGAAATGGCAGCGTCGTAGCAAGTATTTGTCAACACTCTGATAGTGCATTTACTTCCGGGTGTAGGTCGGCGTTACCTCGCTAAATTCACTTGACATTCGTTTGCCACATCGAAGACTCGTACGATATAATCCACTGCAAGATGACACAATTAGAAAGTATATTTAATTTCTGGCCTCCAAGAACGGCGTTCTTCACATAAGTAACACCTGTTTGTGTGCGCATTCGGGAGGACGACGGTGCAATCCCGCGCCCGGCCATCCTGATTTAGGTTTCAAATGATTTCCCTAAATCGCTTCAGGCAAATGCCGGGATGGTTCCTTAGGAAGGGCACGGCCTATTTCCTTCCCCATCCTTCCCTAATCCGAGCTTGTGCTCCGTCTCTAATGACATCGTTGTCGACGGGACGTTAAAACATTAATCTCCACCTCCTCTGTGTGTTTAAGGTTGCGTTTTGAGGCTCAGCCAACATCGCAGTGACTATAGTCCGCCTCTGGCCGCCAGTGTGTCGTTAGCTCAGAGGTTCCCTTGTGCTTTGCAGTGCTTGTACTATAAGACATAGCAGTTCGAATCACGGTAGAAGCCGCTGACTACAACCTTTTACTTTCCATTTTAATTAATGGAGTTGCAAACTGCTAGTAAAAATTTCTTATGCGAAATCTGAAGAAGGCCTATAAACATCAACCTTCGTCCGATTCGACTTTGCAAATTCCAAGGTGCTTCACTGTAAAATAGGTCCTGAAAAGATTCAAACCGACTGTCAACGATATAAATTTGAGCTTTGTTCGTCATATAGGTCTAACATGTCAGAAGGTTGTTTATGAAGTGCACATGTTCATTAATATAGTTCCCTTCTTCTAAATTTTTGCAATAGCATTTAACTGTAGACGTTTTCTAACACCGGCGTTAGCAATTCCTTTCCGTTCTCTGAAACCTTCAAAACGACAAAGTTTTCTGGTTTAAATCTGATGACCTTAACTATCACTTCCGATCAACAATAAATTCTTCATGAACCCATACATGGAACTCCAAATGTGCAGTGTTCCTGCACTGCTACAGAGCATGCATTGCAAGGTATTCACACAGTTTATCGCATAGACTTACCATAAGGAATGAAACAAGAACTGTAATACACTTTACACCACAGACGCTCACTCTGGCTTGACGAAAACATCCAAACATTGTCCAAAAGTTACTCAAATAATTGAGTTTGAAAGGAAAAGAAACGAGGTATGAAGCATTTATAAATTCATCGAATGTAGTGAGGTGGTTTAATTTCGTCCCAGTCTATAAAATTAATTTCGGGCCATACTCAGCTCTTGCCGATTAATGTAATATAATACCCGCCTACTAATCAGGGCGTCTGTCTCCGTTGCTTTTGAGCGTGAATGGAAATTGTAGAAATTTTCTGTGGAGCAACATTTAATAATAAAGCGTTTTAAATCATCAAAAGCGATGAGCGGTAGCAGGCGCTTTCGATAAAGAACGGGGGAGTGCAGCGCCGCTGCTGTCGCCACGGCCGCTGCCGGTAGCCAGCAAATGGATCCCGGAGCTTTGCCGCATACGGCGTCCAGAGGAAGACAGTCTGCAGAAAATCTGCCGCAAAATCGTTACTGGATAAAATTTTGATACCGGTGTGTCACAAAGCGAAATAGATTGAATCTGCGCTACCATTACATTCACGTCTTCAGCATTCAGACAGAAGAGGCTATAAAAATACTTTATGCCAGCTGCTCTCGATCCACTGACATTATGAACAGAAACAACACACGCTACCGCTAGACCACCGGCGTAATCAGCCTATGGTTTCTCTATCATGGGACAAGTTTTCCTCCAGGAAGTGCCGCAGTCTACAGTGTTGCCAGATTGTGCAGATAACCGGACTTAAGAGAATTAGCGAGTTGGCCAGTTTTTTTGTCCCATGTCGCGATCGGCGCGGACTTAGCCTCTGAAGCGGCCGGCCGCCGGTCGAGTTTTATGTCAAAGAGTGTACAAAGTTATAAATGTCTACTCTAAATATAGATAGTACCTACTACCGAGGACAAGCTGTGAATGAAGCAACCGAATTAAAGTGGGAAGTCCAACCATACACTTACGTGGAGTACACCGGTGGGATGGCCTTCAGTGACATGACTTTAGCCAATGCAAAAAATAAACATGATCACCGTTTGGTCTGTTTTATCACACGCCACAACTAATGACATTATTATTACTATTATTATATTTTTATTATTATTATTATTTTACTTTCTCAGACGTTAAGTCTGGTTAAAAATGGAAAGTAACGCGGACCTTGATCAATCGTCACTTACTTTTAACTGTACGGTAGATGTTATATTGCATTTAGGAACTTTCGGGTAATTGAACATGTATCAGTAATTACTGATTTCTGTAGTATATAAAAGTTTGGATATAGCTGTATTGCATTGATGTACTGGTGGATATTGTGTGGTATGACTCCTGTAGTTGATAGTATAATCGGTATAATGTCAACTTTATCCTGATGTCACATGTCCTTGACTTCAGCAGGCAGTTGAATGTACACTCCTGGAAATTGAAATAAGAACACCGTGAATTCATTGTCCCAGGAAGGGGAAACTTTATTGACACATTCCTGGGGTCAGATACATCACATGATCACACTGACAGAACCACAGGCACATAGACACAGGCAACAGAGCATGCACAATGTCGGCACTAGTACAGTGTATATCCACCTTTCGCAGCAATGCAGGCTGCTATTCTCCCATGGAGACGATCGTAGAGATGCTGGATGTAGTCCTGTGGAACGGCTTGCCATGCCATTTCCACCCGGCGCCTCAGTTGGACCAGCGTTCGTGCTGGACGTGCAGACCGCGTGAGACGACGCTTCATCCAGTCCCAAACATGCTGAATGGGGGACAGATCCGGAGATCTTGCTGGCCAGGGTAGTTGACTTACACCTTCTAGAGCACGTTGGGTGGCACGGGATACATGCGGACGTGCATTGTCCTGTTGGAACAGCAAGTTCCCTTGCCGGTCTAGAATGGTAGAACGATGGGTTCGATGACGGTTTGGATGTACCGTGCACTATTCAGTGTCCCCTCGACGATCACCAGTGGTGTACGGCCAGTGTAGGAGATCGCTCCCCACACCATGATGCCGGGTGTTGGCCCTGTGTGCCTCGGTCGTATGCAGTCCTGATTGTGGCGCTAACCTGCACGGCGCCAAACACGCATACGACCATCATTGGCACCAAGGCAGAAGCGACTCTCATCGCTGAAGACGACACGTCTCCATTCGTCCCTCCATTCACGCCTGTCGCGACACCACTGGAGGCGGGCTGCACGATGTTGGGGCGTGAGCGGAAGACGGCCTAACGGTGTGCGGGACCGTAGCCCAGCTTCATGGAGACGGTTGCGAATGGTCCTCGCCGATACCCCAGGAGCAACAGTGTCCCTAATTTGCTGGGAAGTGGCGGTGCGGTCCCCTACGGCACTGCGTAGGATCCTACGGTCTTGGCGTGCATCCGTGCGTCGCTGCGGTCCGGTCCCAGGTCGACGGGCACGTGCACCTTCCGCCGACCACTGGCGACAACATCGATGTACTGTGGAGACCTCACGCCCCACGTGTTGAGCAATTCGGCGGTACGTCCACCCGGCCTCCCGCATGCCCACTATACGCCCTCGCTCAAAGTCCGTCAACTGCACATACGGTTCACGTCCACGCTGTCGCGGCATGCTACCAGTGTTAAAGACTGCGATGGAGCTCCGTATGCCACGGCAAACTGGCTGACACTGACGGCGGCGGTGCACAAATGCTGCGCAGCTAGCGCCATTCGACGGCCAACAGCGCGGTTCCTGGTGTGTCCGCTGTGCCGTGCGTGTGATCATTGCTTGTACAGCCCTCTCGCAGTGTCCGGAGCAAGTATGGTGGGTCTGACACACCGGTGTCAATGTGTTCTTTTTTCCATTTCCAGGAGTGTATTTTTCAATTTTTTCTCCTGTTTTCTTTTGTATATTTGTTGTATTAGGTATGGATATTTAGATTAGTTGTGTTAATTTCTACTTTTTATTGGTGAGTATGATGTCAGGTTTGTTATGTGGTGTTGTTTTATCTGTTATAATGGTTCTGTTCCAGTATAATTTGTATTCATCGTTCTCCAGTATAATTTGTATTCATCGTTCTCCAGTACATTTTGTGGTGCATACTTGTACATGGGAACATGTTGTTTTATAAGTTTATGTTGTAAGGCAAGCTGCTGATGTATTTTTGCTACATTGTCATGTCTTCTGGGGTGTTCTGTATTTGCTAGCATTGTACATCCGCTTGTGATGTGATCTACTGTTTCTATTTGTTGTTTGCAAAGTCTGCATTTATCTGTTGTGGTATTGGGATCTTTAATAATATGCTTGCTGTAATATCTGGTGTTTATTGTTTGATCCTGTATTGCAATCATGAATCCTTCCGCCTCACTGTATATATTGCCTTTTCTTAGCCATGTGTTGGATGCGTCTTGATCGAAGTGTGGCTGTGTTAGATGATACGGGTGCTTGCCATGTAGTGTTTTCTTTTTCCAATTTACTTTCTTCGTATCTGTCGATGTTATGTGATCTAAAGGGTTGTAGAAGCGGTTATGAAATTGCAGTGGTGTAGCCGATGTATTTATATGAGTGATTGCTTTGTGTATTTTGCTAGTTTCTGCTCGTTCTAGAAAGAATTTTCTTAAATTGTCTACCTGTCCATAATGTAGGTTTTTTATGTCGATAAATCCCCTTCCTTTCTGCTTAATGTGAATCTTTCAGTTGCTGAATGTATGTGATGTATTCTATATTTGTGGCATTGTGATCGTGTAAGTGTATTGAGTGCTTCTAGGTCTGTGTTACTCCATTTCACTACTCCAAATGAGTAGGTCAATATTGGTATAGCATAAGTATTTATAGCTTTTGTCTTGTTTCTTGCTGTCAATTCTGTTTTCAGTATTTTTGTTAGTCTTTGTCTATATTTTTCTTTTAGTTCTTCTTTAATATTTATATTATCTATTCCTATTTTTTGTCTGTATCCTAGATATTTATAGGCATCTGTTTTTTCCATTGCTTCTATGCAGTCACTGTGGTTATCCAATATGTAATCTTGTTTAGTGTGTTTTCCCTTGACTATGCTATTTTTCTTACATTTGTCTGTTCCAAAAGCCATATTTATATCATTGCTGAATACTTCTGTTATCTTTAGTAATTGGTTGAGTTGTTGATTTGTTGCTGCCAGTAGTTTTAGATCATCCATGTATAGCAGATGTGTGATTTTGTGTGGGTATGTTCCAGTAATATTTTATCCATAATTTGTATTATTTAGCATGTTGGATAGTGGGTTCAGAGCAAGGCAGAACCAGAAAGGACTTAATGAGTCTCCTTGATATGTTCCACGCTTAATCTGTATTGGCTGTGATGTGATATTATTTGAATTTGTTTGGATATTAAATGTGGTTTTCCAATTTTTCATTACTATGTTTAGGAACTGTATCAATTTAGCATCTACTTTGTGTATTTCCAATATTTGTAGTAACCATGAATGGGGAACACTATCAAAAGCTTTTTGGTAATCAATGTATGCGTAGTGTAGCGACCTTTGCTTAGTTTTAGCTTTATATGTCATTTCTGGACCTATTATCAGTTGCTCTTTACATCCTTGTGCTCCTTTGCAACAGTCTTTTGTTCTTCATTTATAATTTTGTTCTGTGTTTTATGTGTCATTAATTTCTGTGTAATGACTGAAGTTAATATTTTGTATATTGTTGGTAGGTATGTTATGGGGCGATATTTTAGCTGGGTTTGCTGTGTCTGCTTGATCTTTAGGTTTCAGATAGGTTATTCCATGTGTAAGTGTATCAGGGAATGTGTATGGGTCTGCAATGTAACTGTTAAATAATTTAGTTAGATGTGAATGTGTTGAAGTGAATTTCTTTAGCCAGAAATTTGCTATTTTATCTTTTCCAGGGGCTTTCCAGTTGTGAGTAGCATTAATTGCTTGGATGACTTCATGTTGCAAAATTATCATTTCAGGCATTTGTGGCATCTTGTGTGTGTGTGTGTGTGTGTGTGTGTGTGTGTGTGTGTGTGTGTGTGTGTGTGTGTGTGTGTGTGTGTGTGTGTGTGTGCTTCTGCTTGTATCCACCGTGCATGTATTACGTTGTACCGGGTTTGACCATATGTTGCTCCAGAAGTGTTCCGTGTCTTATGTTTGGTGGATTGTCTATTTTAATGTGTGTGTTATCTATTGTCTGGTAAAATTTATTTTGGTTTGTGTTGAATGTTTGGTTTCGTTTCCTTCTATTTTCACTTTTTTTGTATTTTCTAAGTCGTTTGGGCAATGCTTGTAATTTCTGCTTCTTTTCATTCTTGTTGTGGCATTTTACCTAACCTTTTTCGTTTTTGTCTGATATTTCATTTCTTATAAATTGTGTTAGCTGTCCCATGTCTTCTCAGTTTTTCTATTCTGATCTGTAGCCTGTGTTGCCATGCTGGTTTTGTGGGTTTCTTCTGTGTGTTTGTTGGTTCTGATCTCTGCCTAGTGTGTATATTTAGTGTAGTGAGTGCACCTATATAAACCAGTAGTTTTAACTCTTCCATAGTTTTATTTTCATTTATTTTGTATTGTATGATCGTGTTGATAGTTGTTACTGTTGTTTCTACTTGTGGGTTATTTGGTGGTCTATGCAAGAATGGTCTAATGTCTGTATTTGTGTCTTTGTATTCTACACATGTCAGCTGAAATTTTTCTTCTATATCTAACATTTGTATCACTTCGTGTTCTGTTTGTGCTTGTTCTGGTGGCTGTCTTAAGATTTCGTTTTCCTCCGATTGTTTAATTGATGCCTGTTGTTCTTTGTTTGTTTGCTCTGGGATGTTTGAGTCCATTACTGTATTTTCTTCTTCTTCTGATTGCAAATTATTTTGTTCCAGCATTTGTTGTACTTGTTGTTTGATGTTTTCTAATTCTGACTGGGGTATCCTGTTTTTTATTACACGGATCTGATCAGCTAGTCGTTGTTCTGTTAAAAATTTTAATTCTGGGTATCTGGTAATAAATGTTGTGTATACTTGTGATCTGTATCCCGTTGTGTTGATTCCTAAGTTTGTTGCTTGGTAATAGCAGAACATGAGGTGTCGATTAACTTCATCTGACCATCTCATCCTCTGTTTTCCTTCTAGAGTGGCTGCAGGAAGCATATCCTGCAAAACACCTCTATTTGGATTTAAATCATTTTCCGTGTGGCTAGCAGTGTCGTTACCATTGTGGACGGGCATAGGGGTTCAAGCGTCGTCCCCGACTATGACAGCGCTTGTCCGAGGCTTCATTAGTTCTGTCCTGAACCAACTAATCACACTAAAAGGGGGGGGGGTTAGCCCTATTAGTGGTTTGTTCTTTTCGTCGTCTTTTACGACTGGCAGAACATACCGGAGGCCTATTCTTTTCCCGGGCCTCCACGGAGTTAATTATTGTTATTATTCGCGTATGACCACGCGAGGTACATTCAATTTTTCTCCTGATGACTGACCTGCCTTTGTGTCCAAATTTGTTTCATCTTTTCAGAATGAAGTCTCACTCATCAGACCACGATGTTCCAGTCTGTTTCCTTAATTTCCTCTAACCAACTTTCCAATCGAATATCTTTTGTCTGAATTTTTTTCTATCTGTAACGTCTGCCTGAGTTATACCGGCTACTTTAACATCTTCCTTAATCGCAGCGATCCATCTAATTGGGTCAGTTTTGGCCTTACTGCTGTTTTCTCAGAATTCTACTATTTGTTTTCTCAACCTAGTGAGTGCCATTCTCTTAATGTACACACAAAATTTAAGTCTTCGTTTTCTCGTGTCACCATATATGTCTGTATTATTCTATCTTCTTATTACTTTTAGACCTGTAAATTTCTCTATCAGTAATTTTGGGGCCCAATGTTTTCCTAATTTTTCTTTCGAATTTCTTCAATAGCCCTCTTTCTATTTAAAATTGAAGTTTCTGCTCTCTAAAGACATTCCTGTTCGAATGCAGTGCTGTAATGCCTAAATTTACTGAATTAAGTGATTTTTATCATAAATATTTTGTTTTAATGTGAATGCAGTTACTATTTTTTGACAGCAAACTTAGTTTGCAGCTTTTTCCAACCTGTTTCTTGTACGATTTTCCCTATATATTGAAATTGAGGAACCATTTCTATTTTTCCATATTTCGTGTTCAAGAACTTTGGTGCTTGTTTGTTGTATGTCATATTCCGTTTTTTCGAATTATTTTAGTCCTTTTTCCGCAACTTCTTTAAGAATTTGAATTTGTCTTTGAGACGTAATATCCCTTATTAAAATTGCCAGGTCATCTGCAAAGGTGAGGCAATCTACTAAAACATTAGTTCTTCCTAACTTCATTCATTGATCTACATTTTGATTCTGCTTTTTCTCTCACTGTTCTGTAATTACCTTTTCCAAAACACAGTTAAATAGTAATGGAGAGAGCCCAGCTCCCTGTCTAACAGCAGTCTTTATATCAAATGATTCAGAAATTTCTCCAATGGATTTAACTTTAGAACCAGCGTCTGTTACCGTTCCCTTAATCTGTGTTAGAGCTGTATTATGTAGCCCTTGTTCCTTTAAAATTTGGAAAAGAAATTCACGAGCAACCGAGTCTTATTAGAATCACCCATTTAAAATTTTAACGTTGGTTGAGGGAATTCTCGAGATGCTTTCAAACTTTTCCCAAGCTTCATTAACTTCACGTTTTTACGGTGTGCTCATTAACTGGCATTTGGGCATTAATTAAAGTTTATAATATTATTATGGACATTCATGACTACGTTACATATTACAGTCGACTGGAACTACACTCCTGGAAATGGAAAAAAGAACACATTGACACCGGTGTGTCAGACCCACCATACTTGCTCCGGACACTGCGAGAGGGCTGTACAAGCAATGATCACACGCACGGCACAGCGGACACACCAGGAACCGCGCTGTTGGCCGTCGAATGGCGCTAGCTGCGCAGCATTTGTGCACCGCCGCCGTCAGTGTCAGCCAGTTTGCCGTGGCATACGGAGCTCCATCGCAGTCTTTAACACTGGTAGCATGCCGCGACAGCGTGGACGTGAACCGTATGTGCAGTTGACGGACTTTGAGCGAGGGCGTATAGTGGGCATGCGGGAGGCCGGGTGGACGTACCGCCGAATTGCTCAACACGTGGGGCGTGAGGTCTCCACAGTACATCGATGTTGTCGCCAGTGGTCGGCGGAAGGTGCACGTGCCCGTCGACCTGGGACCGGACCGCAGCGACGCACGGATGCACGCCAAGACCGTAGGATCCTACGCAGTGCCGTAGGGGACCGCACCGCCACTTCCCAGCAAATTAGGGACACTGTTGCTCCTGGGGTATCGGCGAGGACCATTCGCAACCGTCTCCATGAAGCTGGGCTACGGTCCCGCACACCGTTAGGCCGTCTTCCGCTCACGCCCCAACATCGTGCAGCCCGCCTCCAGTGGTGTCGCGACAGGCGTGAATGGAGGGACGAATGGAGACGTGTCGTCTTCAGCGATGAGAGTCGCTTCTGCCTTGGTGCCAATGATGGTCGTATGCGTGTTTGGCGCCGTGCAGGTTAGCGCCACAATCAGGACTGCATACGACCGAGGCACACAGGGCCAACACCCGGCATCATGGTGTGGGGAGCGATCTCCTACACTGGCCGTACACCACTGGTGATCGTCGAGGGGACACTGAATAGTGCACGGTACATCCAAACCGTCATCGAACCCATCGTTCTACCATTCTAGACCGGCAAGGGAACTTGCTGTTCCAACAGGACAATGCACGTCCGCATGTATCCCGTGCCACCCAACGTGCTCTAGAAGGTGTAAGTCAACTACCCTGGCCAGCAAGATCTCCGGATCTGTCCCCCATTCAGCATGTTTGGGACTGGATGAAGCGTCGTCTCACGCGGTCTGCACGTCCAGCACGAACGCTGGTCCAACTGAGGCGCCAGGTGGAAATGGCATGGCAAGCCGTTCCACAGGACTACATCCAGCATCTCTACGATCGTCTCCATGGGAGAATAGCAGCCTGCATTGCTGCGAAAGGTGGATATACACTGTACTAGTGCCGACATTGTGCATGCTCTGTTGCCTGTGTCTATGTGCCTGTGGTTCTGTCAGTGTGATCATGTGATGTATCTGACCCCAGGAATGTGTCAATAAAGTTTCCCCTTCCTGGGACAATGAATTCACGGTGTTCTTATTTCAATTTCCAGGAGTGTATTTGAGAACGTACGTACAGTAGGAACTAAACAATAACAAAACCACTATTGTTGATTATAATACTATCAGATTCACTGAAATATTCCCGAATACACAAGACATTACTGTACCATGAATATCAAATACTTGAAGAAAGCCTGGCGAGATACTGTAACTGCAGATCTCACGAAATTTCCAAGTCAATCTCAAAAAGGGACTGACTTTGACCTCCCAAGGAAATCCTAAGTTATTCTAAACTAAATTAGAACCAAACATGGTAAATTTGCGTCTCGTTGTATAAATGGAAGCTAAACTCAAAAGTGAGAATGTGGAGCAGAAAGGAAGACAATCCAACGTGCAACGTAGTACAGCTGCTAGTTCAGTTGGTTGTATTTGTACCCAAGCTATTTGTGAACATTGTTCTTAATTTATCTTCATTAAGGTGATTTTCAGTGATGTCATACAATAAATAAAGAGCATCAGTTTTAAATTAAACGTTCATCCATCATTCCCCTAAGTGACACACTTAGCTTCGTCGAGCTGGAGTGCCGTATCTGCTTGACGCGACAGTTCGTGTAACACTAACGTCAACACACGACAGCAATCCATACATGTGCAAAAAAGAGAACTCGTTAGTTCTGAATGTTATTATTAGTCGGAAACTAGTTACCGGATTTTGAAGAGTGAAAGACTGTTTAACCATTTAATGTGGCGTCTCGTTATCGTCGTTGAGGGAATCACAGCGAAATCCAGAGTTGAGTTCATTTCTGAAATTTTTTTGTTCTATAGTGTGTTGTGACGTATATCACATTTTCATGCAATGCACTAGTTGCATGTGCAAGTGAATTTGGAAACACTGTAAAACACGCATCATTAGGCTTTGTGTACCTTCGTTGCAGCAAGTGAAATGAAACCAAGTATTTCCGTTGGTCTGCAGCACCAGAATACTTCAGTGACCAATTGTCTTCTTTACTTACGTATAAACACTGAAGCACCAAAGAAAGTAAAATAGGCATGCGTGTTCAAATAGATATGTAAACAGGCAGAATACCGCGCTGCGGTCGGCAACGCCTATATAAGGTAATTAGTATCTGACGCAGTTGTTGGATCGGTTACTTCTGCTACAGTGACAGATTATCAAGATTTAAGTGAGTCTGAACGTGGTGTTGCAGTCGGCGCACTAGCGATGGGACACATCTCCGAGGTAGCGGTGAAGTGGGGATTTTCCCGTACGATCGTTTCGCGACTGTGCCGTGAATATCAGGAATACGGTAAAACATCAAATCTCCGACATCGCTGCGGCCAGATGAAGATCCTGCAAGAACGGGACCAACGACGACTGAAGAGAATCTTTCATCGTGACAGAAGTGTAATCCTTCCGCAAATTGCTGCAGATTTCAAGAATGGGCTATCAGTAAGTGTCAGCGTGCGAACCATTCAACGAAACATCATCGATATGGGCTTTCGTAGCCGAAGGTACACTCGCATACCCTTGATGACTGTACGAAACAAAGCTTTACGTCTCGCTTGGATTCGTCAACAGCGACATTGGACTGTTTATGGCTAAACATGTTGTCTGGTCGGACGAGTCTCCTTTCAAATTGTATCGAGCGGATGGACGTGTAGGAGTATGGAGACAACCTCATGAATCCATGGACCCTGCATGTCAGCAGGGACTTGTTCAAGCTGGTGGAGGCTCTGTAATAGTGTGGGCGTGTGCAGTAGGAGTGATAAGAGACCGCTGATAAATCTAGATGCGACTGACAGGTGACACGTACATAAACATCCTGCCTGATCACCTGCATCCATTCAGGTCCATTGTGCATTCCGACGGGTTTGGGCAATTCCAGCGGGACACTGCAACACCCTCACGTCCAGAATTGTTACTGAGTGGCTCCGGAACACTCTTCTGCGTTTAAACACTTCCGCTGGCCCCCAAACGCCCCAGACAAACAATACTGAGCATATCTGGGATGCCCTGCAACGTGCTGTTCAGAAGAGATCTCCACCCCCTCATACTCTTACGGATTTATGGACAGCCCTGCAGGATTCATGGTGTCCGTCCCCTCCAGCACTACTTCAGACATTAGTCGAGTCCATGCCACGTTGTGTTGCGGCACATATACACGCTCGCGGGGGCCCTACACGATATTAGGCTGGTGTACCAGTTCCTTTGACTCTTGGAAGTACAATGTATCGGAAGTTTCCAATAATTCGTATGAACATCTGATTGTAACACTGTTTTGGCCAATTACATTTCACTTTTATAATGAAATGGGAGTTCTAATGAACTGCTAATACGCCGAAGTTTTTATTTTTTTAACGACAGATCGCCCGTGGTGTTACACTCCACGTAAAGCGAATGGATATCGAAGGTCGTATACCATCTGCGGAGAGGGACTGATAGTTTTAGAACTCCCCGTAACAAACAAAGTTATCTACTAGAATTCAAGCAGAATACGCACACACGCACAAGCACTACAAGTAGGAAAAAAGTGACAGAAGAGGTAGCTCTTCAGTTAGTATATACATAGCAGAACTATGCAAGAGTCACCAGGGTCCAACAAACTGTCCCAGGTGAGTGTGACCAAACTGACAACATGTCATTGGCTTCAGGTTACGGACACAAGCCAATGACGTAAAAATAAAAATTGTACAGGCCAGACATTTGTGTGTAGGAAGAGTAACGTTCGTATGGGGCTAAACAAGAAAACGAACTCTTTCCGAAAGTTTCACTAGTACGATACTGTCGAAATGAATTATTGTAGTTTCATCTCAGTACGCGAAGTTGCTACCAATGTAAGAACCTTTAACATCGCAGCGCGTCAGCAATCGTTAATATATTAAAAAACTAGAAACCCGCCTCGATTGCGTAAAAAGCACCTAGTGTTAAGTTGCGGCGTAGATAACTACACCTTCAGAACAATAAAACCCGCAAGTGCCTAAGAAGACCTTTGTCAATGATTAAAAGAACACCACAGCTATACATTTATAAACGAATAAAAGGGAAAAACACAAACAGTACATGTATACAAAGTCTAAACCACTACTTAAATTAATGGTGTAACCTCCACCTCACACCGGCCTATGTTCGATGGGCCATGACCCGCCATAAAATGAGTTTATGGCGGGTCATGGCCCATCGAACATAGGCCGGTGTGTGGTGGAGGTTACACCATTAAGTTAATTAGTGGTTTAGACTTTGTACACATGTACTGTTTGTGTTTTTCCCTTTTATTCGTTTATAAATGTATAGCTGTGGTGTTCTTTTAATCATTGACAAAGGTCTTCTTAGGCACTTGCGGGTTTTACTGATCTGAAGGTGTAGTTATCCACGCCGAAACCTAGATTAACACTAGGTGCTTTTTACGCAATCGAGGCGGGTTTCTAGTTTTTTAATGTGCTACCAATATCTTTGCAGTTAACACACACATTTAAAGATGCTATAGGTCATTAAGTAAGGACTTTGTCACAACTGAGTTAAAACAGATTTACATTTTCTTAGGCATTTCAGTGAATATCTGAAGTGAACAGTTTACCTACATCGCTCTGTATGGCACTGAAATTACACTCCCTTGGGGCACAATTCTTGTTATTTTGGTCGATGTGTAACTAGTATCAGGTTCTCTGCTTTGCAGCTGCGCTGTACGTACCATGAGGCCGAGCTGCCCTGGACAGAGGTTGGGCTCCACGAAGCCGCCGTCGCCCTCGTCGTCGAGGCGCAGGCTGCGGCTCAGCTCGCTGGCCAAACACGACACCTCCGTCGGCGGCTCGGGGTCTGAAACTTCCGCAGGCTCGCAATCCTCTCCCTCGCCCATAGCGCTGTCTTTGTCCGTGTCAGAGCTGTCGCCAGCAAGGCTGCAACCGTCATATTACGTAGAACGACACGTTTTAATGGGTCCAGTCGTGAACAGTAGCTTTCTTCACAGTATCACACAAATGTGATGTACTGAAGTGAGTGTACTTGACCGCTGGTAATTTATCAGCTCACTGAATGAATGACTTATTTTAAATTGAATCTTAATTGCAGTAATTTAACTCGAAAACTGAACACCAGAAGCCGTGGTGTAACGCCAGTAAGTTAATCTTCTCCAGAAAAACTCAAACACGAACAGAAACTGAACAGTTAAATTCCAGAGACTGATTTGATTCAGTTTATCGGCGAGATTCTTTGAGCTTATTCTTATCATGCATCGATCAATATGTAATTCGATCAATTATACAAAACGTGACACGCGATTCTCTCTGGGGTCGCTTTACGGACGAGTAAGCTCCAGTGCCTTTAAGAAGCAGTGAACTGGAATGTGCTTGCGACATAATTACATTTACAGTCCTCCCTATTCCAGGAAACAGAACGTGACGTGTTTTGAACTGCTTTAAGACAGAGCCCATCGGACCAGATACAATTATGTCACATAACACAAGCGGGGCATCTGTCTGGCTTCATTACAAAAACCAAATTATATAAATATAAGGCTTATGTGAATTGGCTCTGAGCACTATGCGACTTAACTTCTGAGGTCATCAGTTGCCTAGAACTTAGAACTAATTAAACCTAACCAACCTAAGGACATCACACACATCCATGCCCGATGCAGGATCCGAACCAGACCGAAGCGCCTAGAACCGCACGGCCACACCGGCCGGCGCTTATGTGAATTAATTATTCTAAGAAATACGTTTTTCAGACTTTACCATTACAATAAAAGAATTATTTTACGTAAAATTTAACAGCAAATGACCAAAATCATCAAATTTTAAATATCCCTTTTATAAGCACAGGTAAAATAAACATTTTGCAACAGACCTATTCATGGAGGGAAGTTACTGAAAGACAACAATTCTGAATTTTAAAAATATTGTAGAAGGTAATCTCTCTGATATGTACCACTTTTTCGGTTTTCTTGTGATACGGTTCTGGAGTTCTCTGTACAGAATTTGTATAATTCTGCTGAATTCCACGAGAAAGTTAAGATCAAAATTCTCAATAGCTCCCAAGAGCTCTATAGATAGCCCTAAAGGCATTTTCTTGTTGAGATAGTTTGTAAGAAAAATTAACTATACCGACAAACGTCTGTAACTACTGTGTACAAATTTCTTCGATTTTTGTCCGCCTCGGTAGCTACGCGGTCAGCTCTGTGTATTGCTAAGTGAAGGGGCCAGTGTTCCATTCCCGGCCGGGCCGGAGATTTTCTCCGCTCGGGGACTGTTGTCCTTACTTTTGTATCGTCATAATTGACATTACTATTGAGATTGCTCAGTGGGTTGGGCCCAAAAGCCAAAAATTTGATATAAAAAATTTTCGATTTCATTTTCGATCCGATATCGGCCATGACATCAGACAGTTTTTGAAAGACAGGGTGAGAGTAAAGACAATGCCTGTGTCATCGATCACTTTAAATTCCTTAAAACCCAGGAGACGTTTCAATTCTGGCACACTACGCATTTTTGTGGATATTATGGTTCATAAATATCAGTAACAGCGTCGACTGCGTAAGACCGCAAACTGACTGAGCATAAGCACACTGTTCAAACAAACTTGAGTAGTACTGTAACTCTTCAGGCTTTCCCGGCGATGTAATGACATCTTGGGTTGTCGGGTGTTCTGCCGGATATCAGCGTCGTACTTACACGATATTTCGGTCACGTAGCTCGAGACCTTCATCAGGTGCGACCTGAGACTGCTCCTCGAGTGGACCTGGTCCAGTATTTATGCCTATGGCCTTTCCCCTCCACCAACGGCTGCAGGCGCTTCCTCTGTGGTCCGCGCCCATTCCCTGTGACCTGCTGGAGCGTTGCTGCTCCGTTTTCCGTCCGCTGCGGTTCTAGGTGTTCCCTCTGCGGTCCGCGACCACCAAACCCGCTCCTGGGGGTTTCATCTACGGTCTGGTGCTCCTGGCAGTCCGTCAGATGCTCGTTTACCATCTCCATGTCTCTGGTTCTTCTGTTTGTGTAGTGTTGCAGCTGGCCCCGTTGCTCCTTCAACAATTCCAGAGCCGGATCCCAGGCTCTGCTTAGCTGGTACCCTGTGTCACGATTCATAAGATCGTCAGCCATTTTAATCTCAATCGATTCTCTTATAACACTGTCCCAAAATCTGGGTGTTTGTGCTAGAATCTTGGTATACTTATACTTCATGGCATGATCTAGTTCTAGACAGTGTTCAGCAAAAGCTGACTTAGTCACCTGTCTTAATCTAGTGTGCCTCTGATGTTCTTTGCACCTGATCTCCACAGTTCTTGTCGTCTGGCCAATGTAGGACATGCCACATTGACAAGGTATATTGTAAATCCCTGGTTTTCGTAACCCCAGGTCGTCTTTGACACTCCCCAGCAGTCCCCCGATCTTGTTGGATGGACAGAAAACACACTTGATATTGTGTTTACGCAGGATCCTACTGATTCTGGCAGAAATAGAGCCAGCATAGGGCAGATATGCCACCTTCCTTGCTTCATCTTGGTCTTCTTCAGGAACCTGTGGTATAGTGGCTGGTCGGAGTGCCCTCTCAATTTGTCTGTCCATGTATCCATTCTTGGAGAAAACTGTTTTGAGACGTTCTATCTCTATGGGTAGATTCTCTTGGTCTGATAGGGCACGTGCTCTGTGGACTAAAGTCTTCAGAACCCCATTCTTCTGTGCAGGGTGGTGACAACTGCTGGCCTGCAGATATAAATCAGTGTGTGTAGGTTTTCGGTACACACTGTGGCCAATTGATCCATCTGCTTTCCTCTGGACTAGTACATCCAGAAATGACAGCTGGCCATTCTTCTCCAGTTCCATGGTGAACTTGATATTAGGGTGGCATGAGTTAAGATGTTCAAGAAACTCACTGAGCCTGTCCATCCCATGTGGCCAGATCACGAAGGTGTCATCCACATACCTAAAGAAGCATGTGGGTTTAAATTTGGCTGTCTCCAATGCCCTCTCCTCAAAACTCTCCATAAACATGTTGGCAACCACAGGGGACAGTGGGCTGCCCATAGCTACACCTTCAGTTTGCTCGTAATATTGGTTTCTGTACAGGAAATACGTGGATGTCAGTGTATGACTGAACAGGTCCAACAGAGCACCATCAAATTTCTCTGCAATCAGTTCTAGTGAGTCCTTCAGTGGGACCCTGGTGAACAGCGATACCACATCAAAACTAACCATGATGTCCGAATCTGTGATGTGCAGTTGCTTGAGGCGTTGCAGGAAATCTTCTGAGTTCAGTAGTATTGCCGCTTAAGATCCCTGTATAATCCTTAGTTAAAGCTTTCTATGTTTTCTGTTACCTACTTCTTTACGAACAAGCTTTAAAGGTACGTCATCAAAATCTTTGGCTTTTATTTTAACAGAATTAGACGATATTCTTCTGTTTAGTAAATATTCTGTATCTTATGTGGTCATCACCTCCTTCCAAATGTGAAAACGTTCGTAGCCTCCAATACATAGAAGACAACCGCGAACTGTTACCGCAGCATCTCCATAATCATTCAGATTCTAGAATGCTTCGCATTCGCAAATTAAATGTATGTAACCACTATCATTAAATCGCTGCAAAATCTACCTCTGCCACAATTTTACTTTAATTGTCTTACTTCAGTTAGACAACTAAATACTACGTAACCTTGCACAGACGGCTGACCAGTTGGGGGCAGGACCCGAGAACAAAGTTTTCAGAGTTAGAATAATGGTTTAAATGACCATTTTAGGTAGAGTTCTCCGAGTCCTATCCAGAACTCTGACGTGAACTGCTATACGAATTTGTTTTTTTTTTTATGCAATCAACGTGAGTCCCTCTCATTACTGTATTTAACTAAAACTATTATCTGCACAGAGAACGTCATTAGGGCTTGAGACAGAACTCTTGGGTGGTGGTGATGTGGGGTGAGGGGGACGCTCGACATCATGGTCATCAGCGCCCTGACTAAAAGTCAACATGAAATCTCTCATGGGTGGGGACGAAGGCTCTCTCCACATGCGGAGCAGTTGAGAACGTACTGAAGTCTGCCGTCCTTCCTTCCCCCCCCTCCCCCCCCCCCCAACGGTTCACAAAATTTCACCACTCCTAACACTGGTATCGGTATCTGCGAGGATGGTGGGCAGATCTCCAGCGAGACCGAAGGCTGCCCTAATATCAGTATACAGGACACACCTATCCACAATATGCTGAACTGAAAGCAGCAAGCCACAAACTTCGCAGAATGGTGGATCCTCCCGCCGGAGGAGGAAGCCATGTGCAGTCTGGTAAGCAAAACCTCCTAGATGTGGTGAGGCTGACACGAAGTCCGCCAAGCCTTTCTGGTAGATTTGAGCAACCGCAGTGTGTTCTGACACCATTCAGTCTCCCAATGACGCATGATGCATGCTTTAAATTGTTAAAATGGCTTTGAGCACTATGGGACTTAACAGCTGAGGTCACCAGTCCCCTAGAAGTGAGAACTACTTAAACCTAACTAACCTAAGGACATCACACATATCCATGCCCGAGGCAGGATTCGAACCTGCGACCATAGCGGTCGCGCGGTTCCAGACTGAAGTGCCTACAACAGCTCAGTCACACCGGCCGGCCCAACATGCTTCCTTGGCAGCTTTGTCAGCCATGTCGTTACCCTGTATCCCAACGTGGCCAGGTACCCACCAAAAGATCACCACCTTGTCACGTCGCTGGAGCCACTGTAAGAAGTCATGGATGAGCTGAATCAGTGGGTCTACCAGATACATTTGGTGAACTGCTTGCAGTGCACTGAGAGTCGAATCAGACAAGAAATCTCGTATGGTGATGTCTGTCAACTCTCTGCAGTGCCATCAAAATGCCATGTAACTCCGCATCATAATTTGTCAAATGTTCAAATGAGTGTGAATTCCTAAGGGATCAAACTGCTGAGGTCATCTGTCCCTAGACACACACACTAGTTTAACTCATACTAAGAACAACACACACACACACACCCCCATGCCAGAGGGAGGCCTCGAACCTCCAGTGGGAGGGGCCGCATAATTTGTAAATTGTTCTGGAAGACACTTTAAAAAGCCTATCAGGGAAAACCACAGAACAACAGAGAGCATTCTCCTGATGGGATCCTTCTGTATAAAAAACGATAAAACTATGGTACATACGTAAAATAGACGAAAACAAAGTTGTAAAAACCACATATGGAGTACAAATTTTCGTGTACTGTGTCACGCTTAAAATCACTTTGGGCCTCTGAAGACACCAAGGCGGAAAAGGATACGTCGCCGATTCCAGAGTGGTGGTTCAGCAGCCTCTGCGCGCGCGCACACACACACACACACACACACACACACACACACACACACACACACACACACACACACACACCTAGGCTGGTCCTAAAGGCTCCAGTCGATATCCGAATGCCCTCATGGTGGACAGCATCTAACATCCGGAGGTAGGAAGGACGGGCCAATCCGTAGACCACGCTGCCATAGTCTAAGCTTGACCGAATAAATGCCCCATAAAATTGCAGGAGCCAGGACCTGTCAGCTCCTCATGTTTTTCCGCCAAGGCATTTCAAAATGTTCAACAACCGGAAGTCCTTTGTTCGTAGGTCTTTCAGGTGTGGGAACCATGTTAATTTAGACTCATATAATAAACCCAAAACGAGCACTGTGTCTTGAAAACGTAAAATATGTCCCCCATTGTAAGCTCTGGTTGGTTAAAATTCCGACGAGCACGATTAAAATTGACACACAGTCTTCTCAGGTGAGAACCGAACACCAATTGTCTGTGTCCAGGTTTCCAGCCCCCTAATGGTCAGCTGTAGCTGTCTCGTCGTCGTCGTAATATCAGGGGAGAGTAGAAGATTGCAAATTCATCCACAAACAAACAGCATTTGACAGGGCTCCTGACTGTGGAGAAAATGCCATTGATAGCGATGGCAAACAATGTGACACTGCCCCGGAGCACACCGTTCTCCTGAACAAAGCAATCAGACATGGCATCGCTAACGCGACAGCGAAAACGCCGGTCCTCGAGAAAGGACTGGATCAGAAGCGGCAGGCGTCCACGTAGTACCCATTCATGAAGTTGGCGAAGGATGTTGTACCTCCAAGTCGTGTGACATGCTTTTTAGAGGTCAAAAAACACACACACTAAATGGTTTCGGCGTAAGGAGGACTCCTGTATCGCCATCTCCAGTAGAATTAAGTTTTCAAGAGTGGAAGGGTAGCGCCTGAAACAGCACTGGGAGCGAGTCACGTGGTCTCGGGACTAAAGCAGCCAGACAAGGCGGCGGTTGACCATGCGTTCAAGAGTCTTACCCATAACACTGGTAAGAGCGACACTCCGATAACTGTTAGGGGCGCTACAGTCCTTGCCTGGTTTCCAGAATGGAATTAATATTGCCTCCTTCCAAGTCGTGGGGTACTTTCCATCAAACCAGATCTGATTGAAACAAGAGAGGAGCTGACCTTTCACTTCAGAGCACAGATGAAGCATGGTATAACGGATCTCATCAGGTCCTGGAGCAGTGTCTCTGGCTGCAGATAAAGCTGATTCCAGTTCCCACATGGAGAATGGAAGGTTGTAGACTTCTTCATTCATTCATTCATTCTTCTGCAGTCCGACGGAATACCTCAACAGTACGAACTTGTCTGGATGACTTAATAACAGTAAAGAAGTGTTCAGCTAAAACGTGAGCCATTTCTTCTGGCATGCCTACCAAGACCCCATTATTTGAAAAGGCCATAAGGGGATGTGGACTACCCTTCCCTGAAATCCGTCTTATTGATTCCCAAACGTGAGCAGCGGAAGTGGACCGATTAATGGAAGTCGTGAATTCCCTCCAGGAAGCCCTCTTCCGTTCTTTGATCACTCGCCTTGCATGTTTTCTCGCAGACCTGAAAGCATGAAGATTTTCTGTAGTTGGAAGCTGTTTGAAGTTCCACAGAGCTGTCCATCTGGCTCTGATTTGCCAACCGACAGTCGTCATTTCACCAAGGTACAAGCCATCATCGGAGGTGGTTACTAGACCTGGGGATGGACTCTGCGGCAGCCCTTTGGATCGCGTGAGTGATATTGACCACTGCCTCCTGTACACAATCCTTTCGTTCAAAAATAGCCTGTCGACTGTACTGTAACCAATTTGCCCTTTGTATCTGCCACCTGTGTGGTCTCCTGCTGGTCACTGTCTTAGGCGGCAGACGAATCCACACTGAGAAGTGGTCACTAGAAAGTAAATCTGGAGCCACTTCCCACTGAACTGAGACTGCAATAGCTGGGGAACAAAAAGATCAACAGCTGAAAAAGACCCTGTAGCTGTGGAAAAGCGAGTCATCTGACCCCCGTTTAGAAGGTAGATATCCTCAAAAATGGACGAGTCGCTCGATCATCCGATCCCTGTAGCAAGAGGTAGCCGAGCCCCATGGCACATTGTGGGCATTGAAGTCCCCCACTATGGGGAATGGGCATGGGAGTGTCTGAAAGACGTCTGCCGGTGCATCCGCATCTGAAGCGTCATTGGGGGGCAGGCACAAAGAACAGACTGTGATAGTAGAAGGTGTGAACTTGCACAGCAATGGCTTGCATGGTCGTAGCAAGCGGGACAGGAGACGAATGGCATCTGTGATGAAGGAAAATAGTCACTCCACCACTCCGCCTTTAGCCCTGTCTCCAATAGTACTGCCCTTCTGGTATATGTGGTAGCCCCGTAATGCAGGTAGAGGTAGAGAAAGAGAGATATGCTTCTCTTGTAAGCAGATGCAGAAAGGTTTATCCTGGACCAGTAGCTGTAATTCTTCCAAATGTGAGCGATATACATTCAAATTCCACTGCAAAACCCAAGTCCCTATGGAAGCCATTGGTTAGCGATGGTGGTTCTTTTCTTTCTCCCTCAGAAGCTGTGATTTACTGGGGAGGTCAGGGAGAACGTTAGCCGGTTCCGTGCTCTCTGGTTCCTCCGATTAGAAGTCCATATCCTCAAGAGTATAGTCGCCATCAGAAAGTGAGAGAGCTCGTCGACCCGAAGATTTACCTATCGCTTTCTTGGATTAGGTTGGCTGGTTTAAAAGAGGACGGAAGGGACCAAACAGAGGTCATCGGTCCCTTGTTCCTAATAAAACAATGCCACAAGTGTGAGAAGAAAACGGATGAAACATGTAACTCAAAACGGAAAGAAAGGAAAAGCCGCAAGAACGAAAGGAAGGCAATGACCACTACAATGAACAAAAGAGAACAAGAAAACAACAGACGCTAGAAACACAAGAGAGTAAAACATGAATGCAGATTACAGATGCTGGCCAACCACGAGAATAAAAATGGAAAGCCAGCCACTCTGCAATACATTAAAACCTCCACACTAAAAGCACTAGTGTGGAGTACAGAAAGGGATAAATGACAAGCGCTAAAACCTACATGAAAGTATAAAACCTACTGTCACGGATAAAACGTAAAACTAAAGCTGCTGTGGAGGCATTGTCGACCGACACCGAATGCAGGGTGCTGGGAAAGTTAAAAGTCTGCCATAGAGCGACTGAAAGTGGGCAGTCCAGCAAGAGGTGTACGACTGTCATTTGGCAGCCACAGCGACACTGAGCTGGGTCCTCGCGAAGGAGTAGGTAACCATGTGTTAGCCACACATGGCAATTGTGGAGCCAGCAGAGGACAACTGATTCCATGCGAGTGGCCTGCGTGGAAGACTTCCACACATTCATAGTCTCCTTCATGACACACAGTTTGTTGTGCGTGGTGTTATGCCATTCCATCTCACAAAGCCGGAAAACTCAGCGGTGTAAGACAGAACGCAGCTCAGCTTCGGAGATGACTATCTCCAAACGCGGTTTCCGCGTCGCCTGTTTCGCCAGCCTGTCTGCAAGTTCGTTGCCGGGGATTCCGACGTGTCCTGGGATCCACACAAACACCACAGAACTGCGGGACTGTTCCAGGGCATAGATGGACTCCTGAATGGACGCTACCAGAGGGTGGCGAGGATAGCATTGGTCGATAGCTTGTAGGCTGCTCAGTGAGTCAGTATACAGAAGGGATGACTCGCCAGGGCATGAGCGGACGTTCAAAATCACGAGATATGGCCGCCAGCTCTGCAGTGAAAACACTGCAGCTAACTGGCAAGGAGTGGTGCTCAATATGTCATCCATGAACATATGCGAAGCCTACGTGATCATTCGCCATTGAACCGTCGGTGTAAACCGCTTCAGGGCCGTGAAACATGTAAGAATCGAGAGGAAATGACAGCGGAGAGCGGCGGGGTTAACGGAGTCCTCAGCGTCATGCAAAAGGTCCAGACGAAGCTGCGGCTGAGGCGTACACCGTGGAGGAGTACGTGAACGGACCGCAAGTAGAGGTGGTAAGAGGAAGGACTCCAGTTCGGAGAGAAGGGATCGCACGCGAACCGCACTCATTACCCCGATCTGGTCCGCCGATGCGGGAGATGGACGCCCGCGGGAGGGAAAAGGAGACGGTTAATCGGATGCTCAGGGGAAATATGAATGTATGCTACGTAACTGGCGAGCAGTTGCGCACATCTGATCTGCAGCGCAGGGACACCAGCCTCGTCCTAAAACCTCCTGTCGCTAATCCAACCCCACAGTAGTGGATAGGGTCGAGTAAATGCAATGCTGAAGGCGCTGCTGAACCGTCAACCACACTCCCATAGTCAATTCGGGATTGGACAAGGGGTCTTTTTTTTGTTTTGGTTTTAGGGCGCAAAACTGCTATGGTCATTAGCGCCCGGTCCGTGACTTAGGAAACAGTAAAAACCGCAAATGGAAACCAGCAGCAATGGGAACGAAACTCAAAAAATTGGAGAAACTAAAAGCAGAAGGAAGGCTTAAAAATCCACTACAGAAAGGGGTTGGTTGTCCCCCCCAAAAAAAGCTTCAAATGACTGACGTCATTTCACTGGCACTAATGAACTCGAGAACGCGATCGACCGAGCGCGTGTCATCTGCAAAAATTGACGATATATCAGGCGACAGCTGTAGACGGGCGCGTAACGGAGTAAAATAGGGGCACTCAATTAAAAGGTGTCTTACCGTCCACAGCTGAGAGCAGTGGGGACAGAGTGGGGGAGGATCGCCGCTTAAAAGATATCGATGGCTAGAAAGACAGTGCCCTATCCGGAGTCTAGTTAAAATTACCTCCTCCCGACGACGCGTTCGGGAGGAAGAGGTCCAAGCACAAGGAAGAGCTTTCACGTCCCGCAATTTATTATGGGGAAGTGTCGACCAATGTGCGTGCCATAAAAGAACAACACGACGACATAAAACGCTCCGTAGATCGGCGAAGGGAATCGATTGAATAGCTGGCCGAAGAAGAGAGACTGCAGCCTTGGCCGCAATATCGGCCGCCTCATTTCCACCGATACCAACGTGTCCCCGGAGCCAGAGGAACGCCACCGAGACGCCCCCAGGTGGAGCAAGCGCAGACAGTCCTGAATCCGGTGGACCAGAGGGTGCACAGGGTAAAGAGCTTGGAGACTGAGGAGAGAGCTGAGAGAATCTGAGCAGATAACTTACTGTACCCGCTGATGGCGGCGGATGTAGTGGACAGCCTGGAGAACAGCGTAAAGCTCCGCAGTATAAACCGAACACTGGTCGGGAAGCCGAAAGTGATTTGGGGTGTCGCCAACAATATAGGCACTCCCTACACCTAACGATGTTTTCGAGCCATCAGTGTAAATAAATGTGGCTTCCTTCATTTGTGCACGTGGAGCAGCAAACGCCCGACGATAAACAAGTGAAGGGGTACCATCCTTGGGAAATTGACAAAGGTCACGGAGCAGGCAGATCTGGGGACGGAGCCAAGGCGGTGCTGTACCCCAAGTTGTCAAGAAGGTTTTAGGGAAGCGGAAGGAAAGAGAATGGAGCAGTTGACGAAAGCGGACTCCCGGT
This sequence comes from Schistocerca piceifrons, assembly GCF_021461385.2. Lineage (NCBI taxonomy): Eukaryota > Metazoa > Arthropoda > Insecta > Orthoptera > Acrididae > Schistocerca > Schistocerca piceifrons. Next base: position 680,174,753 of record NC_060149.1, on the reverse strand, counting down.
GGTAGTAGGGAGAAGGGGCGGCCTGCATACCCTACATCAAAGGAGGCGTCGAAAAAAATGTCATGGGCTGGATTAGCAGGCATGGAAGACATGGCTAGCGTAACGACTCACAAGGACTGCTCGCCTATTGGACAGCGGAGGTTCAGCAGTCTCAGCATAAAGGCTTTCCACAGGGCTGGTGTAAAAAGCTCCAGACACTAAACGTAATCCACGGTGGTGGATAGAGTCGATACGACGAAGAATAGACGGCCGAGCAGAGGAGTAGACTATGCTTCCATAATCCAATTTCGAGCGCACTAAGGCGCGATAGAGGCGGAGAAGGACCACTCGGTCCGCTCGCCAGGAGGTACCATTCAGGACACGGAGGGTGTTGAGCGATCGCAGACAGCGAGCCGAAAGATAGGAAACGTGGGAGGACCATCACAGTTTTCTGTCAAACATACAACCCAAGAATTTAGCGACGTCCTGAAACGGAAGGTTGACAGGTCCTAGATGTAAGGAGGGTGGCAGAAACTCCTTACGACGCCAAAAATTAACACAAACGGTCTTACTGGAAAAAAAACGGAAGCCACTTTCGGTGCTCCAAGAGTGGAGGCGATCGAGACATCCTTGAAGACGTCGTTCAAGAAGGCTGGTCCGTTGAGAGCTGTAGTAGATCGCAAAATCGTCCACAAAGAGGGAGCCCGAGACATCAGGAAGGAGACAATCCATAATTGGATTTATGGCAATAGCAAACAGTACAACACTCAGCACGGAGCCCTGGGGTACCCCGTTTTCTTGGGAGACAGTACGGGAGAGAGTAGTGTTCACCCGCACTCGAAATGTGCGCTCTGACATAAATTCGGGAAGAAAAAGGGGCAGCCGACCTCGAAAGCCCCAAGAGAACAGTGTGCAGAGGATGCCTGTCCTCCAACAGGTATCGTATGCTCTCTCCAGATCAAAAAATATTGCTACTGTTTGGTGTTTCCGGAGAAAATTGTTCATGATATAAGTGGAGAGAGAAACAAGATGGTCAACTGCAGAACGATGCTTTCGGAAACCGCATTGGGCAGGTGTTTGAAAGACTGCGGAACTGCAGCCACCAAGCTAAACGGCAATTCACCATACGCTCCAAAACCTTACATACACTACTCGTGATAGAAATGGGGCGACAGCTAGAGGGGAGATGTTTGTCCTTTCCAGGTTTCGGAACGGGAACGACGATAGCTTCCCGCCATCGTCTGGGAAAAGTACTGTCGGTCCAAATTCGATTATAAATGCGAAGGAGGTAACGCGGACTATGGGTTGATAAATGCAGCAACATTTGGATGTGGATACCATCCGGTCCTGGGGCGGAGGAGCGAGAAGAATAGAGTGCATGTTGTAGTTCCCGCATGGAGAAAACAGTATTATAGCTTTCGCGATTTTTAGAGAAGAAAGCAAGTGGCTGCACTTCCACTGCACGTTTCTTTGGGATAAACGCTGGCGGGTAATTTGAACTACTCGAAATCTCAGCAAAGTGCTGACCCAACGAGTTAGAAATTGCGACGGGGTCCACTAATGTATCATGCGCGACAGTGAGCCCAGAGACCGGGGAGAAACTAGGCGCGCCTGAGAACCGTCGAAGCCGACTCCAAACTTCCGAGGAGGGAGTGAAGGTGTTAAATGAGCTAATAAAGAATTTCCAGCTTGCCTTCTTGCTATCGCGGATGACGCGACGTCATCGCGCGCGGAACTGCTTATAGCGGATACAGTTGGCCAAAGTAGGATGGTTGCGGAAAACGCGAAGAGCATGCCGCCGCTCACGTATTGCATCACGGCATGCCTCGTTCCACCAATGAACTGGGGGGCGCCGGGGCAATGCGGAGGTGCGTGGTATTGAACGTTCCGCAGCTGTAAGAATAACGTCTGTAATATGTGTGACCTCATCGTCGACGCTAGGAAAGTGACGGTAATCGAATGTCGCTAGAGACGAAAAAAAGTGTGCAATTGGCTTGGGCAAACTTCCAGCGTCGCGGGCGCATATATGGCAGTTGAGGCTGCAGTCTAAGGACACATGGAAAGTGATCACTCGAGTGTGTATCATCAAGGGCGAACCATTCAAAGCGCCGAGCTACCGGAACAGTACCGACCGAAAGGTCCAAATGAGAGAAATTTGTCGTGGAAGCAGACAAAAATGTAGGGACCCCAGTGTTGAGGCAAGCTAGATCCGCTTGGTGGAAGACGTAGCAATAGTGAGCCACGTGGACAAGGATGTAGAGATCCCCAAAGCGGGTGGTGGGCATTGAAGTCCCCAACCAGCAAATAGGGGGGTGGAAGCTGACCAAGAAGATGAAGGATATCAGCTCGTGCCATTCGTGTGGACGATGGAATGTATACAGTACAAAGAGAAAAGGTATATCCAGAAAGGGAAAGACGGACAGTGACAGCTTGGAAGGAAGTGTTTAAGTGGATTGGGTGATAATGGAGAGTATCATGGAGAAGAATCATGAGTCCTCCATGGGCTGGAGTGCCTTCAACAGAGGGGAGATCAAATCGGACGGACTGAAAATGGGGGAGAACCAAGCGGTCATGGGAATGCAGCTTTGTTTCCTGAAGACAGAAGATGACCGGCGAGTAGGATCGTAAGAGGATCGACAATTCATCCCGATTGGCTCGAATACCGCGGATATTCCAGTGGATAATGGAAATAGGGTGAACAGAAAATGGAGGAATGTGACCAAGGTTGCCGTCAACTCAACGACTGCTCAGAGCTTGCGACCGACAGCATGGAATGGCATTCAGCCGAAGGCAGAAGATCGTGATCCATAGGTTGTTGATGAGCAGCTCCTGCCACCAGCGATCGGCCGGTTGATCGGCCGCCAGCAGTGCGCCTCGGCGACACAGAAGACGGCCGAGGGCGATTTCCGCCAGGTGGTGCTGTAGATGAGACACGCCTTGGCAGAGAAGGAGATGAACTGGGTTTCTTATTAGCCTTCTTGGAAATATGATGTTTGGATGAAGGAGGAACTGATGGTTGTGAAGTTGGGTTACGTAAAAAATCTTCACGAGAATACTCTTTTTTCGAAGTCTTTGTGTCTGACTTTTGAGCTCGAGATTTAGCGGAACTCTATGAAGGGTGACCCGTAGAGTGGGCAGGCGAAAGTGGTGAGGTTGAACGGGCGATCTTTGCGCTGGCCAATCTGACGACCGTGGTTCTAAAGGTGAGGTCACAAGTCTGCGTGGCCGCCTCCTTTGTTGGCCGAGGAGAAGCAAGGGCAGTGCTGTGTTTTCCTGTCTGAGGCACGGTGGGCTGTCGGCTGGCGAATAATTTTCGAGCAGCGAAGGTAGACACCTTTTCCTTCACTCTGATTTCCTGGATGAGCTTTTCGTCTTTAAAAATGGGGCAATCTCGAGAGGAAGCAGCGTGGTCACCCATACAGTTGGTGCAGCGAGGGGATGGAGGTGGACAAGCACCCTCATGGGCATCCTTGCCACACGTAACACATTTGGCTGGATTGGAACAGGACTGGCTGGTGTGATTGAACCGCTGACACCGATAGCAACACGTAGGGTTTGGGACGTAAGGGCGAACGGAAATCCTCATAGCCTGCTTTTATTTTCGATGGGAGTTGAACTTTGTCAAATGTCAAGAAGACAGTGCGGGTTGGATTGATGTTCGTGTCAACCCTTTTCATAACTCTAGGAACAGCCGTTACGGTGGTGGTGGTGGTTGTTGGGATGTTTAAGGGGGACTAAACAGCGAAGGTCATCAGTCCCCCATTCCAAAATAGGCGAGCCGAAAAACTACGGAGCAGGTAAAAACCAAAGGGGGAGGAGACGTCCCCCCAGGCGCTAAAAGAACACAAATGCAGCAACAAAAACTACAGACAAGAACAGGACAGAGGAACACCAGACAGAAAGAAACAGAAGAAAGGAAGATGGCCGGAGACTGGTTGACTGACCACGAGAACAAAAAAAAAAAAAGGAAAAGAGTCAACCATCTCACGGCACACCAGAACAGCAACAGACACAAGGACAAAAGACACAGAAAGGGAAAGGTGCAGGACCTCCCTAAATCGAACCATAAAACGGACTACCACGGAGAAAATTTAAAACGTCATCAGCCATGGAGGCATCATCGGATAAAACCAAAGCCAAAGTGCCCGAGAAATTAAAAGATTGCCGGAGTGTGCGTAATAGAGGACACTCCAGCAAAATGTGGCTGACCGTCAGCCGGGACCCACACCGACACAGGGGGGGATCCTCCTGACGCAACAGATGGCCGTGCGTCAGGTACGTATGGCCGATGCGCAGCCGACACAGGACCACCGAGTCCTTGCGAGAAGCCCGCAGGGAGGAACGCCACACAGCGGTCGTCTCCTTGACAGCCCGCAGTTTATTCGGGCCTGTCATGCCACGCCACTCAGCAGCCCACATCCTAAGGACCTTACGGCGCAACACCAGCTGCTGGTCGCGAGCCGTAAGGCCAATCTCCAAAGCTGGGGCGTCTATCGCCCCTTTGGCCAGCCTGTCAACACGTTCGTTCCCTGGGATGCCAACGTGACCTGGCGTCCAAACAAAAACCACCGAACGACCAGAGTGGGTAATGGTGGAAACAGACTCCCGAATAGAGGACACCAGAGGAGAAGAGGGATAGCAGCGGTCGACGGCCTGGAGGCTGCTCAGGGAGTCACTGCAGATGACGACGGACGCACCTGAGCAGGAACGCATATGCTCAAGAGCGCGCAAGATGGCCACCAGCTCTGCAGTAAAAATACTGCAGCCAACCGGCAAGGAGCGTTGCTCAACATGGGCAGCGTGAGCAAAAGCGTAGGCAGTGCGACCATCAACCAGGGAACCATCAGTGTAGACAGGCTCACAGCCCGGAAATGATTCGAGGAGCGCAAGAAAACGGTGACGGAGGGCCACAGGCGGAACCGAGTCCTTAGGTCCCTGTGCCAAATCCAGACGGACGGACGGCCGGGACAAACACCAGGGAGGCGTAGGTGTACGGACCCGGAAGGGAGGCAGAAGAGGGAATGACCCCAGTTTGGACAGCAGGGACTGGACACGGACAGCGACGGAAAGCCCAGACCTAGGTTGCCGTTCGGGCAGATGGAGGACCATGGCAGGGAAAAGCAGGCGACGATTGGGATGGCCTGGCGAGCAATGTACGTGGACAGCATAGTCGGCGAGCAGACGATGGCGGCGAATCTGCAGCGGGGGAACCCCGGCCTCCACCAGTAGACTATCCACGGGGCTGGTGCGAAAAGCGCCAGTTGCAAGCCGAACCCCACAGTGGTGTATGGGGTCTAACAACTTTAACACTGAGGGGGACGCAGACCCATAGGCCAGGCCCCATAATCAAGCCGGGACTGCACAAGGGCCCTGTACAACCGCAGCACCGTGCAGCGATCTGCACCCCAAGACGTGTGGCTAAGGCAGCGGAGGGCGTTGAGGTGCCGCCAGCATTTTTGCTTCAGCTGAGTAACATGAGGAACCCATGTGAGTCGGGCATCAAACACGAGCCCCAAGAAGCGGCAAGTGTCCACCACTTCAAGCAGGTGGCCGACGAGGTAAAGTTCAGGATGAGGGTGGACCGTCCGACGAATGCAGAAGTGCATAACTCGAGTCTTGGGTGCAGAGAACTGAAAAACGTGAGTCAGAGCCCATGATGCTGCCTTGCGAACGGCGACTTGCAGCCTGCGTTCGGCGACTCCCGTAGTCGTGGAGCTAAATGAGATGCAGAAGTCGTCGGCATACAAAGAAGGAGACACCGACGACCCCACTGCTGCAGCCAGACCATTAATGGCCACTAAAAATAAGGAGACGCTCAACACCGAGCCCTGCGGGACCCCATTTTCCTGTATGTAAGAGGAACTAGAGGTGGCACCGACTTGCACCTGGAAAGAGCGGCGCAATAAAAAGCTTTGAAGAAAAGCCGGGAGCCGACCACGAAGACCCCACTCATGCAATGTGGCGAGGATGTGATGCCTCCATGTGGTGTCATACGCCTTCCGCAGATCGAAAAACACAGCAACGAGATGCTGACGTCGGGCAAAGGCCATACGGACAGCAGATTCCAGCCGCACCAAACTGTCCACTGCAGACCCGCCCCGACGGAAGCCACCCTGGGATGGAGCGAGGAGACCGCGCGACTCAAGGACCCAACACAAACGCCGCCCCACCATACGTTCGAGTAATTTGCACAAAACGTTGTTGAGGGTAATGGGACGATACCTGTCCACCACCAGTGGGTCCGCACCGGGCTTCAAGATGGGGACAATAACACCCTCTCGCCATTGCGACGGGAACACGCCTTCGCTCCAAATGCGATTAAATATCGCGAGAATGTATCTCTGGCAGTCCCTGGAGAGATGCTTCAGCATGTGTGCGTGGATGCAGTCCGGTCCTGGTGCTGTATCAGGGCAATCGGCGAGGGCAGCGAGGAATTCCCTCTCGCTGAAAGGAGCATTGTAAGTTTCAGAACGACGCGTGTGGAACGATAATGGCGTCTGCTCGGCCCGCTCCTTGAGAGAGCGAAAGGCGGGGGGATAAGTTGCAGTCGCAGAGCTCGTAGCGAAGTGCGCAGCAAGGTGTTCAGCAATGGCGGCAGCGTCCGTGCACACAGCGCCGTCCAAAGAGATCCCAGGGACACCCGTAGGGGTCTGGTGGCCATAAATCCGCCGTATCCGGGACCACACGAGCGAGGGGGAAACACGGGAGCCCAAGGAGGAAACATACCGCTCCCAGCACTCCTGCTTACGCCGTGCAATAAGACGACGGGCGAAGGCACGGAGCCTCTTAAAGGCGATGAGGGTCTCCAGAGACGGGTGCCGCCTATGACGCTGGAGAGCCCGCCTACGGTCGCGAATAGCCTCAGCAATCTCCGGCGACCACCAGGGTACAGCCTTCCTCCGAGGGAGTCCTGAAGAGCGGGGAATGGCAGCCTCGGCCGCCGAAATGATTGACGTGGTTAAGACACGGACCACCTCGTCAATGTCACCCTGTGGGGGAGACTCAACAGTTGCCACGGAAGTAAAACTCTGCCAGTCAGCCCTGTGGAGAGCCCAGCGGGGCAGGCGCCCAGAAGAATGACACTGGGGCAGTGACAAATAGATGGGAAAATGGTCACTACCACACAGGTCAGGGTGCACTCTCCAGTGGAGGGATGGGACAAGGCCAGGGCTGCAAATAGAGAGATCGATGGCCGAGAACGAGCCATGGGCCACACTGAAATGCGTGGGAGCACCGGTGTTCAAGAGGCTAAGGTCGAGCTGAGCCAACACATGCTCCACGGCCCGACCGCGAACATCGGAGACAGTCCCACCCCATAGAGGGTTGTGGGCATTGAAATCGCCCAGCAGCAAAAAAGGTGGCAGCAGTTCGGCTATCAGAGCAGCCAGGACATGCTGTGCGACAGCACCATCAGGTGGAAGGTAAATACTGCAGACGGTGATAGCCTGTGGCGTCCACACCCGAACAGTGACAGCCTCTAAAGCTGTTTGTAGAGGTACAAACTCGCTGTGAAGAGAGTTAAGGACATATATGCAGACGCCACCAGACACCCTTTCATAAGCTGCCCGGTTCTTAAAATAACCCCGATAGCCATGGAGGGCGGGGGTTCGCATTGCTGGAAACCAAGTTTCCTGCAGAGCAATGCAAGGGAAAGGATGACGGCCGATAAGTTGGCGGAGCTCAGCTAGATGGTGGAAGAAACCGCTGCAGTTCCACTGGAGCATGGTATTAGCCAGGGATGGAAAAGGCGTGAAGGGACTGGGGAGGCAGATTACGCCTCCGGGGCCCCTGCTGCTACTGAGTCACCACCTGTACAACAGCCATCCATTGCATCCGAGGGACTGGCGAGATCCATGTCCTCAGTGGACGCCAGAATCTCCACCTCATCTTCGGATGCAGAGGGAGAAGGTTGCGGAGGGACAGGTGCCACCGCAATTTCAGGATGCTTGGGAGCCTTTTTCTTCGACTGCTTTGCGCGCTGTGCCTTAGGTGGGTCCGGCTGGGAGGGCCTCACTGGGTCAGTCTCAGGGACTGAAGACGACCGTGACGCCCTACAACCAGCGACTGGTGGTTGTTTGACAAACTTGCGGGCGTCCGCTTTGGCACTGGGCAAAGCCTGGGATGGGAGGGCCCCAAGGGACCCCTTCCGGGCGAGAGGAGCCGAAGAAGGCTCACGCTTCTCCGGCTGTGAAGGGGGAACAGATGTCCCCGGTGGTTGGGGTGGTGTCGCTCCTGAAAGAGATGGAGCAGGAGCAACAGGGAGTGAAGTGCCCCCCGCAACCAAGGGGGCCGGTGAATTCTGGCAGAGCTGAGAGCGAACTCGTGTTGCAGCAGTGACATAGGTAGACGTCATGGGCACGGGATGCAGCCGCTCATATTTCCGCCTGGCCTCTGTGTAGGTTAGGCGGTCCAGGGTCTTATATTCCATTATCTTCCTTTCCTTCTGGAAGATCCGACAGTCCGGTGAGCAGGGGGAATGGTGCTCTCCACAGTTAACACAGATTTGAGGCGGAGCACATGGAGTATCAGGATGCGAAGGACGTCCGCAATCCCGACACGTGATGCTGGAAGTACAGCCAGATGACATGTGCCCGATCTTCCAGCATTTAAAACACCGCATCGGAGGAGGGATATATGGTTTCACATCACAACAGTAAACCATCACCTTAACCTTTTCGGGTAAGACATCACCCTCAAAGGCCAAGATGAAGGCACCGGTGGCGACCTGATTATCCCTCGGACCCCGATGGACGCGCCGGACGAAGAACACCTCGTCGTTCAAGGTTGGCGCGTAATTCATCGTCGGACTGCAGAAGAAGATCCCGGTGGAATATAATACCCTGGACCATGTTCAGACTCTTATGCGGCGTGATGCTAACGGAAACATCCCCCAACTTGTCACAATTGAGCAACCTCCGTGACTGGGCAGAGGATGCCGTTTTGATGAGCACAGAATCAGAGCGCATCTTGGACAAGCCCTCCACCTCCCCGAACTTGTCCTCTAAATGCTCCACAAAAAATTGGGGCTTGGTCGCAGCCATTACGCCCTGGTCAGATAGGTAGTGCTGAATTGCGTCGTCAGACAATCCATCGAGGGAGCGTGTATGATCGACTCCATGCGAGGAATTTAAAGTACGATGCGGTTCCACCCGGACAGGTAAGGTGTGGAGAAGTGAAGTACGCAGCAATTTTTGTGCCTGGAGGGCACTGACTGTTTCTAACAACAAGGTGCCATTCCGTAATCTGGAACAAGACTTTACAGGACCTGCAATTGCGTCGGCACCTTTCTGGATAATGAAAGGGTTGACCATGGAGAAGTCGTGACCATCAGACCGAGAAACAACAAGGAACTGTGGCAACGATGGAAGAACTGTCTGTGGCTAAGACTCAGTGAACTTACGCTTGTGGGCAGACATAGTGGAAGGTGAGGAAACCATTGCGGAAGAATCCCCATGATTACTGGGGTCTCCGATGGCGCGCTCCTCCCTTGTGGGGGCCCTCTCTGAGGGCACTCCCGCCTTAGGTGATTGTTCACACCTCAGGTCACACCTCCCGACAAACGGACGGAGGGACCAATCGGCACTTTCGGAAGGTATCAGCTCGGGTAATCACCCCTCCCTGGGCCTGGCCATTACCAGGGGGTACGTACGTGCCCTACCTGTCTACCCAGGGCGGGGAATTACGCGTTACCCCATCACTGGCTACGCCCGAAAATGCGTGGGTCGGACTTCAGACATTCACAGGGAGGAAGAAAGAGAAAGGGAAAAACAAGGAAAGGGAAAGGAAAGAAGAGAGGTCTCAAACGCCGCAGCGGAAAAAAGAGTAAAGAGAAGAAGTAAGGAAAATAGGACAAAGGAAGGATGAAGACATACAAGCAGAGAAGGCGAAAAATGCGTTAAATTTACGAGCGTCCGTCTCCGGACGTAGGCACAAACCATACTCGCAGAGGGGGAGAAAGGGATGGAAAGAGCCAGAGATGAGGGGAGGGGGGAGTTAAGATGGGGGATAGGGAAGGATGCGGAAAAGGAAGGCATGCAGCCCGGAAAGGAAGGAGGGCCACATTAGCTCGGGGTCCCGTGCTCGCTACGAACGTATCCACGAAAGAGTTGTGGACCCCCTGGGAGGGGGGGGGGGCCAAGGGCTCTGTAGAGCTGCAGCAGCGCAGAGCGATCAGCACCCTAATTGGTGTTACTCAGTCAATGGAGGGCATTGAGGTGCTTCCAGCACTTCTGCTTAAGCTGACGAAGATGAGGGAAGTGAGGGAGCCAAGTCAATCGAACGTCGAGAACCAGTCCTAGGAATTGATATGTCTCCACTACAGTGAGTGGAGCGTCATTAAGGTATAGTTCAGGTTCCGGATGAACGGTACGAGGCCGACAGAAGTGCATGACCCACGACTTTGCGGCTGAAAACTGGAAGCCATGTGCTAGAGCCCATGACTGCACATTGTGGATGGCTTCCTGGAGGCGCCACTCAACAACAACAGTACTGGAGCAGCAGTACGAAATGCAGAAGTCGTCTGCATACAGAGAAGGTGGGACAGAGGGCCCAACAGCTGCTACTAGACCGTTAATGGCCACTAAAAATAGAAACACACTCAATACAGAGCCCTGTGGGACTCCATTCTCCTGGATATGGATGGAACTATGGGAGTCACCAACTTGGATACGGAAAGTACGGAGCGACAAGAAGTTTTGGATAAAAATCAGGAGTGATACCCGGAGGCGCCACTCTTATAATGCGACAAGGATATGATGTCGCCAAGTCTTGTAGTATGCTTTACGCAAGTCAAAAAAGGTCAGGTGTTGTCCCCTGGAAAATACTGTTTGGATAGCAGACTCTATGGACACAAGATTGTCAGTGGTAGAGTGACCCTGGCAGAAGCTGCCCTGACATGGAGCCAGCAAGCCACGTGACTCCAGGACCCAGCCTAACCGCTGACATACCATACGTTCAAGCACCTTACAAAGAACGTTGGTGACGCTGATGGGCCGGTAGCTATCCACATCAAACGGGTTTTTAACGGGTCTGATCACCGGACTGATGGTGCTCTCCCGCCATTGCGATGGAAAGACACTATCACACCAGATCTGGTTGAAGATGTCGTTTGTAGTCAGATGAGAGATGTTTAATCATCTGGCTGTGGATGCGATCAGGCCCAGCAACTGTGTCGGGGCAATGTGCAAGGGCACTGAGGAATTCCCACTCTCTAAATGGGGCGTTACAGGCTTCACTGCAGCATGTAGTGAATGAGAAGACGTTCTCTGGGAGTTAATTGGCCGGCAACGAGCCCGGCAACGAGCTGTACCCAGTGGTGTAGACTCCTCCTTCCATTGTTTGATATGGTAGCGAACATGGGCATGGAGCAGTTTAAAGGCTATGAGGTGCTCCAGGGAAGGGTGCCACTTATGTCGCTGTAGAGCGCGCTGACACACTTTAATTGCTTCACCAACTTCTGGCGACCACCAAGGGACGGCCTTACGCCTCGTGCACCCTGAAGAGCGAGGGATCGCGTTTTCTGCCACAAAAACAATTGTGCTAATCACCTGCTCAACCATCACATGGATATACTTGGAAGGAGAGACAGCATTGGTCGTATATTTTTGTTTATTATCGCAAAATCGATTTTCGGTCACTTAGTGACCATCTTCAGTGCTAGAAGTTAAAAATTTTTTTCACATTACGATCATAGAGTATAAAACAGAAAATCACAATTACATCTGCATATGAACGTAACACTTGCTAGGAACATACCTGTAATATATAACTTAAATTAGTAAGCACTGGTGTCAATAGGCTTACGGCGATCACATAGACTGAGGTCGCTGTTTACATGCACTTGTTCAGCAGACCTCGGTGGGACGGGGCTTGACACGCCCTCTATGTGACATGTCACGTGAAGACATAGTATTACTGGTTTTGCGAGATATTAACACTAAATAACTCTTGTGCATTTGTGAATCGTGCAGTGATTCAAATTTAAAATGTACGTACAACACATAGACGAAGGGGGAAGGAAATATCTAAAATACATTGGCGTATTGTTTTTTAAAAAAAAACTTATGAAACATAAAACAGATCGATGATAAGTTGTCGGAGTGCAGGACATATAAAAGAGCAAAAGATAATGAAAAAGAATAATAAATGAATAACATGAAATGAGGTGTAACACAGGTTTTTTAAAAAACATAATACCCACCATCTGGCGTGGGAAGTTAGAAGTACAACGTTCGTGATATACGTAAAATGTTACGTTAAGACTAAGGAGTCAAATATATAAAAAATAATAACAGTACGAAACTGCCATTACTTAATAATTAAAATACCGTGAAACACAATGTTCATTACAGAAATGTTTGTAGGTGTGTTTCACGGCATTTTAATTATTAAGTAACGGCAGTTTCTTACTGTTATTATTTTTTATATATTTGACTCCTTAGTCTTAACGTAACATTTTACGTATATCACGAACGTTGTACTTCTAACTTCCCACGCCAGATGGTGGGTATTATGTTTTTTTAAAAAAACCTGTGTTACACCTCATTTCATGTTATTCATTTATTATTCTTTTTCATTATCTTTTGCTCTTTTATATGTCCTGCACTCCGACAACTTATCATCGATCTGTTTTATGTTATATAAGGTTTTTTTTAAACAATACGCCAATGTATTTTAGATATTTCCTTCCCCCTTCGTCTGCTATGTGTTGTACGTTCATTTTAAATTTGAATTACTGCACGATTCACAAATGCACAAGAGTTATTTAGTATTAATATCTCGCAAAACCAGTAATACTATGTCTTCACGTGACATGTCACATAGAGGGCGTGTTAAGCCCCGTCCCACCGAGGTCTGCTGAACAAGTGCATGAAAACAGCGACCTCAGTCTATGTGATCGCCGTAAGCTTATTGACACCAGAGCTTACTAATTTAAGTTATATATTACAGGTATGTTCCTAGCAAGTGTTATGTTCATATGCAGATGTAATTGTGATTTTCTGTTTTATACTCTCTGATCGTAATGTGAAAAAAAAATTTTAACTTCTAGCACTGAAGATGGTCACTAAGTGACCGAAAATCGATTTTGCGATAATAAACAAAAATATACGACCAATGCTGTCTCCTTCCAAGTATACCCATTATCTGGTCGTAGTGCACAGGACACTATGGAGTCGCCAATCAATAAACATCACATGGATGTTACTGTGTGAGGGTGATTCAGCGGTGGCAAAGGTGAAAGTTCCCCAGTCCGCCGTGTTCAAAGTCCATCTGGTTAGGCGTCCACGTGCCTGACGCTGGGGTAGTGTCAGGAAGACAGGGAAGTGGTCACTACCACATAAGTCGTCACGTGCTCTCCAGTGGATAGATGGGAGAAGTCCTGGGCTGCAAATAGATAAATCAATGCCCGACTATCATGCAACAGTATAGTTTCGACATCTCTGCCTCAGCCAGTAAGCATGGTTCCACCCCCACAAGGCGTTATGGGCATTAAAATCTCCCAGAAGTAGGAAAGGTTTAGGGACTTGATCAATCAGTACAGCTAATACATTCAGGGGTATTGCACCATCTGGAGGACGATATACATTGCAAACAATTATTTCCTGCGTCGTCCTTATTCTGACCGCCACAGCTTCAAGAGGGGTTCGAAGGGGCACATGTTCACTACAGACATAGTTTAGAACGTAAACACAAACACCTGACACACTATTATAGTCGCTGCGGTTCCTGTAATATCCTTGTATCTGCAGAGTGCAGGGGTCCGCATTGCAGGGAACCAGGTTTCCTGGAGGGCAATGCAGATAGCATGTGTGAAGCTTAACAGTTGCCATAGCTCAACCAGGCGGTGGAAAAAACCGCCGCAATTCCACTAGAAGATGACATCGTGAGACTGGGAAGGCATGGGACATTCAATGAGGCAGTTTACACCTCAGTCACCTGCTGCCACAGATTTATTGCCTGAGCCGTCTATGTCCATTGTGTCTGAGGGTCTGGCGAGATCTAGGTCATCAGCAGACGCCAAAATCTCCACCCCAGCTGCAGAGCTTGTAGGTAGTGGTGGTGTGGGTGCCACCGCAATTTCCTTGGTCTTAGGGGTTTTCTTTTTAGATTTCTCTCGCTGCTCCTTGGGTTTCCCTGGCTGGAAGGACTTCACTGAATCAGTCTCCGGGACTGGGGATGAGCGTGACGCCCTACGACCAGCTGCTTTTGGGCTCTACAGCCACTGGCATGTGTCATCTTTCCCACTAGAAGAAACCTTGGAAGGGAGTGACCCAAGGGAACCCTTCCTAGCGAGAGAAGCCAAAGAAGACTTACGCTTCTCCGGCTTAGAAGTGCGGACAGACGTCGCCGCCGATGGTTTGGTGGGGGGGGGGGGGTGGAGGGATGTTCCTCCTGAAGTAGATGGTGCAGGAGGGAAATACCCCACCATCAAAGGGGCAGGTGTCCTCTTCCAGCTCTGAGAGGTGACCTTGTTTGGTGAAGCTGATGGTGCCAGAACTGTTGTAGCAGCGGCGTAAAACGATGCCATACACACTGGATGAAGGGATTCAAATTTTCTATTGGCCTCAGTGTAGGTCAGTCTGTCAGCAGTCTTTTACTCCATGATTTTCCTTGAAACTGCGGTTTCATCATCATGAAGATTCTCCATCAGCTCTCTAACATACAAGGTACCAGGGTGAGTAGGATCCACTGCCATCCTTACCCTGACGTTCCTCCCATGGTGTGACCAGGGAGGGGAACGATTTGGGGTCGTACTTCTGTGCGCTGAATTGAGCTCGTGATTGCTTAGATACTGCTGGTGTTTCACCACCAGCAAGAGATGGACTATGCTTCATCCCGTGTCGTCCACCCTGATGCCACCCACTCCGACCAGGGGCCCTCCCCACAGGCGCCACCCAGCCGCAGAAAAGGCCACCTGGCAAGATGGCCATTACCGGGAGTCCCAATGCCCCAGGGGGATGGGCATCTACTCCTTGGCATACGCGGGGCGTTAACTGTGCAGGCATCAGCAGAGCGATCCCCGTGTAGTCAGGGGGCTACAACCAACAGGGTACATGGTGGCCTCACCATATCGGACTGGTTACTGAGCTGGATATCAGGTGCAAAGAAGACCATGGTCATCGTCGACACAGAAATCGACACTGTATAGTGCATGGCAGAAAGATGTCCTCGCCTAAGAGATGGAGAATGGACAGGACTGCAATGTGATAAGAAAGTGGGCTAAAGATCTCAATGCATGATGGACACGATGCACCTTGTAAGGTACCCTTCCCCAATTGGCTCGCTCTTCGGGAAAGTATTGAGGAATGGAGGTCAAACCCTACAGGGGACCATCATAAAGACCGAAACGTGTGAAACTCCTTTTAGTCGCCTTGTACGACAGGCAGAAATACCTCAGGCCTATTCTAACCCCCAGACCCGCAGGGCGATCTCCATAGTTACTTTGAGGTGAATTTCAGTAGCACTTTTCCCCTGTAACAACTAATTCAGTGACAGCTTGTTTTTCTTGTGACTTTCGTTTTGATGTGCTTCCTGTCGCCACCCAGTTACCACCCCCTCCACCCCCCCCCTCAGGGACAGAATCTATCCAAACTGTCCGCGTTTAATGTTATTCATGAGGAAGTGTGCCAAAGTTCTCTGAACGTTTGCGAATCGTTTAACTGAGAACGAAAGTGGGTACCAGCCTACTGTCCGCCTAGTCAGATCAGAGACCCACCCAAAAACCACAACCTAGTTGTCCAGCACAATGCCTGATCTTTAATCCTCTGAGCTGATTTGGTCTGGGGCCAGCGCATCTCCCTGCCTGGAACTGGCACTTTAACACGCACAGCTATCTGGCCGAGTAAGTAATTCAGTGACAGCACGTTGTCGAAAAGAGATATTGATACTGATTATTTTGGAAGTACTTCCTATGTTGAAGTGTTAGAGTTTGTGAGATCACAATGAGGCAACATGTGGTGTGAAGTCTGTAGCTTACTGACCAGGAGTCTTTTTGTTACATTATTATGACTCAATGGGTTGTTCACGACTTTCATCATCGCCCTCGTACGTCACCTTACCTGGCTTTCGCTGGCTATTCATATCTGTGTGTAAAAGCGACATCTTCCATTCTGACAACACCCCTTATCTGTGGAGACGAACCTTACTCCACCAAGTACACACGTAAAAGTTTTCCACCGCGACATTCTCTCGCGAATAATCTATAGTTAACATCTTTCTTTTGTTTTAGGTCCCTACCATGTTGCACAGTCAAAGATGTCAGAAGTAATATAATCTTGCCAGTTTATTTTGGCAAACATTTCCCGGATAGAAGTCGCCCGTTTCAATGCCATTTGAAGCGTGTTTCTTCTACAGATTAATATAGAATGCACGTCCAGTAAGAGCCGTTGCTTTAGAAAATGTGTGTGAGACGTCTTGGCTGTGTGATAACTCTACCTGAGCAAACTGGCAGTCGGCAGCAACGTCCTGTTGTGCAGAACTTTTTCAGGCAGCCGGTCGACAACTCCACGCGTCGTTGCGTGGTGTCCGTCACTAGCCGCCTCTGTCTCTCCATTCGCATCCAACCAGTGCCTTGCCAACGTTATCTGCAACACCAGGCGCCCGTATGGTGTTTGAGTACCAGAGAGACAACTGTGAAAACAAGTTTATTTGTCCTAAAAGTATTTTGTGCGACTGTGTTAATGCAACAACCTCTGACAGCACGCAATTTATCTTTTATTTTAGTACCACAGGGAAGGACAGAGTGGGGAAAAGAAGCACAGATGGGAAAAGTCGAGGATTCAGAGAGGGAGGGGAGCAAAGAAGGAGTAGAGGGGAAGGGGCGTGGAGCAAATGTGAAAAAGAATGAAACAGGCGAACAAGGAGTAGTGAAAGAAGCAAACGAGACAGGAGGTGGAGGAGTGAAAAAAGGTAGCAAAAGCAGGAGGAAAAAACAGGGGAAAAAGATGGAAAAACGAAGACGAAATGAAAATCATATATATTAATAATGTTGGAGACAGAGCAAGCTGTAAACCAATGAACTGTTAGACTCAAATTTCTACAGCTAGCTCTTTGCGGAGGTCAGCCCAATACAAAACGGATTTCCAATGAGCGCGTACTTTGGCTTCAATGTGTGTGTCAGACGTCAGCGAGAGCGCATCGCTAGTTCCTGCTGCTACTACTACTACTACTAAGGCGAGTACACCGTTCGCTTGTTACATATTTTTTACGAGCTTCAAACAGGAGAGCAGTACTGGATAGGAACTGTGATTGTTGTGTACGGATGCGAGCTGAGCTGGCGACCCTTCGCTCACAGCTTCAGGCTGCGTTGGCTTCCGTCACACAGCTTGAGGCTGCTGCCGCCAAGGGGCGTCACTGTGGGGGATCGGACGCGGGGATGTGAGGGACGTCGAGCACATCCACGTGTCCTCCGATCGGTCCACTGCTGTGACCTCCCCGGGTACTGCCTGCACTCAGGTTGACCCCTCACCCATCGTCGATTGGGATATCATTCCAAAGTCTGGCAGGCAGCGAAAAACGTTCCGTGGGGCAGATCGTAGGGCCTCCCCGGTTCGTTTGACGAACAGGTTTCGGGCGTTATCTGTGGCTGACGATGTCTGAGCCGGATGCAGTCGTCCACCCCGTTCCAGAGGAAGCTTCTCGGTCTGCAAGGTCTGGGCATTCACAGAGGGTGGGTTTGTTGGTAGCTGGGAGCTCCAACAGTAGGTGCGTAATGGGGCCCCTTAGGAACATGGCTGCCAAGGAGGGGAAGGAAGAAAGTGTGCACTCTGTGTGCATTCCTGGGGAGTCATTCTGGATGTGGAAAGGGTACTTCCGGATGCCATGAAAAGTACAGGGTGCAGCCAACTGCAGGTGGTGGCTCATGTCGGTACTAATGGCGTGTGTCACTTTAAAACAGAGCAGATTCTGTCTGGTTTCGGGTGGCTAGCGGAAATGGCAAAGACTACCAGTCTTGCTTCCGAGATTAATTTTTTTTTTGGTGGGGTTTAAGGGCGCTCAACTACTGAGGTCATTAGCGCCCAGTCACTGTTGTTAGAGCACATGGAAACTAGTAAAACTCAAGGGGAGGGGGGGACACCAGAAAGACATGACAAAGATGCAGATAAAATAAGTTAAAAGGTTAGATGTCTTTGGACAAGCCAGACAAAGTTATAAAACGCACAACACGAGCAGCTGCTCGAGCGTCATCGGTTAAAATATCCGGTAAAGTAGATGGCAGGGACAGGACAACACGAGATTGACTAAAGCGAGGACACGACAATAAAACATGGTGCACTGTTAATGCCTGACCACAAGGGCACTGTGGGGCTGGGTCACCGGAGAGCAGGTAGCGGTGGCTAAATCGGCAATGCCCAATCTGCAACCTGGTCAGAAGGACCGCCTCTCGCCGAGATGGTCGGGAGGAGGTTGTCCAAGCAGTTGGGAGCAGTTTTACTGCCCGGAGCTTGTTTCCTTGGAGGGATGACCAAGCATCCCACCACAACGACAAGCCTCTTACAAACATCCCCACGAACGTCAGATGATGGGACACAATGGGAGGCTGGCCAAGGCAGGAGGACTGCAGCCTTGGCTGCAGCATCCGCAGCCTCATTCCCAGGCACTCCTACATGTCCGGGAACCCACAGAAAGCTGACAGAACCACCATTATCAGCGAAAGTTGGTTGGTTGGTTGTTTGAGGTTAAAGGGACCAAACAGCAAGGTCATCAGTCCCTTGTTTCAAATAGACTCCATTCTGCTAACGGGACATCTCAGTATAGTCAGAAAAATAAAACGGATAAAGGGGAAACGTAAAAGGGCAGTCACGTTGTCATTAGTAAAAACAAATGAGGGAAGTTGGCAAGAGAACGAACCCAACACTATGCTGAAACAGCATAGGCAAGACCACCTGTGACTTAAAAGGTACAACTGCTATAATGCAGAAAGTACGTATGGGAATAGAAAAACTAACCAAGCCTTAAAAAGAAGGGGTAAAAACAGAGTAAAAGGGAAAGAAAAGAGGATTCCGGTCAGGGAGGTGAATCGGGAATCTCTGAACACTGCCTACAGTGGGAGACACCCAAACACTCACCGCCCTGCCCCAACACCAGAGGGAGATTAAAAACTTTAAAACTGAGAATAAAAACCACTCTCCCGGAGGAAAGCTAGAACCAGAGAGACCATCCGGGAATCGTCAGCCAACATCAAAGGTAAAGTGTGGGGGAGTCTGTACTTAGCACGCAGAGCCAAAAGAAGGTGGCATTCAACCAAAATGTGGGCCACTGACTGGAAGGCTCCACAACCACATAGCGGGGGTGGCTCATCACGCAAAAGGAAACCATGGGTCAGCCTGGTATGGCCAATGCGGAGACGACACAGCGTGGTCGAGTCCTTGTGGGAGAGGCTAAAGGAAGAACGCCATGGGCCTGTATTCACCTTAATGGCACGAAGTTTATTAGACAGTGGAGTAGCCTCCCAAGAATTGGCCCATGACTGTGCAAAGTGGGATTTAATGTGAAGCCGTAAATCCGCTGCAGGAGGGGTTACAGAAAACGGGGGGTAAGTAACTGCTCCCCCAGCCAAACGATCAGCGAGCTCATTACCCGGGATACCCACATGGCCCGGGACCCATAGGAAGTCAATGGAACAAGCAGCACGGTGAAGATCAGCGAGATGGTCATGGATGGCAGAGACCAAGGGATGGCGCGAAAAACACCGGTCAATAGCAAGAAGGCCACTCATCGAGTCCGTACATAACAAAACGCGGTTGTGTTGGGATTGTTTAATAAAGGTAAGGGCCCGGGAAATTGCCATCAATTCCGCAGTAAACACCCCACATGAGGGTGGCAGTAGATGATTTTCCGTTCCAACAAAGGACGTGAAGGCATACCCAACATGATCAGCAGATTTAGAGCCATCAGTGTAAAAAACAACAGCATCCCGGAACTCCCATAAAATTTGGCGGAAAAAGGAACGGAACACCACCGGGGGGATGGAATATTTCGGACCGCGGCGGAGATCCATCCGAATTCGAGGCCGAGGAACTAACCAAGGAGGGGTGGAGGGGAGGGAGCGAGGAAGACAGGACAAAGAAGGAAGCCGAAAATCACGGGTAAGAGACGCAAGGCGCAGCCCAACCGGTAAACCCGCCCGAGGGCGGGAGTCTGGCGGGCGACGTCCATGGTCTGGGAATAGGATAGAATAGGAAGGATGAGCGGGAGAAGAACGGATAGTAAGGGCATAAGACACCAGAAGCTGGGACCGCCGAACAGAAAGGGGGGGGATCCCAGCTTCAACCAGGAGACTATCAACAGGGCTAGTAGGGAAGGCACCGGTGGCCAAACGGATACCACGATGGTGGACTGGATCCAGCACGTGCAGCGTGGAAGGAGCAGCTGAACCATAAACTTGACAACCATAGTCCAAACGTGACAGAACTAGAGCACGATAAAGACGGAGGAGGAGGGAACGGTCCGCACCCCAGGAGGAGTGGGCAAGGAAGCGAAGGACATTGAGTTTACGGAAACATCCTACCTTCAGGAGTCTGATATGGGGCAGCCAAGTGAGCTTGTTGTCGAAAAGAAGACCTAGGAAACGAAACTGTGGAACCAAAGGCAATCTTTGTGCAGCGAGATAGAGCTCTGGATCAGGGTGGACCGTAGTACGGCGACAGAAGTGGACCACCCGCGATTTTAAAGGAGAGAATTGAAACCCGTGGGAGAGGGTCCATGCAGAGGCACGCCGTATAGCCACCTGGAGCTGCCGTTCTGCAGATGGCATCGAGGAGGAACTAACCCAAATGCAGAAATCATCCACATACAGGGCAGGGGCGACCAAGGGACCGACAGAGGCCACAAGTCCATCGATAGCAATGAGGAAAAGAAGGACACTCAAGACAGAACCCTGTGGGATGCCCGTCTCCTGGGTCCGTGGAGAACTAAAAGCAGTACCAACTCGAACTCTGAATGACCGATGGATCAGGAACTGGCGGATAAAAATCGGGAGGGGGCCCCGAAGACCCCACTGATGAAGGGTTAGTAAGATGTGATAGCGCCAGGCCGTGTCATAGGCCTTGCGAAGGTCAAAAAACACTGCAACCAAATGGCGGCGCTGGGAAAAAGCCTGCCGAACTGCGGATTCCAATCGAAGCAAATGATCGATTGGAGATCGTCCCTCTCGAAAGCCACACTGGTAAGGGGACAATAGATCCCGAGATTCGAGGACCCAAGTGAGCCGACGGGCTACCAGCCGTTCAAGTAACTTACAACCAACATTGGTCAAACTAATTGGCCGATAGCTGTCAACAGATAGGGGGTTCTGACCAGGCTTAAGGACAGGAACCACAATGCTATCCCTCCACTGAGAAGGGAAGTCACCCTGGAGCCAGATACGGTTAAACACCCGAAGAAGATGGTGCCGTTGTGGAGCACTGAGATGTTGAAGCAGCTGGTTATGAACAGAATCTGGGCCAGGAGCCGTATCATGAGAAGCAGATAGAGCAGAAAGAAATTCCCATTCAGTAAAGGTTCGTTGTAAGATTCTGACTCACAAGTGGTGAAACATAAGGTGACAGCTTCAGCCTGCTGTTTTTGATGAAGGAAAGCAGCTGGATAGGAGGCCGACGCTGATGCCACTGCAAAATGGGTCGCAAGATGTTCTGCGAGAACTAATGGGTCCGTACAAATGCCATCTGGAAGGTGAAGGCCTGGGAGGGGGGACTGCCGATGGCAACCTTGGAGAGAGCGAAGTGTAGCCCATACCCGTGACAGAGGGACAGTGGAACCAAGGGAAGAAACGAATCGTTCCCAACATATCCGCTTGCTCTGTTTGATTAAATAACGGGCTTTAGCGCGAAGGCGCTTAAAGGTAGAAAGGCTGGCTACAGATGGGTGCCTCTTAAAGTGTTGCAAAGCTCGACGGCGATCACGGATGGCAATGGCAATGGCCGTACTCCACCACGGGACTTGCCGACGACGAAATTGTCCAGATGAGCGCGGGACAGCAAGGTTAGCAGCGCGAACAATCGCGTCAGACACGTCACGTAGGACGTCATCAATACAACCCGACAAAGAGGGAGAAAACTCGACCTGTGCAGTATATAGAGGCCAATCGGCACGGTGGAAAGACCAACGAGGTAACCTCTCCATCGGGGAGCGGGAAGGGAGCGTGATAATCAACGGGAAATGGTCACTATCACAAAGGTCGTCGTGTGGCGACCAGTGTAATGAAGGGAGGAGAGAGGGAGAAGAAAGAGAAAGATCAATGGCAGAAAAGGTACCATGACCAGCACTGAAATGAGTAGGGGAGCCATCATTAAGAAGGCACAGGTCGTGGTCTGCAATAAATTGGTCGATAAGAAGACCTCGTCTAGATGGAAAGGCACTGCCCCACAAAGGATGATGAGCATTAAAATCCCCAAGGAGGAGGAAGGGAGGAGGAAGTTGCTGAAGAAGGGTGGTTAAGGCAGCAGGTGTAAGAGTCCTGTCAGGAGGGAGATAAAGATTGCATACTGTGACTGCAGAGTCTAAGTGGACCCTAACAGCAACTGCTTCCAATGTAGTTTGGAGAGGAATCCACGTGTTAGCAATGTCTGTACGGACCAACGTACAAACGCCACCAGAAGCCCGCAAGGGTCCGACCCGATTTCGACAGAAAACACGGAACCCACGGAGGGTCGGTGAGTGAGCATCAGTAAAATGAGATTCCTGGAGAACCACACAAGCTGCTGAGTAGGACGAAAGAAGGGATTTCAATTCCGGAAGGTGACGATAGTAGCCATTACAATTCCATTGGAGAACCACAGAACGATGGTTTAAATGAGGGCTGAACACGCTAAATCCAGTCATACCGCCGGGTCCCCACCCGTCACCGACAAGGAGGGGGCGACATCCATAAACGACAGGTCAGAATCCGGTTGTGAAGCCGGGGAAGGGACCTCCGGTGACACCAGAGGCTCTTTGTCCCGGGACTTATGTTTCTTCTTCTTTTCAGGCTGAGATCGAGGAGGGCTGTGTGGCATAATGGAGCCAGCTGCAGCAAGATCAGGAACAGAAAGAGACCGGGCGACCTGGGGGCCGATAGACCGCGGCTCTCGCGGTCGCCGCGCTGCAGCAGACCTTTGACCTGGAAGGTGCCGGGAAGGGGCATCCCGGGAGAGGCGCCCTTGACCGGCAGACGCCGAAGGAGTGGGACACTTCTCCGGCTGGGGAGGGGGAGCGGCGCCCAGAGGAGAAGGTGTGGGAGCCGCAGGGGAGGGGGGAAGGAGAGGGGTCCGGGACGGGGGTAAGGAAGGGGGAGGAAGGGATGAAGATGTAACCAAGGCGTAACTAGATGTCATGGACACAGGGTGCAATCGTGCATATTTCTTACGGGCCTCTGTGTAGCTTAAACGATCAAGAGACTTATACTCCTGTATCTTTTTTTCTTTCTTATAGACTGGGCAATCTGCTGAACGTGGAGAATGACTACCATGACAATTTACACCTACAGGAGGGGGAACACAGGGACTCCCCTCATGGAGTGGACGTCCACAGTCACCACAGAGAGGGTCCTGGGTACAGCGAGAAGACATGTGGCCAAAACGCAAGCACTTAAAACACCGCATAGGAGGTGGGATGTACGGCTTCACATCACAGCGATAGACCATAATCTTAACTTTCTCAGGAAGGGTATCCCCTTCAAAGGCCAGGATAAAGGCACCAGTATCAATACGATTATCTTTAGGACCCTTCTGAACACGCCGAACAAAGTGAACACCCCGCCGTCCGAGATTGTCCCGAAGTTCCTCATCAGTTTGAAGGATGAGGTCTCTGTGAAAAATCACACCTTGTACCATATTTAGAGACTGGTGAGGGGTAATGGACACGGGAATTGTGCCAAGATGGGTACAGGCACGAAGGGCCACAGATTGGGCAGCCGAAGCAGTTTTTATCAGTAACGAACCCGACCGCATCTTGCTCAGGGAGTCCACTTCGCCGAACTTGTCTTCAATGTGTTCCACAAAGAATAAAGGTTTGACACTGGTGAAAGTATCTCCATCAGTCCTGGTGCAAACTAGATAACGGGGGAAAGGTTTTGCCCCTAGACGACGGGCCTGACCCTCCTCCCAGGGGGTAGCCACGGAAGGGAAGGCCGAAGGGGCAAGAGAAGCAGCACTTGAGGAATCAGTACCACGCAGAGAGACGGCCGCAGAAGAGCGGCCAGAGGTTTGGACCCTTATGCGTTTCATCTGCATAGCGTCCGCCCTGATACCACCCACTCCGATCAGGGGCTCTCCTCACGGGCGCCACCCAGCCACAGCAAGGGCCGTCTGGCACGGCGGCCATTGCCGGGAGTTCCGATGCTCCAGGATGACGAGCAACCACTCCAAGGCATGCATGAGGAGGTCGCAGCTCAGGTATCAGAAGTGTGATCCCTGTGTGTTCAGGGGGCTCAACCAAAAGGGTACATAGCGACCCCACCACACGGGCTGGCTACCGTGCTGGCTATGCACCCTAGCATCAGACAACGACGTAGAAGAAAAGGTGGAATATACTAGGAGGGCACACGTCGGAGACACTAGGTAAGGTGCTCTTCCCCAAATGGCTCACACTACGGAAGAGAAATTTTGGAATGGAGGTCAAACCCCAGAGGGGGACCAAGGAATGCCAAAAGGAGGAGATGATTACGCAACAAAGCCAGAGTGTAAAACCAACAGAACCAGGAGGATAGCGGGGGCCAACATAAGCAAGGACACCAATAGAGGGAGAGGAGAGGGCGAGGGGAAAGGGGTATGGAGGGGAAAGGAGGGGAAGGGAAAGGAAATGCAGCCCGGGAGAGAAAGAAGGCTGCAATGGCTCGGGGCCCCGTGCTCGCCACGCACGTATCCACGAAAGAGTTGTGGACCCCCTGGGGGGATCAGCGAAAGAATGGAGGGACTGCTGTATCCGTTGAACCAAGGGATGGACCAGATAGGGAGCTCCAAGGCTCTGAAGAGCACTGAGCGAGTCAGAGCAGAGTACATACGATGAATGGCGGTGGCGGCTGGCATACTGAACGGCCTGATGGAGAGCAAAAAGCTCGGCCGTAAAGCTGGAACATTGGTCGAGAAGCCAGTATTTAAAGGTGGCGGCCCCGACGACAAAGACACAGCCGACACCATCGTCAGTTTTGGAGCCATCGGTGTAAATAAAGGTGTGACCGGCAAGTCGAGCACGAAGTTCGACAAACCGTGAGCAATACACTGCAGCCGGAGTACCCTCCTTCAGGAGTGAGCTGAGGTCAAGATAAATATGAACTGGAGCCTGGAGCCAAGGTGGTGTCGGGCTCTCACCCTCTCTGAAGGTGGTAGGGAGGGCAAAATCCAATTGTCGAAGCAGGCGACGGAAGCGGACTCCGGGGGGCAGCAGGGCAGACACATACAACCCGTACTGACGGTCGAGAGAATCGGCGAAGAAGGACTGGTAAGAGGGGTGGTCGGGCATAGACAACAGCCGGCAGGCATACCGACACAGCACTACGTCACGCCGGTAGGTCAATGGTAATTCGGCAGCTTCAGCATAAAGACTCTCGTCAGGACTAGTGTAGAAGGCTCCAGTCACAAGACGTAACCCCCCGATTGTGGATGGAGTTGAGACGGCATAAGAGGGATGGCCAAGCAGACGAGTAGACAAAGCTCCCATAATCCAGCTTAGATCGGACTATGGACCGATACAAGCGAAGCAGGACAGTGCGATCCGCTCCCCAAGATGAACCACTAAGAACTCTGAGGACATTAAGGGAACGTGTACAACGGGCCACCAAATAAGAGACATGCGGAGACCAACACAGTTTCCTGTCCAACGTGAACCCTAGAAACTTAGTTGTTTCCACGAATGGGAGAACAACGGGACCGAGATGTAAGGAGGGCGGAAGAAACGCTTTATATCGCCAGAAGTTGATACAAACCGTTTTCTCTTCAGAGAACCGGAAGCCATTCGCCACGCTCCATGAGTATGGGCTGTCGAGACAACGCTGAAGGCAGCGCTCCAGGAGGCATGTTCTCTGGGCACTGCAGTAGATCGCGAAGTCATCGACAAAGAGAGAGCCTGAGACATTAGGTGGAATGCAATCCATAATTGGATTGATCGCGATGGCAAAAAGGGCTACGCTCAAGATGGAGCCCTGAGGCACTCCGTTCTCCTGGAGGAAGACGTCGGACAATACGGAACCCACACATACCCTAAACTTTCGATCCGTTAGAAAGGAATCAATAAAAAGGGGCAGGTGAACGCGTAGGCCCCACCTGTGCATAGTGCGGAGGATACCTCCTCTTCAACAGGTATCATAAGCCTTCTCCAAATCGAAGAACACGGCTACCGTTTGGTGCCATCGCAAAAAGTTGTTCATCATGAATGTCGACAAGGTCACAAGGTGGTCAACAGCGGAGCGGCGGCGATGAAAGCCGCATTGGACATTGGTAAGTAGCCGTCGAGATTCAAAATCCAAACTAACTGAGCATGAACCATGCGCTCCATCACCTTACAGACACAGCTTGTAAGAGAAATGGGGCGGTAACTAGAAGGAAGGTGTCTATCCTTCCCAGGTTTGGGTATAGGAACAACGACGGCGTCACGCCAACGCATGGGGACCTGACCTTCGGTCCAGACGCGATTGTAGGTACGAAGAAGGAAGCTTTTGCCCGCTGGAGAAAGGTGTGCCAGCATCTGAACGTGAATGGTATTTGGCCCCGGAGCAGAGGACCGGGACAGGGCAAGCGCACGTTCGAGTTCCCGCATAGTAAAGGGGGCATTATAAGCTTCCGGATTCAGCGAGTGGAAGGAAGGTCGCCGAGCCTCTTCTGCCTCTTTCCTGGGAAGGAAGGCAGGGTGGTAATGGGCGGAGCTTGAAACCTCCGCGAAAAACCGGCCGAAGGCGTTGGAGACAGCCACAGGATCAACGAGGACCTCATTACCTGAGGGCAGGCCAGGTACCGAGGAGTGTGCCTTAATGCCCGACAGACAGCGCAGGCCACCCCATACGACAGAAGAGGGAGTAAAACTGTTGAAGGAGCTGGTGAAAGAGGCCCAACAAGCTTTTCTGCTGCTTTGATGACTCTACGGCATTGCGCTCGGAGTCGTTTGTATCCAATACAATTCGCCAACGTAGGATGGCGGCGAAAGGTGCGTAAAGCACGTCGTCGAGCACGGATAGCGTCTCTACAAGCCTCGTTCCACCAGGGGACGGAAACGCGACGTGAAGAAGAGGTAGTACGAGGAATGGAACGTTCGGTAGCATTGATGGTAACAGCCGTGAGGTATTCGACCTGACTGTCACAACTGAGAAAATCGTGGTCCGGAAAGGTCGCCAGGGAGGAGTAAAGTCCCCAGTCAGCTTTCGGTATGTTCCAGCTCGAAGGACGTGGGGATGGGGTGTGGTGCAGGACACGAACGACACAGGGGAAGTTGTCGCTCGAATAGGTGTCAGAAAGGACATACCACTCGAACCAATGGGCAAGAGTGGTAGAACAGATCGAGAGGTCCAAGTGGGAGTAGGTACGAGTAGAGTCCGAGAGGAAAGTCGGGGCGCCGGTATTGAGGCAGACAAGATTGAGATGGTTGAAGACATCCGCCAAGAGTGAGCCTCTTTGACAGGATGCAGTAGAGCCCCAAAGGGGATGATGGGCATTGAAGTCGCCAAACAAGAAAAACGGCGGGGGAAGCTGAACAATCAGGTGCATCATGTCAGCCCGACTAACAGCGGATGACAATGGAGTGTAGATGGTACAAACTGAAAATGTAAAAGCAGAAAGAGTAATACGGACAGCTATTGCTTGAAGTGGGGTGGTCAATGGGATGGGATGGTAATAGACATCGTCCCGAACGAGCAACATGACCCCACCATGAGCTGAGATACCGTCCACAGGGGTGAGGTCATACCGCTCCGAGGTATAGTGGGTAAAGGCAATACGGTCAGTCGGGCACAACTCGGTTTCCTGGAGACCAAGGACGAGCGGACAGTGCAGGCGGAGGAGCAGTTGTAATTCCTCCTGATTAGATCTAATACCTCTTATGTTCCAATGTAACAAGGCCATCGCTAATCAAAAAAGAGGGGGAACGAGACGGGGGAAGAGCTGGTCACCTCGGCGGCCGCGGAGGGCCAAGTTTCGAGGGAACAATGCTACAACCGGCGGGAGGCGGATCCTGTTCCATCGAGTCGTCGCCAGCTGCGGCCGCTGTCCCTGCCGACGAGAGGCCAGCTGAGCGTCCCGGCGAAACTGAGGACGGCCGGGAGCAGCGACTCACGGATGGAGCGTCAGACGAAACGCGCCGGGGTGGAGAGGGGGATAGAGACTACTACTTGGAAGCCTTCTTGGAAGTCCGACGAGGCACAGGGATGGTGGGCTGGACCCGAAAAAGGTCCGTTTTCGAACGCCAGACCTCGGAAGCTGGGGTCCGAAACGTTTCCCTGATGGACACCTGAGAAGAGGATTGCTTCTCAGGCGGCGGGGGGGGGGGGGGGGGGGGGAGGAGGAGGAGGAAGGGTGGCCCCTGGGGCAGAGGGGGCGGGGGCCAAGGGGGAGGAGGATTTGGAAGGGAGGGATTTGGAAGGCGGAGGCAGAGACCCCGGAGCTGGGGGAAGAGGCGGAGGGGGGACAGGATAGGGGTGAGGATACCGCAGAAGGAGTGGACACAACTGAGGCAAACGAAGTGGTCAACGACACGGGATGGAGGCGGTCATACTTCTTCCTGGCCTCAGAATAAGAGAGACGATCGAAAGTTTTGAGTTCTTGTATCTTCTTCTCCTTCTGATATGCGGGGCAGTCTGAGGATCTAGGCGAGTGAATGCCATGACAATTAACGCACCGACGTGGTGGGGTGCATGTATGTTCCTCACGAAGAGGACGTCCACAATGGCCACAAAGGGGTTCAGCCTCACACTGTGACGACATGTGCACAAAGCGCAAACACCGAAAACAGCGCATAGGAGGCGGGACGTAAGGTTGCACGTTGCACCGGTAGCACATCATCTTTACCTTCTCTGGGAGAACGTCCCCCTTGAAGGCGAGGATAAAGGCCCCCGTGTCGATGCAACGGTATTTGGGGCCGCGCTGGACTCGCCAGACGAAATGCACGCCTCGGCGCTCCAGGTTGGCCCTGAGCTCCTCATCAGATTGCAGCAGGAGGTCCCGATGAAAAATAACCCCCTGCATCCTATTTAGTGGCAGATGCCGGACAATGGACACTGGGATGTCCCCTAGGCGATCGCACGCCTGGAGCGCCGCAGACTGTGTGGTGGAGGTGGTCTTTATAAGCACGGACCCCGAACGCATCTTACTGAGAGCCTCGATTTCCCCGAAGATGTCCTCAATGTGCTGAACAAAGAACATGGGCTTTGAGGTGGCGAACGTCCCCCCATCGGTTCGAGAACAGACCAAATAGCGGGGTAAGTACTTCGCCCCAAGCCGGCGGGCCTGTCCCTCCTCCCAGGAAGTGGCCAAGGGGGAAAGGGCAGGAGAACCAGAACTAGAGACAGTACCTTTCCTTTCGAAAAACTCGGCTGCAGAGCGACCTGATACATGTTGACGCTTCATCTGCGAAACGTCCGCCCCGATACCACCCACTCCGACCAGGGGCTCTCCCCACGGGCGCCACCCAGCCTCACCAAGGGCCACCTGGCAGGATGAGCGTTGCCGGGAGTCCTGATGCCCCAAGGAGACGGGCATCTACTCCTTGGCCGACGTGGGGAGGGTGCAAGCTCAGGTATCGGCAGTACGATCCCTGTGTTGTCAGGGGGCTACAACCTAGAGGGTACATGACGACCCCACCACAACGGGCTGGCTACCGTGCTGGATTTCTGGTGCCATGTAAAGTCCATCATGATCGTAGGTGCAGATGGGGACGCACTATGGGCGTAACTTTTACAACCCATCAGGCATTCAGGCCCAATTTGAGGAATAGTGGGTATGGTTACAACGCCGGTACAATGCTGAGTGCCAAGGTCCTAGTGCACTGAGGACCAGTGGTACACCACATAAGGCGTCCTTCCCCAAAAGGCTCGTTCTTCTGTAGAATTTTGAAAAATGGAGGTCAAACCCCAAGGGGGACCATCACATGGAAGGCTGATACGGTTGAAACTCCTTTTAGTCGCCTCTTACGACAGGCAGGAATACCTCGGGCCTATTCTTACCCCGGACCCGCAGGGGGGCTTCCGAGATTAAGGCAGGGCTCACCATCTGCAGCATCGTTGATAGAACCGATTGTGGTCCTTTGTGCAGAGCCGAGTGGGGGGTCTGAAGCAGAGGCTCAGGCGGTTCTGTGACCGTGTAGGCTGCAGATTCCTTGACTTGCGCTATCGGGGGTTGGATTTCCGGGTTCCGCTTAATAGGTCAGGAGTCCACTACACACAGGAGGTGGCTACACGGGTAGCGGGGGCTGTGTGGAAGGGACTGGGCGGTTTTTTAGGTTAGAGGGTCTCAGGGAACCACAGAAGGGGCGTCCGTCAAAGTGGGCAGGTAAAACACAGTAAGGTAGTTGTAGAAACGATTGGTACTGTAGTTTTGAATTGTCGTTGCTGTTTTGGGAAAAAAACCAGAGCTCCAAGACCTAATAGAAAGCACTGAAGCTCAAATAGTTGTAGGTACAGAGAGCTGGCTAAAGCCGGAAATAAGTTCAGCAGAAATTTTTTCAGACGATCTAACAGTGTTCAGAAAGGATAGATCAAATACAGTTTGTGGTGGAGTATTTATTGCTGTCAGAGGTAGTTTGCCTTGTAACGAAATTGAAGTAGGTAGTTCATGTGAAATAGTATGGGTAGAGGTTATACCCGACAATCTGACTGAACTATTAATTGGATCGTTTTACCGACCCCCGACTCAGAAGTCATAGTTGCTGAACAGTTCAAAGAAAACTTTAGTCATTTCAATTAAGTACCCCGCTCATACAATTATAGTTGGTGGCGACTTCAATCTACCCTCGATAGGCTGGAAAAATTATACGTTTAAAGCCAGCGGCAGGCATGAAACGTCATCCGAAATTGTACTGAATTCTTTCTCAGAAAATTATTTTGAACAATTAGTTCATGAGCCCTCTCCAAGCGTAAATGGTTGCGAAAGCATACTTTACCTCTTAGCAACAAATAATCCTGGTCAAATAGCGAGTATCGTGACGAATACAGGGATTAGCGACCACAACGCAGTTGCTGCTAGGCTGAATACCGTAACACTTACAACTATCAAAAAGAAACGCAAAGTATATCTATTTAAAAAAAGCTGATAAAATGCTCTTAACGCCTTTTTAAGAGAGTCTTCACTCCTTCCGATCTGATCATGTTAAGTGTAGAAAAGTTGTGGAATGTTTTCAAAGAGAGAGTATCAACAGCAATTGAGAGATATATACCACATAAATTAATAAGTGATGGTACTGATCCCTAGGGTACACAAAACGGGTCAGATCGTTGTTGCAGAAGCAACGAAAAAAGCATGCCAAATTTCAAAGAGCGCAAAATCCCCAAGGCCGGCAAAGTTTTACAGAAGTTCGAAATATGGCGCGTACTTCAATGCGAGATGCTTTTAATAATTTACACAACGAAATTGTCTTGAAATCCGGCAGAAAACCCAAAGAGATTCTGGTCATACATAAAGCACACCAGTGGCAAGACACAATCAATACCTTCACTGCGCGATAACAATGGTGAAGCCACTGATGACAGTGCCACTAAAGCAGAGTTATTAAACAAGGTTTTCCGAAACTCCTTCACCAAAGAAGACGAAGTAAATATTCCTGAATTGCAATCAAGAACTGCCAAGATGAGAAACATAGAAGTAGATATCCTAGGTGTAACAAAGCAGCTTAAATCACTTAATAAAGGCAAGGCCTCCGATCCAGATTGTATACCAGTCAGGTTCCTCTCCGAGTATGCTGATAAAATAGCTCCATATTTAGCAATTACTTACAGCCACTCGCTCACAGTAAGATACGTACCTGAAGACTGGAAAATTGCTCAAGTCACACCAATACCCAAAAAGGGAAGTAAGAGTAATCCGCTGAATTACAGGCCTATATCACTAACGTCCATTTGCACTAGGGTTTTAGAACATATACTGTATTCGAAGATTATGAAGTACCTCGAAGGAAACGATTTAGTGACACACAGTCAGCACGGATTCAGAAAATATCGTTCTTGTGAAACAACTAGCTCTTTATACTCATGAAGTAGTAAGTGCTATCGACAGGGGATGTCAAATTGATTCCATATTTTTAGATTTCCAGAAGGCTTTCGACACCGTTCCTCACAAGCGTCTTCTAATCAAACTGCATGCCTAAGGAGTATCGCCACAGTTGTTCGACTGGATTCGTGATTTCCTGTCACAAAGGTCATAGTTTGTAGTAATGGACGGAAAGTCGTCGAGTAAAACAAGTAATATCCGGCGTTCCCAACGGAAGTGTTATAGGCCCTCTATTGTTCCTGTTCTATATTAACGACATAGGAGACAATCTGAGTAGCCGTCTTAGATTGTTTGCAGATGATGCTGTCATTTACCGTCTTGTAAAGTCATCAGATGATCAAAACTACTTGCAAAATGATTTAGGTAAGGTATCTGTATGGTGCGAAAAGTGGTAGTTGACCCTGAATAAAGAAAAGTGCGAAGTTATTCACATGAGTACTAAAAGAAATCAGCTAAATTTCGATTATGCGATAAGTCACACAAATCTTAGGGCTGTAAATTCAACTAAATACTTAGGGATTACAATTACAAATAACCTAAATTGTAACGATCACATAGATAATTATGTGCGTAGAGCAAACCAAAGACTGCGATTCATTGGCAGAACACTTAGACGGTGCAACAGGTCTACAAAAGAGACTGCTTATATTACGCTTGTCCGCCCTACTCTGGAGTACTGCTGTGCAGTGTGGGATCCGCATCAGGTGGGACTGACGGATGACATCGATAAAGTACAAAGAAGGGCAGTGTATTATCGCGAAATAGAGGAGATAGTGTCACAGACATCATACGTAAATTGGAATGGCAATCATTAAAACAAAGGCGTTTTTCGTTGCGACGGGATCTTCTCATGAAATTTGAATCACCAGTTTTCTCCTCCGATTGCGAAAAGATATTATTGCCACCCATCTACATAGGGAGAAATGATCATCACGATATAATAAATCAGGGCTCGCACCGAAAAATTTAATTGCTGGTTTTTCCCGCGTGCCGTTCAGGAGTGGAACGGTAGAGAGACAGCATTGAAGGTAGTTCATTGAACCCTCTGCCAGGCACTTTATTGTGCATAGCAGAGTAATCACGTAGATGTAGATGAATGGCGCCTTGGCAAAAACAATACTTGAAGAGATTCTTTCATTAGGTATAGTGTGTGATTAACTTCGGACTTTTTACATATGAGCATGGCGCGCACCATGCCTACAAATAGCCACGTGGACATGAATCTGCTGCCAGTGGAGCTTAGATGGAAGATAAAGCTACAACACTATTGACTAGGGTACTCGCATCAAGAAATCTCTTATAAAAACTCACGTTTAAGTTTTAATCAGAGCAGCATCGCTGTCATCCTCTGAACTCTAACGAAAGTTGGTAAAAATGACTCTTCGAAGGTCCTTCAAGAATACGTGTGTCCTGGACTACGTTCTCATCAAGGCATAGAACTCTAAACCACTACTATGGATGTTACGCTTGCAAGAGCTAATTTAGTCAGTGTTTCAACCTTGATGGGAGTCGAGATATAATTTTCCTAGCGTATTATATCTCTTTTAAACCCTATTTATTTTCAGTCTATGTAAAATAGATGAGGTATGTATGAAAACCAAATTCTATATAGCGTGGGATTTTTTGGCTTGAACATAGCTGCAAATTCCGTAATCCCGTCGTACTGAAGCGAGATCTGATCTTCGTCTCAGACATTTTCCTCTGTTCAGAGCGAAATATCTGCTTCATTTATGTAAGAATGGTTGGTTGGCTTCAAAGAGGGGGGAAGGAACCAAACTGCGAGGTCATCAGTCCCTTGTTCCAAATAAAGTAATTCCATAAGGATGAGAATAAAACAAGCGCAACTGGCAACGCAAAACAGAGAGAAAGGAAAACCACAAGAACGACAGAAGTGCAACAAACACTAAAATGGACAAAAGGGGAGAAGCAAACCACAGAAACACAAGAAAAAAGTAGAAGAGATTAAAACGACGAAACATTACCATTCTTGGCTGACCACGAGAATAAACAGGAGAAGCCAGCCACTCTGCAACACATTAAAACCTCCACCCTAAAAGTACTAGGGTGGACGACACAGAGGGACAAAGGACATGCGCTAAAACTTAGATCAAATGATAAAACCCACCCTCACGAATAAAACTTAAAATTAAATCAGCCGATGAGGCGTTGTCAGATAAAATTAGCGGCAACGAGTCTGGTAACCGAAGATTTCGCCGCAGGGCGTTCACAGTGGGACAGGACGATGGTCACCGGACTCGTCCTAAAACCTCCCATCACTAATCTAACGCCACAGTGGAGCGCTGGGTCGAGTAAACTCAACGCTGAGGGCGCCGTCGAACCATAAACCACACTCCCATAGTCAAGATGGGATTGAACAAGGACTTTAGAGCTGGATCAGCGTAGAGCGATCCGCACCCCAGTTGGTGTTGCTCAGACAGCGGAGGGCACTGAGCCACTACCAGCAATTCCGCTAAAGCTGACGAAGCTGAGGAAGCCAAGTCAATCAGGCGTCGAAAACCAGTCCTAAAAATCGATATGTCTCCACTACAGTGAGGGGATCGTCAGTAAGGTAAAGTTCTGGTTCCGGATAAACGGTACAACGCCGACAGAAGTGCATGACACACGACTTTGCGGCTGAAAACTGGAAGCCGTGTGCTAGAGCCCATGACTGCGTCTTGTGGATGGCTCCCTGGAGGCGCCACTCAGCAACAACAGTACTGGAGCAGCAGCACGAAATGCAGAAGTCGTCTGCATAAAGAGAGGGTAAGGCAAACAGCCCTACAGCTGCTGCTAGACCGTTAATGGCCACTAAAAAGAGAGATACACTCAATACAGAGCCCTGCAGGACCCATTCTCCTGGATATGGGGAAAATATGCGAGGCACTAACTTGTACACGGAAAGTACGAAGCAACCGGGAATTCTGGATAAAAATCGGGATCGCACCTCGGAGACCCCACTCGTATAATGTGGCAAGGACATGATGTCGCCAGGTGGTATCATACACTTTTCGTAAATCAAGAAAGACGGCAACAAGGTGTTTGCGTCTCGAAAAGGGTGTTCGGATGGCAGACTCAAGGGGCAAGATTATCAGTGGTAGATCGACACAGTCGGAAACCACACTGGCACAGAGCCAACCGCCAACACACCATACGTTCTAGCAGCTTACAAAGGGACCCTTTCCTCACGAGAGGAGCCGGAGGAGGCTATTACTTCTCCGGCACGGGGAGGGGAATGACGTCCCCTGCATTTGGGGGAGGGCGGCCTTGCTTCCAAAGTATGTGCTTTCGGAGCAATGGAGGAAGATTTGCCCCCCTAACAATAAGGGAGCAGATGTATTCTGATATCCCAGAAGTCCCACTATTGGTAACACAGAGTGAGAAACCATTGGCACTTGGAACGGCAATGGTGACGTAGCTGCAGCACACGTCGACGTCAACCGAGTGGGGTGTATTTTTTCAAATTTATGTTTAGCCTCTGTGTAAGTGAACTGGTCCAGGGTCTTGTACTGCGTGATTTTCTGCTCCTTTTGTAGTACTGGGCAGTCTGGCGAGCAGGGGGAGTGGTTCTCCCCACAGTTGATGCAAGTGGGAGGTGGCACACATGGAGTATCTGGGTGCAGTGGACATCCTCAGTCGCGACATGTGGTCCTGGAAGTGCAGCAGGAAGACATGTGCCCGAACTTCCAGCACTTAAAGCACCGCATAGGGGGAGGAATGTATGGTATAATGTCACAGCAGTAAACCATAACCTTGACCTTTTCAGGCAATAAATCACTCAAAGGCCAAGATGAAGGCACCAGTAGCATCCCAGTTGCCTTTGTCCCCCCTCTAAACGCGACGGATGAAATTAACACCCCGCCGTTCTAAATTGGCATGAAGCTCGTCATCAAAATGCAAGAGGATATCGTGATGGAAAATGATCCCCTGGATCACGCTGAGGCTTTTATGGGGAGTGACAAACAGGAATATCACCCAACTTGTCACAGATGCGTAACACTCGAGACTGGGCTGGGGATGATGTCTGAATCAAGACTGTGCCGTTTCACATCTTTGACATCGCTGTCACTTCTCCAAACGTATCCTCAAGGTGTTCAACGAAAAACTGAGACTTCGTAGGTAGAAAGGAGTAATCAATTCTGCTACAGACTAAGAACCGAGGTGGATATGGCTCTCTCCATTCTGTAGCCCTTCATTCCTTCCATTGTGTAGCGAGGGAGAGAAACCATTTACAATCATACATGTCGCCATTGTATTCTATATTGCCCTTCTTAGAGACTGCTGGTGCCATACTGTCACCAGCAAGATATAACTTAGTCAGCTTCATTGTGGGTCATCTGCCCTGATGCCACCCACTCCCACCAGGGGCTCTCCTCATGGGCGCCACCCAGCCACAGCAAACGCCAACTGGCATGATGCCCATTGCTGGGAGTCCTGATGCCCCAGGAAGACAGACATCTACTCCTTGGCATATGTAGGGAATTTGCAGCTCAAGCATCAGCAGTGTGATTCCTGTGTTGTAAGGGGGCTACCACCAGATGGGTACATGACAGCCAC
This sequence comes from Schistocerca piceifrons, assembly GCF_021461385.2. Classification (NCBI taxonomy): domain Eukaryota; kingdom Metazoa; phylum Arthropoda; class Insecta; order Orthoptera; family Acrididae; genus Schistocerca; species Schistocerca piceifrons. Next base: position 680,138,061 of record NC_060149.1, on the reverse strand, counting down.
ACCCAACAGACTGGCTACCATGTTGGATACTGGACGCAGACAAAGCCAATATTGTCACGAGGGCGAAAGAGGACAGGAAATTGGTTGTTTGGGGTTTTAGGGAACCATACAGCAAGGTCATCAGTCCCTTGTTTCAAATGTGGTCCATTCCGCTAGTGTGACATCTCAGGAAAGTCAGAAGAATAAAAGGGAAAAGGCGAAAAATGTAAAAGAGCAGTAATGTTGTCATTGGTAAAAACAAAATGAGGGAAGTCAGCAAGAGAACGAACCCAACACTATGCTGAAGCAGCAAAGGCAAGACCACCTGCGACTGAAAAGGTGCAACCGCTAGAATGTAGAAGTACATATGGGAAAAGGATACTAACCAATCCTTAAAAAAAGGGTACAAACAGAGTAAAAGGGGAAGAAAAGAGGATCTTGGTCAGGGAGGTGAGTCGGGAATCTCCAAACACGGCCTACAGTGCGAGATACCCGAACACTCACCGCCCTGCCCCAACACCAGAGAGAGTTTGAAAACCTTAAAACTGAGAATAAAAACCACTTTCCTGGAGGAAACCGAGAACCAGAGAAACCATCTGGGAATCGTCAGCCAATATCAAAGGTAAAGTGCGGGAGAGAGTGTACTTAACACACAGAGCCAAAAGAAGGGGGCATTCACCCAAAATGTGGGCTACTGACTGGAAGGCTCCACAACCACAAAGTGGGGGTGGCTCATCACGCAAAAGAAAACCATGGGTCAGCCGGGTACGGCCAATACAGAGACAGCACAATGTGGTCAAGTCCTTTCAGGAGAGGCGAAAGGAAGAACGCCATGGGCCTGGTGTCATCCTAACTGCACGAAGTTTATTAGACAGGGGAGTAGCCTCCCAAGAGTTGGCCCATGACTGTGCGAAGTGGGATTTGATGTGAAGCCGTAAATTCGCTGCAGGAGGGGCTACAGAAAATGGGGGGGGGGGGAGGGGGGGAGTGACTGCTCCCCCAGCCAAACGATCAGCGAGCTCATTACCCAGGATATCCACATGGCCAGGGACCTAAAGGAAGTCGATGGAACAAGCAGCATGGTGAATATCAGCGAGATGGTCATGGATGGCAGAGACCAAGGGATGGCGCGAAAAACATCGGTCAGTAGCCAGAAGGCCACTCATTGAGTCCGTACATAACAAAACGCGGTTGTGTTGGGACTGTTTTATAAAGGTAAGGGCCTGGGAAATTGCCATCAATTCCACAGTAAACACACCACATGTAGGTGGCAGCAGATCATTTTCTGTTCCAACCAAGGATGTGAAGGCATACCCCACATGATCAGCAGATTTAGAGCCACCAGCGTAAAAAACAACAGCATCCCGAAACTCCCATACAATTTGGCGGAAAAAGGAACGGAACACCATCGGAGGGATGGAATCTTTCGGACCTCGGCGGAGATCCATCCGAATTAGAGGACGAGGAACTAACCAAAGGAAGGGGGGGGGGTAGAGGGGAGGGAGCGAGGAAGACAGGACAAAGAAGGAAGCTGAAAATCATGGCAAAGAGACGCAAGGCGGAGCCCAACCGGTAAACCTGCCCAAGGGCGGGAATCGGGTGGGCGACGTCCATGGCCTGGGAACAGGATAGAATAGGGAGGATGAGTGGGAGAGGAACGGATAGCGGGGGGGGGGGGGGGGGTCCCACCTTCAACCAGGAGACCATCAACAGGGCTAGTAGGGAAGGCATCAGTGGCCAAACTGATACCACGATGGTGCACTGGATCCAGTACGTGCAGTGGGGAAGGAGCAGCTGAATCAAACTTGACGACCATAGTCCAAGCGAGACACAACTAGAGCACGATGAAGACATAGGAGGAGGGAACGGTCTGCACCCCAAGAGGAGTGGGCAAGGAAGTGAAGGACATTGAGTTGACGGAAACATCCTACCTTCAGAAGTCTGATATGGGGCAGCCAAGTGAGCTTGTTGTCGAAAAGAAGACCCAGGAAACGAAACTGTGGGACCACAGGCAATCGTTGTGCATCGAGAGATAGAGCTCTGGATCAGGGTGGATCGTAGTACAGCGACGGAAGTGGACCACCCGCGATTTTGGAGGAGAGAATTGAAACCTGTGTGAGAGGGTCCATGCAGAGGCACGCCGTATAGCTCCCTGGAGCCGTCGCTTTGCAGAGGCCATCGAAGAGGAACTAACCCAAATGCAGAAATCATCCACATACAGGGCAGGGGCGACCAAAGGACCGACAGAGGCCACAAGTCCATCGATAGCAATGAGGAAAAGAAGGACACTCAATACAGAACCCTGTGGGATGCTCGTCTCCTGAGTCCATGGAGAACTAAAAACAGTACCAACCCGAACCCTGAATGAACGATGGAACAGGAACTGGCAGATAAAAATCGGGAGTGGGCCCTGAAGACCCCACTGATGAAGGGTAAGTAAGATGTTATGACGCCAGGCCTTGCGAAAGTCAAAAAATACTGCACCCAAATGGCGGCGCTGGGAAAAAGCCTGCCAAACTGTGAAGTAAATGATTGATTGGAGACCATCCCTCTGGGAAGCCACACTGGTAAGGGGACAATAGATCCCGAGATTCGAGGACCCAACTGAGCCAACGGGCTACCATCCATTCAAGTAACTTACAAACAACATTGGTCAGACTAATTGGCCGATAGCTGTCAACAAATAAGGGGTTCTTACGAGGCTTATGGACAGGAACCACGATGCTATCCCTCCACTGAGAAGGATGTCACCCTGGAGCCAGATACGGTTAAACACCCGAAGAAGATTTTGCCATTGTAGAGCACTGAGATGTTGAAGCAGTTGGTTATGAATGGAGTCTTGGCCAGGGGCCGTATCAGGAGGAGGAGGAGGAGGAGGAGGAGGAGGAGGAGGAGGAGGAGGAGGAGGAGGAGGAGGAGGAGAAAGTGCAGAAAGAAATTCCCATTCAGTAAAAGGTTCGTTGTAAGATTCTGACTCACAAGGCGTAAAATATAAGGTGGAAGCTTCGGCCTGCTGTTTCCAGTGAAGGAAAGCAGCCGGATAGGAGGCTGATGCTGATGGCATTGCAAAATGGGTCACAAGACGTTCCGCAAGAACTAATGGGTCAGTACAAAGGCAATCTGGGAGGTGAAGACCTGGGAGGGTGGACTGCCAATGGCAACCTCGGAGAGAGCGAAATGTAGCCCATCCCTGTGATATGGGGACAGTAGAACCGAGGGAACAAACAAATCGCTCCCAACATATCCGCTTCCTCTGTTTCATTAAATAACGGGCTTTAGCGCGAAGGCGTTTAAAGGTAGTAAGGCTGGTTACAGATGGGTGCCTCTTAAAGTGTTGCAAAGCTCGATGGCGATCATGGATGGCTATGGCAATGGCCGTACTCCACCATGGGACTGGCCGGCGACGAAATGGTCCAGATGAGCGCGGGACAGCAAGTCTAGCAGCGTGAACAATCGCGTCAGACACGTCACATAGGACGTCATCAATACAACCCTACAAAGAGGGGAAAACACGACCTGTGCAGTGTATAGAGCCCAATCGGCGTGTTGGAAAGACCAGCGAGGTAACTTGTCCATCGCGGAGTGGGAGGGGAGAGAGAGAGACAGAATCAACGGGAAATGGTCACTATCACAAAGGTGGCCGCGTGGCGACCAGTGTAATGAAGGGAGGAGAGAGGGAGAAGAAAGAGAAAGATCAATGGCAGAAAAGGTACCATGACCAGCACTGAAATGAGTAGGGGAGCCATCATTAAGAAGGCACAAGTCGTGGTCTGCAATAAACTGGTCTATGAAAAGACCTCGTCTAGATGGAAATGCACTGCCCCACAAGGAATGATGAGCATTAAAATCCCCAAGGAGGAGGAAGGCAGGAGAAAGTTTCTGAAGAAGGGCAGTTAAGGCAGCAGGTGTAAGTGTCCTGTCAGGAGGGAGATAAAGATTGCAAACCGTGACCTCAGAGTCCTGGTGGACCCTAACAGCAACCCCTTCCAATGTAGTTTGAAGGGGAATACACATGCTAGCAATGTCTGTACAGACCAACTTACAAACGCCACCAGAAGCCCACAGCGGTCCGACCTGAATTCGACAGAAAACATGGAACACACAGAGGGTCGGTGAGTGAGCATCAGTAGAATGAGCTAACTGTAGAACCACACAAGCTGCAGAGTAAGACGAAATAAAGGATTTCAATTCCGAAAGGTGACGATAGTATCCATTAGAATTCCATTGTATAACCACAGAACGATGATTTAAACGGCGTCTGAACGGGCTAAAGCCGGTCATACCACTGGGTCACCACCCATCACCGACAAGGAGGGGGCGACATCCATGAACGACAGGTCAGAATCTGGTTGTGAAGCCGGGGAAGGGACCTCTGGCGACACCAGAGGCTCTTTGTCCCGGGACTTATGTTTCTTCTTCTTTTCAGGCTGAGATCGAGGAGGGCTGTGTGGCATAAAGGAGCCAGCTGCAGCAAGGTCGGGAACAGAAAGAGACTGGGCGACCTGGGGGCCGACAGACCGCGGCTCTCGCAGTCGTTTTGTGTCAGCGGACCTTTGACCTGGAAGGTGCCGGGAAGGGGCATCCCTGGAGGGGCGCCCTTGACCGGCAGACGCAGAAGGAGTGGGAGTGGGACACTTCTCTGGCTGGGGAGGGGGAGCTGTGCCCAGAGGAGAAGGTGTGGGAGCCGCAGGGGAGGGGGGGGGGAGGAGAGGGGTCCGGGATTGGGGTAAGGAAGGGGGAGGAAGGGGTGAAGATGTAACTAAAGCGTAACAAGATATCATTGACACAGGGTGAAGAGCCTCTGTGTAGGTCAAGGGACTTATACTCCTGTATCTTCTTTTCCTTCTTATATACTGGGCAATCTGGTGAATGTGGAGAATAATTGCCATGACAATTAACACACACAGGAGGGGAACACAGGTACTCCCCTCATGGAGTGGATGTCCACGGTCACCACAGAGAGGGACCTGCGAACAGTGGGAAGACGTGTCCAAAATGCAAGCACTTAAAACACCTCATAGGAGGTGGGATGTACGGCTTCACATCACATCGATAAACCATTATCTTAACTTTCTCAGGAAGGGTATCCCCTTCAAAGGACAGGATAAAGGCACCAGTATCAAGGCGATTGACCTTAGGACCCTTCTGAACGCGCTGAACAAAGTGAACACCCCGCCGTCCGAGATTGTCCCAAAGGTCCTCATCAATTTGAAAGATGAGGTCCCTGTGAAAAATCACACCTTGAACCATATCTAGAGACTGGTGGGGGGTAATGGATACAGGAATTGTGCCAAGATGGGTACAGGCACAAAGGGCCGCAGATTGGGCAGCTGAAGCAGTTTTGATCAGCAACAAACCCGACCGCATGGGGGTTGAGCTGGGCAACCGAAACATGGCGACGTTTATGCCAAAATGCCGCCGTTCCTGAAGAGCTGGCAGCAGGGGGGGGGGCATTGATATTTTTCTGAACGTAGCGTGTCGCACGTGCCGCCCTGGGGGTATTGTTTTCCTGCTGTGGACAGGAGGAAGGCGCCGATCTGGATTCCAAGCCTGTACTCAGAAACACCAGCAGTTGGTGGTCAATGGGTACCTCTGTAAGCGGGAGTGGTTGTTTTTAATAGCATGTCCGATCGAATGGGAGGTTTTGCTTTTGCGCGTCGGGTATCTGACGCTTCAGTATATTGCTCTCCTGGAAGTCGGGATAAATAGGGACTAACATTTTCGGCGACGCGAAAAGTGAGGCACGGTTAGCTCATGGCGTTTTTATTTCCACCTGTCACTTCCTTCCTCTTTCAGTTGTTCACGAAGCTCGCCTCCGGCTAAGGGTTAGATATGGTACATGGGATAAGCCAAGCTTTTTTTTAAATAGATGCTGACAGAGTTCCATTGAGCCAAAGCAGATGTATTATCAGATGTATTATGTTAGTATCTGTCAGTTTTAGCCATATAAGGAATGGTCTTACCAACCACATACTGTACTTGTTAATTACATATAAGTTCATGTGTAATTTTCGATATCCGTGTTGATATTGCGTTCATCACTTTAGTGATGACCTTTTAATCCTTGTCAGTGAATGTCCTATTAATAAATTGGTAATGTCTGCTGGGCCTTTAATGATTTTGTATTTGGAGAACCCTTTCCATAGCTTACGGGGAGGTTTCATATGCTTATCCCAACACCGTAACCAGTTACTTGGGTCCCTCTTTGGTATCATTTTAATATCAGATTCATTCAGAGTTTAACAGCAATCCGATGCGTCGAAGTTTGATAGGTAACTGTTCACGGGAGCCGTCCGTCACACACAGGTCCAGCCAGGCTGGACACTTTCCAAACTCAGGTTCAAGAATGATTCGGTTGGCACCTTGCCATCTTAACATGATAAACGTTAGCCACGACACTAAAACTCTTCACAGTTTAATTTTAGCTCAATTTACGTAGTAAAAAACTGCGGTTTATACTATAAACATTTTAATGCCAGTCTATGTCATGTGCTGCTTCCTACCGAGAAAATTATTAACACGCTAAGGTGGTTATGTAGTAACTTATCGTGAGTTATCAGATAGTGGACTGTCTATTATATTCTGAGGCCAAGATCGTGCGGAGAAGGTTACACTGGTCACCCTAATTGTAGTTTAGTATTGAGGCACAACACTATACCACAGTGGTAACGCGCCGAATATTTATATGGATGTGAATGCTTAACAATGAATTATGTAAGCTGGACAGAATCGAGGTAAAACCGACTATCAGAAAAATAAGGGGTGCAGTACAGATAGTTGAAAAACGAGAAGTTATGAGGAGATCTACAAAAATAGGGAAAATATCAGAAGTAATGGCTAAGACAAGATTAATTTTTTTTAGACAGTCCGCCAAATGAATGAGAATTGGCTAACGAAGCAAATATTCCTGTATTTCTGTACGAAGAAATCTATCATAGCATTACAAAAGTAAGGAAAGAATAAGAAAGCAACAACATCAAATAATCGGAAATAACAGAACCTTTTGAAGAATAAAATACTAAATTTAGAAGGCTTTAAAAGCAGAAGAAATAAAATCGGGAGCAACAGACAGAAAAAGGTAAAACAATATGGAGAGAAAGTTGAGGGAGTATTGGTAAAATAAGAAATTAAGAGGAACTGAGGTGGTTACATAATCCTAGTTGAGCAATACGACAATAAAATAAGTAAGTGTTCACTTCAGTTTTATAATAATGACGACGGTGCCCACTTAGAGTGTTGGTATTATACCGTTGGTTCTTAAATCAGTAGCATGGACATGTGGAAATTTCAATTTTACATACGAATTGTTTTCTAACCATGTATTTCTCTAACTTGCGATTTTTTTATAAGTCACGTTGAACCGATGTAATAAGCAGTGATCCAAACACTGCCAACAATAATCAAATGCGGTCACGCAAGTAGTACATGGAGAGGGAAAGGGTAATCAGGAGCAGCATCTAGTTTACATAAACAAAAAGAATAGGAAACAACACGTCTCCATTACAGCACACACAAGAAGGCATTTGGCGCTCATGCATCCACCTGTGGATTTAAGCATTAGTATCCTGTGAGCAGGAACGTTTATCCACAAGTTTTACAGGAACCATACTGCAGTTCTATGACTAAGGACATGAAATGAAAGCAGTAAATGAGACACACGGGTGTTAATAGAAAAATAGTTCATTGTGCCTTGACGAAGGCAGAGTTTAAAAACCCCAAATATTTTACACACTGTCTTGAAATTGGTAATAAATTACTACAGGTCATGTTAAAAAGTACACTGAAATATTATAAACAACGTTTCAACCTTCAGACACAGCGAAATTTCACTTAACACCAAAGAATTATTGCATAGTAAAACATCGCGACATATCGATTGGGAAAGTGATCTACATTAGGCTTAGCGGTGGAAGTTAGAAACTATCTGAATGTCATGTGTGCATGAAACTGAACGTAAATGCGTTGAAACATGGTGAATAATGTAAAGGCACACTAGGGGTGAAAAGTTAGTGGAAGTAACGTAAAATACGAGAGCAGAAACAGTACTGAGTTAATATTTCTAACCACATCTCAGATGAATGCGTTAGTCGCTGGGAGTATTCTAGTTAAACTGTTTCTCTTAGCGGGCTGCGTCGTTTACTGTAACAACAATCGAATTTTAGGAAAACTTTGTTAACAATTTGAAACAAACGTTAAGTAGACAAACACGTAATAACGCACAGAAGACCATTGTGGATAGAACATGTAAATACTACTCTTGCGCTGTTTGTAATAAATAAAATTTGCTTTAAAGAAGTCTAATTACAGCTAATTTATTCAAACTTTACGAAATACAATATTTCGTGTCAATAAGATGTATCTAGTGCTTTTAAAATCCCGCACAATCCTAAATCGAATCATCAGTACATAAGTATTTTAATGGTTCATCGTCCAGTCCGCCTGACAGCGAAGGGTCGTGCAGCACATGTTGCTATAGAGAAACGTCCTCTGTAGATAGTAGCGGTCAATTAACTACAAATAATGTAGGACTACAAGAATTTGAAAAGGCGTTACCATGCGTGGAATTCTGCTCTACATCGTCTAGTTTTATAGGCGAGTATTAGTATTCAGTTTTCACGTGTTCGCTAGGAAGAGGCCACATCAGAGCGAGCAGCCACTAACTAGCTGTAGATCATTAACGAAGCTATAGACGTGGCGAGGTCAAATTTAAGCCAGTAAATTAGACTTTTTTTCGCGAAAACTAAGTCTGGTGTTGGCTTTGAAATATTGTTTTTATGATTTTCGTTAAAAGTTGTTAGAAGCCAATTGGGGTGGAGAATTACCTGTTAGCGGAGTACTCCTTCCTGTCCAGTGGCCGGACGTGGAATCTTTTCTGCGTGCAATCCGCCACAGGAAATGACCAATTAGTTTTGAGAGCAGTGACAAGTTTAATCTTGCCTCGCTGTTCAAAGAAAGGATAGCGATCTTTATTAAGACACTTTCCTGAGGTTCAGCAGTGATGAGAATCGAGTCTGCTGACAAACGCTTCTTACAAGAAGAGGACGCCTACTCGTCATCGCAGAGTTCGGCCAAATTCATGGTACATGGTGAGACAAGAAAGTGCCCCAAGTGGAAACTCCAGACGGCCAAGCGTTAAAGAAATAAAAGTTTTTTGATAAGCATCTATCACCATGTGCACCTTATCAATTGTCCCTATTACTGTGTTTAGCAAGCGGTGTTTCGCTTAGCCGTAAGAGATCGGATTCTCAATGAACAGGTCGCAGGTTCGACTCCGCCCGGGGGCAAATATTTTGTGCTCCTTGGCAATGCGTTCACTACTGACATCACAATTAACCGCATCATCATGTAGGTTAATTTATATAAGCACAAAAGTATAGGCATAGGATGAAATGCGGGTTTGCAAACATTTAAAACGGGATTGTAGTTAACGCGTACACGGGAACGGTAAATCGACGTTCCCGTGTACGCGTTAACTACAACCCCCTTTTAAATGTTTGCAGAACCGCATTTCATCCTATGCCTATACTTTTTGTGCTTATATAAATTAATAAAATAACCTATATGATGATGCGGTTAATTGTGATGTCTGTAGTGTACGCATTGCCAAGGAGCACAAAAATATTTGCCACCAGGCGTAGTCGAACTTGCCACCTTTTGAATGTGAATCCCATTTCTTACCGCTTTTTTAAATCTCATTTTGTTCGAAATTGATCTTTGTATTTGTTCGGGACGGACGTCCTATGACACTTAGTGAAGTTCATCGTTGGTACAGTAACTCAGTTTTCTCTATTACAGAGGGCAGCTAGCCCTCTGACCGAACACGCTGAGCTACCTTGCCGGAGTTACCGCTGAGCCAAACACCGCTTCCTAAACGCACTGTCAAAGGGGCAACTGATAATGTGCACATGGTGATAGATCCGTATCAAAATTCATTTTATTTCCTAAATGCTTTGTGATCTGGAGTTCCCAGTTAGGGCCGTTTCTTGTCCCATCACACCCTAAATGTGGCATAAATTTGGACGAATTCGGCGATGGCGAGTAGGCGTCCTCTCCTTGTTACTGAATACTACACAGTTAACGATGTTAGAGAACTCAGACTGTGAGTTAACGAAAGTGGACATCACCACCTTGTCGTATTACGGTAACATTTTTACAAAAAATCCTGTGCCGGTAAATATAGTGAATGATACTAATGTTTTGTCATTTCCCTGAGCTCAACGTATCGCTCATCATGGGGATGCTGACAGTTTCCCAGGCGGACTGAAAGGAGGACATTGAGACTTGCATCGGACACAGTAGCATGATTATGAGCCTGGAATGTTATCCAAACAGACTGAAGGGCATAGCAACACATTCGTCGTACTGGAGTCACCATTGTTAAGTCCGCTGAATGAGTGGGGACGGGGGCAAACAGTACACAACTATAAATTCCTCCAATATTTTTCACTTAAGCTCATGCACGTATCTAACAGAACATTTCTGCACACAGGAAACTACCTTTCTACTTTACAAGAACTGACAAGGGTATAGGTAATTTCGGAAAATGCAGGAGCCAAAATTATTAGTGTTCATTGTTTTCCGGGCGGTATAGAATTCGGTCTCTGTGCTTTGTTACCGACAGTGGAAAGTGTTGCCTTGTCGACCGACTTTTAATACAAACTCCGGAAACAATTAGTTAAGTGCTGCATTTTTGCCGTATTTTACGCCAGCTCTACCGAACAACGTCCTGCTCACAACTCCTTAAACGGTTCACTTCTAAAATGGTAACTGGTATACTATCAGTAAATTTCATATTGCGCTAACATCAGAGGAGACTACGGGGAATGGGTAAGGATGGGTGAGAGAAGCGATGCGAAGGGAAATATTTTTTACAGTCCTGGCGACGTACCTTTCGTGCCCCATAGATCAAGTACAATAAATAACACCATAGCTCACAATAATTCGTACCATTCACCGCAGTTATCAAGGATTGGCAGCAGCGAAAGAAGCACGAAGTGTACTGACTTCCACCAACGTCTACCGAGCAGAACTAATGTGCTTGAGTTCACTATCAAAATTAGCGAAATTTCTCGTATTCCGCACTTTCGGCATAACTTATATTAAAAACATCAGTGAAACGGGCTATCATAAAAGTCATTGTAGTATATACACAGAAACCTGAGAAATATTATATGCTTTATAAATGTTTAAATTCATGCTATCATATCGAACAAATCTTGCAAGTGTGGATTTACTCCCCAAATGGCGGCTCTAATTATTAGTTATCTTGCGCAAATTTCGTATAATCAGAAGATGGTTGCACAGCTGGGACTAACCGAATGAGGCAGTGCAATTAGAACTTGCATCATATTCGAAGGGATGGCGTTTACTCCGGTCAGTCATCGTGATTTAGATTTTCCATGGTCTTTCTAAATCATTTTAGGTAAATGCTGCGAGACAAATTCTTCACCAAGGCCGCAGGCGCCCACCTCTCCCATCCTCGCAAAAACATCGGTTTGTGTGGCGGCGGCGAGCTCGCTCGTGCGTGCGTGCGCCATTTTATTACAACGAAATCTGTATCATTGAGAAATGATCCCTGCATTAACTAATAAAAAATGTATTCAACTAAGCGTTCAGTCAAGTAATTCGTCTCTGACGCGCCAAAGTGGTCGTGGATTACAGCCGGGCAGAGGTTTACTTGGTGCTATTCGGCCACATGACGTGACGAAGCAACGTTTCAGTGGCAGGAAAGAAAAGTTTTTGGATAAGATCTTATATGGACAAGAGAATTTCTAACCAAACACCTTTCTGCCGTCTAAATTCCAAAAATTTCATTGGGCTACCAGGGCGGCGATTATTATGCCATCTTCAGCCTCTTTACCGACGTGTAGGAAGATTCCAACTTCGACTCCGGTCGAAATAGTGGCCAGCGTTCAAAGACTGGTATCCGTAGATATCTGCCGGCAGATGTTTGAAGTGATCAAACATAACTAATACAACAGTTTTGAAATTAAACGGCTGAAAGGTGTTTGACATTCTGTACTTAACGGCCGAGTCCCACAACCATCACTGAAAAGCTGGACATACAGATATTTGTGTGATTAAGGCTGTGGGATAGGTATGGTGGAACTAATGGATAGATGCGATGTACGAAAAGGAGAAGATTAGGTGAGCAATTAGGAAAACGGTGTGATAGGTTATTTGGGATGGTTTAAGTTTAGTATGTTCCATTTCATAAGATAGGTATATCTCAGGTAATTTCATAGTCTCACATGAGTACAGTTAAAATTTCCCTATATAAGTATGTGGAAAGTTTTGAGTAGAACAGACTGTGGGATGTTTTTGTATAGCGGCGGTAGGAATCAATTCTGAAGGATGGTGGATACAGAATTCTAGGTATCTAAAGAGGTGTGTGAAGCTTGTGAGCCCATGTAGAGTGCAGATCGGACAAGGTAATCGGATATTGAAAGCGAGGAAGCTTTCTTACCATTAACATGTTAAAGCTGTTGAGACACCAGTCACCGCTATATTTGCAAAAACAATTATTTTATAAAAGTTTCGTATATATTTTTGTTTTACTGGTTACAGCCACATCATGTGGCTATCAAATGTGCAGAACAGCAGTAAGCGCCGTTGAGGATCATACAAAAATCTAAATGTTAATGCATCAGCAATAATAAGAGTGGGTGACGTTCAAGGATTTAGAGTGAGTGGCAGAACTCGGGAGGAGCGAAAGTCCGTGATACATTTGAGTGTGCGAGTATGGGGTGGGGTGATGGCCGTGGAATTTCGACTATTAGCTTTAGTATATTGTAGGTATTTTACGTGATTAGTACGTAGGTTGCAAGATAGTTATTTAATCGCGTTTTGCTCCTAAGCATTTTAAGTGTTTTATGTAAGTGGACAGGACAGTCTTGGATTGCTAGATAGGCGATAGCGTTCTCCGACAGCCTCCCTTGCGGCCAAACGGGTTCCAGACGAGTCTTAAGTTACAAATTCAACAATAAAACATAGCACTAGTTCACAAAAGCTAACGTAGAACGCTCTAGTTTGAGAACACTTTCACAACTGGGACTGCAGTTGCTCAATAATACGTGCTACCGTGTATTCACGCACGCAACGTGGTGTGTTGAATCTGCTCATTTGTTAGTAGAGTGAGACAGCAAGCACCCATGACACTGATGTTACCAGAGCAACGACATCTTGTCTCCTCTTGCGAGTTGGACGTCTAAAGTCGCTAATTATTCCATCCACACTATACACAGACCAAGATTTTTGAACGATTTTAGCCACATTAATTCTTCCGTCATTTCTCGGTAGAGCAATTTTATATTGAAGATTAAAAGCAAACTAACTGCGTTTTGTTACACAAATATAGTAAAACAAAACTTTTGCCGTTCAACCTTAAATTTTAGTAGAACGCGTGCTAAGATTATTCGCTCTACGAAACGAGACCCACAGGGTAAAGATTTCATTGTTCTTCCAGCAAGGGCAAACCAAATGCAGCTCTTTGTCTAACGCGTTACAGGTCACTTATAATCTTTTCAGCACCCAGCTTCTATGTATTATCTCCAAAGACATGCATTTTCGATTTAGTAGAAGAACTGTACCGTCTCTAACGAATTCACTGATTTTGTATCAATTTTATTCGGAACTATAAGGATAATATTCAGGTCAAGAACTATTAATTTGAAAAACCACAGCGGTAACCAAAGGATCGGTTTTAGAAGCAGATAAGTTAGATGAGTATTTCTAATAGGACGAAAACTGCGGAAAAAAGGCCAACCCTCGAGACTGCTCTGCACTACTCTTCCGTCCACTGCTTTAACACTAAAACTTTTAGCAACACACATTTTTGTTTATTTCACTACCTCCACGCTCTTCAGGTAAGTTTAACGGAACGATTTTAAAGCTAATTCAATCCTATCACTTTTTTTTGCTACTGAAGTAAATCTTGTTTCCATTTTCTCCCCTCGGTAGGTTTCATATGTGGTGGACGTAGATTTTTTAAGACTGATGAGGGGGCACATCCGATGGTTATGTATCGGAAACGTGGTACTTCGTATTTGTATGGTACATGACTTAAGTATCCTCTTTCATGTCTACTTTTTTTTCACTCTGGACGCTGGGTCCAGAGCGAAACAAAAACATGTCAATGCAGCGTCACTGAAATACCAAAATCAAGACCACCTTCCTTCACTATTGTACAGACCCTACCCCTACACCCCGCTCTCATCCGCCCTCTTAACAGTTCAAACAATTTCAGATTAAAATCCGAGGGTTAAACTTTTCGCCGCTTATGGAACGCTCCTTGTGGAACTAGAACCATTATCCACAGCGCTGAAATGGAAATCTATCCAGGGTCACTATTAGAGTTTAAAAGGATCTCAAATGTCAGCTGTTATAACACTAGAAGAAAAAACCATCACTAAATCGAGGTACAGTAATCTGATCCTACTTCCAGCATAAAATATCTGCTGACCGGTAGACCATATTTTAAATCTAAACGGAAGTTATTCTGTAAAAAAACTAATAACAATAGTAGTAATGAAAATATTTTTACTTTTGTCGTTAAATTTATTACTCCGGGAGCTTGAGTCGCGTGAAACTCTTTCATCTGTTAACATTAAGGCCTCTGCGTTCTTTAACTATCGCTAAAGGATCAGTATATGGCTACAAGCACAAATAATACATACGAAGGCTAAACTGGGAACATGGAACCGACATTTAATGAAATTTGGCATTTGATGGACATCTTCCTATGACAAACACGTATAGCAGTTAAGCAGGACTTAGTGAAGTATTCAAAACGTTAATACTGACTCCCATAAACTAGGAAATTACCTGCCGGCTGCCAAGACGAACATTATTAAGAACCAGCACTCAATTTTCCAAACAACTACTGACACAAACTAAGGAAGAGTTTTCTGGTTGGGCTACATGGGCTACTTACGTAATGCGTTTCTTACTGTTGCATTGAAATCACGAAATTTTCTGTTTACTATTCCCATCGCATGGATACGTATACCGCATATCAGTAAATTACAGCACTGGTAGAGCATAGCGTTGGTGCATGACCTATCCAGGGGCTTTATGAACACTCAGTTCAGTGGTATGCAAATAGAATTAGACTTAAAGCCTCACACAGATACTTATAATCAAACACTCTTTCCACGCTTCATCTGTGAAAGTGAGAACATATAAACCCTACTCGATGATACAATAAAAATTACCCTCTGCCACTCACTTTTTAACATTTAGAACTATTTAGTAAAAATTGTAGGATAATTTAACATATCAATGCAGCAAGCATATTACCTCAGAATGTTATTTCGGTATCAAAACAAACAAGAAGCCTGGACCTTAAGGGTAAGAGATAATAGCCAGATATTCAAACGCATCTGCACTAACGTATCGAGACTGGTAGTAACTCTTGTCTACGCTCACTCACCAACACCAGCAACAGGGCTACAAATAAACAACCCTTCTTACTCGGACCGTTGGGCCTCTCCAGGAAAGTAAATACGGGGTGAATAATACTTCCACTCCTCATGTTCGACGAGTGTCTTTCTCCAGCCTCGCTAGAAAAAGGTGTGGCCAGAGAGTAGGCTTCTAGTGGTCATAAACTTTGTGTTGTATATAATCTGGTTTCTGAAAAATAATTTAATATTGCGTGAAGTCTTTGGATCGAGATGTGTCGTCCACGGTTAAAAGCCTTTCTTCACGACGAAGTAAAAATTCGGTAATTTGAAAGTTTCGCTTTGAAATATGGCACAGCAAAACGGCATCTGTAGTTTGTTTTGCTCTATCTCACTGTCAAAGTACTGAGGCTCGTATTACTGTGTAGAAAGTCTTTGACAAATCTCTTTTATGAAAGTCATTTTAAGAACGGTGTACTGAGGTACTTTTACCACAATTTTTTTTATAAAAGTTAGAATATGGTCCTAGCTTTTATAAAAGATTTGTCAAAGGACATTGACTGCAAAAGGTCAAGTTGCTTCAACTCGTAATAATATGACTGCCTAATGTAAATCCATTCGAAACGGCAAATTTCATATCATTAACAGCATTTTTTTAAAATTCTGTACGTGATAGACGATCCAGTACTGTGGCGTTAGCTTCAAGTACATATTTAACTTCCAGTGAGTTATAAAACCAACGAGCACGGCACTTGCATCGGCATACAATTGAAAAAACTCGAATTGTTTGTCATATTTACCTCACTACTGTTACATGATGTGTGGACATCCTTTCTTTACCTCTTACACTGTCAAAGCAGTGTACTTAAGGTATTTGTGATCCGCCGCGTGGGATTAGCCGAGCGGTCTTAGGCGCTGCAGTCATGGACTGTGCTGCTGGTCCCGGCGGAGGTTCCAGTCCTCCCTCGGGCATGAGTGTGTGTGTGTTTGTCCTTAGGATAATTTAAGTAGCGTGTAAGCTTAGCGACTGATGACCTTAGCAGTTAAGTCACATAAGATTTCACACATATTTGAACTTTTTTGTGGTCCAGGTGTCAGATACGATGCTCGTAGTAGGAGTGCACAACCTGTTTGTAAATCCTTTGAGACTTCAATATCACGATGGCAAAAAAGGTTTGAGTAGGAACGCAAGTGTTACCAAAACAATCATAGCTTGGGGAAGTATTGTTAAAAAGGCAGAATGCTTCGACTCAAAACGAGATATTGGCTTTATGATCATATCAACTAAATCCACTGAAATGGAGTTAGTGGGGATTTTATCACTGTATCATAACGACATGACATGACATGGTTGGGAACTGATTAGAAATGCTGAATCTGCAACCTAGTGATTACGTTGTGTTAAATGAAAATTTGTGCCAGACTGATATTCGTATCTGGATGACCTGTCATCCTAACAATTGTGGTCTTTTTCCCCTTGAACTCGCCAAAGAATATTGTCTTCGGTATGACCTATTGTTCGTTACGTCGAGTGCCTTGTCAGGTAGAGGGCGCGGAGGTAATGTACAACAAACGCTGATTGTTCCTTTGATGTTACGCTGTCCTACATAAAATTTCACATTTAATTAAAAAGCTTTCTGCTTAACATAAATTCTTTAGTTATTCTACATCTTTCTTAAAAAACTAAAATCTTCGCTCATCGGAAAATTCTTCTTGTCAAGATAAAAACTCTGATATAGATCCTGAGTTTTTGAGTGTTCGCTGTTCTTTCTCTCTCACCTATTGAGTGGATGAGGTCTTTAAATGGATGCTTTAGCTAAATAAATGAATTTGGCTCTGCAGTAATTGATACAAGTAAATTTACACTCATCAAATCGGTCATTAAAGAATGCATCTAACTATTAAATCAAATAATGATCACAATGAATCAGTTTATTATTCTTAAGTAATCAAATGTCACAAGAAATTAAAATCAATAAACTAATGCCTTGGCAAGTTTGTATAAAGGAACTGTGATGGTAATACAAGGATAACGCGTATCTGGGAAAAAAATTATGTCCGCAGAGGTCGTACCACGATTTCCACAGGTTAGTAAATATTATTCGAAAACACTGCAGAAGGATATGGACGTGTGTACATCAATTGCAGGAGTTGAAAGAATGTTGATATTCTAACTACAAATAAGTCTTCTAAATGAGGACTGGAATTACCCAACATCTTTAAGTAAACTTCCAGTCATGAAAACTATCAGCGGCAGAGAGAGTGGTGTGCTGACCACATGACTCTGATTATCTTCATTCAGTGATGCCTACGTCTTGAGGATGACACGGCGGTCGGTCGGTACGCTTCGGCCTTCAAGGCCTGTTCAGACGGAGTTTTATTACACGAACTTCACCTTTCCCTACAGTTTGATTCGCTGTTGCTACTGTGTCTCACCATAATTAGAATCTGAAAGTGGCTACTGCAGTGGCTGCTAAACCAGTCATTGGCTCTATAGCGACATCTCTTCTATGCCTGCCTCGAAGATCAACTCGGACGATTGAGTGCCTCTCTTCCTGGATGTGGAGAAGTTTCGAAGAACCCTAGAGATGGAGGTGAAGTCTGGAAGTGCAGGTCTGGAAAAGAAGCTGTGTTTTTTACGATATTGCAGTGCCTGTGTTATTCTGATTACGATGCAAAGTTCCTTTGGACATGCATGCATGTCCAAAGGGACAGGCACTGTTTTTTGGCATTGCATAATTTTGATTGGCGGAATACTGATTCTTGTGAGTGCCTACCAGCAAGATGTTGGCTTACAAGAGGTTAGCCTCCGTTCCTTCCTGTTTTTTCGGGTGGGGTTAACCAATTAAAAGAGTTGTTAGTCTTTGGGCTCCAAAGGGTGTACGATTTACTACCTCTCTCTGCCTTCCTTCGTGCAATGGCCAGTACCGTTTGATCGCTGTACACACAGCTGTAGTCTCGCCCCTCTCTCCTAGATCATTTATATGAACCAATAGAAGCTGTGTTTAAGTTTCTTTGAACATTCATGCAGTTTAGCGTCACCTGATCGAGTGCCAGCGACTCATTTACTACAAAGAAGCCCCAAACCATTGTTACCATTCCACTTTCTACGATGTTATCTTAACAGCCTGTGTATTTCGGAGAAGTTTGACTTCCCAATGCTTCCTCTTACAAAGGCAGTTCTTCCACGACTTTGGCCGTTAGGTGGTGCTCATCCCATGGACACGACTTGTTAAAAACAAACTCGTCCTGCACATTCTTGAGATGTACTCTGCATTGCCTGACAGCAAGCACTGCGCTACCTGTGCCGGTGTGGCATTTCTTTTTCTCCCGCTCAGCAGAAACACTGCTCTGCTCGATTTCATTTGCCTCGTGTTTCCCTTCACACAAGGAGGCGAGCGGCAGTTCTACGACTATTGTTTTGCGTGGACTCCCTGGATTTTTATGGTCTGCACCATGTCCCTCGCCCTCATCAGCGCTCAACTTGTTTTCACAGTGGCCTCTCATTTATTTATGCACGTAATTTAAAACAGGAATTTGAAATATCTACGTAGTTGCGTGTAGGCAGTCATTAGTACTAATTCATATTTCATTATCCGGTGGGGATTAATTTATTCCATTTTAATTTGACTACCTCTTGCAGGTTTTACACAAGTTACAGGACAGCTTGGTTAGAACAGTCCTGTAACAAGTTCTTCTCTTTTAAGGAAAAAAGCATTCTTCTTTATACATGTGCTTGTTGATCCATCTTGGACTCATCCAAAGCCAACCTCAGTTGTTATTGTCACTGATGTTTCCCTGCTATTGTGTTCAAACAGTTCAGTGAGTGGAATATTTGGGAATCGAATCACGGAGAAAACGAACCTGTTGAAGGGGTCGTCCTTTACATGGGAGAACTTGTGATTGTATGCTTCAGAAGGAATAAGAGAGAAACATCAGTAACAAATAAAAAATTTAGTCAGTCTTAGAGACAGGCTCAAACAACCGCAATAGATAAGATGACTGCCCAAAATAAGCCGGAGAGTTAGGTTTGTATAGTGGTTTGGCAAAAATTTTCCTTTATCATTGTACATGAATTACATTATAGGTTCGGCATTTCTGTGCAGTTTTTACTGATGTCATTCCATGCCATTATGTTTAACTGACTTCATCGCTATTAATTTCATTCATTACTTTTTAGTGAATTTAAGGCAGAGTAAAATAGACCCATACACCAAATCCGTTACTATAGAAGTGGGGAGAGCCGTCACGACAGTTGTACAGCATCTGAGAGAATGAATAGTAGGATATAACAAGGACAAAACCTCGAAACAAACTGACAAATTTATTAAAACGAAGAAAAATATATGCAACTGCATATCTAATATGCCCTTTACTCGGTTTTGAATACAACACCATAAAGATGGTCGCCATCACTGTCCGTGCATTCTCCCATGCGGAGAATGACAATTTCCATAATGTTCGGTGGGATCTCCTCCACAGCTGTAGATATTCTTTCCTTGAGTTCAGCCACGATATGAAGATGCATGGCGTGCACGTGATCCTTCAACAAGCCCACAAGAAGAAATCACGGAGTATTCAGGAGGCAAAAGGCTACGTTTCGTCGGGCAACCTTATCCTGTTCGTTCAGTTTCTGTATGACCTGCGTTTTGTGTGGGTGGAAGCACAGGTTATCACGGATGATGGACCCAGGGAACGATCTATCACTGTTTGTGCCAAGACAAGTATGGAAGCAACATTTGACATTTGGTAAGGACGTCGGTTGAGTGCTTGACACGCCGCCTTCACTCGTTCCGTGGACCGCTGCGTCCATTTTCGCCCTGGACTTTCTTATTCGCACAAGATTCAGTATTCGTGAACTGTCGCACCCATCGTACAATCGTTCTATGATTCGAAACGTTATTATGTCGTTTCAGTTCTAAACGGCGACAAAAAAAAGTCAGTGTGCTGTGATGAGAAACTTGTTATTTTTTAAATCCGCCTCGCCGACGAATGCTCGATGCTCTGAACTCCAAAAGGCCTCATGCAGGACGTGTATAAATATTTCTAGCAGGTGCAACAGCGACACTGTTCTAGATTATTCAAATCCTGCTATTCATTTTGCCGGCCCCTGTACAAGGGGTAGTGCTAAAGCTTTAATTATTACTTCGAAAATATCTAGCTACTACCAAGAAACTAGATGATGAAGTTAGATCATCTCTAGACATTCACCCTTCAGTGCGACACATTTTCCCAGCGATTGATGACCTGAAGGAGGCCTAAGTTGTAGAAGTCTGCATTTCGGTTGTGCAGGAATCGCTCTACCACGAAAATCACCTCGTCGTTATTCTGGAAATGCCTGCCACGCAGTGGTTTCTTCATCTGATGAAAGAGGAAGAAATCAGTTTGTGCCACGTCAGGAGAGTGAAGGGGTGAGGCAGAACTTGATAGCCCAAGGAAGCGGTATGTGTGACTGTGTCCTCAGCAGAAGGAGCTGTGCTTTTCTCATGGAGCACGGCATCTCACTGGAAAGCTTCCAACGACAAATCGTCTTGATATCCTACCATAACCTCGTCAGGTGATTTCGGTAGCACGCTTCTGTGACTGTTTGCCCCTTACGAGAATAATCTGTAAGCTCCACACCATGGCAACCCCAGAAACACTCATCACTTGCCTATCTAAGCCGTTTTCGGCAATGTTGAATTAAAGCGTTTCCACTGCTTGCTTTGGTTAAGAAATCGTCTTGGCTACTTTAACACAGCTGCAACATTCCGCTACTACCTCGGTTGGACAGGCTTTTTGAATGCGTGTGAATAGCTGTGAAAAGCAGCAGGCAACGACCTTTGTCCTTGTCAAAACATAATGCAAAATGTTAAAAACTGATCCATCACTGATTTTCACTTTTTCTACTATCACCTCGATTTTGATAAGATTGTCTTCGAGCACCACGTCCTCCGCTTCTCGTGCGACACCCAGTTCCCCATAGAGAGATGGTCTGCCACTTCGTTCTTCGTTCCGCATACTTCTTTCTAAACCTACATACATACTCCGTAAGCCACCGTACGGTGCGTGGCGGAGGGTACCCTGTACCATTACTAGTCATTTACTTTCCTGTTCCACTGGCAAATGGAGCGAGGGAAAAACGACTATCTACATGCCTCCGTATGAGCCGTAATTTCTCGTATCTTATCTTCGTGGTCCTTACGCGCATTGTATGTTCGTGACAGTAGGATCTCCAGGCAATCAGCCTCAAATGCCGGTTCTTTAAATTTTCTCAACAGTGTGTCTCGAAAAGATCGTCGCCTTCCCTCCAGGGATTCCCATTTGAGTTCCCGAAACATCTCCGCAACACTTACGTGTTGTTCAAACCTACCGGTAACAAATCTAGCAGCCCGCCTCTGATTTGCTTTGATGTCCTCCTTCAATCCGATCTGGTACGGATCCCAAGCACTCGAGCAGAATCAAGGACAAGTCGCACCAGCGTCCTACATGCCGTCTCCTTTAAGGTGAACCACTCTTTACTAAAATTCTCCCAGTAAACCGAAGTCGACCATTCGTCTTCCCTATCATAGTTCTCACATCAGTTCCATCTCATATCACTTTGCAGTGTTACGCCCAGATATTTGAACGACTTGACTATGTCAAGCAGGACACTAATAAAACTGTATCCAAGCATTACAGGTTTGTTCTTCCTACCGACCCTCACTAACTTTCATTTTTCCACATTCAGGGCTAGCTGCTATACATCGCGCCAACTGGAAATTTTGTCTACGTCGTCTTTTATCTTTCTAGAGTCACTCAAGTTCGACGCCTTACCGTACACCGCGGCATCGTCAGCAAACAGCCACAGATTGCTATCTACCCCGCCCACCAAATCATTCATGTATACAGAAAACAAAAGAGGTCGTTTCACCCTTCCCGGGACACTCCTGACGATGTCCTTGTCTCCTATGAACACTCACGGTCGAGGAAAACATACTGGGTTCTATTATTTAAGAAGTCTTCGAGACACTCACATATCTGTGAACTTATTCCACACGCTCGCACCTTCGTTAACAGCTTGCAATGGGGCACTGTGTCAAATGCTTTCCGGAAATCTAGAAATATGGAATCTACTTGTTGCCCTTCGCCCATAGTTCGCAGTACATCATGTGAGAAAAATGCTAGTTGGGTCTCGTACGAGCGATGTCTTCTGAAACCATGCTGATTCGTGGACATAAGCTTCTCTGTCTCAGGAAAGTTTATTGAACTGAGAATATGTCCAAGGATTCTGCAGCAAACAGAAGTTACTGATACTGGTCTGTAATTTTGCGAGTCTGTTCGTTTAACCCATCTTGTATACTGAAGTCACCTGCCGCCTTTTTCCAGATGCTTGGCAGTTTATGCTGGGCGAGAGATTCGCAATAAATGCAAGCTAGGTGAGGAGCCTACTCCGTAGAGTACTCTTTGTAAAATCGAACTGGGATTCGATCTGGACCTGGTGATTTATTTACTTTCAAATCTTTCAGTTGTTTCCCTATACCAGGGATGCTTATTACTATGTCATCCATATGGAAGTCTGTGAGATGGTCAAATGAGGGTATGTTTGTACCATTCTACTGTGTGAACGATTTCTTGAACGTGACATTTAAAACCTCAGCTTTCAGTTTGCTATCTTCAACTGCCAACCCAGACTGGTCAACAAGGGATTGAATGGAAGCCCTACGCCCGCTTAGCGGTTTTACATGAGACCAAAATTTCCTCGTGTTCTCTGCCAGATCTTTTGTTTAAGTGTGACGGTTGTAGTTGTATACTTCGCGCATAGATCTTTTCACAGACACACGAATCCCTACTAACCTTCTTTGCCGTCATTTATGCGTTCTCTTTTGAACCGCGAGTGTGACAGCCTCTGCTTCCTCAGTATCCTGTGAATTTCGTTATTAAGCCATGTTGGGTCTTTTCCAGCCCTTATCCGCTTACTAGGCACCTAACTCTCCAGACCACGATTAAAATCTGCGTAAACTTTGTCCATAATTCCACTACAACCATCTTACTGGAACTAAGTGATGCCTGTTTACTGTCTAAGTGAGATGCTAATAACTGCTTATCTGCTCTTCTGACGGCCGGTGCGGCCGAGCGGTTCTAGGCGCTTCAGTCTGGAACCGCACGACCGATACGATCGCAGGTTCGAATCCTGCCTCGGGCATGGATGTGTGTAATGTCCTTAGGTTAGTTAGGTTAAAGTAGTTCTAAGTTCTAGGGGACTGATGACCTCAGACGTTAAGTTCCATAGTGATCAGTGCCATTTTTTTATCTGCTGTCCTAGCAGAAACACTCTCCTAGCCTTCTTTACGGATTTATTAACTTTCGTAACCATTGCTGCTATAGTGACATCATAATCGATAATCCTCTTTTCTATACTGACATTGTCGATACGGTCCAGCCTATTTGTAACAACAAGGATTAAGATGTTTCCATTGCGCGTAGGTTGCCCAGCTAGCTGCTCAAGACAGTTTTCAGAAAACGTACTCAAAAGCATTTCGCATGAGTGTCTGTCTGTACTCACCGCAATGAAACCATATATATCCCAGTATACTCTCGGTAGGTTAAAACCGCCTTCAACTAGTATTGAATGATGCGGGTTTTTAATCGCTATTGACCGCAGACTTTCTTTGAATGACTCTAGAACTGTCACAGCAGAATCGGGTGGCCGGTAAAAACATCTAACAGTTTCCAAGCCCTAGCTTTGACCAAAGTGCAAGCGTCTTCACCGCCTAACTACTGCCATATGATAGTGCATTCCTTCCACCAACTCAGCATAAACTGTAGCAGTGTTTTTCTCCTTCAACTGCGAGAAACAAATTACCGCACAATATTTTACTTTATCATTCGGTTATGCCGTTTTGTTTTAGGTCCTCTAGCAGCGTGCTACTGTTCATAGCGCAGGGATTCCAGTGTATACCATGACTGCAGACATATACCTGCAAAGAAACAAAAATGTCGTTCAGGATGGCATTGCATTCTGGGGAAGGGTAAGGAAGTGTTTGCGCAGGGGGTCGATTCCTCGAGGTCGATAAGGTCATTATCCATATCACCGGTAACGCATTTAACAAGGTTCAGTAAGATTCCATACTTCACAAAATGGCAGAAGACTTATCAGAGAAGACGTTCGTGCTCTTCCGGTGAAGATGACACCATTACACGTCGTCAATACAGGCAAAACACGATTGACATTAACAATAATCCTTGGGAAACTCGTTACAGCATTGTCCACTCCATGCAACATATAGCGGAATTCAAACACTCCAAATGGTGTTGTAACAGCTGTTTATTGTATATTTTTAGGGACCAGTAGGTTCTGGTTGTAGATCGTGGCGAGATTCAGGACGGAAAAAAATACGAAAATACGTAGAAATCTCCAGTGTGTCACTGTTGGCTGCGGTCGGGGATTGTCCAATTTGCCCCCCCCCCCCCCTCCGAATCCCTCTCCTGTGCCAACCTCATCATCCCAGAGTAGCTCTAGCACCCATCGTCCTCAATTATTTGTTGAACCTATTCCAATCTCTGCCTTCCTCTATAGTTTTTACCCTGAAAGTTATTCTCTGGTGTCTTAACGCATGTCCTATCATCCTGTCCCTTCTTCTTGTCAGTGTTTTCCATGCATTCCTCTCTTCACAGTTTCTGCAGAGAACCTCTTTATGCAGTATCTTATCAGTCTACCTAATTTTCAACATTCTTCTGTAGCACCACATCTCAATCTCTTCTATTCTGCTCCGTTCCGGTTTTGCCCCTATTCACGATTTACTACCATACACTGTTCATCTACATCTACATTGATACTCCGCAAGCCACCCAACGGTGTGTGGCGGAGGGTGCTACAAACGTACATTCTCAGCAATTTCTTCTTCAAACTGAGCTCTATCTTTGATATTAATAGACTTATTTTGAAACGTGTTTAGTCTCTATAATCGCGACACAATCGCTAACCACCTTGCAATGTCAATAACTTTTGTGACGGTAGTGCTGTGCCTGCCTGTACCACGGCATTGATTTCCACCTTGGCAATACGAAGCTTATAGGAAACAAGGGATTGCCGGCAATTCCCTTATGGTGCAATGTTCTACGTCTTTGACAGATACGCTGGACGTGAAATGAGCGAGAATTCAATTAAAATGTGTTTCAGCAATGGTACCTAAAAGGAAGGAAGATTAGAGTTTAACGTCATGTCGACGAAGCAGTCATTACAGATCGCGTACATGCTTTCTCATGGGAAGTGTGAGGAAGGAAGTCGGCACTGTCTTTCCGAAAGGAATCTTTCTGGTATTTACTTGAAACGATTTAAGGAAACAAATGAGAACTTAAATCCGGATAGCATCTTTTCGAATGCAAATCCAGTGTCTTACCAATGTGGCACCTTGCTTAATGGTGGGAGCACTTTGCAAAAAAATTGTAGTCTGGGCAACCACATCTATAATATACCATGTTGAGAAAAAAAATGATTTGACTTTGAATCACAAAACTATTTTAAGTAAATTATCATTTATTGGAATTAATGCTGCAAAATACTCCAAATGAAATCGTTCTAGGATGTTTGGTGTCCATAATGGTTCCATCTCAGTCCAGTTGCTTTTCTAGTGTATATTAATGACCTACCATCACTTGCACTGTGAGATGCTAAATTTGTTTTATTTTAAATTACACAAATAATGCAATAAATAGCAAATACGTTTTCGGAAATGATACTGGTATAATTTCAATGCTTTTTAGCCATTGTCATCATACTTCGGAAGGATAATATATATATATATATATATATATATATATATATATATATATATTTCAATAGATTTCCACCAAGGATATGCATAAATATAAGTACGTGGAGACAGAACAGGTCAACTGCGTCACATTGTTTTTTCTACAGTTTTATAGTCGATTCAGGTGAGAGGAGGCTACAATAGTACACACTGAAACTTCAAAACAATTAATTACATACACTTGCCAGATGTAAGATAAATAAAAATTTAAGAAACTGACAGATCTTTTTATTTCACAAAGTCGCATGTTATCATGATTCGGAGAAGCTCTTCAAATCAAGGCAATACTTTCCGAGCCCAAAAAGTTCTCCAGAAACCAATTCAAACTACTGATTATCAGCTACAGACTACTCTTTCTCTGTATATTTATTTCTCAGTCATAAATGATATATTCTTTTCTCGACTAACAGCTCACTTAAATGGGAACATGAACAGTCTACACAAGTCACATAGTCTAGGCGCTTGCTTTGCCCCAGAAATGTGTGTTTTATTCAGCAACACATATTTTCAATAACTTTTCAACAGCTATAAGAATCATGTTTCTTCTGATTTGTTCAATATCCGTCAATATCTGCTGACTATAGATAACATGAATGAACAAAAACATCTAATCTCATACACTTTTAATTCTATTAGATGGGGTATTGCTTAAACAACTTTCCTTAGAGTATCACGTCTTCCGTGTTTCCTGAAGATAGTGCACGATAAAATTGTTAATTTCTATTGGTCTTGCACGTAAACAAGGCTTTTCTGTGTGCTCTTAACGTAATAACTCCCTGGTACATGCCATTTCTTGCAGTTAGTTGCTAATTTGATTTGTCACTGAAGCTACATCTCTGATGAGTCTTAGTATCTTTGATTTAAAGTTTTTCCTTGTTAGGTTTGTTGCAGTTGTTGTCAAACGTGTTTATTTTTATTGCTCGTATGGAGCTATGTGATAGAATTGTGATATTATATTTATAGGAACTTTTAATAGAAAACAGACTGAAAGTTTGTTTGACTGCCGAGACGTAAGTTCGAAACATTGTGACACTGTAATTATAATGAAAAGCTTTACTGCCGGTTTTATGAGAACGAAATTATTAGACACTCGTGTATTTCGAGAAGATTTCCAAAAGTCAACGCTTTTAACTTGTAGCCCCTGTCTGTGCCAATGACAGCACTGTCTCGTATGGAAATGACGTGCATTTTTACGTCTGAATCATGTGTTGACGTTGCCGGATATTACTTGCAGTTATTGATGGTTCACCTTATTTTTTGGTGCAGGTGATCCAAAATGTATGTTTAAACAAAGAAGTCACCCTGGCATTACTTCATGACGTCTTACGGTTTTAACAATGCCTCATAATGAATTATCTGTTCAATGATATTTCTTGGATGAGGAAGTTCTCTATGAGTCAATTTATTATGTTTACAGTGTTTGGTGTACAAATGGCGTTTGAACGACTGGATGTTTTGCCTTTGGCCGTCTTCATTCTTTTCCCAGCAACTTTTTTAGCGACGTATGTATTTGCTCCTTGCTTCTGATGATACACGTCGACTGATATTAGCAAATAAATATCGGCATGTTTTTCTCAATTCTTTACAGTTATATTATAGCCGTTCTTCTTGGACATGTAGAGCCAGACTTTCCGTACATTAGTGATACAGGGACATATTCTCCAGAGAGCTGCATATTTGGCCAGCTGCTTAACGTTGGGACACTTCTATGTGAGTATGATAAGTTGTCACGGACTACTTCTCTAGATCATTGATAAATGCCAGTAACCGATTTCCTTGCTTTGTCTAAATTACACAACTCTGATTCTAATACTATCTAACTATCCACGTTAAAATCACCGATTAAAAGTTTTTGTGCTTTTCAAAGTAACTGTCATAAAATGGTGTTATCAGGATAAAAAGATATCGTCTTATTTTGAAATTGCCAACTTCTGTTCCATTCGTCAGTTTCATCACACTGCCATCTGTTTGTTAGTAAGCCTCATTTCCATCAGCACCATCTCTGGACATGAACATGTCCTGTGGATGGCATAAATCAGCTGCTGTGGCAACAAGTGAGCATGGTTGAAGGAACAGATTAGCCGAAGGGTAATTCCATGTCAGTTCAAGGCAGTAAAGTAAGGTTTTCAAAATAACCATCACAGATTTCTTTAAAATTTGGTGTAAAGAGCGAGCCAGACCAGACAGACTACTAATTTTCGTTGGTCTATGACAATTGTGAAGAAAGTTACAGGTCTGAACTGTTTGGTAATTGTGCAAAATTTACACGCATCTGTCTCTACTATCTGGTTCTAATCCAGATACTGCAATGAAGCCATATCACTGAAAAGCTAACGAGCAGAGCTTTAGTTTGATATGCAACGTGGAAGGTTTCTGAGATTTTCACATTCAAGGTCAATAATCTTAACCTTTGATGTTGATTATCTCAAACACCCCCCCTTCAGTTTTTTTAAGTTTAATATATTGCTCCAGTATGCGCTATAAATATGGTAAATATCAAGATGACACACCAAAGTTGTCTTGCCTAAAAATTAATTTCTTCGGCATCAGTACACTATCAAAATGGAGAAGGTAGCACATAAATATGAACTACAAATTATTAAAAGATACATTTCATAAAAAATGTAGGACACATATGTTGTTTATATTATTGTAATTGTATTATGAATCATTTACCATGTAGTTTCTACGAAAAGACAATAAAAAATGGTAACATCTTGTTTCACAAGTCTCCTATAATTAAATTGTTAATGTTCACCAGATCTGATGGGGGGGGGGGGGGGGAGAGTATATCCTTCCAGTTTGTACCACTGGATCCAGTCTTGCAAGACGGTCACATCTTTTGATAACACAAGTGTCTGGTATGGTAGGAATTAAAAATGATGGAGATGGTCCATGTGGATGCAAGAGGCTGATCTGTACTTCACTTGTTTCCTCATAAGATTGTAAGAGGTATGCAACCCCCTGTGACTACCACACAGAACAGCAACAAATCCCTGTACGTCTGTTGACAGCATTTCTTTTCGGACAGTGATCACTCACCCTTCGCTGGCCACTAACGTATTCAGTATTTATATATGGGTTCTATATGTTTGAAATATCTATACAATTCCTTAATATTGTGCAACTCTAGCTGCTTCTGCTTATGTACTCTACTTTCATTTTCTTTCACATACACATAGTCTTTCTTTGTGGCATCACACTGCTCCTCACATTATGATTATTCGAAAGTCATGTAGTTCAACAGTTTTTTCACAATACGTCTTAGTGGGATTTGGATGTGGTGTCACTGTTGTACCATGTTCTGCTACTAACTGTTTTGTGTCTCACACCTTGTAACCTGAAGCAGAAGAGTCTTCCATTGTTTTTCTTATACTCCATCTCATTGTAAGTACTGTCAAAATTTGTATTTTGTCACAAATACATACTGTCTTGTGAAACTTATCTTTCAGCTGGGCTATGATTTCTCTTTCTTCAATTTTTTCACACTCTTCTTTTTTCAGTTCTCCCACATATGTATGCTCCAATACTAAGGCAGACTTTCTCAGTTTTTGCTTAGAAGTATTTAAAAGATCCAGTGCCAGATACAATGATATTTCACCTACACTTAACATCTTCTGTGGAAGTACCTAGCACAGCTGATGTAACACCTGCGGGACACCATCTGACAATATATTAAGACACTTGTTTACCACCCACTCCTGAACACATTTCAAATTTTTCTGTAGTCTTGCATGACCTACTTCTTTAAATGGATGGCAACAGTTTTGACTTGAAATACATTTTTTTTACAAAGTATTTCTAAACACTACTTCACAGTTCTGCAGTTTATGTAAATAATCTACACCTATGAAAAAAGCTAATGATGACTGGTTTAAAATAGCGGCTGCTATTGTCTTCTGTTCTGAAATACCAAAGCGAAATAAATTTTTGTTCATGATGGCTTTGGTGCGCTGACTTGATATTTACCATGTTTATAGTAACATACTGGGGCAGCACTTTTTTTTCTTTTTTTTTTTTCAAAAAAAAATTTATAAGACTAGTTGTTTTTCGATATTTGAGGTCAAGGCCAATGACCCTGAATGTGAAAATTCTTAGAAACCCACCAAGTCACATATCAGAGTAAAGCACTGCTCATTAGCTTTTCAGTAGTACGAGCTTTATACCTATAAATATCGTACAATTGCCAAACTTTGCAGAGATGTGACTTCATTCACAATTTGTCACATACCTCTGCAGATTGGTGTTTTCTCACTTATCTGCATCACTGAGTGCAATACATCTGAAATAAATCTGATTGGGTCAGGTTGAATGCTATATTGAATTGGCATGGAAGTACTTTAAGTGTTCAATACTGCTTTGTCAACTCACAACTAAGCTGTCACCTTTCAGCGAAATAGACCTCAAGCTTCTCTAAAGATCAATATGTCACCACTTCTAAGATTTCATATTAACATTCGATGGCTTTGCCAACTTGCAACTTAAAACACCTCATATGGACCCAAAAGAAATGTTGTCAGTGTTGTGTTCTCTCTTTGTTCGTGCATCACGTGCCCATTTCATGTAATCATTACATTAAAAGGTGAAACCAGCATCCTGTGTTGATAGGTTCAGTTTACTCGGGAAACAGCTGAAGAAAATGAGGTTCACTGATGAATGAGCAGTAGTATGATGAGACAGAACAGTAAAATTCACACTGGAAAGGAGTACTTTTTAAACAGATACCTTATCTTATGGTTGCTAGTGTGAAGAATTCAGTTGCGTCTCATTGCTGTCTTAAACATGACAGCCAGATGATGAGTGTGTGTTTGTTTTCACATTGCTTTACTATGTGTTGTAAGCTGAGAAAATATAACTTAAATTTTAATATTTTATGAAAATAACATGTGACTTTTAATACTTGGGTCATAGTATGGGCAACAGCAGTATTGTTCTGGTAGTGCCCATGTTCAGTAAGCTTCCCCTCCAGCACGACCACCAGTTTCATTGGTATGCTACACCCTGATGTGTCACCACCATTAAATATTAGTGTGTGCAATCAAGCCTCTGTTGCTTCTTTGCAGCCCTCCGTGTGTTCTGGCAACAATGCCCATCTCCACATTCTTTGTGCCAAGCTGCCAAAAATTGCAAGTCATTTAAACATACAACAGCAACCAACATGGACTTTCAGACTATATAAAAAAAAAATTATAAACCAGAAAGTAGAAAGTTATGGGAAAGGGAAATGTACCAACACCAGTACTGTAGTCTGTGGGCATTTTCAGGATTTAAAAAATTAAATTTGCCCTATTTCATTTGTCATTTCTACCACAGGTTACAGTGTCTGTCTGATTAATATTATCTGATATTTGCTGATTTCAGAGACAGTAATCATTATTGTAGCCTGAAGTCATTGACTGTATTACTAGAGTCATTAGACAACATTTTAGATCACCACGTCAGTCCTCATAGCTATACAGATTTAGGCATTACAGTGATTTGCGTAAATTAGTGAAGGACACGACTGACTTCCTGCCCCTAATAATCTGATTATCAATAGCACATTATGCCCTGTTCTCTTCCTTCCAAAATCTGTTTACTGCTTCCTAATATCTCACAAATTTCTGGTTATTCATGCAATTCTTGCAGTAATTGGGTTATTCGATATGTTTAGTGTAGTCATGTAAAAAATGCTGTATTATGTTTCAGATTTCTTGTGGATGAACAGTACAAAACAATTCACATGCTGTCTTTCCACTGATGACTCTTCAGTTACATAAAATTTCATTTGTTTGCATTGCAGTGTTCACTGGATCTTGCAAGTTTCTGTCCTCTTGGGTAATGCACTCCTTTGAACAGGATTCTGTGCAGTTCCAGTGGGAAATTTCAAGCAGTTTATGTTTTTAAAAAGAAATGTTTGCGGAACTAGCTAAATGTAGTTCTCCTATTTGTATTTCCTTTATGACAGCAAAACTGTTTTATTTAGCCATTTGCATATCATCTTCCATTGCAATATTACCATTCTGCTTTGATCAGTGATGTCACCGTAAGCACAGATTAGGTTGTAAGGCTGAAGTTTGGTTGTAGCTTTGGGAGGGCAACAAATGTGTCATTACAATAGCACATCCCATGGTTACATTTACAGTCTCAATAAAAACCTCTATTGTCCCACTGTTCTCTAATTTTTCTAGTGGTTAATTTATTTGGAGGTGTTAATAACAAAAGCAGCCTTGCCCAAAACCCTCTATTCCTGTGGAGGTCTCATCAGTCATGTGGCTTCTGTGTAGGTAATTCGTACAGGTTGTTAGTGACGTCATCCATTGGTCACTTCTTGAATCTCATATCTCCATGTTGTTGATCCCAAATTTCTGTTTTGTTTCACAGCAGATTTTGATCTGTAGTCATAGCTGATTGGAAAAGAGCACAGATAGTCCCAGTCTTCATGAAGGGTCGTCGAGCAGATGCGCAAAACTATAGACCTATATCTCTTACGTCGATCTCTTGTAGAATTTTAGAACATGTTTTTTGCTCGCGTATCATGTCATTTCTGGAAACCCAGAATCTACTATGTAGGAATCAACATGGATTCCGGAAACAGCGATCGTGTGAGACCCAACTCGCCTTATTTGTTCATGAGACCCAGAAAATATCAGATACAGGCTCCCAGGTAGATGCTATTTTTCTTGACTTCCAGAAGGCGTTCGATACAGTTCCGCACTGTCGCCTGATAAACAAAGTAAGAGCCTACGGAATATCAGACCAGCTGTGTGGCTGGATTGAAGAGTTTTTAGCAAACAGAACACAGCATGTTGTTATCAATGGAGAGACGTCTACAGACGTTAAAGTAACCTCTGGCGTGCCACAGGGGAGTGTTATGGGACCATTGCTTTTCACAATATATATAAATGACTTAGTAGATAGCGTCGGAAGTTCCATGCGGCTTTTCGCGGATGATGCTGTAGTATACAGAGAAGTTGCAGCATTAGAAAATTGTAGCGAAATGCAGGAAGATCTGCAGCTGATAGGCACTTGGTGCAGGGAGTGGCAACTGACCCTTAACATAGACAAATGTAATGTATTGCGAATACATAGAAAGAAGGATCCTTTATTGTATGATTATATGATAGCGGAACAAACACTGGTAGCAGTTACTTCTGTAAAATATCTGGGAGTATGCATGCGGAACGATTTGAAGTGGAATGATCATATAAAATTAATTGTTGGTAAGGCGGGTACCAGGTTGAGATTCATTGGAAGAGTGCTTAGAAAATGTAGTCCATCAACAAAGGAGGTGGCTTACAAAACACTCGTTCGACCTATACTTGAGTATTGCTCATCAGTGTGGGATCCGTACCAGATCGGTTTGACGGAGGAGATAGAGAAGATCCAAAGAAGAGCGGCGCGTTTCGTCACAGGGTTATTTGGTAACCGTGATAGCGTTACGGAGATGTTTAATAAACTCAAGTGGCAGACTCTGCAAGAGAGGCGCTCTGCATCGCGGTGTAGCTTGCTCGCCAGGTTTCGAGAGGGTGCGTTTCTGGATGAGGTATCGAATATATTGCTTCCCCCTACTTATACTTCCCGAGGAGATCACGAATGTAAAATTAGAGAGATTAGAGCGCGCATGGAGGCTTTCAGACAGTCGTTCTTCCCGCGAACCATACGCGACTGGAACAGGAAAGGGAGGTAATGACAGTGGCACGTAAAGTGCCCTCCGCCACACACCGTTGGGTGGCTTGCGGAGTATCAATGTAGATGTAGATGTAGAAAGTTCCTGTATTGGTGTTTCGTGGTGTTAGCCTGGTGTAATGCTAACTATGAGTGCATTTTTTCTGGAATGTACTGTATGTCTGAAAATATGGAAGTGTCCAATTCCACCCGTCTGCTTTGACCCATGACGTCACAAATATAGCGGAAACGACCATCCACTACGACTCTAATATGGCACCTGTGACGTCATTACGTAAACATGACAAGAAACATGAAAATACATCGAAAAATTGACACGCACACACCTTCCACAAAAAACCTAATCAAACAAACGAGACAAGCATGGGATATTGGGGGGTTTTGGCTGGGGACAAACTAAATATAAACAAATTTAGACACACACCACCATACCAAAAAACACAAAATGACAAAAAAAAAAAAACTGACAACACAAAACTCCCCAAATTCTACTAAACACAATGTCCTCTGGAATCAGACACTTCCCTTGACCTATATAGCTCAACAGCAGCTCCCAGTACCACAACACCCACAGCTACAACCACCCATTGGAATCGAACACTTCCCGTCACCTATATAGGTCAGCAGCAGCTCCCGATACCAAACCACCCACAACAACGACCACACCTTTGAATTGAACAGTTCGCTTCACCTACATACGTCAACAGTGGCTCCCGAAACCAAAACACCCACAGATACGACCACACATTGGAATCGAAAACTTCCCTTCAACTACATACCTACGAACCAACACATGATGCCAAATCAGCAATACCACAAACCACACAACTCGGAACCACCCCACCAGCCACAACAACACACAACAAATACACTAAAAATAAAAACTTACCACAACAAATTTCCAGCGCTGCTACCTAGGTCAGCCACCACACACACACACACACACACACACACACACACACACACACACACAACCCACCCTGAACCTAACCTCAGCCCGAAATAAAATACCCACCCTCAATTACACACAACTACTCAACAAAAACTGCAACAAAATAGATCCTCCACAACTAAACCACAAATCGACATCCCCCCCTCCTCACACACACAAACACTCTCACCTCCCCCCCTGTCCCCCTCCCCCCCTCCTCGCGAGCCGCAGCCACCCATCCACACAAACCACCCTAACCAACCACCTTCGGCCTGTATATCTTACTGATAGGCCTTAAAAAAAAAAAAAAAAAAAAAAAAAAAACAATGGCCCTCAGGAATGCTCTTCCGCCAACAGTACTCATCTAAATGGGGCTGAAGAACTGACTTAACAGCCCTCCACATCCCCCCCCCCTTATGGCATTTGTACAACCCCCTGTCTCATAATTTTTAAACTCTAAAACCATGGTTCACTACTAAATGATTGTATGCCCTCTCACCGAACCCCATACAATAAGAAAAATCATCAGAAACTAAAATAGAAACCGGTTATATAAACTCCTCAATTAACCCCACTAATTCCTTCTTAGTCCGCCCCTCCAAAACCCTAAAAACACATTCCCAACACCCATCCCCCTATACAACGGCCCACCACACCCAGATGCCAACCACAAACTTACCCCTCCCACACTTCCTTTTCCCAAACTGCAACTCGTCCACCTCCACCACAACCCCAGGCCCACCCAACTTACCCCTGTACTTAATAAACTCCAAACACACTTCACGACAAAATGAAAACCATTCAAGCACACTCCTCTCACTCACACCAGTCTCATGTGCACAAAAACTGTGAGAGGATTTATAACAAAAGTAGTACATCAACAACACGATTTCGCGCATGCGCAACAGAGACTTCTGGAACTAGGAACCGCGACGTATGGAGTGCCGTAGGTTATCCCTACGACACCGCTACATATAGCGTCCCTGGTCCAAGATGCCGGAACTTTTGCTAATTTCACGTCATGACCACAAACAGCACACTTCACGACCTCCGCCAACAAGCCAAACAGCTGCAGAAACTTAATCAACTCCATCAGACTCGCCCCCATCTCAGCATGCAAACCCACACTGTTAATTTTGTCAGTCATATCCATACCTAACAACAGCATCAACAAATTAATTTACTTAAATTAACACATGACCTACAGCGAACAGCACTACAATAACTTTTACACAACGAACACTAAATCGTTAACTCACTGAAAACAATTCCTCTCTATACACAGCCAAAACCAGAACCACCCAGAACATGTGGTAACACCAAACTGAACCCAATACACCACACAACACGAAACCCCTATACATACCGCCAGAGGGCACTATGAACAGCAACACAACAACATCTACAAACATGCCACACTCACAAACCAAACTCTGCGCTGTCATGACGTCACACACCTCAACAGCCTTACGCCAATGGGTCAAAGTCGATAGGTGGGATCGGACACTTCTGTTGACCCGTACGTCTTACATTCTGTAATAGTTGAATGTGTGATTCATTGATAACATGCTGTAAAATCCAATCGAAATAAGTATTATATTTCTCTGAGTCTTCTGCTGTGAATGCCAACTGAATACTAATTGAACATACTGTACTATATGTAAATATT
This sequence comes from Schistocerca piceifrons, assembly GCF_021461385.2. Taxonomy (NCBI): domain Eukaryota; kingdom Metazoa; phylum Arthropoda; class Insecta; order Orthoptera; family Acrididae; genus Schistocerca; species Schistocerca piceifrons. The sequence continues at coordinate 680,101,641 of NC_060149.1, read as the reverse complement.
GTCTTCTGAGTATGAAGTTTCATTGTATATTAATGTCTTTTAATCAGTTCCATGCTCCTTGTGACTGTTTTGGGATTCAGATTTGCCTGCCCTCTTATCATGTCATCAGTTAGACAGGTGATAATAGTTTTACTATACTGTATGTCATTCCAAGTTTGGGATCTTAGGATAAAATTATTCTAGATATACTAAAGCATTCATAAAATGAAACATAAGTGATATTTTGACTCACTTATACTGAAACAGACATTCAGTGGAAAGTCATGTAAGATGATAGTATGTTTCAATTAAAACTTCCAGCCTGAGAGACTGTGGGTGATACTTAAAACCATTCCCTGATGTTTTGTCAGCGACACTGGGAGACAAAATTTCATGGAATACTTTCAGGTATCAGCCACAGACTCTTAGCCCAGAAGTTTTAACTAAAATAAATACTAATTGTGAAAGTCCACATTGTAAGACAGCAATTTTGTTGTTTGGCTTTGGATTAATTTCATTACACAAATGATATAGTGAAGTAGTAAGTGAATGGTTTACAGTCTTATTACACATGTTAAGAAATCTAGCATTCACAAGAAATGACATAATGTGACCCACACATAGTTCCTCAGATGAAAACCAGACACCAATAAACAGAATACAGTGTGTAAATACCATCTAAAATACAAGAATAATAAAGCTGACAACCAGAAATCATAGATAAGACTTGAAAAATAATTTGAAAAAAAAATTCTTTTATTTTTTAATTACGAAATGTTCTACAAGTTAGTGTGAAAATGTGTTCTGTTGCCAGTGATACCCAGGAAATTTTTTACCTACACATAATAAGAAGCGTGTAATGTAAAAGCTGGTTGCTATTCATCTTTGGTTCCTGCACAGTATTAAAGATATTTAATCTTGAACAGGGCACAGAGACTTGGACATTGCACTCAGTTTCCAAAATTGTGCCCATTGCCAATAACACGAACAGTGGAGTACTAGATGTATTCAGATGTGATTAATCTAATGTGGATTCAGAGAACATAGTTTTGGAGGAACAAATTCTCCACATCTAATAAAAACATTTATATTCATTCAGAGGAAGTTACTTACCAGCCAGTGCATGGTAACTGGGGGAAAACTGGATAAGATGAGGTGACTGTTATATATGTTTCTGTTATCCAGATTGTTCTTGGTACTGACACTGTGTAAATACAGTAATTTGCATGTTAACATGTATTCATTGTATATCCATAGGGGATTTTTTGTCTGTTGTACACAGTGTAATGATCTCCTTGGAGACAGACCACTGCCCTGCCAAACACTGGTTTTGATCAGAAATGGTTTTGACATCTCACCCACTTTGGAGGTTGTGTTGGTGACTGTTTGTTTGATGAGATTTAGAGCTTTGGGCTGGAGTCCCTGTTCTTCAAGGATAATGGAAAGGGATTTCTGATCAACTGAGTCATACACATTCGGGAAGTCTACAAAGGAGCATAAAATCAGGTTTTTCCTGAGTGCTTTGTATTTTAATGTTGTTTTTAAATTGAAGATGTGCTCTGTATGATTTCGATCAGTGTGGAAGCTAGCTAAATATTCACCAGTTTTGTGGTTGAGTTGCTTGTGAACTCTTTGGAGGAGGCATCCTGACAGTGTTTTGTATGTAACTTGTGGAAACGAGGTTTGTTAATACTTATTTAAATCTGTTGTGTTGCCTTTTTGCATAGCAGGTGAATTAGGATGCATTTCCAATCTTTGGAAAGTTTTTCTGTCTGTCTAATCTCTGTCATGATTTGTGCAGATCTTTGAGATTTTTCAATGGTTCTGCACTGTTACCATCTTCTCCGAGAGCTCTGTTATTTTTTTGTTTTAGGATATGCCCATGAATCTTTTCTTGTAAGGAAGAGAGGGATTCAGTGTCGGTGTAAGTGGAGATTTCGTCACAGAATCTTACAGGTTTTTGGGGCAAAAGTCCTACAGAAATCTCGTGTGTTGTATTTGCAAAAATCATCTTTGATGGCATCCAGTTGTTCCATGATTTATTTTCTCTTGGTTTGTTTAATGGTTTTTGTCACATTCATGATTTCATAGATGTGTTCTGTTTTTTCTGGTGTTTTCTTACTCTTATACTTAAGAGAAGCTTGTCTGTGTTCTTCCACTGCTTTTTTTATGTTCTGAACTTCACCAGGGGTATCTGGAGTCCATCTTAAGTGGGATTAATTCTTTTGCCTTTTATGTGATGTTGGTGTGGTACTTTTGCCAGGTGTTTGCGTGTTCTTTTTTCATAATTTATTAATAAAGTTGGTTTATCCAATTTTGCTTGTATTGAATTTTTGTAGCTATGCTTTTCTGTAACACATTTTCTTTGAGGCAAATTCCAATTTGATTCTCGTTAAATAGTGGCCTGAGTCGATGTTCACCGCCCTGCAGACTTTGATCGTTGTCAATTTTGTTGTGTAGAAAATAGGAAAAGTTTTCCTGTAGAAGGTAGGAAATGGTTACATGATTGATCTTACATCTTACATTCACCAATTCCTTGTATGGAGGGTCTCAAATTCTTTGTTTTTGCAGAACTTTTCTCAAAGGTGTTGACATGATATTTAAGCCTTTGTTGGCATAGTTTGACAAATCTTGTGCCATTTTTGTCCATGAATCTGTGAGCTGGATATTGGCCTACAGTTTCCTGTTATTCTGTTTCATTGCCGATTTGGGTATGTAAGTCACCCAGCAGAATCTTCACATCTTTTGTAGTGATTTTTGCTGTGAGTTTCTTAAATTTGGCCCAGAAAATTTTCAATGTCATGTGGGTTTTTTCTGTAGTTTGTTAGTGGATGCAGGGATATTGATTAATATGTAATTTTGTTGGCACATTGTACGCACATGTTCTTGAGGCAATTGTTCATGGGAGGGACTTCTTTAATTCAGTTGATTATAATTTTGTGTATCACAAAGGCAATGCTCAGAAGCAGAGTGCCATTAGTCATTTTTCTGTTTTATTCTTGAAGATCTAGTAGTTACCATAGTCTGTTGTGTCTTCATCGGTGAATAATGTTTCTTCGAGAGTTTGTATCAGGATTTTTTGTCGATCTGGCTCTGAGACTAGGGTGTGTAATTTCCCACGTGGAGTTAATGTGGTGATGTTGAAGGTACCTATGTATGTTTGAATTCTAGGTGACAGATTGTTAGAGAATTCTGACTTTCTCTGTATTTCAATTACCCGGGTCCCCCTGAATCTGAGTGCACAGTTGCCGTCTGTCGATGTGAGGAAGTGATCTAAATGATATCATTAAAAAGAAAAATACTTGGTGTGTAGTTGGTAGAAAACAGGATCTGCTGCCAGTCAGCAACCTCACATGCATTTCCCAACTTCCTCCAAATCACTTTCAGACTAGCTTGAGGTCTCAAAGTTTGTTACTTGTATATTTATGAGAACACCCAAAATCATAAAGAAATTTTGACACAAAGTATGTTGTATAAAAACATTAAAAATTTTGATTACTGAATCATTAGTAACTCCAAAATGTAAATCTATTTCAAGTAACTGGATGTAATTATATTCAGAAGTAATGTGTAAGAAAGACTTCTGCTTGTTCTCATTAGAAAGAGAGTGTTTAGAAAATGAGTGAGTTCCAGTGGGGTACGATTGTAGAGGTCAATAAGCTTGCACATTCAATCATAGAATTTTACTCAGGTCTGTTGTGATTGATGTTTCTGTGAAGTTGATATCATTAAAGCATTTGTAAGTTAAATGTTCCCGTGGTAGGCCAAATGCAGGAACTGCCAAGGACTCTGAACTTGGAAGTATTCTCTACTAACAAAATATCTGGGAACCTCATCATCTGTTGCAAAGGAAAATGCAAAATATCTTTCCCAGTAGTAGTAGACAATGAGTCATAACTCAAAGCCTAAGTTGTGGTGAAAATGAATAAATATGGAAACAATTGCCAAAAGAGTTTTTTTCCCCTTCTATGACATAGTTTAAGAGCATAAAATCCATTTTAGTCTGAGCTACAACTTCAAGAGACAGCAAAGACCCTTGTGATGTAGCCTTGTGATTCCTAGGTTTCTGCAACTACTAGACAGCTGGCAATGTCTGAAAATCTGATAGGCGATCTTCACACAGTTTCCCTCTGTGCTTAAAAACTTGTGTATGCCACAGTGCTATTTCATACACATCCTTCAGAAACAAATTATATGCCAGTTTATTTCCCATGTTCAAATTCCTTTTTCTAATGCTTCATGTGAGCATTCCATGCACGAAAATTTACCTGTGTTACACTTTGGTCAGATTGTGCCTTAGTGACATCATTTCTTCCAAACCTATTGCATGCCCCCTGGTTGCTTCTCTTTTCTCAATAATGTCTGCAGAGAGACTCATTCATCCTAAAATGTTGAGTCCCTAGATTTGGCATTTTACTTTCACCAATTCACAATTACTTTTTTTATATAACAAATATGTGATGTTATTTGGTGATTTTTAGCAATAATTACACTTGCATTGTCAGGTCACGGGCAAACGGTATAGTCCTCATGACATACTTTCAATGTGATGTGATTTCTAAGTTTCTTCATAGCTTGATTGATTGATGGCATGCTTTAGGGTTAGAATATTTTGATAACTGACTGAACAGTTTGACTCCCAGTCCCCTGTGTCCTTTGATGCACATTTTTCCTTTAGTGGTGCCTTTATCCATACAATGCATATCTTCTTGGCGTTTTCCGCCTCTGACAGATGCAGTGACTGGAAAGATCTTAATACACTGGGTGCTGGGTCATAACCCTTACTTAAATTGAAAGCTATATCCATGTGTATAAGCTTTTCTGACTTTCATTTCAATAGATACCATAACTGCATTGCACCAGAAACTTGTAACTTTCACCATGGTACTGGTTTTGGTGTATCTCATGTCATGGTAACATTGCCATCATTGTTCAACAGCAGCAGATGTGCTTGACTGTTTCAGTAGATTGTGTCCTTATCATACACTATTCTGATGGTCTGTCCTGCAAGTGAAATGTTACATTTGCACAAAATGCTGATGTACACTGTTTTCAGGGATCTAAATTGTCTTCAACACTGCAGAGCAAACATTTTACCTTTATTTGTGGTAGTGAACTGTGCTTTGCATGCCATGTTTTCAAAGGAATCTACCAATTTTTCCAGTGAAGTGGCCAGTACAATGCAGGAAAGTGCTCCTTGGGTTTTCATTACGAATTTTCATGCTCTTCCACAAGTATTGTTGATTTTTTTCTGCAATAATTTGAGGCACAGTCACTAGACACCTCTAAATACAAGCCACTGTATTTCTGTTGATACTTTGATAATACTATTGTGTATGGCGGGGTTGCAAAGAACCAATTCTGTGCAGCAGGTACCAAGTTTCTGGGACATATAATTAAGGAGTCTGTTGAAATACGGATGTCTGAAACATTATTAATGGGAGTGGGGGTTTCAGTCTAAGCAAGTCTTGGGTTCAGGCCATCAGTTTATTAAAATTTTGCTGCTCATCCCATCCATCAGAGCTGGAAAACACCAAAGAGTACAGTAAAACATCTATTAAAGGATATAACATACCCCAATTGTCAGACGGCTATAACTAGGTTCAGTAGTTCAGTTTTGTTGGAGGTCAGGCAATGAGCACATGTAGGATCACTTGAATTAGAGGGCTATATTGCTCATTTGAAAGTGTTAGGAATGAGTGATACTGGTTAGAAAAAATTCACAGGTTTGTATTTTTGGAGATCGAAATACTCTGTGTTTGTTTTACAATTTCTAATTTCTGTGTGAACGTGTTGTAGCCAACATTTACTCCATATTTAAAGTACTTTTCACATCTTAAGCTTCAGGGTAATTATTGCATGATCCACCTTCCAATGTGTATTTTGGTTCATACTATGTATGTACAGTGTACAGAAACTATGGAAAATTCAGAGGGGGTGGGGGTGTCAGCATTCTATAACCGTTACCAACTGTTGTGTTCGTATTACTGTGTTTATATGTCAATGTTATGAAGCCGATACAGCTAAGGAGCTTGTGAAAATACTCAGTTAGATGATAAAAGACTGAAACTATGTACTTTTATTACTGATTGCTGGGAACCTGAGCCTCATTTAGTTTTTTTTTTTTTTTAAAGCATTATTGTTCCACTGACTCATTTCTCCTTCTGTGTGCATGTATGTAGAAGTGCATCTGCATGGCAGGAGTATTACTTACAATGCTCTCCTTATCTTTTGTTGGCTCTTTATCTTCTCTTTCCTGCATTTTCATTTCGGTTGTCCGTACTTCGCTCGCAGAAATGACACTGATCCTGGTGCTAACAGATGTCAGAATAACAAAGATGGAATATGCCTTATACATCTACTCCATGTGACTCATGATCTAGCTGTGCTACACATTAGTTGCATTCAGTTGCTGTTCTCCCATACATTAAATTACTCCCGTGTGTTTTTGAGGTGTTTTATTGAAAATTGCGCTTAATAGTACTTGACAGATTTTGTAGAAAATTCTGCACGTAATCATGATTTTTTTTTAAAGAACATGTATTGTCACCATTTTCAGTTTTCGTAGAATCATTTTTGATCCTCAGGTTGTAAGTTTACTCCTTAAAAGTTTGTCATTAATGAGCCATGTACTAAAAATATTTCTCCAAGCTAGATTATTTTTTTAAGTTTGTATGTTTTCGGGTACTTACTAATTATATACTTCTTTCACATCATGTGTAGTATTGTTGAAGATTAAACCACATATGTCTTGTATTATACCTTTCAAGTAGATCAGAATATTTTTAAAGAAAGATATTGTTGCCATGTGCAAACTGTATTTTAGAAAGTCTTCAAATGATATTCCAAGTTGAAATAAACACTTTAGTTATTTTGTGATAAAACAAATGTAACTTGTTATTACTCTAGGCAACATTCCCTTACAGTTTAATTACATTCACAAATTTATTTCTGTTATACTATAATTTGATGTGTGTAAAGTGCATCTGATACTTGCCTGTTTGCTTGTTTCAGATTTACATTTCCAAAAGTCACATTAAAGCTGTGTTTAAAGGTCATGTCAATGTTGTATCGATTGTGCATGAACTGCAGTTTGTAAGACAGTGTGTTAAGTTATTTGGTTGAGTGTTGTGCATGAATTTTGTGAGCTGACATGGAGTCCTTGTTTTGTTGTTTATGTACTATACTCTACAATAAAACATACTTCTTGAAGTGCAGTACTTTATGAAGTTTTGTCCACAACACAGCTTTTGGAGTATTGCCTCTTATTTTATTTTATTATTTTTTCTTGAATTCTGAGTGGTACATAATTTGCATGTCATGTTATTTCAAATGATCTGCATTGTAGACTGGTTGTGAAGTAAATAACGATTTGTGGAGACTTGTGTTGCAATTAAATACGGAATGGGTGGGATATTGTCTTTACTGTTGTTGGCTGAGAGAACAGCTTAATTACCAGTGTTAAGTGTTACTACTGCAATTCAGCGTCATCTAATTTATGTGCCCCCAAAGTAGACATCATATATCCATTTTCATATAAATTATTCTGACAGTTTCTAAGAACTTCTTTTTACCACATGGGAGCTATGATCTGATGTTATTTTTTAGTTTGTCAGTAATGTAGAGGTCAGTCTTCACCAGTCTTGAGTTTCCTCCCTTAATTGCAAGTAACAGCCTTATATGCCTGACTGTCGGTGTGCACCCTTTAGTGATGAATTTACCATACAAATAATGTGAAATGTACCTACAGTTTTATATTTACTACACACATCAAAAAAAGTTTTGCATCACCTCGGTTCTAAGAGTTCTGGAGCCTGTACAGAAAACTGGAATAGAGATCAACATAAACATCATTTCCGCCCTTTTTATTGCTCATGAAAACCACACATTGCATGTTGTACCATCATACAGCTAGACCTTCAGAGGTGGTGGTCCAGATTGCTGTACACACTAGTACCTCTAATACCCAGTAGCACGTCCTCTTTCATTGATGCATGCCTGTATTCATTGTGGCATACTATCCACAAGTCTATCAAGGCACTGGTGGCCCATATTGTCCCACTCCTCAATGGCAATTCGGTGTAGATCCCTCAGTGGTTGGTGGGTCACGTCGTCCATGAACAGCCCTTCTATCCCAGGCATGTTCGATAGGGTTCGTGTCTGGAGAACATGCTGGCCACTCTAGTGTAGCAATGTCATTGTCCTGAAGGAAGCACATTCACAAGATGTGCACGATGGGGGCGCAGATTGTCATCCACGAAGATGAATACCTCGCCAATATGCTGCCGATACGGTTGAACTATCAGTCGGAGGATGGCATTCACGTATCGTACAGCCGTTACAGCGCCTTCCATGGCCACCAGCAGCATACATTGGCCGCACATAATGCCACCCAAAAACAGCAGGGAACCTCCACCTTGCTGGACAGTGTGTGTAAGGCATTCAGCCTGACCAGGTTGCCTCCAAACATGTCTTCGATGATTGTCTGGTTGAAGGCATTTGCAACACTCATCGGTGAAGAGAACATGTTGCCAAACCTGAGCGGTCCATTCGGCATGTTGTTGGGCCTATGTGTACCGCACTGCATGGTGTCGTGGTTGCAAAGATGGACCTCGCCATGGACGTTGGGAGTGAAGTTGCGCATCATGCCGCCTATTGTGCACAGTTTGAGTCATAACACGATGTCCTGTGGCTGCACGAAAAGCATTATTCAACATGGTGGCATTGCTGTCAGGGTTCCTCCGAGCCATAATCCATAGGTAGCGGTCATCCACTGCAGTATTAGCCCTTAGGTGGCCTGAGCGAGGCATGTCATTGACAGTTCTTGTCTCTCTGTACCTCCTCCATGTCTGAAAAACATCGCTTTGGTTCATTCCGAGACTCCTAGACACGTGCCTTGTTGAGAGCCCTTCCTGGCACAAAGTAACAATGTGGACACGATCGAACCGTGGTATTGACCATCAAGGCACAGTTGAACTACAGACAACATGAGCTGTGTACCTCCTTCCTGGTGGAATTACTAGAACTGATGGGCTGTCGGACCCCCTTCGTCTAATAGGTGCTGCTCATGCATGGTTGTTTACATCTTTGGGTATGTTTTGGTGACATCTCTGAACAGTCAAAGGGACTGTGTCTGTGATACAGTACCCACAGTCAATGTCTGTCTTCAGGAGTTCTGGGAACCAGGATGATGCAAAACTTTTTTTGATGTGTGTATAAGTGGCCTTACTTCATATCGAAATTAAGGTGTTATGTTAGGCAGTTCCTTAATTTTTGTTGTTGTTAAATATACAGATGTGAGTCAGTAATTCCTACCCACCATCTTTTACACATTTCAATAATAGAAATTCTTTTATGGAATAAAAGCAACTTTAATGTGGACTAATGAATGTCATTTCTCTTTCTGGCATTAAAATTATGTGCAGTTATCTGCAACAAACTTCATGACGGAATAAATAAACTTTGAAGTCAGAATGTCCAACTCCTTAAACAGATGTCTACAAGATGGTTGTGGGTGGGCACCACATATAATTCTCACAGTACGTTTTTACACAATGAAGACTTTCTTTCTTAAAGATGAGTTACCCCAGAACATTTATCCATATGGCATTACTGAATGAAAGTACACTACGTGATCAAAAGTATCCGAACACCCCCAAAACACGTTTTTCATATTAGGTACATTGTGCTGCCACCTACTGCCAGGCACTTCATATCAGTGACCTCAGTAGTCGTTAGACATTGTGAGAGAGCAGAATGGGGTGCTCCGCGGAACTCACGAACTTCCAAAGTAGTCGGGTGAATGGGTGTCACTTCTGTCTTACGTCTGTATGTGAGATTTCAACACTCCTAAACATCCCAATGTCCACTGTTTCTGATGTGATATTGAATGGAAACATGAAGGGACACATACAGCACAAAAGTGTACAGCCCAACCTCGTCTGTTCACTGACAGAGACCGCCAGCAATTGAATAGGGTTTTCATGTGTAATAGGCAGATGTCTATCCAGACCAACACACAGGTATTCCAAACTGCATCAGGATCCACTGCAAGTACTATGACAGTTAGGCAGGAGGTGAGAAAACTTGGATTTCATGGTTGAGCGGCTGCTTATAAGCCACATATCATGCCAGTAAATGCCAACCGACATGTCTCTTGGTGTAAGGAGTGTAAACATTGGATGATTGAACAGTGGAAAAACATTGTATGGAGTGATGAATCACGATACACAATGTGGCGATCCGATGACAGGGTGTGGGTATGGCTAATGCCCGGTGAGTGTCATTTGCCAGCGTGTGTAGTGCCAACAGTAAAATTCGGGGGTGGTGGTGTTGTATGGTGTGGATGTGTTTTTCATGGAGGGGGGTTGCACCCCTTGTTTTTTTGTGCGGCACAGGCCTACATTGATGTTTTAAGCACCTTTTTGCTTCCCACTGTTGAAGAGCAATTCAGGGATGGCAGTTGCATCTTTCAACATGATTGAGCACTTGTTCATAATGCATGGCCTGTGGCAGAGTGGCTGATTGACAATAACATCCCTGTAATAAAGTGGTCTGCACAGAGTTCTGACCTGAATCATATAGAACACCTTTGGGATGTTTTGGAATGCCAGATTCGTGCCAGGCCTTACCGACCGACATCGATACCTCTCCTCAGTGCAGCACTCCGTGAAGAATGGGGTACCATTCCCGAAGAAACCTTGCAGCACCTGATTGAATGTATGCCTGTGAGAGTGGAAGCTGTCATCAAAGCTAAGGGTGGGCTAACACCATACTGAATTCCAGCATTACCGATGGAGGGCGCCACGAACTTGTAAGTCATTTTCAGTCAGGTGTCCAGATACTTTTGATCACATAGTGTATGTCAGATGACTGATTTCTCACTCCCCAAGATTTACGATGATTCTAAGTACAAATATGGCTGCACTAAGTTGTTTCAGGAGTTCCAGAATGTGATATCTCCAGGCTAAATTCTCATCAGTATCGACACCTAAGAATTTGGAAGTTTCCACTCTAATTATTACTTCATCAACATTGGTGCAGTTATTATTTGTGTAGTACTTCTGCATTGCTTGACAATTGCGAAGGAGCAACTGCCAGTTGCTACAGAACATTCGACCAATGATAGCAAAAGGGAATGCAGAGGGTGGGATGTCTTGATTCCAGCAAATCATGTGCATGAATGCTCTGTATACACTCAACAGTTCATGCAGTACACTGTTTCACAAAGGTTATTGTGGAACTGATTAGTGCGACATTCCATGTGGTATGGCAGCATGTCTGCAAGGCATCATTTGAGTGCTTGTGATAGTGGATGAGAAGTTGGACAGCTTGTAGTCCATCAGTGTCACTGCTATGGCCACATTAATGGATGTGTCAAAGTGTCATCTTGTGATTTTAAAAAAGGCCAATCAAGGTGGAAATGCTATGCATAAGCGTGCTGGTGCACACCGCAAAAGGATTGATATGTAGCCCTAGTGGTGAAAAGAAACAGTCATATCACTCCGCGGCAGATCACTGCAGATATTACAGCTACTATCAACACATGTGTCTGCCAAAACCATTTTACTCCAATTAAATCAGGCTGGTTTGTATACTCGGTAGCCTGTGAAATGCATCGCACTACAACCTTGCCATCATTGAGAAAGAGTTAATTGGTTTAGGGAGCATGTTGGTTGGGGTCAGCAATAGTGGTCTAGAGTGACGTTCTCCAGCAAATCCCGCTTCACTGTGGAAAGTGGTTCTGGCCTCCAGTTAGTGTGAAGAGAGAGAGGCGAACATGTTACACGCCCTAGAACATTCATGTATATTATTGATATGGCTTAAGCATTATGTTGTGGGCAGGCATTGTGCACAATGGCCAAACACCGCTTCATATCATTACAGCACAGTGGTAATGCGGGGAGATTGTTCTGGATCACATCCATTTGTTTAGACGTGTGATAGATCCCGAATTTCTGTTTATGGATGACAGTGCCTGCCGACACAAGCCTGCTGTGACATCAGACACACTGGAAAGTGAAGATATTGAATGTATGGAATGGCCTGTGTACTTCCCAGACCTAAACCTATTGTTTCTCAATGAACACCCCCTCCCCAAACTGTACAAGAACTGAAAACCGCCTTCTGTATGTATGGTTGGAGTGTTTACAATGCTAGTGTCATCTGCGAAAAGAACTAATTCTGCTCATTGTATGTTAGACAAAAGATGGTTTATGTACAATAGGAACAACACCAGACCTAAAATTAATCCTTAGGAAGTCTTTATTTCTCCCCAGTCAGAATAATTTCCCAGGACTATGTTGGTTGAATTACTAAGTACAACTTTCTGCATTTGTTTGCTAAGATAAGACATTGCACATTGTTCGCCTATATCATCAGTCCCATAAAACTTTAGGTTATCTAGGAGAAATTGTGATTCACAGAGCTAAATGCCTCAGTGTCAGCTGATATTTTCTGTGACCTTTTTATTATGTTATTTAATGCTTGTAAAATTTGGTGAGTGAACATGTACATGGCATTCTCAATAGAGCAACTCTTCTGAAATCCAAACTATGATTTCCTGAGGATATTATTGTTGCTCGGGTGAGATACTAGTTTAGAATACATATCTTTATCAAAAATTATGGAAAATGGTGTCAGCAGTGAAACAAGTCAGTAGCTACTGACATATCTCCTATCAACTTTCTTAACAGGGGATGTAACAGTGGCATATTACAGTCTTTCTGAAAAAATGTCGTGGGTTAGTCTTGCGTTACACATTTTAGATAAGACGGGGATTATTAGAGGGGAACAAATTTTTAGTAATGTATTGGAAACACTATCAAAACGAGATGAGCTTTTATTTTTAAGAGAATATATAATTTTCTTAATTTCAGAAGGAGAAGTAGGTGATACATTCATGTGATTGAATTTTATGGGAGTTACTTTTTAAACGTACTGCTATGAGTTTGCTCTTGAATTGTTTGTCCTTATATTTTATACTTTATATAAGGAATGATTATTAAATATATTTGCTACCTGTGGCTCATCATTTGTAACTCTTCTATTCAGTTCAGTAGTGATCTTATCTCATTCTGAAATGTTCTGAGATTGAGTGAATGATATGGATGGACATCACTTCAGATAAAAATGTGGACTTTAATATTCACTATTCAATTAAAGTATAATTTAATTAAGGATGTTTGTGTGAATATTAATACAAAAAGAATAATGCTTCAGTTTTCAGTGTAGTCATGCACATTATTTACCATTCATTACTGCATTTGCTGGCATTTATTGTGCACTGCACTTTGGACTGTCTGTCAGAATAAAGTAAAATTCAAAGACCTGTCATTCCATTGCTGTGTTGGTCTCAGATTGTATGTGAATACAGCTGTATACTCAAAAGTACAATTAAAACATACACTTAACATGTTAGTATACAGGAAACCTTATATACACTGCCTAGTGTGTTAAAACTTGTATTTTTTAATTATGCAGCATAGAATACAAGTTATCAGAACTCAGAAAAAGACCTGTAGTTGGCCATATCTTTTCATTACTCCAGTCTAATGCTGATATGTTTTTGTATTGACAACTAATTCCTGTTCTTGTCTGCAGTGGGCTTGGTGATATATGTTCGTTACCGGCAAGTTGCAGAATATTACAGTAGCTACTCATTGTCCCCTGCTGTACTCAGTCTGAACAAAATGGGGGTATGGTTTGGCCTGCTGTCATGTCTTGGCCTCAGCTTTGTAGCTAACTTCCAAGAAACTAATGTTATAACTGTTCACCTTACTGGAGCTTTCTTATGTTTTGGGTTTGGAACCGTGTACTTCTGGATTCATGTAAGTTCATTGTGAAATTCATTGCTGTGTGTAGTGATTCACGTCTATGGGTTTTAATTTTAGTTATTTGTATTGGATGGTGTACTTCTACGTAGACATTAGTGTATTGTGAAAGTCCTGCTTGTGTGTAGAGGTTGCACATGTTGGGTTTTAATTTTTTGTCTGCAATAAATTGTATTTTATTGACCATTGCCACATGCTAGAATAATGGGTGAATGCAAAAGATTTATGGGCTCTCATATTTCAAGGAAAAAGCGAACCATTTTAATTGGCCTGTTAAGGTATGGTAAATCCTATGAAGTTAATTCAGCTTGCTATTTCAGATTTTAACACTATTGCAGTGGCACTTCTGATCCTTTTGAATATAGTGAATATTCTAGATTATTATTTTTATGTATATACATGTACATTACTTCAATTAATTCTTCAGTTAATGACTTAGGTTGTTGAAGTTATTTGCTGGTCACATGCGATTTTCTTCAGACATCACAAATTATCATTTCTTTAATGTAAGTTGTACCTTTGTGTCTCACCTTATCATTTAAATAGCTCTGTTTACTATTTAAAATTAACCTCTGCGGCAGAGAGTAGAAAGAAATTCCCCACCTCTCATATATGTATCTGCATATAAGAAGCTCTCTTTCCGCTCTGATCAGAGTTATTGAAATTCTATGGACATTGCATATTCTCATTATGAGTTACATGTAAACAGTTAGATCTCAATATATCCTCATGCTGTGCTATTACCATATTAACCAGGAAAATGTGAAGTCTTTATGTTGCTATCAGTTGTTGGCAGAATTGCATTTATGTTTGTTTCAGAACTTTGAAAACAGCTGAAATACCTCTTAATTATCTGACTGTATCTGCAATCCATCACCAAATTATTAGAATCAATGGCTTTCAGGAAATGAAATTCTTTTTTTTATGTAGATGTCATTTTGAAATGACTTTTCAAACCAAAAACTCTTCAGTAAATTACCGGACCAGAACATTTCAAGTTCTCCGTAACATTTCACAAGCTTTAGTTTTATAAACTGAACTGTATATGCAATACAATATAACTGTTTGTTGGATAGCAACAGTTGTTTGGCATATAGTTGGTAGTATAATAGTGCACTTGCATGACGATAGAAGAGTCAGCTGCATGATCAATAGTTTGAAACCAGTTCGCACATATGTGCTTTTGAATGGTATGGTTGAGGGTTGTTATTCTTATTTCAGATATTGAGAGGCTCATGTAGTTATTTGTCACTTCGACATTTTACTTTTGTATGCTGAAATACTTGATCTGATACCAGTGCAACATAGTGTTTGATGTTTATAGTATGCCTTCTTACTTTTGTCTATGTCTGTAAGTGGTATCTCTCGATATTGTAACATTTTCTGTAGATTTCATCTCTCTTGCATCTTATTTAGAATCCACTGATGCAAAATAACTCTTAATTTCTGTATTTCATGAGGTATTTAGGATGCAGAAATTCATGTAATACTGACTTGATGTTTTATGTCAGCAGCCTAGTCCCCATGTGAACTCTCTTAATATTCATATCTACACTGCTTCATCAGATGTCTACAGAAATATCTCGCTGCTGACTCCAAATACTTGAGATAATCAGGTAGTAGTGTATAGGATCTTTTGCTGCAGTTACTGCATCTGAATTTCAGGGAAGCCTTTCCAGTAACTTCCAAAGCTGAATGGGTTTCCTGGCAAACTGCGCTGACATACAAGTGATGATCCTGTTCATCGGAAAGAAGTTCAGCCTAATATGCATCTAATCATGATGCAGTGGTCTTTGCATTTTCGGTGGAAATATTATCATCCCAATTCAGAATTAACTATATTCCAAACTGTTGCCACCGTGTGGGAAGCATACTGTTGTCGAAAATGTTTTAATAAACATCTATATTCATTTTGCCCTCACCAAAGCTAATGGCTTACACCCAAAGCAAGAACAACCACCTCTGCTAAATTTCACTGTCACAAAACACACTAAGATAAATACAATTTGCCAAACATCTGCCATTTATCGACAAATCTATCTCGGTGCCATACCGTGTACGATGTTTGATCACTAGAGACCTGAAAATGTAACATTTATATTTAGCAAAATTAGAATCTGTTTTGTTAATGATTAGATGTATAAATTTAAGGTTGCCATGCTATGTGCCTGTAGGCAACATTGATAGGAAAAAAAGAAAAAACCCTTTGATTGGAAATAATAAAAGATAAAAAAATATTTTTTATTCATTTTCATGAGAGCTTTTTTAGGGGAGTGTTTTCTTTTGCAAAAATTTCATCTTTTTTTCTGAATTGGTCTTCACTAATTTTTTCTTTTGGTTCTGTTTAAACTTTCAATTATTTTTTTTTTAATTTTTTTTTTTTTTTTTTTTTTTTCCTGTTACGGAAAAGTAGAATTTTCTCATTAGGGAAAAGAAGGCTTCTTTGATTAAAGTTGTTTCTTGGCACTACCATTTCTTTCCCACCCAATATGATTACAAAATCTGCAAAACACTGATTTTGAATTTTTAACATACAAGCACTGATTAGTACATCATAGAAGCCTTTCATGGGCAACCATTCTTGACAACACTACAGACAGAATTGGCAAGCTACTTAGACTGGAAGGAACCAAAGGTAATTGTACTCACACCTTACAGGAATACTCAGCAGGGTTGAAGTACCATACATTAACTGTTCCTTCACCCCCCCCCCCTCCTCCTCCTCTCCAGTGGCTATATTGCAGACACTATAAGAGTAAATGTGGCATTTGGCCATTGACCTCTGCCTGTACCGTATGAAGCCATAGTTCAAAACACCTCTCACTTAAATCGTATCACACTAAAGTGTCTGCATAATATTAACTTTAGCTAATGGACAAACATGTATGTTTCTTTGATCTGAGATAATAGGGCCTGTGGCTGTGTCCTGCATTTCCATATGTGGCTATGGTCATTCAACTGCTTACAGTTGACACGGAAGAGAGTGTAACTTACAAACACACCGATATTCGATTGTGTATAGGTGTGCTCTTTGTTTTGCAAACATGGTCTTAGGCATGTTTTCTTTCATAACTGGGCTTCACCAGATGTGAAATGCCAGTAATGGAAAATCAGTTAATTTTTCAGTATTTATATGAAGAAAATAAAGCTATTTCGAACTATCTCTGGTAAAATATTTCACCTGGATACATTTCCCTACAAAATAGTAATTATAAAGTATATTTGCATCTTCACACTTTTAGACAGAATTGACATTTCTATTTCAGGCTGTTTCCACATTTCTAAGTGATGTATCACATCCATTCTTGTGGTCAATGTCTTTTAGGCAACAAACTTGCTATTTGAGTCTTATGTCTACCAGAGCACTGATTGAGCTTAGGGCTTCCCTGGTGTGTATCTAATTCATTATAATGTCACTGAAAGAAGACCTCAGTAGATGTAAATCCTGTGAAATACCAGATGAAGTGCTTAAATGCATGACCCCTAAGATAATTTCCCATTTGAACTCGCACAATTCTTTGTTGTCTCACTTGACAAAAAATAGGTTATTGATGTCAGTGCATTGTGCCAGCATTTATAAACCTGTTGATACATAAGTTATGTCTTGAGATCTTCTATTGCATACTGCATGGTTATATTTTATGAAGAACAAAATTTATTTGTATTTTATACTTCAATTCCTCGCTGTGTCCACATTTACTCAGTTACTATTTTAATTTTTATATTTTGATTTTTCTAATAATTATCCTTGTATCCCAAAAATATGTCATTAACTCATTTTAATTTTGTTGTAAGTCTCCCAAGTGCTTTAACTGCATGGTCAATCTAGAGTACAGACAAGAGTTGTTAACTTGCAGTATCATCCCAATTATTTTTTAAAAGCTTCATTATTCTTTTTTTTAGATGTGGCTAATTTATTATCTGCAGTCTCTAAAGGATTCATGATATCCAATCTTACTTCACAATATGACTGTCAACTCCTTAATATTTAACTTTATATTATTTTGAATGCTTGTTTATTTCACTGTGGAAATGCATGAAATGTGAACTGTTCTTTTGGCAGTATAAAGGTAATGCTTTTGTGGAAGTCTTGTCTTGCTATTCCTGTCTGTCAGATTTTGCTAATCAGATTTAATTGACTTCTAGTTTCAGAATTCCTAAATAATTTGGATATGCTCATATCTCAGCTGGTTATTGTATCTCGTTTGACCTTATATTTTGGGAGTAGTTGTCAAACTGTGTTTAGAACTAGATACCTTTCCTCCCACATATCAATGTCTTCCCTTACTGCTACAGATTGAGCTAGACCATGGGTATCCTCTTTGACATTTGCTCAATACAGTTACAGTACATATCCCAGCCAATTTATCTTAATTGTGTGTCCTGTTACTTCCCATAATCAGAACACTCAAATGATGACATGTATATGTATATTCTGAAAAACACTAAAATTAGAATGGGAAATTGTATATTTCATTTGTACTATATATTATTGTTTCTTTCCATTCCATTCATGCTTGGGGAGTACGGAAAATGTTTCTACATCATGTATATACTCTGTAAGCCAACATGTGCTGGATAATAGAGAGTACCTTGTTCCACTAATAGTAATTAACTTCTTGTTCTGCTCGCAAGTGGTTGAAGGGAAAAGCAAAACACCCTGTACAAACCTTCGCAGTTTGTCACAATGCAACAGCAATGCGATTTGCATTATGGTTTCCCAGACCTGTAGCATGGCCTGCACTGTAATAGTATAACTGCTTGATAATGTCAAGCAAACATTGTATCGGCAATGTCACTTTGGCTTGATCACATCAGGATAATGTAAGGATTTTTCTGTTTTATTCAGGGGTATGCTTCATACATTTTTAAACTTGCACTTTTCTGTGAATATAAAATTAGTACCTTTTCATTATTTTACAATTTATTGTTTAAAAGATGTATATTGTCCAGCCTTTTCCTGACAGATCTGAAGATGTTCCTTATGAAACAAAATCTGTAGTGTGATAACAATTTGTTTGTGATCATTAACTGAAGTCAGAGAAATTCTATTCTTCCTAGATCACTGTCTTTATTTGTGACTATTTCGTAACTTGTAAGACTGAAAACATTCTTAAGCTTTTAGACAATGTCCTTCACAATTAACTCAGAGATTACTAGAAGTGAAAACACAGGCACGAGCGCGCGCGCGCGCGCGCACACACACACACACACACACACACACACACACACACACACACACACACACACACTCTCTCTCTCTGCATTGCTAGCAATGCAAGTCAAGTGGAGTAAGAGGTTGAATTTAGTGGAGTGGTGGAGGGGTGAAAGATGAGGGAGAGGGAGGAGGAGGAAATGGTGGCTGATGGCTCAAATAGAGATAGCAAAGTACAGGGAAGGAATGACACACCTGTGAGCCAAAACTGGCACAGACAATGTGAGTTTTGTGTGTTGCACAAAGGCATGGAGGAGTGGACTGAGAGGTAGAGATAGAACAGAGAAAGAGGGAAACTACAGAGAAGAGAGTGTGAGTAGAATGAATATAGTGGAGTCATAGGGACAAGGATGAAGATAGGTGTGGAGCAGAGGCTAGTGGAGATTGAAACCAATAGGATTGTGAGATCATGGAATGTGTTGTAAAGAAACTTTCTGTTTGTGTGCTTCAGAGAAGCAAGTATGGGGCACTCTGAGGGAGGAAGGGGGGAATCTACATACTTAAGCAGTCATTGAGGTTCTGAAGTTGAGCGTTTTGTGCTCAGGAACGTGTTCCACATTTAGTGATGAACTCTACTATTCTCAACAGTTTGGTGGTGGCCATACATTAGGGTGTACAACTTGTTGGTGGCCATTCTCACATAATAGATGGGTTCAGAAACAACAGCTGCTGGTATGCAATACGAATGTTTTCTCAGGTGGTCCTGCTTGTGGTAGTACAGGAGATGCTGTGATGAAGCTGGAATAGGGTGTTCTGGCTGGGTGCATAAGCTAGAAATTGCACCTAGGTGGGCAGGCGCATGTAGAGGACATGTGGCTCAAGTTTAGAAAAATTATTGACTGAGCACTGTGTATGTAGTACAATGGGAGGGACCCTCCATAGTGGATGTAGTTCAGTAAAACTTTTCCCAGTATGTGTCATGTTGTCTTGTAAACAAATGTTTCAGCCATTGCTACTAGTGGCCCTCATAATGGTGGTGTATTATGCATGAAATTTGTAGGACGTGGCTATCGCAAACTTTAAATGGTTGCAGTGGATATTGATCAGAAATATTAGAATATGACAACACTATCAATGTCATCATGACTGGCAGATGAACTCTTTATAGTGCCAGTAGTTGCCACAATGTAACAGTCCATCACTTGACAAAGACAGGGAAGAACACTGTCAGAAACTTGCACATTGTAAATGATCTTCAGTTTGAAACTTCAGAATGCTTTATTGTTTGATGATTCATATATGTTTCAAAAGTTATTAGCTATAGTATGTATAGTTTAGTTAGTTTTTTCTATTCATTTAGTCCGTAATTGCCTCAAAATCAAATTTCAGGAACGTGTCAGTTACACTTGCTACACAGTTAAAATGCGTAAAAGTCACATATGGCAATATCAGCTGACATAATGTGAGCCCTGTGGAGGGAGTAAACCACCAGGTGGTAAAACTCAGGTGTACCTGGTTATAGGCTTGGTAAAATTCAGGATCATCAGGGGTAACCATGTCAGAAATTGCTCATGTGACCATTGTACTCCAACAGGCTGGAAATTATCAACATATAAATTAAAATAAACCATGAGACACTATTGTTTCCAGAATAATGTACAAAAGGGAAACCAACAAAATTGCACATTTCAGTTAAGCTTCTGTGACTAAAATTAATTTATGTATTAGTAAAGGTCTTGTGACAGCCAGAGCGAGAGCACCAGCAGCAGCGAGTACTGTTTGTATAAAGCGTTTATTTTGCATTTTGTTTACGACCTTCCACTAAGGAAGGGATTCTATTTGTGTTTATCTGCTCTGCATAGTAACTAACAGTTCTTGATAAAACTTTACGTAGTTTTTGTGTTAGATTTCTTAGTGTTTTCTTGATCGTTTAGAACAGAAAGCGCCCTAAAACCGTCTTTTGTTTGTTTCGCGGCCGTTAGCCACTAGTCACTTGAATCAGCAGTTGTCTTGTGACAGCCAGAGCGAGAGCACCAGCAGCAGCGAGTACTGTTTGTATAAAGCGTTTTTGTACTTATTTGCTGCGCTTAGCTTTTAAATAGTTTTTCTGGGAAAACCTAGCGTAGTTTTCGCGTCTCGTATTTCAGTGAGTGTTTCTTGATTATCAGAGTAGCTCATCAGAAGATTATCTTGGGAATTTGTCACCATATAGAGTAGGGTAAACATAGTCATGTGTAGGGACTGTGGTTGTTGTGAGCGGACGCAAGGAGAATTGGCCACTCTTCGGGGGCAGGTGGAGGCTCTGTCTGTTAGGCTCAACGAGCTCGAGGCGCAGGCGTTGGCTAGTAGTGGCGTTGGGGCAACTGTGGTGAGACCTATGCCTACTTCGGTGGCCTTGGAATCACATGGAACCCCTGATGTCGCTGCGTCTTCCGGCAGTGAGCATCTTACCGGTCAGCCATCACTCCAGGGTGAACGGCGGACAGTGGTGGGCTCGCGCGTGCCTGGCCGAAAGGCGAAGGTGGGATCTGGCCGCATGGCAGCTGCCTTACCCCTTTCCAACAGGTACGGGGTGCTTCCTAGTGGTGATGACATCGTTTCCGAGCCACCACAGGATGCCTCACCTGTTGGGCCAGTGGCCGATTCTCCGGCAAGGTCCCGACAGTCACAGAGGGCGGGCCTATTAGTTATAGGGAGCTCCAACGTTAGGCGGGTTATGGAGCCCCTCAGGAAAATAGCGGGTAGGTCGGGGAAGAATGCCAGTGTGCACTCGGTGTGCTTGCCGGGGGGTCTCGTCCGTAATGTGGAGGAGGCCCTTCCGGCAGCTATTGAACGCACTGGGTGTGACCGGCTGCAGATAGTAGCACATGTCGGAACGAATGACGCCTGCCGCTTGGGTTCTGAGGCCATCCTTGGTTCCTTCCGGTGGCTGGCTGATTTGGTGAAGACAACCAGCATCGCACGCGGAGTGCAAGCTGAGCTTAATATCTGCAGCATAGTGCCCAGAGTCGATCGCGGCCCTCTGGTTTGGAGCCGTGTGGAGGGTCTAAACCAGAAGCTCAGACGACTCTGCGACTATAATGGTTGCAAATTCATCGACCTCCGTTATTGGGTGGAGAACTGTAGGGCCCCCCTAGACAGGTCAGGCGTGCACTACACACCGGAAGCAGCTACTAGGGTAGCAGAGTACGTGTGGCGTGCACACGGGGGTTTTTTAGGTTAGAGGGACCCCCCCTTGGGCGAAACGATAAAATACCTGACG
This sequence comes from Schistocerca piceifrons, assembly GCF_021461385.2. Classification (NCBI taxonomy): domain Eukaryota; kingdom Metazoa; phylum Arthropoda; class Insecta; order Orthoptera; family Acrididae; genus Schistocerca; species Schistocerca piceifrons. Next base: position 680,079,413 of record NC_060149.1, on the reverse strand, counting down.
GCTTACCAGAGAGGACATTATCATCGTTGATAAAGAACGTCCGTCCTCAGAGACCAAAAACAGGAAAAGTTAACGTAATATTGGTAAACTGCAGGAGTATCCAGGGCAAGGTTCCTGAATTAGTATCTCTTATTGAAGGAAATAGTGTGCATGTAGTATTAGGAACGGAAAGTTGGTTAAAACCGGAAGTGAACAGTAACGAAATCCTAGACACAGAATGGAATATATACCGCAAGGATAGGATAAACGCCAATGGTGGAGGAGTATTTATAGCAGTAAAGAATTCAATAATATCCAGTGAAGTTATTAGCGAATGCGAATGTGAAATAATCTGGGTTAAGTTAAGTATCAAAGGTGGGTCAGATATGATAGTCGGATGCTTCTATAGACCACCTGCATCAGCAACCGTAGTAGTTGAGCGCCTCAGAGAGAACCTGCAGAACGTCGTGAAGAAGTTTCGTGATCATACTATTGTAATAGGGGGAGACTTCAATCTACCAGGTATAGAATGGGATAGTCACACAATCAGAACTGGAGCCAGGGACAGAGACTCTTGTGACATTATCCTGACTGCCTTGTCCGAGAATTACTTCGAGCAGATAGTTAGAGAACCAACTCGTGAAGCTAACGTTTTAGACCTCATAGCAACAAATAGACCGGAACTTTTCGACTCCGTGAATGTAGAAGAGGGTATCAGTGATCATAAGTCAGTGGTTGCATCAATGACTACAAGTGTAATAAGAAATGCCAAGAAAGGAAGGAAAATATATTTGCTTAACAAGAGTGATAGGGCACAAATCGCAGAATATCTGAGTGACCACCATCAAACGTTCATTTCTGAGGAAGAGGATGTGGAACAAAAATGGAAAAAATTCAGAAACATCGTCCAGTACGCCTTAGATAAGTTCATACCGAGTAAGGTCCAAAGCGAGGGGAAAGATCCACCGTGGTATAACAATCATGTACGAAAGGTACTACGGAAACAAAGAAAGCTTCATCATAGGTTTAAGAGTAGTCGAATCATAGCTGATAAGGAAAAGCTGAACGAAGTGAAAAAGAGCGTAAAGAGAGCAATGAGAGAAGCATTCAACGAATTCGAACATAAAACATTGGCAAACAATCTAAACAAGAACCCTAAAAAGTTTTGGTCATATGTAAAATCGGTAAGCGGACCTAAATCCCCTATTCAGTCACTCGTTGACCACGATGGCACCGAAACAGAGGACGGCCGAAGAAAGGCAGAAATACTGAATTCAGTGTTCCGAAACTGTTTCACTGCGGAAAATCGTAACACGGTCCCTGACTTCAGCCGTCGCACGGACGCCAAAATGGAAAATATTGAAATAAACGATATCGGAATTGAAAAACAACTGCTATCACTTAGTAGCGGAAAAGCATCCGGACCAGACGAGATACCCTTAAGATTCTACAGTGATTATGCTAATGAACTTGCCCCCTTTCTATCAGCAATTTATCGTAGATCGCTGGAAGAACGTAAAGTACCTAGCGACTGGAAGAAAGCGCAGGTCGTTCCCATTTTCAAGAAGGGTCATAAATCAGATGCGAATAATTATAGGCCTATTTCGCTTACGTCAATCTGTTGTAGAATAATGGAACATGTTTTGTGTTCTCGTATTATAACGTTCTTAGATAATACAAATCTCCTTCATCATAACCAACATGGATTCCGCAAACAGAGATCATGTGAAACTCAGCTCGCCCTATTTGCCCAAGAAATTCACAGTGCCATAGACAATGGCGAGCAGATTGATGCCGTATTCCTGGACTTCAGGAAGGCATTTGATACGGTTCCGCACTTACGTTTAGTGAAAAAAATACGAGCTTACGGAATATCGGACCAGGTTTGTGATTGGATTCAGGATTTCCTAGAAGAAAGAACACAACATGTCATTCTTAACGGTTCAAAATCTGCAGATGTAGAGGTAATTTCGGGAGTACCGCAAGGAAGCGTGATAGGACCTTTATTGTTTACAATATACATAAATGACTTAGTTGACAACATCGGTAGCTCCGTGAGGCTATTTGCAGACGACACGGTTGTCTACAAGAAAGTAGCAACATCAGAAGACTCGTACGTACTCCAGGAAGACCTGCAGAGGATTAATGCATGGTGCAACAGCTGGCAGCTTTCCCTAAACGTAGATAAATGTAGTATAATGCGCATACATAGGGGCAGAAATCCATTCCAGTACGATTATGCCATAGGTGGTAAATCATTGGAAGCGGTAACAACCGTAAAATACTTAGGAGTTACTATCCGGAGAGATCTGAAGTGGAATGATCACATAAAACAAATAGTGGGAAAAGCAGGTGCCAGGTTGAGATTCATAGGAAGAATTCTAAGAAAATGTGACTCATCGACGAAAGAAGTAGCTTACAAAACGCTTGTTCGTCCGATTCTTGAGTATTGCTCATCAGTATGGGACCCTTACCAGGTTGGATTAATAGAAGAGATAGACATGATCCAGCGAAAAGCAGCGCGATTCGTCATGGGGACATTTAGTCAGCGCGAGAGCGTTACGGAGATGCTGAACAAGCTCCAGTGGCGGACACTTCAAGAAAGGCGTTATTGCAATACGGAGAGGTTTATTATCGAAATTACGAGAGAGCACATTCCGGGAAGAGATGGGAAACATATTACTACCGCCCACATATATCTCGCGTAATGATCACAACGAAAAGATCCGAGAAATTAGAGCAAATACGGAGACTTACAAGCAGTCGTTCTTCCCACGCACAATTCGTGAATGGAACAGGGAAGGGGGGATCAGATAGTGGTACAATAAGTACCCTCCGCCACACACCGTAAGGTGGCTCGTGGAGTATAGATGTAGATGTAGATGTAGATGTAGATGTAAAATAAGTGACACTGGCTCATAAACTGCATGTATCATTGTCAAGTGTAGCTGGGTGATGTGCAACTATATTTTGTATTCAGAAATGAATGAGGTGGCAAGTTTGCTGTATTTTGTATTTGGGAGAAGCTGTGTCTTAAGTCTGGACCAAACATTCTGATGTAAGTTTCCCCAAGTTATACTTAATTAACATCAGATGATTGACATGACACCTTTTAGTGTCCCCATCAGTGGACATGACGATGGGGGCAGATGAACTGGCCGGGGGGGGGGGGGGGGGGGGGGGGAGCGCCACTGAATAGTATGCAAACCTGCCATGGAGGGTGCACAAAGTGCTTTGGGACTTCCCAGTTTAATCACTTGCCTTTTGGAATCTCATCTGCACCTGGAATTTATCAACAGTATTAAGAACAGTTGATGCGGGATATTCCCTGTTGCATCAATTACCCTATGACTATAGTTAACAGGCCCTACCAGAGAGGAGCACTCACAAAATCTTCAGTTAGTCTTCCAGTGCATCCTGGAGAATAGCCTTTGTTGCAAGCTGAAAAAGTGCAGTTTTTTCTCCCCAAAAGTGCAATTTTTGTGACGTGCTTAACAAAGATGGCCTTGTCATGACAGACAATCACATCAAATTTATTGTCAGCCTGCCCCCACCCAAAACTTGAAGGGTAAGATTTTGTATTATGCTCAATTCATCCACTGGGCCATGCACATCAGCCATCCTTTTAACCAGCTTCGCCAGAAGGGTGTTAATTTTGTCTGGTATGCAGTTGTCAATGGACTTTTCAATCGCTCAAGCAGTGTTTATGCTCTGCTCCCAATCTGGCTTCTTTTACGCTAGGTAAACCTTTAAACCTGGCCTCTGACACATTCCAGTGTGCTATTGGTGCAGTCGTATCCTATCAGAATGTAGATGGCACCAAACAGCCCATCGTTGCCTATGGATTGAAGATGCCTTGTGCTGCACAGTGTAGTTATTAACAAGTGGGAAAGGAAGCGTAGTTTTTATTTTTAGAGTAAAGTTTCATGTTTTCGGGTCTGGGGCTTCGTTTCTCCTCATCACCAACCACAAGCTGCTGGTTTCCCTATTTGGCCCTCGTTCCAAGCTGCCTGATAGGACTGCCCACTGCTTGCAAAGGTGGATCCTCTTTCTCAGTAACTGTTGCTATGACATTTGTTACTGCCCAGCATATGAGTTTGATTGGCAGGAGGCTCTTGTGTTGGAAGATGCCTTGCAACAATCCCTGTCAGAATTTTCATTGACAACACAAGAGGTTGCAACAACCACAACTGTTGACCTGCTTTTCCATAAAATTGTTTCAGCATTCCAGATGGGTTGGCTGGGATGAATCTCTTCAGGTGCATATCCAGCATGGTACGGTCCTCGCTCTTGCCACAGAGGAGCAATGCTGTCAAGTAGTCGTCCTCTTGGCGTTGTGCCCTCACGTACCCTAGTTGGTGCATGCATCATACTGGGGTATGACTCATATGAAGGTGTTGGCATGAGGTCATTTCAGTTGGTGTGCAACCAACCATGGGGATAGTGTGGACATTAGTTTGGCAGGTCCACTTTTAGGCAGCATGTGCTTTTTGGTGGTTGATGCATTGTCCATTTTCCCAAATGTAGCCAAGATAACCTCCGTATCATCGACTGCCACTTTTCATGCATTGTTGGGTATTGTTGCCATTAAGGGATGCCCTGGGGCTCTTGTATCCAATAATGGTAGACAATTTTTGTCGAAGGAGTTTGAAGACTTTTGCATTCATATCAATATTCAGCATCTGACAATTGCCCCATTTCACACAGCCTCTAACTCAAAGGCGGAGCACTTTGTGCATCCATTTAAGAGCGAAATGAAGAAGTCTGTGTCTACCTCTTTCATTGACAATGTGTTGTTGAGTTTTCCTGGCTATGTACCAAATGACGCTTGTCCATAGGTGCAGTCTAGTGGAACATTTTACATGGATGGCAGCCGCAGCATCTCCTAGGTTTGATGCACTCTTAGTCGCGTGCCACAGACAACCATGGCCCATCACATTTTCCTCCAGGGGCTGCCAGTTGGGCCCAGTCCTTCAGCAAGGAGCAGGGGTGGCTGCCGCGTGCTGGGATAGGTGACAAAGGTTGGCAGTTGTTTCTGGTGGATGTCAGTAGGTAGCAGCTGACCATTGTGCAGATCTTTTGCACATACATTCTTATGGGGCATCACCATCTTGGTCTTCTGGTCTTCTAGATGACAAGGTTGACCACAACATTGTTCGAAGTGTGCGCTCCCCCTTTCACCGGCTTGCTCCCCAGTTGCCAAGTCCTCTGCTGGTCTCCCGTTTCCTGCAGCCTTGGGCTGCAGTGAGGCTCACGCCTGTATCTGTCGATATGGAGCTGATTGACTTTGACCTATCCTCCTCCCTCTCCCCTTCTGCCCCTCCTCTTCCCCCTCCTTCCCCCCAACTGCCCAATCACTAACCACTCGTGTTGGAACTGGCGGTGTTAGTGTCACCTTATTTGGTGGTGGATCTGCCGCCGAGTTCTCAGGCAGACACTCTGATTTTGCACCGAAGGTCGCAGCCCAAGCCTGGCCATTTTTGGTCATACGTGGCCTTTCTCAGAGGGGAGGAATTTAATGTCCCCACCAGTGAACATCATGATTGAGGCAGATGAGCTGGTGCGGGTAGTGCTGCTGAATAGTGTGGGACCCTGCCATGGAGGACCCATGCGGTGTGTATTATGGGTAGACCTGTTGATTGATATGTTTGCCTGCGGTTGGCTGTAAGCTGAGCAGGCCAGTGCTTGCAGTGAGTTCAGCTACTGCAAACCTCACCTTACACAGTGTGCTGAGTGTTGTCTAATGTTCAGTTGACAGCGACCCGCACCAGCCACATGCTGAGTTTTCCTCATGCACATCTCTACAAGGGTTTTGACTTTCTGCTGCCCATAGATTGACTCTCATGGCAGGTATTCGTATCCTCTCACGAACTGTTTTTCCCCAGTCATTACTGAATCACTGTCAGTCCTTGAAGGACCTGTACTGACAGTGTAGTGTGGCAGTATTGTCACACCAATGAAGATACAGAATCCTTCCTCAACCCTGAACCAACTGAACTAGTTATATAATCACATTATCTCACTGTAAACAAGATATTAAAATCTAATATTCCTTCTAATATCTGAAGTATTACGAGGGCAATTCAGATATAAATTATAATTGTACCAGTTTGACACATAACCAGTTCAGAGTGAAATGATGGAGTGGGATTGGGGGGGGGGGGGGTTGAAGGTCAGTGTATTAGGGAGGGGGAACCAGCTTGGTTTGATGCTGCATCCTGTTCTGACCTCAGTATAGTCACGAGTTAACAAGAAGTTCCTTCATCTGCTGTGCAGTGCATTATCATAAAGTTTTCAACTGATGAAAGGGTTAAACCCACACAAATTTTATCTCCATTTCAAACACAGTTTGTGAGGACATTTCACCCCCAGAACGGAGTGTTTACTTGGACCATACAATTTAAGAATGGCTGAGAAAGTGTAGAGTCACGCTCAATGCCCAAGGTCAAGTCTAAAAGACATCTGTGCTGTTTGAGAGCTTATTGGAGATGATTGCCTGTTCACTGTTGAATTAATCAGGAGTGTTCATACCATTAATGTTGAACAGCTTTGCTTTCAAAAAGTTACATTCCAAAATCCAAAATGGCAAGTAAAGAGTGGTAAAGAAAGGATGAAGCCTATCTAGTTAAGGCCAAAACCTGCCTCTCAGCTGGAAGAGTTATTGTGATTGTATTTTTTGACTACAGAAGAGTGTTACTCATTGACTTTCTTCATAATCAAATGCATGGGTAACGCAGTTGTTAATGTCACCAAAAGCTATCTACAAAAACAAAACACAAGGAATGCACATTAGAGATGGAATCCTTCTCCATGACAATTTTAAACTCCGCACTGCAAATTCAACATTGGAGAAATGGGAGGACATTAACTGGGAAACCCTTGACCACCCTCCCTACATTCCAGATGTGCCCCCCCCCCCCCCAAATATTTTTTATTTGCATTCATGAAAGGATCACTTGCTGGGGAACAGTTCAAAAACAATGAAGATGTCGAGGAGCATGTGAAATTGGTTGATGACACACCCTCAAACTTTTCATGAACAAGTAATGTTCAAGTTTCCAGATCACTGGTAAAAGTGTATAGAGCGTGTAGAAGGTTATGGAAAGAAAAACTGGAGGTTTTAATTGTGTAAATGATCAATCAATAAATGTATAAATACTGTTACCATTTAAATTTGAATCGCCCTTGTAATTTTCTTAACCAGATGCCGATGTACTCCCTGTGATAGCTTCCAGTACACCAGTGCTGATGAACGCACTGTCAGCATAGTTTTGTTACATCTTAAAACTGCATGCCTCATGACTTCAATCATTCCTGTCGTGTTTTTAATTCACTTGAACTGTTCACATTGTATCAGTGTGCTACTGTATCTTACATCTGAGTTGAAACTTGCACATCATGCGTACTGAGAGGTGACAAAGAAGGAGCACTTTGGGCTGTAAGTTTTGAGAACTGTCTCATTTATGAGAATTTGAGGCATATAAATCTCTTTTTTGCAGTGCATACAAAAATCTTTGCGAAATGTGTGGCTTATATAATGTTGGAGTTACAGGCCATCAGGTACCAACAAAGGTTTACTAAATAACATCTGTTCCACTCTGATGTACCACCAAGATCTGTTAATTAATTAAATGCATAGTGTCCTTTCTTAATTAATTTTTTGTGGAAGGAAGATTAGGGTTTAATGTTCTGTTAACATCAAGGCCATTAGAGACGGAGTATGAGCTCGTATTATTTCAAAGATAGAGCAGAAAATTGACAGTGCCCTTTCAAAGGAACAATCCCATCATTTTTCTGGAACAATGTATGGAAATAAAAAAAAAAAAAAAAAAAATATCAGAATGGACGGATGCAGATTTGAACTGTTGTCCTCCTGAATGCGAGTCAGTGTGCAATACACTGTGTCACCTCTCACCTTTTTTTAAGCAACTGCTTATTTCAGTTCTGTTATTTCTGTTCTCACAGTTTACATCAGAAATCAGTTTGGCATATTTTACAGGATGCTACATGTGATACTGTAGGTATAAACTGAGGAGGTGCTGCAGTGGTCAGTACTATTTTCTCATTCAGAAGGAGTAGCATTTAAACCTGTGTGCAGGCACCCAGACTTACATTGTTGGTGGTTACCTTAACTCAATTAAAGCGAATGCCTGGATGTTTCCTTTGAAAAGATCACCACACATTTCTTTCTCTACACCTGTCCTATCCAAGCTTGTGTATCATTTCGAAGGACATTGACTTCAACAAGACATTAAACTCTAGCTTTCTTTCCTTCCTTGCTCGTGAAGACATGGACCAATTACGTAACTGCTATGCAACACTGTGTTACATTAAAAGGTAGGATGATTTTGTAGTTAGGTTGTATGCCTGAGTAGAATAATTATGTATGTGACTGGCAGTGTAATTTTGGGAGCATGTAGAACTGACAGCTTGCTGAGGGCACTGCAGTCAGACTGTAGCCAGTTTTTATAGTGGATGTTGTTTGTCATTCAGTAAACATTTGACTCCAACCAAATTCTATACTGTTTTTGTAATGAATGGCACAGTTATTTTGATTAAAATTTGAGGAAAGCCACTGTGGAATGAATGCTGTTTGCTTCGTGTTAAAAGAGCAAGTTTGCAATAAACATTTTTTAGTGTCATAAATATGTAGGCTAATGAATAACAAGCATTACAATATAAATCTTTTGCTTTAATATGCAGTATTTATTAAAAAGAATCAAAGGCCTATAAACTGAAAATTAATTTCTTATAAATTCGTTAGTTCCTAAATACTTATGTAACAGTGAAGCATGATGAAAAATGCTGACAATTTACATTTTCATTATCAAAATACATGATGGATGTGACTAACAATGATAAAAAATTGCCTCTTGAGTGAAAAAGGGAAAGGGTGCTATTGACAGTAGAGAGCAGTCAGCATATTCTGTTTGTAGGTGATTATCAGTGTAAGCAAAAGGAGCTGTGCTGTATCAAATAATTTATTAACACCTGAGGATTTTGGAACTTTGTTACCCATTAAAAGACACTACCTAGTTACATACAGTTGTCAGTAAATTATAGACAAACAGCATGTTTTTAAACTGCAGGGTGAAGAGGCTATGTGAGTGGGAACATGGAACCTGGGAACAGAGTTAATTATACATGAAACTTCACCAGAGGTAAGTAGAAGCAGCAGAATGTACGTACAGTGGGTTGAGAAGAGGACAAGGTCATGTTGGTAGATAGGAAAGACCAGTGTAACAAGATTAGGAAAAAAGGAGTGGTGCAAGTAGCAAAGGCTTATTTAGGTTTGCTCACACGATGTAGCAAACATGTATGATCTGAGATGACTTTTGTGTAAACTAGATTCCACAGAAAATATTGAGGACACTAAAATTACAAGAGTGCATTAATGAATAAGTCACAAAATTGAATAGTGACATCAGTGCCACAATTAACACTGTGAAATGCAATTTTGCAGTTTCATGTACTCGCACTGCAAATTTAAACTCTTGTCCCATCATTCGACAAGGTCTTGAATTCCTGTTCTTATTCCAGCCATTGCATCCAGTGAGTAACCTCTTAAGCTATGGCCTTATTGTCCTCAAAGTGCTACCTTTCTAGATGACTTTTAAACGGCCCAGTTGAGGTTAAGTCCGGGCTGAATGGTGAATGTTACATGCATTCTCAATTAACTTCACTGTAACTCCTGTGTATGTCTTGTTGTGTGAGGATGGGTATTGTCATCCAAAAAAATTGCTCCTACTACCAGGAGTCCAGTTTACTAACTGTTCAATACGTAATACAGTGTATCAGCTATATGAGGCATATGGTCTATCGCAGTTCTCACTGGATAGGAGAGTCACCATTACCTTGCATGCTGATTCTATCTCTTAAAAATAACCTTGTACATATTTTCATGAGAACAACCCTTGAGAAAGTACAATGATTCTCATAAATCACATAGCAATGTGGCATCAGTGGGCATCTCCATGAGACAACCTGGACGCTCCTTGTTAGTGATTCTTCCATCCTTTGTTGTATGTGTGTACCAGTTGAACAGAGTTTCCTGTGCGGTACAGTTTTTGCAATGTATGGGATGCATTTCAGGGTAACCCTCCTGACTGCACAGTCCCTTGACCCACAAACATACATCACACATTGCACTAGCAGCTGTTCACTAACAGTTAAATGTGTAATACTGTGTACCAGCTATCTTCTGCCTGGCTTGTACTGCCACCGTCTGGAAACATTCAGGCAGAAAATCTAGAATTTTATGCAGTATTCTAACATCTGTGGCTTATTTATTCGCTCACCCCATAAAAAGATTGAAATATTAGATGGTGTAATGAGAGTACCATAGAATTTAAATCTGTAGCTACCTTTGGCGGTTTCTCGTTATCTACCATAAATATATCATCTGATTTCTGAATTATTGTCAGTTCTAAAAATACATTGGAAACACAGTTTGTGCTGATAGCTTCATAGGTGCTCTATAAATACCTGAAATTTCTGTCCCCAGGAAGTACTTAGTTCTGTACCACAAATGTGCTTATTATAGAGGGAAAATACACTGAATATGTGGATTTTTGTGCTATTGTGGCCATTTGAGTGGTGTGTTGCCTAGAAGTTCACTCCACTCTCTACGGGAATTAAGATCACTGAGTCAAGCAATACACAATGTTCACATCACTGTACATTGTTGTGTAAAAGACCTTTTTTGGTTAGATAACTTTTTTTACTTTATCTGATTAAAGCTTTGTAAAGATACCTTTGTATCTTAGCCTGGGAATGCAGATTTTCATTGAGAGTAGTGTAAATACTGCATATTGCCTGCATCACCAAATCTTGTCACTATTCATGTAGGTGAAAAGAGATTCATTACAAATATCCTTTATGAATGAAATGGTATTTGACACAAAAAAGTTGGGTGCCTCATCCTGTATATGCCTCAACATGCAGTCCCATTCAAATGTCAAGTGTTCTCACTTTCTACCTTAAGAATGAGCATTGTTGGCATAAAACGCCATGTGCCTGACTCACTGCCTTACTGACTGAGCTGGTCCAGTGGTATATCTTAGCACTTTTGTTGCATGGTAAATCACTTCAACATCAAGTGCCCAACTACTACTTTCTGACGGGCCACGTCTTTCCAGCGAAGTGTGAAAAACTTTGCTTTTAATGGAAAACAAAGGGCTCAGGCCATCACTTACTGTGGAGCCCATATCATGCACAACTACAATATTTATCACTATACAGTTTTGGCCGTCACTATACCCCCTGTAAGTGTAATTGCACAAATTTAGACTTTTAATTCATATGTCTCACAGTACAGAATGCAGGCTACAGTCTCCAGTAAAGTAACTGGAATGTTGATAGCAAGTATATTAAACATGATGGTCAGATTATTGACTCTCCCATATTCTACTTTGGTGGCGTAGTGGTTAGCACGCTGGACTCATATTCAGGTAGCACAGAGTTCAAATGTGCATTGCACCACCCTGATTTAAATTTCCCTTGGTTTTGACTAAATCACTTAGGGTGAGGAAATGATTCCTTACAGGTGCACCATGGCCATTTTCCTTGCCTAGCCTCATCAACTCTCTGCTTGTGCTCTTTGTCTAACAACCTCATTGTTAATGAGATGTTCAACACTAGTCGTCCTCCCTTCCTTCCTTCCTCCCTTCCTTCCTTCCTTCCTTCATTTTCCTCATGCCCTACATCATTAGTAGATGTCACATAATATCTCTGTGTGGTAAATACAATTTCTGAATGCTGTGATTTTTTTTTTTCATTAGTGTAATACTCCTTTGTCTTTTAATGCAATCTAGAGAATAACTGCTACACTCTTCGACCGGCCATACAAATTTAAGTTTTCCCTACATCACTTACGGCGGAAGCCAGAATAGTTCAATTTTTTTGTATCCGACAGTGATCGGATTCCCCGCCCAGCCCAAGTATTGATGTGGAGAATAGGTCAGACATACTCGAGCTACATACTCCAGTCACAGTTTGCTCCTGCAAGAGGTACCACTACAGCTGCAAGCATGTCAATGGAGCCATCTGTGCTAGTCAGTGAAGCCTTAAGTACACACCATTGATTATTAGAGTTTTAACCTGAACTGTATTATGTTTTTGGATTCAGATTGCTTCATAAGCTGTTTGTATATGCTTCAGATGACATGCTATGCTCTGGACTTGTTTTTAGTTAACCATTCACTTCATTAGCACTGCCATCGTCAACCTCAGGAACCGCCTGTTTGTTCCAATGGTCTCTCACCAGTATGAGCATTAATAAAGTGTGTTCTATGTGTGCAGAGTAGAACAGAAAGCATTTGAAAAGGGTGTGGCTGACTTTCTTCCCCAATCCAAGTTTGTGCTTGATCTCTAATGAACACTTCATCGATGAGACATAGAAAAAAGAAAAATAGTAAAAATGTATCCACAAAGGTGGCTGACGTAAACAGGTTATGAAGGCTGATAAGTATCTTCAGATACATTCATGGTGAAACACTTATGAAATCATAACAATCTCTTTTATAATTAAAGAACTCAAATACTGTTATTGCAACTAAGACTGTCACAGTATCTTGAATTGTAAAAACTTTTTGTGCAGGGGCTTCAAGTAAGAAAATCACACTACCACAGTCAGTAACTAAGAAACGTACCCTTTGTTGAAGACCTGACAGGGCGAGCAACAGTCAGTGTTCAGTAGGCATGGCAAATGTCCAAGTCTAGCATAACATCACTAGTTAGCAAGAGGAAATATTATGGAATCTGATGGCCGGTCACAGTTGTAGTGCCCATGTCTTCTACCGGAAGGCCACATCAGAGGTTCCAAGTTGCGGAGACTGGTACAGGCAGCAGTGACAGCATAGTGCTGACTCTGAATGAGTTCCTGATAGATGAAATGTGAGTGCATTCGATGCCTAGTCAAGGAAGCTCACTCGGAGTGAATTGGCCTCCCAGTCCAAAATACAGCCCTGGGTGCGAGAGTACAGTTGGTCCTACTTTCTGTCACATGGCCAGCATAAGAAAGAGGTCACTTAGGTTGGTGACCTCTGACGGTGCTTAGGTTACAGTGTGGTGGCCATGTATAGCATGGCAGCCCTTGTGGTTCATCTGCAAGGAAGCCGGTTGTTTTTGTAACTTGGGTGTAATGTGTGTTGGTGCAGATTAGACATAAGCCTATGATACAACAAATAATCTTCCATTGTTCTGCCTGCTTGAACTTAAATATTTCTTGCTCTGGCGTAACATTCAGTGAAATTCTTGACAACTGTACGAGTATGAGTGTGATGGCAGCTGTTGCTATGCTGTCTGTGCAGTCTCACCATCTGTGATCTGCAGTCAAACTTTTGAAATGTCCAAGAGGTCATTTAAGCCCTTCTCTCTGTTCATTGAAGTCTTCCTCCCTAAGACACGATAATGAGAAGTTGGAGGACTGAAGCAGTCACCAGGTCATTGACAAAATAAGATGAGGAAGGGAAATGTGCTGTCCTCCAAAATGAGTTTCAAAGGTTGTTGAATATATTTACAATACTTACAATCATAATGATGAACTTTTTAAAGAACATGTATGTCCTGTCATTCATGATCATAGGTGTCTGCTGCAAGAGGGGGCACTTACTTACTCCTTCATGGAACCTGGACTGCAGACATTTTATTCATTACAGAATTCTCATGCATTTCTATAACTGATTACCTATGGTTTCAGTAAGCAGCAGATTTAACATTGCTGAGTGCAAGGGAAAATGCTGTATTTAATGACATTTTTGGTTGTCAGGCTGTTCATAGGAAACTATACTATTTTTTTTGTGATGGCAGTTTTGGCATTGTTACGCATTCTGGACACTTGTGGATCTTTACAAAACATTGGTGAAGTAGGGTATCTGATCTTTTCTCTGCCACTGTCTTGTACATAAACGAGCAGTTCCAACACCTAGCACAGTACGGACATGGACGCGGTATACCTGCTCGACACCTATCACCAGTTTTCCAAGACTAACCTCTTCATCTGCTTCACAACTTAATCTCAACAGTAAGCTAGCATTTGTCTTAAGAAAAGTTTTACAAGATTGAGCAATAGTAGTAGAGTTTGGACAACACAGTAATGCTATACTGTGGGTGTATTTATTTATTTATTGTTCCGTGGGACCAAATTAAGGAGAAGTCTCCATGGTCATGGAACGAGTCAATACATGAAATTATAACACGATATTAGAAACAGATAAAATGAAATATAAAAAAACATATTCAGGTGACAAGTCGTAAGTTTAAATGAAGAAAATCAACAATGTAACACTGGAATTTGTTAAATTTTTTAGCTCTTCCAGGAGCTCCTCGACAGAATAGGAGGAGTGAGCCATGAGGAAACTCTTCAGTTTAGACTTAAAAGAGTTTGGGCTACTGCTAAGATTTTTGAGTTCTTGTGGTAGCTTATTGAAAATGGATGCAGCAGAATACTGCACTCCTTTCTGCACAAGAGTCAAGGAAGTGCATTCTACATGCAGATTTGATTTCTGCCTAGTATTAACTGAGTGAGAGCTGCTAACTCTTGGGAATAGGCTAATATTGCTAACAACAAACGACGTTAAAGAAAATATATACTGTGAGGGCAATGTCAGAATTCCCAGATTTTTGAATAAGGGTCGACAAGAGGTTCTCAAACTTACACCACATATAGCTCGAACAGCCCGTTTTTGAGCCAAAAATACCCTTTTTGAATCAGAAGAATTACCCCAAAAAATAATACCATACGTCATAAGTGTATGAAAATATGCGAAGTAGACTACTTTTCGTGTTGAAGTGTCACTTATTTCAGATACTGTTCTAATGGTAAATAAAGCAGCATTTAGCATCTGAACAAGAGCCTGGACATGGACTTTCCACAACAGCTTACTATCTATCCGAACGCCTAGGAACTTGAACTGTTCTGTCTCGCTTATAATATGCCTATTCTGTCTGATCAAAATATCGGTTCTTGTTGAATTGTGAGTTAGAAACTGTAAAAACTGAGTCTTACTGTGATTTAGCATCAAATTATTTTCCACAAGCCACGAACTTATTTCATGAACTACATTATTTGTTACTGTTTCAATATTACACACAAGATCCTTCACTATCAAGCTGGTGTCATCAGCAAACAGAAATATTTTTGAATCACCTGTAATACTAGAAGGCATATCATTTATATAAATAAGAAACAGCAGTGGCCCCAGCACCGACCCTTGGGGAACGCCCCATTTAACAGTGCCCCATTGGGACTGAACATCACTATCACTCTCAATATTGCGGAGAATTACCCTCTGCTTTCTGTTCTTAAAGTAAGAGGCGAACCAATTGTAAGCTACTCCCCTTACTCCATAATGGCCCAACTTCTGCAGTAATATTTTGTGGTCAACACAGTCAAAAGCCTTCGTTAAATCAAAGAAAACACCTAGCGTTCGCAACCTTTTATTTAATCCATCCAAAACCTCACAGAGAAAAGAGAATATAGCATTTTCAGTTGTTAAACCATTTCTAAAACCAAACTGAACATTTGACAGCAAATTATGTGAATTTAAATGCTCCAGTAACCTTGTATATACAACCTTCTTGATAACTTTAGCAAACACCGATGGCATAGAAATAGGTCTAAAATTGTCAACATTATCAATGTCTCCATTTTTATAAAGTGGCTTCACTACCGAGTACTTTAATCGGTCAGGAAACTGACCACTCCTAAAGGAAAAGTTACAGATATGGCTGAGAACTGGTCTAACATACATAGAACAATACTTCAGTATTCTGCTAGATACCCCGTCATATCCATGAGAGTTCTTGGTCTTTAGTGATTTAATTATTAACTCAATCTCCCTCTTGTCAGTATCATGGAGGAGCATTTCAGGTAACAGTCTCGGAACACTTTTTTCTAAGAGCGCTATATGATTCCCTGTTGGGGCTAGGTTTCTATTTAGTTCACCTGCTATATTCAGAAAGTGATTATTAAATACTGTACATATATGCGACTTATCAGTAACACGGACATTCCCACTACGCACTGATTCTATATCCTCGACCTGACTCTGCAGACCAGCAACTTCGTTTACGACTGACCATATGGTTTTAATTTTATCCTGAGACTTAGCCTTTCCTTGGATAAATTTCTGCAGATACCCATGTCTGCATACCACATACTTTTTGCCTTCCTAATAACATTTTTAAGCACCTTACAATACTGTTTGTAATGGGCTGCTGCATTTAGATTTTGACTGTTTCTATCGTTTTGATATAATTGCCACTTTGTTCTACAAGATATTTTTATCCCTCTAGTCAGCCACCTAGGCTGCCTGTTTGTGCTAGTACCCTGTTTTAAACATTCTAACGGAAAGCAACTTTCAAAGAGCGTGAGAAAAGTCTTGAGAAAAACATTATATTTATTGTCTACTGTATCAGCGCTATAAACATCTTGCCACTCTTGTTCCTTTATAAGGTTTACAATGGTCTCTACAGCAAATGGATCAGCTTTCCTGAACAGCTGATGACTATATTTAACACGTGTTGCAGCGCAAAAATCTTTTAAAGTTAAAATTTGTGCATCATGATCTGAAAGGCCATTCACATTTTTGCTAATTCGCCTGTATTTCATCTGAGGACCCAAATGGAGAAGAAATGTTGTATTGTATGTGAGAAGAGAGGAAAAAATTATGAAATTTCAGGATTGAAAAGGTGTTGGGACATTCTTACACCATACTGGGCACAACACAGAGTAACGTGCAGCCATAGAGGTATGAGTTACTAATGAAATATGCTTCCCTTTACTGTGTAACTGGAATATATCTTCAAAAAATATTGACTGTATAACCTTCAAACATTTCAGATACAGTAACATTTCTGCTTGACACATTGTCAAATTCAATAGAACTAAAGGTATATAAAAAAAGGCACTTTTTGTATCTTCCCCCCCCCCCCCCCCCACCCCCCTTTCCTTGGATAAATTTCTGCAGATACCCATGTCTGCGAGGAGTCACATTATAGAAAATACTGTATGGTGAATGCCTTTAAATGTCACAACTACCTAGCTGGTGCTTTACTTCTGGTTATTTACATCTCTGTATGGTCAAAAAGTTACTCTGTGTTTGTTGGCCATGCAGAATGAAAGTTGATGCAAGGTGGCACAGGAACACTGGATTTGTATTTGGGAGGAGGCATTTCAGATCCATGTGTTACTATCCAGATTTAGGTTTTCCATGATTACTGTAAATTGCTTAAGGTGAATCCCAGGATTATGACAGATTGTCTTCCTCATTAGAATAATCATTTGTAAATGCACCTTAATTAAATTGATTTTGTGTCACATTGCCCAAGATTTCTGCTATGTACTATTCAAATACATATATCTTTCATTCTGAACCAATTTGCATTTTCTCCCAATGGTGCTAGGCTTTGAAAGCTAGTAAGAGAGCCATTAAAAATTGAGATGTTGGGATAAATGTAAATACCTAGTCAAACATAGCAACACTAGGTATTGCCATGTTTTGAGTGCCCAATTGGCATAGAAATGCTTACAAAAGGCTAATATCCTGCCTCAGGACACAGCTTTTATCTCTAGAGCAATTCCTTTTTGGTGCACATTGATGCAAAACGAGAAGTTTCTTACAGGCTAGATTGGTGCCTGTTGGATCCAGTTGATAAGGTTCAAACTTTGAAACATTCGAGCAACTGAAGTGTAGTTTTGACATTCTTTCCTTGAAATTGTGCCTAAATATTAGTCAGTGGTAACCACCCCAGCTCTACAGTTAGCACAAGTACCATTTTTTTTAAATATGTAATTTGTGTTAATTGTGTGAGTAATATATGAAATGTGTAAAGAGCTTAATAAGCTGGTACAGATCTTTGAACTTGTCTGACAAAAGTTAAATTCATTGTAATATATTTTTGCAATTTCAAAACAATCTAATGAATGTGCTCTCTGATTTTGGTTTTTCATTGTTTTGCAGGCAGTGTGTTCTTACCATATGCAGCCATTAGCAAATAGTCTTCAGCTGGCCCATCTTAGACTAGCACTGGCTGTCATATGCACTGTATTTTTTATTTTACTTAGCATAACTGGAGTTCTGTCACACATCCAATTCAGAGGTAAGTTAAAAAAAGTGCATGTTGCTTGGCTGTTTGAATACTTTTCTTTTGTGGAACATCTAGAATTTTTGGCTTGTTGTCACATAATGTTATTTTTGTCCATTGACTTCCTGGTTACAGTAGTTTTCGTATTTGTTTAATAGGTAATATTTAATTTTTCTTTCTTGTGGGTCACACTCACTGCTCCAATTCATAAATATTTTGTAATACATATGGAATCACTAACACTGTTAAGAACATAATGCTCCTAAGTCTCTGTGCACTTTACCAACTCCACTAATCACTACTAGTGCCCTATGTTGACTCGAAATGATTCCTCCCTTCTGTTAAGTGAGCATACAAACAGTGCTTATCAGAAAGTTAGTGACACTACAACACATTTTCTAAATCGTACTCATGAGGGCCATATGGAATCTTCTCATCAACACTGGGTACTACAGTGTTCTTACTCCTTCTAGAATTTAATCTTGCTCACCCTCCCCACTCCCCCTTCCGAACCCCACCCTATCAAGTCACCTTTACAACCCTTCATACTGTGAGTGTTCTCTTACTGGACTTCAAAATACTGTGTCCAGGACTTAAAAATACTGTGTCCACATTAAGTGGGTAACCACTTGAACAATCAACCTTAGTATGAATCTAACTTTAGTAGCATTCAGTATGTGCACCTCATGTGTTTGTATGCTTATAGGTTTTGTATGAAAGTTTCGACAATCATCTGCAGTGAGCCATGTATCCACAATTAAGGTTATTCATGTATCATTAAATGATCTGAAGTAGACAGGATTCTGATTTGGCGCTGTTCAAAACAGAAATCAGTATAATGCTCAGGAATGCTTAAGACCAAAGATTGAAAATTATGTGGTTGCATCAGACAGAAAATAAAATAAATTATGATCATTTGCAATCATAAAGATTTTGGCATTATAGCTTTTGTTTGAACATCTCCAGTGCTCTTCTTCAGTAGTTATTACAAAGTAAAACACCATCTAAGAGCCCTCAGCTCCTCTACATTCCAGGAGTTTGGACAGGGGGATTAGTGGATCTTCCTTAACATTTTCTGCCCATAAATTTCATATCTATAAAATGCTAATATTACTAGAGCTTGCTTGACTGACACCAAAATGAGGATGCTTATGTTTTATCTTTTTTTGTATCACAAACATTCGCTAATTTTTTTCTTACTTGTGAGGTAAACATGTTGATCACAGAGCACAAAATATGTTCATCCCATTTCCCTTGAGCCTTAGATGTGTGTTTACGTATCTGTGATGTAGCAATCAGTTTTCCTTTCAACTACACCATGTGAACACACACACACACACACACACACACACACACACACACACTTGCACTTTTTTCCCTCCATTACAAACAAATTGAAAATTCCATTATGCTTCCCAAGATACATCCTGTCAACCAATCGCTTCATTCAGCCAAGTTGTGCAATAAATATATTTTCCTCCCATCTGATCTACTGCATTCTTATGTAGCAACACAATTAAAAAGCTTTTGTTCTTTTCTATGCCTATAAATGTTCATTTGGTTTCCAATCAGAACTCTGAACATGCCATTCTGTGTGCAGCCTATCTTTTGTCAGAAATAATTGTTGTACAAGCCATGCATTATGGATGAGTAAGCTACTGTGTTTGACATACAAGTATATTCTTCAATGGTAAACAACAACAAAATTATTAGATTGTCCTTGTGAACCTCTACTGTGGCATTGGTACACAGAATGGTGAGGAGGATGAACCTTTTGCTTGAGATAGAAAGGTACCCCGAGTTTCACCCTATTGTGAATTTCACCATAGACACTGTGCAAGGTATTGTGTTTACCAGGCACCTGCAGTCTTCCGTTGGAGTAGCATATCATATATTGTGTTCCACCACTGTGCAAAATGAATTTCATCCTTACATGGATTTTTTCCCATTATTCCACTGCAAAATTTGCAGTGCCTTGCATATTTAACAGTCTCAGTTTATTCAAAAGTGTACTATTGTGTTGCCAGTTTATTATGAAATTGCGAACAGTTGATCTGGATACATTTAACAGGACTGAAAACTTCTGTATTGATTCGTTGCATTAGTGGCTCCCAATTATTTAATTATGTTGGAGGCCCATAAGAACTGATGAATGACCCATTCAGTTTGTTAGCAATCACCTACCAAATGACATAAGTCACTTAGATCACTTGTCCCAAGCATAGCATCAGTTTCATCTCATTGCCCAAAGTGGATTTTTGAAAGCTTCCTGAGAGTTGTACTGACCACAATAATATTGTGAAAGGCTCTTATTTGGGCAGACCAATGCAATTTTTCTGTGCGCTATCACATGTTTATTCATTATCGTATAATACAGTGTTTGATTTACATTCTTAAAAACAATTACTAAACCTGCTATATGCAGACATTTTCTGCCATTAACTACAACTATTATAGAATTTGCTTTATATTATTCCGATATGTTAGACATTTGTGTAGCACCTCCCTTGAAAATCCTATATCATTGGTGATGGTGTTTTCATAATTTAGATTTGAATTTCAAAGGTTTTTTCCTATACTGTTAATCTAGAAGTAATTTGTTCATTTTTAACAGATGTTTCATCAGTCACAACTTGAAAATCCTAGTCCAATGTGTGTTACTTCATGGCAGACTTCTCAGAATAGATTTCTCAGAAACACCCTTTATGTTCCCTATAACGCACTCTGTCTTCTGAAGCTTGAAGCTCTCCTGGCATATGAAATTTTCAAATAACTTTGGGGAATGCAGCCAAATAGTGGTCTCAGCAACTGGTTGCTGGGAAAGTTACCTGATTGCATTGCCATTAAGTTACTTCAACACACTTTCTTATCAATATAGTTGTGTTCAATTTAAATGCTGAGCATTTAAAGCTCTGTATCATTCGTAAACAAGTAATATTTGCCAGAAGTGCTCAGAATGTAGTGTGTAGTAGAAGAGTTAGACTGTTTCCTACACACTGTATTCTTAACCATCTTCGAGAGTATTAAAATTTACACAGAGGCCTGAAGACTGGTTAAGATGTGTGTCTCTTAAAATGCATGGCAGTCACTTGCTCTTGGATCCACAAAGGAAAAGAAATATGAGCGCGACCTGTCTTCAGGCACATTTTCATGCATATTACTTCTACAGTGACTTGAGGTGACTGTAGATGGTTATTTCTTCTGAATGTTTTGTATAGGTGGACCACTTCGTGTTAGAGATTTATGGCTCAGATATACCTCTTGTACAATGTGCTACAGTTCTCTGAATAACGAAATTTTTCTGCTGGAATTTAGTACCTGTTTGGCAACAGGTACTCCTTATGGAGGTTCTGTATGTGATGAAGTTCTTTTTTTGGTTTTGGCAAAGAGCATGGTGCAGTCCTTGACCACTTGATAAACTTGTTTAGGTGTTCATTTGTTTTTTAATTTCTCTCTTCAGTTTTATTTTCCCACATAATATAAATACTTCTGTAACACAGGAATTATCAGCTGTCAGATGATCAGTTCCTTACTTTATGCCGCAAAAATTGGTCTTTTATGAAATACTACAGCCGGCCAAGACACTGCGGCCGGCCAAGACACAAGCAGCAACAGAGAAGTAACCAATTTTGTGACATTTTACGAGTTTCTAACCAGGAGCAAATTATATTGTTTCATCTGTATTCTTTGGTAGTTTAGTTTTTGGATTTGTGTGTGTTCTTGCATTTTTGTTTGTGTTGGAAAGTAAATTGATTCTGTGACTTTTACGAGTTCCTAACCAGTGTGCTAACCTGTGTGCTTTCGAAACTTAGGTTTTAAATCTCTGCGTGTTAATCTAATGTACTAGACACAGTTCTTGCATTTTTGTCAGTTATTACCATAGAGCTTTGTAGCATGTGTCGATACTCGTTTCTTTGTCTGTGCAGTGTAGTTTACCACAGTCTTTAGCGTAGAAAGGGACTGTGATTGCTTTGTGCAAATGTGAGCTGAATTGGTGACGCTTTTCTCTCAGCTCCAGACTGTGTTGGCTTTGGTTACACAGCTTGAGGCTACAGTGGGTAGGTATCACTGTTGTGGACTGACCTTGGGGACCCAATGGATGTCCAGCATGACCTATGAATCGACCAATAGGTCTGCACCAGTAGCCAGTCCAGTTGGTTGGTGGTGACTTCAATTTACCCTCGATATGTTGGTGACAATACACGTTTAGATCCGGAGGTACACATAAAACATCATCTGAAACTGTGCTAAATGCATTCTCTGAAAATTATGTCGAGCAATTAGTTCATGAGCCCAATCAGATAGGGAATGGTCATGACAACACAGTTGATCTTGTAGCAACAAATAATCCTGAGCTAATAACGAGCATCAAAACAGACACAGGGTTGTCATAGCAAGACTGAATATCGTAACTCCCAAATACTCTAAAACTGACCCCCATGGTACACAAAACAGGTCAGGACACTGCTGCAAAAGCAATGAAAATGCATGTCAAATTTAAACTAATCCAAAATCCCCAAGATCAGTGGTCTTTTACAGAAGCTCAAAATTTAGCACAAACTTCAAAGCAAAATGCTTATGATAATTTCCACTACAGAACTTTGTCTCGAAACCTGGCAGAAAGAGTGGTTGTTGTAAAGTATGCTAGCGGTAAGACACAATCAGTGTATTCTCTGTGTGATAGCAAAGAAAATACTATCAATGACAGTGCTGATAAAGCAGAGTTGCTAAACACAGCCTTCCAAAATTCTTTGACCAAAGACGACGAGGTAAATATTCAGAATTCAAACTGACAACTGTTGCCAATATGAGCAACTTAGAAGTAGATATCCTCAGAGTAGTGAAGCAACTTAAATCACTTAATAAAAGCACATCTTCCAGTCCAGATTAATAAAAGAAAGTCTTCCGGTCCAGATTGTATACTAGTTAGGTTCCTTTCAGAATATGTTGATACAATAGCTCCATACTTAACAATAATATACAATCACTCACTCAATGAAAGGTCAATACCCAAAGACTGCCCAGGTGAAATCAGTATTCAAAAAAAGCAGTAGGAGTAATCCACTAAATTACAGGCCCATATCATTAATGTCAATATGCAGCAGGATTTTGGAACACGTATTGCATTGCAACATTATAAATTACCTTGATCAGAACACACAGTCAACATGGATTTGCAAAACATAGTTCTTGTGAAACACAACTGGTTCTTTATGTACATGAAGTGTTGAGTGCTATTGACAAGGTATTCAAATTGATTCCGTATTTCTATATTTCCAGAAGGCTTTCGACAGTGTACCTCATATGCAGCTTGTAATCAAATTGCATGCTTATGGAATATCATCTCAGTGGTGCAACTGGACTTCTGATCCATGTCAGAGAGGTCATGGTTCGTAGTAATTGACAGGAAGTCATCGAATGAAACAGAAGCGATTTCTAGCATTCCCCAAGATAGTGATATAGACCTTTTGCTGTTCCTTATCTAGATAAATGATTAAAGAGACAATCTGAGCAGCAGTCTAAGGTTGTTTGTAGGTGATGGTGTCATTCACCACCTAGTAAAGCCACAAGAAGATCAAAACAAGTTGCAAAATGATTTAGAAAAGATATCTGTGTGGTGTGAATATTGGCAATTGACCCTAAATAATGAAAAGTGTGAGGTCAGCCACATGGATGCTAAAAGGAGTCTGTTTAACGTCACTTACATGATGAATCAGTCAAATACAAAGGCCATAAATTCAGCTGAATACCTAGGAATTACAGTTGCCAACAACTTAAATTGGAAAGAACACAGAGAGAATGTTGTGGGGAAGGCAAACCAAAGACTACATTTTTTTTGGCAGAACTCTTAGAAGATTCAGCAGATCTAATAAACAGACTGTCTACACTATGCTTGTTCGTCCTCTTTTGGAGTAGTGCTGTGTGGTGTGCGACCCTCATTAGATAGGGTTAACAGAGTACATTAAGAAAGTTCAAAGAAGAGCGGCACCTTTTGTGTTATGAGGAAATAGAGGAGATAGTGTCACGGACAGGATACAGGATTTGGGGTTGACGTTATTAAAACAAAGACATTTCTCTTTTTGGTGGGATCTTCTCACAATATTTCATTCACCAGCTTTCTCCTCTGAATGCAAAAACATTTTGTTGACACAAACCTACCTAGGGAGAAATAATCATCATAATAAGATGGGGAAATCGGAGCTCGCACAGAAAAAATATAGGTGTTTGTTTTTTCCGTGTGCTGTTTGAGAGTGGAATAATGGAGAATTGTTGTGAAGGTGATTCATAGAACCCTCTGCCAGCCATTAAGTGTGATTTGCAGAGTATACATGTAGAAATAAATGTTGGTTTAGATTGCAATAATAGAAATTCTTCTACAGAATAAGGAGTTGTCAAGGTGAAACATTTTCATTTTCCTTTCAAATTTTACTTTGCTGGCTGTCAGACATT
This sequence comes from Schistocerca piceifrons, assembly GCF_021461385.2. NCBI lineage: Eukaryota > Metazoa > Arthropoda > Insecta > Orthoptera > Acrididae > Schistocerca > Schistocerca piceifrons. Next base: position 680,054,897 of record NC_060149.1, on the reverse strand, counting down.
TTATATCACTGGGTTAGTGATCAGAAATTTTGGTTGCAGCGTTGTTTACCCCTTTTTGTGCTAAAGACACCCTCAATGTGCAGTAATGAATGTCATTTTTCCTTGTGGTATTGTAACTAAGTGCCTCATTGTTCCTCTTGAACTGTTGTGGATTATTTACAACAAACTTCGTGAAAGAATAAACATACTGTGAAGCAGTAATCAGAATGCCCAACTCCTTAAACAGATGTCTACAAGGTGATCGTGGGTGAGCAGCACCACTGATTGTTCTAACAGCACATTTTTGCGCAATGAATACTTTCTTTCTTAAAGGTGAATTACTCCAGAATGTTATTCCTTATGACATTATTGAATGGAAATATGCGAAATTTCACAGTCAAAAATCTTTGAAAAGTCGCAGAAAATACCAAATGGCACCATTTTGTTATTTACTGTTTGTAAAATTTGGCAAGTGAATGTGTAAATGGTGTTCTCAGTAGAGCAGCTCTTCTGAAATGAAACCTGTGATTCACCGAGGATATTATTGTTGTTACTCAAATCACTTTCTCAAAAATTTTCGAAAATTGTGTCAGTGGTGAAACAGTTCAGTAGTTATTGACATCTCTACTATCACCTTTCTTATGATGGGGTTTACATTGCATATTTCAATCTGTCTAGATAGATGCATTGAGTTAGTGGTACATTATGTATTTTAGATAAAATTGAGCTTATTATAAGGGAACAAATCTTCAGTACTGTACTGGAAACACCATCAAATACATATGAGCTTTTATTGTTGAGAGGATATATATCTTTCTTAATTTCAGATGGAGAAGTTGGTACTTTTGGAACAAGTTCATGGTGAAATAACCCATTCATGTCAGAAAAAAATGACATTGTTTTCTAGTTTGTTCTCACATGTTAGATTTTCAATTTTTTTAAATTATGTTTATTGATGCTGCAGAAGTCACACCATGTTTTGTACCATTAGTAGTCACTGCAGACAGTCAGTCCACATGGAGATAAATGTAAATTTATAGGTAAAAATCAGTAAAGTAATTGTGAATACATAATTTACTGTGTTTAAATTTTCTTTTTACTAATTTACAATGTTTACATTTTTTCTTTGCCTGTCTCTTCATCAACACTGTTATCATGGTGGCAACTGGATATAAGTACAACACTTTTGCCTTTCCTAGGAATAAATGGTGCTAAAGTACAAGATTTTGGAAGGCAAATTTAATCCTCTTGGCTTTGCAAATCCAAGTGCAATTCCATTCCACAAACATCTATTAATAGAACAGTTAACTGGCTTGTACTTAGCAAAAAAATGTAACTAAGGAAAAGTAACACCACAACAATAAGAAACATCTTGAGAATAAAGTATAACATGGCTATAATAGCTTCCCTTTTACTGTGTCTCCTCAAGGCAACAGTGCAAATTGTACCAAACACCGCTGCTCACATGGGGCTGTCAGTCCACAGTTCTTGACAGTTCCACCACTGCTCCTTTAGTCAAAATGAAACAAAGGAGTAACATACTACCGCTGATAAGTGAAAGGTACTCGGGTCATGTGATTTCTGGGTCTGAAGAGATGAAAAGGAAAGGAATTTTTATACATCGGTGTGGAATGTCAGTCGGCGTGCAACTGTTGCAGGGTTTATGTCACATGGATATTAAGTGCGTGATACAGCAAGAGTTTTTCATAGAATCCACATGCAGGAGAACATGAACATGTTTTTACAGAACTTTATGTCAACATGTTGCTCTGCAATGTCTCCCAGTGCAAAATCACGTATCACACAAAACAGTCATTATGAAAACAAGTACATCTGTACAGCTGATATCTCCCCATAGATTATGGTTGTTCATGTGCTTTGAAGGCTAATGATTAAAAACAGAATGTTGTAGAGTCACCTTGCAGGGTAAACTCTCACAGTCACTATCTCCCAGCAGGAAAGGAATTCTAGTTATGTGTGCGTCCACAATCATATATGTATGATCTTACACCTTATGTGTATGATCTAAGTGTGAGAGAACAATAGTGGAAAGAACAAGATAAAAAAGCCTATTTAAAAGTTGTGAGGAAAGAGAAAAGAAGGAGAAGCAAAGCAGAGATTTAGTGGTAGTTAGTAGGTTATCAGTAGGCGTTCTAGATGTAGTGGATGTCACTGATATGATAAGGACTTCTGGTGATGTCGAGTTACACACTTAGACGACTTTTATTCAAATCACCCTCCCCCTTCCCGGGATAAGCGCCAGTAATTGATCGAGGCCATCCAGGGGAACTGCATCCTCTACTCCTCCTCCAATTTCTCCCTCCCCTCCACTCCCCTGCCCCTCTCCCCTGCCCCTCGCCCCTGCCCGTGCCCCTTCTTCTCCTTCTCCTCTCTCCTAGACGAATGAATTTGAAACATACCCTCCCCTTCTTCACCTTTTACAACTGAGGCACTTCATTGGGTGGTTTCACTCTGGAGGAGGGGGGCGTAGGTAGAGAATCAGGCTGTGTCTATTTGTTAATAACAAATTACATTAAGCCATGTAATTCAAGTTCTATATGTTAATAACAATTTAATATTACATCATTCAAAGTACCAGCAGAGACCTCACAGTGGCAAATATATAAGCCCACTCATTCTTCCCCAATTATCCATATTTGTCAGTGTGTTACGTATGTTTCCAGATCTTTTTTTTTATATTTTTCTAAAATTTTATGTATTTTATCCACTTAATGCGAGTTCCATCTCATTGTCACGTCAACATCACATTGCGTCATATTGACATCAAGTAATAGCAAAACTCTGATGCTTCCAACCAAAGATATTGTGTGTATAACAATCAGCACAGCACTACAAAAGACACATGTAGAGAGCATGACTTTGTTTCTATTTCAATTCTTGCTAGTTACCGGATGTTTTGCAAAATGTTAGTCTATCTGTGCAGCTAGGAAAATTGCATGTGTCCATCACCTCAGTGAGGTTAGCCTGGGGGGGAACACCTAGCAGAAATTTCATAACTTGATGTATGAGCTCTTGCAAAGCTTTCAGTGAGACAATTCCTTGTGTTCCTGCAACAGATATGGCGAATACACTATTCGTTTGTGAATATTTGTATGAGCTTCAAACAGGAGCAACATATCTTCAATTATCTATGTGGCTACTGTCTAGAGTGTACTTCCATCGACTTTTTATGGATATGAACTGCAATTGCTGTGTTCAGATCTGAGCTGAGTTTGTGGTCATTCGTGCACAGCTCCAGAAAGTGTTGGCTTTGATCATACAGCTTGAAGCTGTTGCCAGTGGACATCACCGTGTGCGGGAGGGGGGGGGGGGGGGGGTGTTAGGATCTGAGGTATGCCAAGTACTTCCCATGTGTCCCCTGATCTCTCCACTACTATGGCTGCGCTGGGTACCAATTTGCACTGAGGTTGACCCTTCACCCGTAGTCAAGTGGAAGGTCGTTCCGAGGTGTGGCAGGCAGCAAAAGACTTAGATGACTTTTATTCAAGGTCACCACATGATTTCCAGAAGAAGCCTTTTGGCTCACAAGGCCCGAGCATTCACAGAGGGTGGAATTACTGTTAGTTGGAAACTCCAATATTTGGCAGGTAATGGGGCCCATTAGGGATATGACCGCTTAAGAGGGGAAGGAATCCAGTGTGCACTCTGTGTACATATCGGGAGGGTCATTCCAGATGTGGAAAGGCTGCTTCTAAATACCATGATGAGCAAAGGGTGCAGCCAACTGCAGGTGGTGGCTAATGTAGATACTAAACATGTGCATTGCTTGGGACCTGAAGAGATTTTCTCTGGTTTTGGGCAGCTGGATGAAGTGGTAAAGAAGGCTAGTCTTGCTTGCAAGATGAAGGTGGAACTCACCATCTGTAGCATAGTCGACAGAACTGACTGTGGTCCTTTGGTACAGAGCAAAGTGGAGATTCTGAATCAGAGGTCCAGACAGTTCTGCAGCCATGTAGGCTGCAGATTCCTCAATTTGCACCATAGATTGCCGAGTTTCTGGGTTCTATTTAATAGGTCAGGTGTCCGATAGACTCAGGAACTGTTTATACAGGTAGTGAGGGCTGTGTTAAGGGGGCTACGAAGTTTCTTAGGGTAGAGGGGTATTGGAAAACAACAGAAAAGGGGTCAGTCTGAGAAGGTGCTGGGCAAACACAGTAAGGTATACCTAGCAACAATCAGTACCTTAATAGTAAATTGTCCTAGCTGTGTCGGAAAACAAACCAGAGCTCCAAGCACTAATAGGTAGTACTGAAGCTCAGACCATTAAAGATATGGAAAGCTGGCTATAACCAGACAAAAGTTGACTCTAAATTTTTGCAAAGGACTTAACTGTGGTCAGAAGAAGCCTTTTGGCCCACAAGGTCTGAGCGTTCATGGAGGGTGGAATTACTGTTAGTTGGAAACTCCAATATTAGTCAGTGTCAGAATTATTGTACCTTGTAGTGAAACTGAAGCAGATAGTTCCCATGAGTTAGTATGGGTAGAGGCTATACTTGGCAACTGGAATAAATTAATAACTTGTTCCTTTCACCAACTCCCTCAGTTGCTGAACAGTTCAAAAAAAACTTGAGTCTCATTTCAGGTAGGTACTCTACTCATACAATTACAGTTGGTGCTGACTTCAGTCTCCCCACAATACATTAGCAAAAATACATGTTTAAAATCAGTGGTAGGCATAAAATGTCATTGGAAATCATATTGCATATGTTGTCAGAAAATTATTTTGAGCAATTAGTTCAGGAGCCCCCTCACAGTGTAAACAGTTGCGAAAACATACTTGACCTCTTAGGAACAAATAATCCTGAGCAAATTGAGAGCATTATGACAGATAAAGGGTTAGTGACCACAAGATTGTCGTGGCGAGACTGAATACTATAACATCCATACCCACCAAAAATAAACACAAAATACATCCATTTTTTGAAAAAGCAGATAAAAATTTGCTTGATGCTTTTTGAACATACAGTCTCCACTCCTTCTAGTCCAACAATGTAAGCATAGACCAGATGTGGTTTAAAGTCAAAGAAATAGTACTGACAGAAGTCTAGAGATATGTGCCAAATAAGTTAATAAGAGATCATACTGATCCACCACGTTACACAGAATAGGTCAAAACACTGTTGCAGAAGCTACGATAAAAAGTATGCCAAATTTAAAAGAGCACATAACCCCCAAGATTGGCAAAGTTTTAGAGAAGCTTGAAATTTAGCACAAAATTCAATGCGAGATGCTTTTAATAGTTTTCACGATGATATCCTATCTTGAAATCTGACAGAAGACCCAAAGATATTCTGATCGTGTGTAAAGTACACAAGCAACAAGACACAATCAATACCTTCACTGCACAATATCAGTGGTGATGTTACTCATAACATTACCATTAAAGCAGAATTAATTAACACAGTTTTCCCAGTTCCTTCACCAGAGAAGACAAAGTAAATATTTCAGAATTGTAGCCGGCCCCGGTGGCCGAGTGGTTCTAGGCGCTACAGTCCGGAACTGCATGACTGCTACGGTTGCAGGTTTGAATCTTGCCTTAGGCATGGATGTGTGTGATATCCGTAGGTTAGTTAGGTTTAAGTAGTTCTAAGTTCTAGGGGACTGATGACTTCAGATGTTAAGTCCCATAGTGCTCAGAGCCATTTGAACCATCAGAATTGTAATCAACAACTACTGGCAACATAAGTAACTTAGAAGTAGATATCTTCATTACAGCAAAGCAGCTTAAATCACTTGATAAAGGCAAGGCCTCTGTACCAGACTGTGTATCCACCAGGTCCCTTTTGGAGTATATTGATGCCATAGCTCCATACTTAACATTCATATACAGTTGGCTTACACGTCACTGTCTGCTACTCTAGTGGCACCCTGGCTGCAACAATGTTCGCTGTTGTGAGTGACGTAAGACAGATGTGTGTGGTGGATAACTTTGTATGTAATAGGTTTAATTTTGATGTGACAATGCATCATTCATCTAGCCCATTATTTACCTGCCAGTTCATGAGAAAGAGTACCTTTACTGTTATTTTGAGAAATATGTGATAACCTGTCTGTTGAGGTACTGTGTATTTCTGGTTTTTTTTTATTGTACCTGATACTGTATATTACAATTGTTTTGTACATACGCTGTATAAATGTTCTCCAGATCTGAAAATGATAACACTGATTACCGAAACCTGTTATCAAGAATAAAGGTTATTATTAGCGATCTTGGCAAAGAAGTTTATATTCTCTAATTTATTAATTTAGATTACCCTAGTGGCTCCAACAAATGGGTAAACTAACATATTGAATTACTTTGAAGAGAATAATTTATTGACAAACAACCAACACGGATTCAGAAAATACATTCTTGTGAGACCCAAATAGCTTTTTATGCTCATTAAATAATGAGTGCTATTGACAAGGTATGTCAAATTGATTCCATATTTTGAGATTTCAAAAGACTTTTGACGTCATTCCTCACAAGCAAATTTTAATCAAATTGCGTGCCTGTGGAGTATCATCTCAGCTGTGTGACTGTTCTCATGATTTCCTGTCAGAAAGGCCACAGTTCATACTGACAGAAAATTATGGAGTAAAACAGAAGTAATATCTGTCATTCCTCAATGAAGTGGCATATGCACTCTGCTGTTCCTGATCCACACAAACAATTTAGGGGACCATCTGAGCAGCCCTCTAATATTGTTTGCAGGTGATACTGTCATTTACTTACTTGTAAAGTAATCATGTGATTGCAGAATTATTTTGACACAGTAAATGTATGGTGCAAAAAGTGCCAGTTGACTCTAAATAATGAAAAGTATGAAGTCATCCACATGAGTACTAAAATGAAAATATTAAATTTTGGTTACACAATAAATCACACAAATCTAAAGACTGTAAATTCAACTAAATACTTAGAGATTACTGATAGGAATAAATTAAATTGGAAGAATCACATAGATAATGTTGTGGGGAAAACAAACCAGAGACTGCGTTTCAGTGACAGAAGACTTAAAAAATGAGACAGGTTTAGTAAAGAGACTGCTTACCCTATGCTTGTCTGCCCTCTTCTGGTGTATTGCTGTTTGTTGTGGGTTTCGCATCAGGTAGGGGTGATGGAGGGTAACGAAAAAGTTCAAAGGAGGGCAGCTTGTTCTGTATTATCATGAAATATGGAGTGTGTCCCATGGATATGATATGCAAATTGAGGTGGGAATCATTAAAACAAAGGCATTTTTTGTTGTGGCTGGATCTTCTCATGAAATTTCAATCACCATCTTCCTCCTCAGAGTGTGAAAATATTTGATTGGTGCCTAATTACATAGGGAAAAGAGATTGTCATAATAAAATAAAAGAAATCAGAGCTCGCATAGAAAGATTTAAGTGTTTGTTTTTCATACACACTGTTCGAGGGTGGGAGGTTAGAAAAACAGCTTGAAGGTGATTCAGTGAACCTTCTTCCAGGCACTTAATTCACAATTGCAGAGTAATCATGTAGATGTAGGTGTTAAAATGAGCTTTTCTCATATTGGTGGAAATAATCTTGTCATACCAAAGTTCTGATGCTTCCGACCAAACACATTTTGCGTATAAGAATTGGCACAGTGCTACAAAATAAGCAGCCTAGAGAGATGAACAGTATGTGGCATCACTGTGCGTCATTTGAGGCAGGTATATCTAAGCAATAGAAGGACATTGTGATGGGTGCAGGGTAGTCCTCCTCTCTAACGCTGATGTGTGGGGTATAGCTGCGAACACAGCACTAGCAGTAGCTAAGAAGGTTCCATTATGTCAGGTGTAATCTTCTCCGACCTGGTTGCTGGAGCAAAAGACACTGCTGATGTGTCAAGTGAGGGGCCTTACAACAATGGTAATAATGGCAAAATAGGTACCATCACATCGGTGGAAATAAGTGGGCATGCTGATAATTTTTATTTTGGCTGGAGCCACAGTCATGTTAAATTTTTTGAATAATGCTACCCCCACTTGACTGTAATCATTTTTGTTTTGTTGTTACACAACACAGATTTCTGCCTTAAACCATTTTCAAGTACAAAAACTTGTTTATCTATCAAAATACATCAGACTAGTATGAAATACAAGTCTGTCTCAGAAAAGAGCATATCTGGTCATATGGGCCAGATCTGTCATAAGTAAAAGTGAGAGCATCTCCAAAATTCTGAAATATATTGCAGACTTTCATTTCTGGACCCTACAGCACAGCTGTTATATGAAACTGCTAACCAGTAAACAAGTATGTGCCACACTGTTGTTCAGACAGAATAGTGTGGCGTATACCTGGTTAGCAGTTTCATATAACAGCTGTGCTGTAGGGTCAAGAAATGAAAGTCTGCAATATATTTTGGCATTTCAGAGAGATTATCACTTTTACTAATGACAGATCTGGCCTATATGACCAGATATGCTTTTTCATCAATGACTTGTATTTCATACCAGTCTGATGTCTTTTGATATATAAATAAGTTTTTGTACTAGAAAATGGCCTAAGGCTGAAATGTGGATCTTATAACAGTAAAATAAAAATTGCTCCATTCAAATTGCAGTAGCAGCATAAAAAAGAAGAAGAAGTGGGCCTGAACTTCAAATAAACAGATGTAAATGTCATGTGACTAGGGCCTCCTGTCTGGTAGACCGTTCGCCAGGTGCAAGTCTTTCGATTTGACGCCACTTTGGTGACTTGCACACTGATGGGGGTGAAATGAAATAAACAGATAAATGCAAGGCACACCCCTTCTTCCTTTCTATTTCTCTGGACCAGTCATAGTCCAGCTTTCAGAACTAGTGCTTCTGTGCAGTTGATGTCTTGTTCTGCTCACCATAGGGTGGATCATCAGGAAACAAAAGCAACAGCAGGGATCGGCCCGGCCAGACTAGAGCTCTCAGGCAGAATAAACAACCATGTAACACGAGATATTTTATTGAGAGAGAGAGAGAGAGAGAGAGAGAGAGAGAGAGAGAGAGAGAGAAAATGTCCCCGTCACCCGAAATGTTACCAAGCACGGCCACAGTGCAGCAAAAATAAATTATATCTATGTACATCATCATCAACTCATAGAGGTCATGACAGCTCTCTCGCTATACAATAAAATGTGAACTTTGAGAGAGAGCTGTTGACAGGTTGATTCTCCAAAGACACATCACTAATGTTATTCAGTTTAACAAACACAATAACTGCTGGAAAACACATTGCACATACCTGCTAACAGTAGAATCACTGCCATTTCTTCTCGATTCCCATAAATGCCTTAAGTAAGCACTGTGTCCACCACCGCAAGACTTCAGGTAGCTCAGAGCAATACATTTCTCATTGCAATGGCATTCATCATGGGGGATGGGGTGGGGAGATTATCCCTGACCTTTGTGTCCATCTAGCTAATGCTCCAGAATTCTTTTCAGTGGCTCATAACATGTGCAACTGCTTTTGCCAGATAACTCGCACCACCTCTTAAGACGGATGCCAGACAGAGGGGCCCAGACACTTTAGAGGCACTTGCGGTCTCTGTGAACACACTATGAAGACCACATTAAAATGTTCTAAATTTATTTTTATAGCATGGCTCATGTATGTTGTTGAACACATCTGTGAGCTGATGGATTTTCCTGTACAGTCTTATTAACAAAAATATATCGATATCCTGTGTTAAACAAAAATGCATTACTTAGTAGCGAAAACACACCTATGTATACTCAATACAATAAACTCATCAGCTGTGAAGTGTTGGACATTAAGATTTTACCACGAATCCTTCTTCCTGATTCTCATATATCATTAGAGCTCCGACAACACCCCATCTATGACATTGTAACTGATGACAAAACACAAACCAGCTGATATTGGAATCAAGTTCAAAGCTGGATGCAGCTGAGAGGAGAAGGCTGTAGAAGTGATATTACTATTTTTTTATGTTTTTTATGCTCTTAGAAGGTGGTAAATGCAACAGTCCATTTCTAAAATTTCTGTAATCCCTGCATGTTATGATTTCTTCTTGTAGCACTCTACTAGGTAATTTATTTAGGGAACATTCATTTAAGATAGGTTGCATGATAATTATATTCCACATCTAATCGTCCAACCTGGTGTGGGTCTCAGAATGATGAGCAAATCCTCTATATTTTCATAACGTACCACAAAAATCCTAAATTTGTTATGGATGTAATAAATATGTACAGGTTCGATGGGTAATCACAGGTTTTTATTTACAATACCCTACTGACTTTAGTGCTGTGAGGTGGAACCATAACACATCTGGGAAGGCAACGTTTCTGCCAGCCATAGATGTGAATGCATAATAAAACATCTTTCCTCATTGTGATTCTGTAGGAAGTAACGGACTCCAGTAATATGGAAATAGAGTTGATTTCAGTGATCCAGCACAGTAACTATGAATTCCAACATTAGCTCATCTATGAAACAGCTGACAATATTGCTGTTTTGTGTAATTGATTTCCATGTTAAAAAACCAAAGGCACACAGCACACGGTTTTATAAACCATGATAGGTCCTGACAGTTCTTTTTTTTTAAAGTAGAGTATCGACGTATGGTATTGCATCCTGCAATTACCAAATAATCCATTAAAACTACAATCTTCCACAACATGTACACATCCAGCTAAAATATAACACTTGTGTATTCTAATTTTAGAAGTCATAACAGTAAAAACATGTCATGTCATGTGATCAACATATAAGCTAGTATTAAATCTCAGTAGACTAAATTGCCGAACAACCTTAGAACTACATATACAAAAATTTTGATAGGTAGTGGTCTAAGTCCACTCAACACGAGTTGCCTCTGTTATGTATGAGGAAGGCTTAATTTGTTCTATATCTCTGCCAGAAAGACTTTCAGGCCTTATAGAGATATAAAGTTGTTCTTTGCATTCTCTGATTTACTGTTACTAGAATTTTCTATATTCTTTGTACTAGCAAAACACCTCTGGGAAGGTATTGTATCCCACACTGATTTGCTTATGATGAATAGATGCCATCCACCTATAGACAGTCCACAGTAAAGCTGTCAGAATCACTGTTTTGTAGCTCATGTTATCGATTTACATTTAAATAATTAAAACTATAGTCATATGGTGCATAGTTTTATAACCAGTTCTCAGTCCTGATTACCTGGATTGTAAAAAGTGCCATCAAAAAGTTTCCATTTGAGGGTGTTGCTGCAGCATATATACAACATAGTGCAACTCCACTGTGGCTATATAACCACCAACATGTTGGCAGCGTATTAGTGAGTTGTCCATGTCTTTCTTGCTTGTGTGTGGTAAATGGAGAAACATGAACTATGGTGACGCTATTATCAAATGCATCCAGAAAGGACCGACGAGCTGTTACTCTTTTCTCGACTGCTGAGGGACAAACACTGGTAGACATCAATTGGACAGTGAAGAACATGTAAGGGGCAGCATGACTGTCGAAAACCACCGTTGTGGAATGGTGCTCCAAGGAGTGCTGCTCCCTCATAGTAACACACGTCCCCATATTGCAAATGTCATAATGCAGAAGGTACCCCAACTCCAGTGGAAGACAGTCAAGCACCCGCCCTATAGTCCTCATCTCTCCCGATACAATTATTACCCCTTCAGTTCCTTAAAAAAGGCCTTTAAGAGTCAACGATTCCTGTAAGACGAGGATGTGGCAGGCAGTTATGGACTTCTTCATGCAGCAGGACACACTGTTCTACCAAACGGATATTTTCAACCAGGTACAGTGGTGGGATGATTGTCTCAGTGCTCACACTAATTTTGCCTGATTGGCATACTGATTCTGGACTGTACAGCCATCGAACGGAAACTTTTTAATCACCCCTTATATGTACATCCATACAAGTCAGCAGTATTTATTCCAGAAGATGTTGGTTTTTCCCCTGTCAGTTGGTCATAGTAAACGTAAATGTTTAGGACAAAAACTGGAGTGTGTCTTAGCATAGCAATAGGATCACAATGACCACCAACACCAAATGCTTTTTTTACTGATGTTAATTGTTCATACTAGTAGCAAACCCTTTGCATTAAGGTCACGGTGAAACCAAGTTCAGTCATGGGATCTTCTAGTCATACTTTCTAAATGTGATTGGATATGCAATTCAATTACACCAATTTGTGTGTGTTGCAACATGGATATCCCAGGACCATGGGGTTTAATTTCAGGTCCAGCAGTGACAAGCAACATGCATTGTGCTACTGTGAACACTAAAAACACATATTTAGTTGTGTATATTTGTAAGTGTAAGCCCTGACGTCTATAAAAAAATACAAAAAAGCTCGACAACCAAATGTTAGAATGCAATAATGGTACCCTAGCATTGAGGTCATCATAATGTATGGATGACTTTGATGTCATTTTAAGTAGAATTAAGACATGTATTTTGATAATATAAGATGCACTGTCTAGAGTTTGGTCCACAGTCCAGCACTTAAGAACCCTCTGTTGTTGTAGTAGTAGTATATGTCTTATAGTACATTATTTTATATGAGCACAAACCAACAGCATGAGTTTGTGTAATTGTTATCCTCATTAAATAATTAAAATTGTAAACAGATAGATAATATTTTGCATTAGAGCCACACAGGTCAAACCCAGTATAGTCGATCATTTGTATTAGTAGCAAAAAAAAAACTGGGTCAAAGCTCAAGATGACGACACTTTTAGTCGCACCCCTTAAATGTGGATGTAGTTACATTCTTTTATGTGTGTGCTGTGACATGAATACTCCATGGCCAGGGGAGGGTGGATGTGTATTTTTTCTAAATGCATAGTGTTACCCAAAATGCATACTAATGGAGGAAATTGAAGTCCTCTGGGCTAATTTACAGCAAAATGATAATTGCTTATTTAAATAATAATAATGTGTGATTGTCAAATGTTAAACAGGGAATGAGCGACAGGAAGTCACAGGCTGGCCAATAGCACTATCACACAATCCTGACAATTCAGCTATGAAAGAGATTTAATAAACCACACCATTCCAAAATGATATGGACACACTCTGCAATGACCACATCTTCGACCATCTCCCTGTAACATATGTTCACTCACATCCAAAACACTCAGTTTTATATGTGTTGAAAGCAGTAAATTTCCCACAAATAGTACTGCCAGAGAGAACAATCAAAAAATGGTTTAATTCAAGATAAATGATTTTAAAAATTAGACAAATTCCTAGCTGTAGTATCTGTCATGTAGACAGAATGTATGCTATCGATGTTAGGCAGAGAGCTCCATTCATCCTCCATCAACAAAATTATTCTTGTTTCATCTGTACTGACATCAATATATGATGCCTTTATACCTTTTTTTTCAGTTTTAGAATCATACCACTTTACATTGCATCCAAATATTTTACTATTCCATATACTGTGCATATGATGTGCAGCTCACATATAGTGGAAGAGAATACCACAGCATTCATAATAGCATAACATAATTGTTTCCTCGCATGCGTGGCACACACATATGTGCGCGCACACACACACACACACACACACACACACACACACACACACACACACACACACACACACACCACAGCTCCTTTTTTTTTTTTGCAGTTTCCTGGGGGGGGGGGGGATGTCGCATTCTCTCCCCCGCTAGAGGCACGAACAGTTGTGCTGCTGGACCTACCGCAGATGGATCTATTTCTGTACGCTACTCTGAATCATATGTGGGTGGATTCATACTAGACATTATCCCAGAATTCTTGCTCAGACAGAGCCACTCCAAACATTATCCCAGACTCTCTGCAGATAGATCTACCCTGAACAATATTCTAAGGCTTAGTGCATGGTGGATCTACGACAAATAATAGACCTAATGTGCTGTGGATACAACATGAAGAATATCTCATACCTAATGCAAGTGGAGTAACATCTCAGACACTCCCCCCCCCCCCCCCCCCCCCCCTCAATCCCTTTGGGATGCTGCTGCTCCCACCCATAACACTGCCTTCAGCATTGGCAATTTTATGCTTGGAAAATATATTTATTACCTGTGTGCCATGCATTTTGATAATTTTGGACTTACCTACATGCTTGAACACCCAGTTCAGTCGACCTTGATGGTGGCTTCATTTAACATTCTAATTATATCCAACATTGTTGTACTTGATAATGGCTTAAGATCAAAGTTATATAAAATGAGGAAATATGTACAGTCAAATGGTGAAAATATCATTCAAACTTTATTACCTGATTGTAGCCCTAAAATATGATGAGATTACCATAGAAGTTACTCTTCGAAGTCTTAAGACGTATCCTCTCATCCTATCCCCTCTTGTTGCCAGTATTTTCCACACATTCCTCTTCTCACTGATTCTGTGTAGCACCTGTCATTTCTTATCTGATATCACTCCACCTAATTTCAAATGGTGTCCTACAAAAAGAAAAGAAAGCTGAGAGGGAGGAGACTCTGAGAGTAAATGTGCAGTAGTAGGCCAGAAAAAGAACATTATATTCTCATATTTAACTATTGCAGATGTCTTCTTTACCTTTTCCCTCTCAGATTCAATTTTGTAAATTGGGGATCCTATACTGTCCTAGTATTAAGCATGCTGTGGAAAGTTTATGGATAATTTCTTCAAATTATATTCATTAGGTTTCACATATATCTTAAGGTCTCTGGGATTTGTGTTTATTAACATGTTGAGTCTTGTACATTATTTTCACTTTCAAAACCAAATTGAATTTGAAACATTTTCTGTGAAATGTATGATGAGCTGACCTTGCTACATTTTCTACAGTTATAGCAGTATACTAATGTGTATTTGTAATTCAATAGAAAGATAAATGTTGAATAGTAATAAGTAGGAACTAATATGCCAATAAGAAATTTTTTGCATATCAATAGATATTGTTTAAATTATATTTATTATGTACTAGAATTATCACATTTTCATTGCTATTCCCTAACTGGAGTGCAGTTACATTTACTCTTATTCACAAAACTTGTCAGTTTTACCTTTCAGTTGTGGGTCACAAGTCATAATATCACTAACCCATAGGAGGTCATGTCATTTATCTTGTATCAGAACAAAAACTCATTAACTTCACATGCAAGAGAAAATGCTGAAGCACTGCACTGTTAGGTATCAAATTAAGTTCTGTAACCCACTGTGTGTGAGAAGAGTACAGTTCTAAAAATTGCTACAGGTACAGTTCTATAAATTACTTCATACATAGTGGAGGAAACAGAAAGTCATGATACACTGCTGAAAGCCAAGAAAATTTTATTGCCTGCAAAATAAGTACTGCAGTAAATACCACAGATAGAATGAATTCTGGAAGTGTATTCATAAATATGACTGTTGTTTGCCAATATTCAGCTGGGTAAACTGCAGTGAAATGACCACTTTTTAAAAATATATTAAACTCCCAATTTTCAGTGAATTATCATGCATTAGCTAGAAATCAAAGACTTACTTCAACAGCTTAGGCTTATTTTCAAGCAGCCATTGGAAGAAGAGTGCTGAGGAGATCTTACATAATTGTATGAGGATGTAGATCAATGTTCTAAGACCTCCTCAAGACCCTTAACCATTTGGTGCACATTAATTTGCAATTTCCGTGTAGTTAAATGCACTTACTTGTGATTAGTCATATCTGGCACCAAAATTGGTCATGTTGATTAACAGATAGGTACGATAATCTTCATATTTTGAACTTCATTGTGGAAGAACCATTGCTCCATATTAAACTGCTGGATTATAGTTCTTAAGTGGCAGGCAACTGTTTTTCCTTTCACCGTAAGACTTTTTTGTGTAGTTTAGATAATTCAGATGCAGTTGTATTCTCAATGTGAGAACATCTATCAAATCAAAATTTCATCAAGAATGACATTAAAGTCACATGTCATAGGATAATGCACTGTTCACTGTTCTTATTTAATTCCTAGTTCTTTGAACTAAGCAGAATGTTTTTTTCCTTCTTTATATTCTATTGGGAACCACTGTACCACCTGATATGTGGCTTTTTGCTCTTTGATGCAAATGCAGTATTAGAACTAATGTTTCACTACCTTGCTTTCACTATTCAGGAAGGCACATAACCCCTCAGCATTTCTTATAGTTATTCCATTATTTTTCTCTGATAATTTGAAATAGAACAAGTAAGAAGTAAATATGATATTTCAGATAATTTTCAGTGCACTAGTTTTACAGTTTTATTAAACTTGTAGGGATAGAAGAAGAGGGTTTTAAAAATGGATTGTGAAGATTGAAAGATTTTAGTAGCTAGGATTCAGAAGTAGCTGGTTACTGTATGTTCAATCTTTGTAAAAGTTATCTCTTTCTTAATTTTTAAAGGAAGCAATCCACGTAAGTGGTATCCTAACGATGGCGGCTGGCAGCTACATGTGATAAGTACGGCATCTGAATGGGTTGTTGCAGTGGCCTTCTGTATATATATCTTGTCATTCGCAAGAGAATTCCGTAACATTAGCCTAGAATCAAGGGTAAGTTTAATTCCTATAGTATTCTTGCTTAAAACGTAGAGAAATGTGTAACTTTATGTCCAAAACAAGAATTTTGAATGTCCTACAATTTGATTGTCCCATTCC
Source organism: Schistocerca piceifrons (assembly GCF_021461385.2). NCBI lineage: Eukaryota > Metazoa > Arthropoda > Insecta > Orthoptera > Acrididae > Schistocerca > Schistocerca piceifrons. The sequence continues at coordinate 680,038,330 of NC_060149.1, read as the reverse complement.
ATGTTATTTTACAGCAGTATAAGTTGTTTGTAAATGTTATTTATAAAATAATGCAGCTAACATCATGAACAAACACACAGTTATAATCATGGCCCTTCAAGAAATTGGGAGCTGTCATCAAGTCCCTATGGAATGACAAGGATACTGTCTATAAAGGAATACCGGGAAAGCAGGTCACGAAAACTTGCCAATAATTTCGTAATGTATTTCTAATAAATCTCAAAATTATTGACTGAATAATAGAAACACTAAGGGACAGGGAAGTAACACAAAAATTCTGGGATCACCTAGACAAAACCTTAATCAGCATTCCTCTATCAAATATTTAAATTCTACCTGGTAATTTCTATGCACAAACTGGGACAAGATGAAAAATTCCAAGGTATCATTGGAAAATGGCGAGTTCATAAAGAACCAACGAAAACATCCAACAAATGATTGAAATTTGCAGGAACCACAAACTTATCTCAGAATCAACATACTTTAATGGGGAACCTCAGTAATTAAAAACTTGCAAACATCCCTACTTCAGAAAAAGAAAACTGCAACTAGACCATGTCTGCATGGATAAATTTCTTCATTGTGAACTCCTTTAGTGTGAAAGTCCTATGGCCAATAGATACATAGTCTAACCACTACACTGTAAAGATCAAAATAAAATTAACCAGTACAGTAAAGATGAAACCTACAAATAAAAATAAGAGAAATTTCAACCAAATCAAATTAATAGAAAAAAGAAAGATTACTACAGGAAATCATAAATCTCAATAATAAACATGATTGGTGGAATGAAGATTTCAACCAATTCAAAACTTCAATAAACCATCAAGCCCAAGAGACCAGAACTCCATCTATAACATCATCACACAAACAAAATGTAAGTATCATGAAAAGACCCTAGAAGTAATGGAAGAAACTGTCAAGAAAAAGCAGCCGTGAGATTATTATAAAACTTTTGGCAGATGTCTTAAAAAATATGAACCCGCGACATTACATGTGAACTGATAAATCATAAAAATAAAAGAACATACAACCAAGAAAATGCAGAGATCCTCCCAGAGACATTCAACAAATTATTAAATTGTGATGACCCACTGGAAACAATAAAAGTAAATATGGACACATCCATTTTAACAACCCCTGATCCTAATCATCGTCAAGGTAGAACTTGCAATCAGTGAACTAAAAAGTTACAAGACATGCAGCAAAGATCTAATCTGAGCAGAAATAAAGAAAAGGGTGGGAAATACCTGTAATCATAAATTTCTGCCAACTTTTAGTCGAAATGTGAATCACAGAAAAAATTGCACAGTAGTGATCCACAGGAATAATACATGCATTATTTGAAAAAGGAGATGAAACCAACTCAGATAATTACAGAGGGGCAACCCTTCTAAACTGCAAATACAAAATGTTTTCTTCTATAACATAAACAAGATCAAAAACACTATGTAACTAAAACATGGGGAAGACCAAGGAGGACTTTACCCATACAGGAGCTGCCCAGATCAAATTCTCAGCCAGAACTAATAATAGAATATTACACGTACAGGATTAAACAGCTGTTCAATTCATTCATAGACACCAAAAAAGCATATGATAAATATCAATAGATCTACACTTTTCAAAATCCTCGGGTCATGTGGTATTCATCAACCAACATTAATCAACACAAATTGCAAGATAAAGTTCAGGGAAGAAATGTCAAAAGTATTCACAGTAAAACCAGTCATAGGCAAGATGAGGGATTAGCATCACTGATTTTCAATGGAGCCCTGGATTACATCAGAAGACTTGGCAAAAGGAAAACCGACCTAAAATAAAAATTGTAGCAAAACTCTTAACAGGGAAAAACTGCCTGGGGGTTGTGGATTATTTAGCTCTCTTAGGTCCTGAAATAGACAAAGTTTGTGCCCAGATAACCAATCTCCAAAAAAGAAATCATGTTAAAAATAGGATTTCAAGTACTGCTATCCTCCGAAAAAAAAAACCATCTGTAAGTAAAGTTTTCATATACAATCAAAAAATTATCATAGTTCTGTAGTTTAAATATCTTGGAGAAATCCTTGAACATGGTGTAATTGAGAAAGAAACTTGGATAAATAGAACCAACAACATGAAAAAGTCTCAATTTCTAACCTTGTTGATGTATACAATATTATGAAAAGGATAGTTGCTACTCACCATATAGCAGAGTTGCTGATTTGTAGATAGGCACAAGAAGAAGACTGTCAGCATGTGAGCTTCCAGTCAACAAAGCCTTCATGGTCACGTGAGAGTGAGTTGCATTTCCGTGTGTGTGCTCATGTGTGTGTGTGTGTCGTCTATTTTCGACGAAGGCCTTGTTGACTGTAAGCATACTTTCTGACAGTCTTTTCGTTGCGCCTATCTGTGACTCAGCATCTCTGCTATATGTTGGGTAGCGACTATCCTTCTTATAATATTGTCACATTCCATCCTGGATATTCCCTTGTTGATGTATAATAAGAAATACTTGTCAATAGACACTAACGTCCAACTTTAACCCTCATGGAAGCCACTTACGCTTGCAGAACTGTATTCCAAATTAAAAATGAATAAAGAATCATCAGAACTTGCATAAATAAAAAAATATCAGGACAAAGGAGTCTGAAGAATCCTCCCCAAAGAAACTGTCTATCAAGAAAGTCACCCAATCGCCAGTATAATGAAGAAGAAAAGAAATTCAGCAAGATCTTGAAGCAGCTGGATTCCAGATAACACATCCAGAAAATAAAGATCAAATTAATATTCAGTAGAAATGACATGTAAAAGGGCTACAGAAATTTTAGATTAGTTGAAAAAATTATGATTGGAAAGAGTGAAATGGTATAGGGTGGATCGCATGAACCAAACAGAACAACCTTCAAATAAAAATTGAACGTAGAATGACTCAGTTGATCCATTTGGCCAACAAATTTTATAATAATACAGCTGATAAGCCCAATTGCAACTTATGCAACACTAGACATAATATAATTTACCTGCAATCTTAACCACATATTGAATAAAACATTCTTAGCTTTCGAGCCATGTCAACTGCTTAAAATGCTACAAGCTTTCCACCAGGCACACTCTGGCCATTGTCCTTTGGAATGACTGCTGATGGGCTATTCAAAAGCTCATGGCATTTTAACAACTCAACATGACTGGAAACCCGAGAAAGTTTTATTCAGTGTTGGGACTGCTAGATTCTGCATTCTTACAGTAATCACTTATTGATGGTACACTATGCTTTACATATTCAGAATTTGAATTTCTTTAATGTCAGTCTTTCTGGATGTTGCAATTTTCATAATCATTTATTTATACCACTGGGAACTCGTAGAAACCTGAACAGTGGCTGTTTCACATAATGGGGTGAGCCAATCATTTGTTCATTTTCTCTGCCTGTTGGTGTGGTTAAATCATTGACTGCTATTATGCAGAATTTCTTTGTTGATGAGTAAACTCAAATGTTTGCTTTGTCCATTGTAGTATTAATCTTGCTTGTATGCAGTAGTGCTAGCTGCTGAGATACAGGTTAAGTCCTGCAGAATGAGTCAGTATTATAGTGTATAGCCGAATGTACTCTTAACATCATACAAATAAATGATCATTTTGGATAATAGTGACAGATCAGCTGTTTTGTAGTGAGTTACAGTAAGAACCTGCTGCAGGCAATTAAAATGATAGCATGTTAAGTAGTACTAAGGGAAATGATTCTCTTCACAAAGATTTAAAATAACTTACTTTGGTTCAGAAAAGTGTCCACTATTCAGCAATACACATTTTCAATAACATGCCAGCATCCTAAAAAGCTTAACTAATAATAAAGTTCAGTTTGAGAAGAGTCTAAAGGATTTTATTTGTGGCCAACCCCTCCTACTGATTGATGAATTTATTAGCAGAACTGATTGATGTGTGTATGTTGTTATTAATATCACATAATGTGAATATTGTGTCAAGTCTGACTTCTGTACAAATTAATTTTGTGCAGTAATGTGATCTTTGTAAATAAGTGCTGTAATTTTATTTTATTATTTATTTGTTTGTTTGTTTATTTTTTAATGATGTGTGGCTACAATAGCCTAAGAATTACAATATGTACCTAAGTGTATTGAACATTTAACATTTGGTGACAAGTATTACATACTTTTAAGTGTAAATATGCTTAAGCTTTCTTTTTTTTCTTTTCTTTTTTGCCCCCTGATTCTACATCCATAAGGGTAATTTCTTTTGGGATCAGTGGAAGGTATATCAGCATATCTGTTTTTATTTTGTAAATATTTATTGTGTATTCTTGTTTTCTGACATGTTCCACATCCCAGAGGATCTCATCACTATGGATCAATTGGAATGAAAAGTACAATTAATGTAATCTCTAATCTGTGATGAATAATGTGGAAAGGAAATAGACAAATTTTTCAGCTTGCACTGGCATTACATAATTGATTCATATTTTGCAGATCTGGATTGAGGTCAATTGTTTGTGACAGATGAAAATTTGTATTGGACCAGGACTCAAAACCCATGTTTCCCACTTACGCTGAGCAGTCACATTAACAACTTTGGCTATCCAAGCATGCCTCCAGGTTTGACCCAAACTTCCACATGTCAAGAAGTCCACAACCCGTATACTCATACATTTCATGATTCCTGCAGAGGGAAAGACAAATACAGTAGAGTCCCGTTAATCCGAACTAACTGGGACCAGACCTTGTTCGGATTACCGATTTGTTCAGATTAGCCAGAATTACAGTGATGAGTTTCTAGAATGAAGTATAGCAAACAGATAAGTAGGTACACCATGTTAACAACTGGGAACAAGTGTGGGAACAATGGCTCACTCTCACTCCCTGCCCTTGTTGTTGGGCGTTGTTGAGACCTTTGTAGTGTCTGGGTCAGTGCACTGCCAGTTGGCTCACATAGCACTTGGTCATGTTAGTTATCGATCGCTGGCATGCGTAACAGTTGTATTGTATTTGTTCAGGTGTAATGGTGCACATATTTTCGTCATGAGTAAACAGAAACATACAACGTTAACTCTCAAAGAGAAACTGAATGCTTTGAAGCAGATAGAGAATTGTGAGAATGTATCTAAACTGGCAACAGAACTGGGTGTTGGTAAAGCAACCATTTGTGATTGGAAGAAGAACTGAGTGAAGCATGAACAGTCCTGTGCAACATCTACGGGAAAAACACTCAAAATTCGGCAGACTTTGAAACGGTCCCAGTACAATAAAGTGGATGAAGCTCTTTTCCTTTGGTTTATGCAGGAAAGAGAAAGGGGAGCTCCTTTGAGTGGAGCACTGGTTGAGGAGCATCTGAACAAGTTAATGAATGGCGATGAGTCTTTTAGTGTGAGTATGGGTTGGTTGGACAGATTCAAAACACTTTATGGAATCCATCAGCTAACAATTACTGGAGAGGAGCTTTCTTCTGAAGGTGATGCAGTGAAGGAATATTTGGGTGAGTTTGAAGATAATGATAAGAGAGAGAAAGTATCTTCCCCAACAAATTTATAATGCTGACAAGACTGGCCTTAATTTTAGAGCATTGCAAACAAAAAGCCTGGCATCAAAAGCAAAAGACCGTGCTCCTGGTTTTAAAATGTGCAAAGATTGTGTGACTTTATTAGTGTGCAGCAATGCTGCTGGTAATCACAAGCTACCTTTAATGCTGATGAGCAAATCTGCTAGGCCAAGAGGTTTTAAAAACTGCAACATGAAGTCCCTGCCCGTATATTATAGCAACCAGAAAAAAAGCATACATGGATGGTAAGCTGTTCAAAGAATGGTTTCATGGCCAGTTTGTTCCCTCTGACAGTTTTCTAAGGAAAATCATTGTCTCCCCATGCAATCCTTTTGACTGATAACTCGCCATCTCACCCCAGCACTGAGGAATTAGTGATGGAGAAATTGTGGCAAAGTTTTTGCCGCCAAATGTTACACCACTTCTACAGCCGATGGACCTGGCATACTGCAAACATTAAAACTGATTTACAGAAAACAGTTTTTAAGAATGCTGATTCAAGATGGTAGCATTCCTTTAGTGGACAAAATAAAAAAGACCAGTGTGAGGGATGTTGTTTATTGGGCCGCTGAGGCTTGGCAGAATATTTCAGAAAATACTCTGTGAAAATCATGGAGAAAACTGTGGACATCTCTTGAATTTCAGGACAACCTAGTTAAAAATGAAGAGGAAAATCTACTACAAATGATACAGACAATACCTGGATGTGAAGAAGCTAGTGAAGGATGGCAGCAGATGGGGCATGTGTGGAGAACCTTACTGACGCTGATTAAGTTGCTGCTGTGACTCAAGACCAGGAAGAAATGGACTGCTGTGACGGAAGTGACAACGAGCCTAAAAGTGACAAAGGAGAGCTGGTGCCACACAGTGACGCAGCAGAAGCCCTTGAACTCGCACTATGTTATTTGGAGCAAAAACCCACTGTTACACCTGCTGATTTGATGTTTATGAGATGATGACACAACTATTCGTCATATAACAGACTGTCTTCATTACGCCGAAAAAAGTAGGGATAAAATGTCCACTGTATTTTAGTAAGATTGACAGCTTTTCTTTCATTGTTAGGCATTGTTTAAACATAATGTTATCTTGCCAATTTTTCTAATACTGTACTGTGTAAATTAAAATAGTGTGTATGTACAGCAGTTTACCGCACAGTTTTCCATACATAGACTAACATTTTTCATGTTCGGATTACCGGGGTTCGGATTAGCGGGACTCTGCTGTACTGTATTGTAATTTTAGTCCATCAAGGCATGGGTACATCATTGATGATTACATCATCTTTGTTTATAACTTGTATGTGCGGGAATCATGAAATGTGCAAACATAAAGGTTGTGAACTCCGGGACGTAAGGAAGTTTGAGTCAGTCCTGGAGGTGTGCTAGAATAGCTGAAATTGTTAAGGTGACTGCTCATGATAAGCAGGAAATCTGAGTTTGAGTCCCAGTCCAACATAAATTTTCATCTGTCTCAAACAGCTGATGTCAATCTGGATTCACAAAATGTGAATCAATTTCATAATACTTACCACAGCTCTAATCGTCAGAACAGTGACTGTTCCTTCAAATGTGCATGCATTTCTGAAGGACATTGTGATGTGAAGGTACAGATACTTTATAAAGACAGACATTGTAACTAGCAATTATGTTTCCACACACATGGCATTGCTTGCAGAAGTCCATGTTACAGTGGGTTGAAGAATCTGAGAAGTCAAAAAAAAAAGTTCCACACAGTAGATGTGTTCAATCTACTCGAAAAGGTTTCATTAATGTTCAGTAGTTTTAAATGGCATGTACATAATTCATTGATGCCAAAGAAATGAATTCCTCAATGAGAATACAATGACCTTTTTGCTTCCAAATGGATACATTTTCCAGTCTGCTTTTGTTCCTAACCAGGCAGCATGTCTCTACTGGGTTTGATACCTGGTACTGCTCAGTATTTTTTTCTTTTCTTGGGTGGAAGGTCTGCATTAGGGTGCAGTCCATCCTGTAAGGCCAGTTGGAGAGGTACTTGAATGAACAGTAGTGGCTGCAAGGTTCAGAAAGCTGACAACAGCTCTGTCGACATTATACTAACCATGTGCTCCTCCATATTGCATCCAGTGATGCTGTAAGGCAAAGGGTAGTACAACAGACAGTCAGGATTTCATGGTCCTCATGACTAGTTAATTTTAGGTAGATAAGTAAATTTTATATGACAACAAAAGAAGAGATAAGAGACACCTGAAGACAAGGAGGGAAGATATTATTATCTTGTTCCATCCTTCGAAAAGAGTCAGAGGGTGGTTGGTAACATACTGGAGCAAGCACACAGTGGGAGAACAACCTTCCATTGGTACTATACTTTCCTTCTTGATTGAAGGCAGCAGTGCTGCTGAGACTATATTATCATACTGTATTTTTTTCATTTCAAGACGATAGTCAATATTTCCAACATATTTGAGTATTCTCATAATAGAGCACTTACCTTCAGTGACTGAACTATCAGTCACATGTTACAACTAACAAAAAAAGAAATTGAATTGAGAAGTACAACCAAACACAATGGCAGAGTGATTAAGACACTGCCTGTAAATTTGACGGCACAAAATCTAGCTTGTGGAAATCACAGCTAGAGTTAGTCAGGTGCAGCACTGAAGTGCATGAAATTCAATGTGCCATATTTTACTGTTTAACTTGGGAACATGCAGACAAGGAAATATTAGTTCAAAAATTACAGGAAACTGATCATGTCAGTATTCCAGTTCTCAGTATTCCATTTCTGTTCGAAGAAGGCACAAAATCTTTTGTGCAAATATAATATGCTGCTGTTATCTATAGATATAGTGCATGTTAACTGGAAAGGTGTAAGTTCATAAATGGACACGGCAGATGAATAAAAAGCATGCATACTTATGTTTAAAGTGTCTCTTGTTCAAATCAGTGTAATTATTATTATTATTATTATTATTATTATTATTATTCCATTGTACACTACTTTGAAGTATGTTAAATCAGTTAATTTTTAATGTTCTGTGCCTTTTATTAGCTCAGTATTGTTTCATTCTTTCTGATCTTGTTTCCCTTTCTTCTTCATAGATTTGAATTGTGTGTTTGGTTTTCATTTTGGCTTGAAACCTCTCTCTCTCTCTCTCTCTCTCTCTCTCTCTCTCTCTCTATGATCTGGAGTTCTTTTAAGTCCTTCTCCATTTCCTTAAACCAGTCTGGCTGCTTAGCTGAGTGGTTACATGTTTGCCTACCATGCAGTGGGACCAGGTTTGATTCCCGGCTGGGTTGGAGATTTTCTCTGCTTGTGGACTGGGTGTTGAGTTGTCCTCCTCATCACCGACATGCAAGTCAGCCAATGTGGTGTCGCCTGAAATAAGACTAGCAACCCGGCGGCTGAACTTCTCCGAATGGGGCCTCTCAGCCAACAATGCCACATGATCATTTCATTTCCTTACACTGATTTGGTTGTTTTTTTTGTTGCAGAAGTAGTCAACAACCTTTTTTTGTTAATCTGTTTGGGTTCGTTCTGAGGCTGTCTGTAAAAATTGGTTCTTCTTTTCCTTTTTATGTCTGAGAGTTTTTCAGTAGCTTTGTAAAGGGTTTCATTTCTTATGTGAATTAGGTTGTTGTTGTGGACTCTGAGACCAAGGATTTTTCTTGATATCTTCCTTTCTTTGATCTCCAGCCTTTCAACCAGACCATGGTTGGTGATGAACAATGTTTTGGTTGCCTACAGGGCTTCTGGTTTGATAACTGCATGGTAATGTCTTACTTTTGCATTCCACAAGAGGAACGTTTTGTTATGTGTGTTTTTGGTGAGTTGGAAAGCCAGTTCAACTTTACTTCCTCTAGATTCCATTGCCTTTTTCTTGAGGGCATTCCAACTTATCCATTCTCCAACATATTTGTATTCTTTGACTATCTCTCTTTTTTTGTTCTCCCACTTTAAAACATTTTGGTTGGTTATCTTAGACTTTCCAAAGAAGATTTTGAGATTTATTTATTTATTTATATTCAGCTTGTTTTTGTAGTTCAATGGCCCGTTCTTTGGCCTCTTTCCAGGTCTCGGCTAATAGGGCCATATCATCTGCAAAGGCTATACAATTTAATTTGTTGCCATTGTTTTTTATTTCTAGTCAAATTCCATTATGAATCTTCATGTTCCACACTCTGACTACTTTTTCTTTGGTGCAATTAAGTAGTAATGGGAAGAGTTCCCCTCTTTGCCGTATTCCAGTTTTTATCTCGAAAGGGTCAGAGAATTGTCCCATGAATTAGACTTTGTAGTATCTGTTCATAATGGTTTGTCTGATTAGATTTGTGATTTTGTTGTCTATGTTTAATTCTTTTAGTATGGTGATGCTTTCTGAAAGTCCATGAAAGTGATAATGTATGATTTTACTCTTGGTTTTTGATAGACCATGAGGTTTTTGAGGTTTAGGGTCTGGTATTTTCTAAGTTGATGATCAATAGGTGTTCTGTCCTGTTTAGTAGGACTTGTATGTTACATCTGGGAGTGAAATACCTCTGTAGTTGTTGGGGTTGTTTTGAATGCTTCCTCATGGAGTGAGTGGATAAGAGCCATCTTCCATTCATCTGGGATTTTTCATTTGTCGAGATTTCTTCAAAGATGTTTTGGAGAGAGTCTATAGCATTTTTGTTGATATCTTTCCAAAGTTCAGCTGTGATTTGGTTTTCTCTCGAGGCTTTATAGTTTTTGAAAATTGAAATGACTATCTTAAAGTCCATTTTTTCTATGGGTTCTTCACATTTGAGAAGGTTTCTGAAATAGTCTACCAATATTTTGCAGTTACCTCTTTTTGTTCAAAAGTCTTATAAAATTTCCTTGTGTTGATTCAAAGTTGGTAATGGAGTCTGAAATATTTTTGTCTATTATGAAGCTAGTTCCAAGATGCAGGGTGTTTTTCATATTTTTTTGCCTGCTTTTCCTTTGTGTACTTTGAAGGGTCCAGAATCAAAATGGTTTTCGTCCATGAATCTAGTTTCTTTTAAGGCTGCTATGAGAATTTTGTGGTTCTTGAGGATGTCTGTTAGAGGTCTTAATTTTCCAGTTTTTAGAAGAAAATTTACGTTGAAAGTAGCTATGTAACTTGATTTTCTGTATTTCATCTTGCGTGAAGTTCCAGGATGCTCCAACTCGTCTCTGTGGAATGCTGCAGACTGACCCAGAATCCAATTGTCTGCTTGTTCACTTTGGTGCAGTTGGTTGTCCACGTGGAATTTGTTTCACAACACACTCTTTCACGACTGATAATACTGTGTATGGGGTGGCTCTTATTGTTAGAACCAGTGGTTTATAACCACGGTTGTTAGCCTTGGAGGTTTTTCTCAGCTGCTCCTAACGTGGGGAACAGATGCTGACCAAAGGCTGCCCAGTCTGGTGACACCCGCCTTTGGAATTTAATTCCTGTGTTGGTCCATGGGCGGTAGTTTATTTACCACCTACCCTGCATATCTGCAGAGTCTTCCCTATCCGCCACCTGGGGTCACACCCAATAGGGTAAGATAAATCCCCATTATTATTATTAATTATTGTTATTATTATTAATTATTGTTATTATTATTATTGTATAATTCTTTCTTCCCATAAGAGATGCATTCTTTTAGTTCAACAATTTGTTGTTCAAGAAGCCCTACAGTGTATTATGTGAAACACATTTTGATGATATGCAGCTAATTTCCCACAGAACACTCAACAGACTTTTGGCTATAAATCAGTGAGAGTCACTTCTGCTGGATAATGACCTCCCTGGAGTCAAAAACTTAAAATTCACTACTTCTGTTTGACATAGTATGTGAGAGTTATTCACACAGTTTCATGATATTACACTGTAACAGACAGACAGTCAGTTGCAACGAGTTGGTCTGCAAGTGCACTATATGTTCTATAATAGCCAATGACAGAAAATGAGCAAGGTCAAATACCTACACCATATCACCTTCAGATGAGTCGCATATTCATGCACCATGCCTAATCATCAACAGGCTAGTTCTGACTGCATCATTGCTCTAGTGAAATAAGGAAATTTTATGATATCAGAGACCAGGGCACACAGTGTGGCATTCCTGAACACAGTGCATGACACTGAATTAAACATTATTGATGCACTGGGAATCCAGTAGGCATGTGGTAACTGGATTTTGATGTGTAACAACACCTGTCCAGCATAATGAACCTGTCAATATGTCATGGAAAAATCCTTTTCCAAAGACAGAGCAGTTTAAATGTATTACTGCATTTTCCAAGTAAGTGGCTATGTTTTTATTTATGGATTCTTCCGTCGCTTCTTGATAGAACAATTTTTGTTCTACTGATTTTTATTTGTATGAACTAGTTTTCGACTTATTAGGCCATCGTCAGATAACTATTGGCTGTTATTTACAACACAAGCTCCTTGTAAACAATAGCCAGTAGTTATCTGAAGATGGCTTAATAAACTGAAAACTAGTTCACACAAGTAAAAATCAGTAGAACAAAAAACCATGTAAGTGGTATTCAGCCCTCAATAAGTGGATATGGTTCAGCCCTGGCTTTGAGAGGCTTGACTACTTAGCAAATGTACAGCCATCAAGTAGAGGCTCCATGGTGATCATAGACTCTACCATTTAACATTTGTCGAGGACAGTGTCAGTTCAGACTGATGTAATGTGATATTTTGTGATGAATCAGTGTTTGTCCTCACAATTGATGGTGCAGTATGATTGTACAGGCAGGTAGGTGCATGTTCCGACCCCAGATACATCCATGAGTCATCTCACAGTGGCCGTGTGTCTGGCTGTGCGGGGCTGGATGCATTTCTGTGGCCTCAAAATACTTCACAGGAACTTCAACATTGCAGCACGTCAGCAATCGTTGGTTGGTATATTAAAAAACTAAAAACCCGCCTCGATTGCGAAAAAAGCACCTAGTGTTAAGTGTTAACTCAGGTTTCAGCATAGATAATGACACCTTCTTCAGTACAACAGTAAAACCCACAAGTGCCTAAGAAGACCTTTGTCAATGATTAAAAGAACACCATAGCTATACATTTATAAATGAAAAGGAAAGGAAAATGCAAAGAGTACATATGTAGAAACTCAAAACCACTACTTTACTTAATGGTGTACGCTCCACCTCACACCGGCCTATGTTCGATAGGCCATGACCCGCCATAAACTGCAGCTACAAACGGTCACTCACTTACAAGCCCCCCCCTGCGGGTTCGGGGGTAAGAATAGGCCCGTGGTATTCCTGCCTGTCGTAAGAGGCGACTAAAAGGAGTCTCACATGTTTCGGCCTTATGTGATGGTCCCCTGTCGGGTTTGACCTCCATACATCAAAATTTTTCCGAAGAGCGAGCCGATTGGGGAAAGGTGCCTTACTTGGTGCATTGTGTCCATCTTGCGTTGAGAACTTTCGCAATCTTGTTCGTCGTTGCATTGCAGTCCTGCCCGCTCTCCATCGCTTGGGCATGGATACGCTCCTGCGTGCACTTTCTGCCAAGCCCTGTGCTGGGCCATTTTCTGCACTGACGACGACCATGGACCACATGTCGCCTAACATCCAGCACGGTAGCCAGTCCGTTGTGGTGGGCCCGCCATGTACCCTCTTGGTTGTAGCCCCCTGACAACACAGGGATCGCTCTACTGATGCCTGCGCCGTTAACTCCCCATGTATGCCGAGGAGTGGATGCCCATCTCCCTGGGGCATCGGGACTCCCGGCAATGGCCATCCTGCCAGGTGGCCTTTGCTGAGGCTGAGTGGCGCCCGTGGGGAGGGCCCTTGGTCGGAGTAGGTGGCATCAGGGCGGATGACCCGCAATGAAGCTTGGTACATCATCTCTCGCTGGCGGCCAGCCGTCAGCAGTCTCTGAGCGTTCCAAAGCTCCTTTTAAGGCTAATGTGTATGACCCAAATCGTTCCCCTCCCTGGCCACACCATGGGAGGAACAAAAGGCTTTGACTGAGAGCGAAAGATATTCGCCCCAGTATCTCGTCTGTACCAGAGCTGACGGGGAATCGTTTGTGTCTGTGAAGCCTCAGTTCTTTGTCGAACATTTAGAGGACAAGTTCGGGGAGGTGGAGGGCTTGTCCAAGATGCGGTCCAGATCGGTGTTGATAAAAACGGCATCCTCCGCCCAGTCGCGGGCCTTGCTCACTTGTACTAAGCTGGGGGATGTCTCCGTCACTATCACGCCCCATAAAAGTCTGAATATGGTCCAGGGCATTATCTTCCACAGGGATCTCCTTTTACAGTCCGATGACGAGCTGCGCGCCAACTTGGAGCGCCGAGGGGTCCATTTCGTCCGGCGCGTCCACCGGGGTCCGAGGGATCGTCAAGTTGCCACCGGTGCCTTCATCTTGGCCTTCGAGGGTGACACGTTACCTGAGAAGGTCAAGGTGATGGTGTACCGTTGTGATGTCAAGCCTTATATCCCTCCCCCGATGCGGTGCTTCAAGTGTTGGAAGTTCGGCCATATGTCTTCACGCTGTGCTTCCGACCTCGTCTGTCGCGATTGCGGTCGACCATCCCATCCTGATCATCCCTGTGCCCCGCCTCCAATCTGTGTGAACTGTGGTGCGCACCATCCGCCTTGCTCGCCTGACGTACACTGAGGCGAAGCGGAAATATGATCGGCTTCATCCAGTGCACATGACAGCTTCTTATGCCGCAACTGTCACTCCTGCTCCAGTTCCATCCGCTCCAGTCAGCTCTCAGAATCGAAGTCCCACACCTGCCCCCTTGATGGTGGGGGGGCACTAAACCCACTGTTGCTCCTGCTCCATCTACTTCAGGAGCAACACCCCCCCAACCATCGGGGACATCAGTTCCCCCTTCCCAACCGGAGAAGCGTAAGACTTCTTCGGCTACTCTCGTAAGGAAGGGGTCCCTTGGGGACCTCCCTTCCCAAGTTCTGACCGGTACCAAGGCCGAAAGCCGCAAGTGGCTTAAACAACCGCCGGTCCCTGGTCGTCGGGACACACGGTCGTCGTCTGTCCCTGAGACTGACCCAGTGACGCCCTCCCAGCCTGAACCACCAAAGGCACAGCGCGAGAAGCGGAAGAAGAAGAAACTCCCCAAGGCTACCGACATTGCGGTGGCACCCATTCCACCGCTTCCTACAAGCTCTGCGTCTGAGGATGAGGTGGAGATTCTGGCGTCCGCTGAGGACATGGATCTCGCCAGCTCCTCGGACGCAACAGTTGGCTGTTGTACAGTTGGTGACTCAGTAGCAGCAGGGGCCCCGGAGGCGTAATCTGCCTCCCCAGTCCCTTCATGCCTTTCCCATCCATGGCCACTACCATCCTCCAGTGGAACTGCAGCGGTTTCTTCCACCATCTAGCTGAGCTCCGCCAACTTATCAGCCTTCATCCTTTCCTTTGCATTGCTCTGCAGGAAACTTGGTTTCCAGCAATGCGGACCCCCGCCCTCCGTGGCTATCGGGGTTATTTTAAGAACCGGGCAGCTTATGAAAGGGTGTCTGGTGGCGTCTGCATATATGTCCTTAACTCTCTTCACAGTGAGTTTGTACCTCTACAAACAGCTTTAGAGGCTGTCGCTGTTCGGGTGTGGACGCCACAGGCTATTACCGTCTGCAGTCTTTACCTTCCGCCGAATGGTGCTGTCACACAGCATGTCCTGGCTGCTCTGATAGCCCAACTGCCGCCACCTTTCTTGTTGCTGGGCGATTTCAATGCCCACAACCCTCTATGGGGTGGGACTGTCTCCGATGACCGCGGTCATGCCGTGGAGCATTTGTTGGCTCAGCTCGACCTTAGCCTCTTGAACACCGGTGCTCCCACGCATTTCAGTGTGGCCCATGACTCGTTCTCGGCCATCGATCTCTCTCTTTGCAGCCCCGGACTTGTCCCATCCCTCCACTGGAGAGTGCATCCTGACCTGTGTGGTAGTGACCATTTTCCCATCTATTTGTCACTGCCCCAGTGTCATTCTTCTGGGCGCCTGCCCCGCTGGGCTCTCCACAGGGCTGACTGGCAGAGTTTTACTTCCGCGGCAACTGTTGAGTCTCCCCCACAGGGTGACATTGACGAGGTGGTCCGTGTCTTAACCACGTCAATCATTTCGGCGGCCGAGGCTGCCATCCCCCGCTCTTCAGGACTCCCTCGGAGGAAGGCTGTACCCTGGTGGTCGCCAGAGATTGCTGAGGCTATTCGCGACCGTAGGCGGGCCCTCCAGCGTCATAGGCGGCACCCGTCTCTCGAGACCCTCATCGCCTTTAAGAGGCTCCGTGCCTTCGCCCGTCGTCTTATTACACGGCGTAAGCAGGAATGCTGGGAGCGGTATGTCTCATCCTTGGGCTCCCGTGTCTCCCCCTCGCTCGTGTGGTCCCGGATACGGCGGATTTATGGCCACCAGCCCCCTATGGGTGTCCCTGGGATCTCCTTGGACGGTGCTGTCTGCATGGACGCTGCCGCCATTGCTGAACACCTTGCTGCGCACTTTGCTAAGAGCTCTGCGACTGCAACTTTTCCCCCCGCCTTTCGCTCTCTCAAGGAGCGAGCTGAGCAGATGCCGTTATCGTTCCGCACGCGTCATTCTGAAAAATACAATGCTTCTTTCAGCGAGAGGGAATTCCTCGCTGCCCTCACCGATTGCCCTGATACAGCACCAGGCCCAGACTGCATCCACGCACAGATGCTGAAGCATCTCTCCAGGGACTGCCAGAGACACATCCTCACCATCTTTAACCGCATCTGGAGCGAGGGCGTGTTCCCGTCGCAATGGCGAGAGGGTCTTATTGTCCCCATCTTGAAGCCCGGTGCGGACCCACTGGCGGTGGACAGCTATTGTCCCATTACCCTCACCATTGTTTTGTGCAAATTGCTCGAACGTATGGTGGGGCGGCGTTTGTGTTGGGTCCTTGAGTCGCGCGGTCTCCTCGCTCCATCCCAGGGTGGCTTCCGTCGGGGCCGGTCTGCCACAGACAATTTGGTGCGGCTGGAATCTGCTATCCGCCTGGCCTTTGCCCGACGTCAGCATCTCGTTGCTGTATTTTTCAATCTGCGGAAGGCGTATGACACCACATGCAGGCATCACATCCTCGCCACGTTGTATGAGTGGGGTCTTCGTGGTCGGCTCCCAGCTTTTCTTCAAACCTTTTTATTGCGCCGCCCTTTCCTGGTGCAAGTCGGTGCCGCCTCTAGTTCATCCTATATACAGGAAAATGGGGTCCCGCAGGGCTCGGTGTTGAGCATCTCCTTATTTCTAGTGGCCATTAATGGTCTGGCTGCAGCCGTGGGGTCGTCGGTGTCTCCTTCTTTGTATGCCGACGACTTCTGCATCTCATTTAGCTCCACGACTACGGGAGTCGCCGAACGCAGGCTGCAAGTCGCCGTTTGCAAGGCAGCATCATGGGCTCTGACTCTTGGTTTTCAGTTCTCTGCAGCCAAGACTCGAGTTATGCACTTCTGCAGGCGTCGGACGGTCCACCCTCATCCTGAACTTTACCTCGACGGCCACCTGCTTGAAGTGGTGGACAGTTGCCGCTTCTTGGGACTCGTGCTTGATGCCTGGCTCACATGGGTTCCTCATATTACTCAGCTGAAGCGAAAATGCTGGCGGCACCTCAACGCCCTCCGCTGCCTTAGCCACACGTCTTGGGGTGCAGATCGCTGCACGCTGCTGCGATTGTACAGAGCCCTTGTGCAGTCCCGGCTTGATTATGGGAGCCTGGCCTATGGGTCTGCGTCACCCTCAGTGTTGAAGTTGTTAGACCCCATACACCACTGTGGGGTTCAGCTTGCAACTGGCGCTTTTCGCACTAGCCCCGTGGATAGTCTACTGGCGGAGGCCGGGGTTCCCCCGCTGCGGATTCGCCGCCATCGTTTGCTCGCCGACTCTGCTGTCCACGTGCATTGCTCGCCAGGCCATCCCAATCGTCGCCTGCTTTTCCCCATCATGGTCCTCCATCTGCCCGAACGGCGACCTAGGTCTGGGCTTTCCGTAGCTGTCCGCGTCCGGTCCCTGCTGTCGGAACTGGGGTCATTCCCTCTTCTGCCTCCCTTCCAGGTCCGTGCACCTACGCCTCCCTGGTGTTTGCCCCGGCCGTCCGTCCGTCTGGTCTTGGCACAGGGACCCAAGGACTCGGTTTTGCCTGTGGCCCTCCGTCGCCGTTTTCGTGCGCTCCTCGCCTCATTTCTGGGCTGTGAGCCTGTCTACACTGATGGTTCCCTGGTTGATGGTCGCACTGCCTACGCTTTTGCTCATGCTGCCCATGTTGAGCAACGCTCCTTGCCGGCTGGCTGCAGTATTTTTACTGCAGAGCTGGTGGCCATATTGCGCGCTCTTGAGCATATGCGTTTCTGCTCAGATAGGTCCATCGTCATCTGCAGTGACTCCCTGAGCAGCCTTCAGGCCATCGACCACTGCTATCCCTCTTCTCCTCTGGTGTCCTCTATTCAGGAGTCTGTTTCCGCCATTGCCCATTCTGGTCGTTCGGTGGTCTTGGTTTGGATGCCAGGTCATGTTGGCATCCCGGGGAACGAATGTGTTGACAGGCTGGCCAAAGGGGCGATCGACGCCCCAGTTTTGGAGATCGGCCTCACAGCTCGCAAACAGCAGCTGGTGTTGCGCCGTAAGGTGCTTGGGGTGTGGTCTGCTGCATGGCGAGGCATGACAGTGCCTAATAAACTGCGGGCTGTCAAGGAGACGACTGATGTGTGGCGCTCCTCCCTGCGGTCTTCTCGCAGGGACTCTGTTATCCTGTGTCGGCTGCGCATCGGCCATACATACCTGACGCACGGCTATCTTGTGCATCAGGAGGATCCCCCCGTGTCAGTGTGGGTCCCGGATGACGGTCGCCCACATTTTATTGGAGTGTCCCCGACTGCGCACCCTCCGGCAATCCTTTAATCTGCCGGGCACTTTGCCTTTGATTTTATGCGACGATGCCTCCATGGCTGACAATGTTTTACATTTTATTCGTGCTAGACCTTTTTATGGTTTTATTTAGGGGGTCCTGCATCTTTCCCTTTCTGTGTCTTTTGTCCTCGCGTCTCCCAATATTTGTTTTGCTTTGGTGTGTCGTCGGATGGTTGACTCTTTCCCTTTTTTTTGTTCTTGTGGTCAGTCAACCAGTCTCCGGCCATCTTCTTTTCTTCTGTTTCTTTCGGTCTGGTGTTCGTCTGTACTCTTCTTTTCTGTAATGTTCGTCGCCTAATTTGTGTTCTTTAGTGCCTGGGGGTGGGGGGGGAGTCTCCTTCCCCTTGGGGTTATATCTGCTCCGTGCTTTTATGTCTCGCCTGTTTTTGGAATGGGGGACTGATGACCTTAGCTGTTTAGTCCCCCTTAAACTTCCCAACAACCACCACCACCACTTACAAGCCTGAACCGCTATGTATGCACATGCGCAAGACCAGGGAAGTTACTTGAACGCGCATGCGCATACGAATCCGAGAAAGTTTATCCATGGGTCAGGGCTAAATAGCCCATATATTCCCAACCGTGGATCAACGTATATCAAAAAATGAAATGGGTAGAACAAGAGACAAGCTAAATAGGAGATGAAACCTAAAAATAACCGCACACGGTTGCTTATGCTAGTAAAGAAACTTATATATGAAGCTACCTATGACAGCAGGAGGACCTCTTAAAAACTATACCTAAAGGCAGTAGTTAGCCTGGGGGGAGGGGAGAGGGGGCTGAAGGGACGTAATCTAAAGACGTCGTGATAATAAAGATGTAGGGATAAAACATGAGGTGTTCAACGGGCTAAGATCACCTTCATCGTAAAAGGAAAATGAGGATAAAAAGAATGAAGATGAACAGCTTGACCAACCGCACTCGTCAATCAGCACGCGCATGTGATAATCCCCAGATCATCAGATTTACAAGTATGAAGAACAAAGTAAAGGCGCGAAATAGAAAATTTTTTGAAGGTTTCACGCCTTTACTTTGTTCTTCATACTTGTAAATCTGATGATCTGGGGATTATCACATGCGCGCGCTAATTGGCGAGCACGGTTGGTCAAGCTGTTCATCTTCTTTCTTTTTATCCTCATTTTCCTTTTACGATGAAGGTGATTTTAGCCCGATGAACACCTCACATTTTATCCCTATATCTTTATTACCGCGACGTCTTTAGATTATGTCCCCTCTGCGCCACACGCTGTCCATTTTGGGGGTCATAAATACCTTAATAAGAACCATGGACCATTTATTAGATTAACTTCATGGTTGCTAAAAATTAAATAAATTAACCAAATAACCACAAAAAGTTGCACTAAGCCAGATAAGAGCAAAACCTTGTCACCAGACCATTGTCTACTTGACCGGCGACTATGCCATTGAACTACAAATGCATTACGCTGCAGCTACCAGCATTTAAATACTTCTCACAGCTCATCTCCACATCATGGAATGAAGTGCCTTTACTGCATCTGTAATGCTGTGAATGATGCGATGCAGTTTTCTTGCATGTTTTTAGATGGTGTGTCCTGATGCTAAGTGTGAAAAAGGTGTCAATCCTTGTACTACATCCATATTTACTTCTACTACACCTATATTTACAAGTTTTCTGTACGTTTATTAGCAAATCTATATACCCCACAATGTGATTGGCTCATGTGAAACATGGTGGGTACTTAAAATTTCACTGGTGGCAGTTTTTTGTGGTGTCAAGTGTTCATTTGTGATAAGTGGGGTCAAATCCTCTATTGATGATGCTGATTTATGGTTTCCTTAAATCATTTCAGGTAAATGCCCAAATGGTTCCCCCAACAAAATCACAATTCTTGGCCAACGAAACACTCTAATTAATCTTAAGGATGCCTTCTTTTGATGAGAAAAACAAGCACAGACTTGTATTAGACATGAGTTGCTGATGACAGAAGCAGAAAAGAAGAAATTCATGAAATGTTCCCCCACCACTGCCCCCTCTTTCCCCACCCCAATACCACCAGTTTCTTCTGGGGTAGAACGGTGACGTTGTTACATGTTTCATGTTTGACATGGGAAAATCTTGAAAACCAGTAGGATTATGTAAATGGCTATGCTGATATGCTACACACAATATGTGAATCCCTGATTGTTAGTAAAAAGAATGTGTACACTGAAATAACTTGTTATTATATCTGTATTTTTCTTTTAGTCACCAAAAAAGGTGAGTAATAAAAAATATACCATCTTCAGTTTTCTGTGAGTATAATAAGAAACTTTTTCTCTTTTTTTTCCAGGTATATTTGAATGTGGAAAGTGGAGGCTTTAGCGTAGTAGACAGTGAGTGTTCACCAGTTCTTCCACATGCTGCTGTTCCTGAAGGTGTTGTTATTGTGCGACAAGGTGGAAACAGTATTATCACTTGATTAGAGATACATGCAAGATGCAATTCTTCAGGTTCACATGCCAGTACTGTTTGGTGTGATGAATCTGGAAGTCAGCATTCTGTTGTGATTATTGCGTCTAGCCAAACAAATTGTGATTCTGTCCAACGAGAGAATGAAGTGTTAGAATTTAATCACCAAAATATACATTTCTCTGAAGATGATGTGTGTGAACATGTGAACAGTGAATCTCAAGAAAACTTTCAGGTCTCTGAAACCAGCAATGAGTGTGCACAGCACTCAGTTGTGATATTCTCATCATCATCTCCAAGATCTCGTTGCAGTGATATTCCCGAAAACAATCCAGTTCTTTCCTCCGAGACTGAAGATGATGGAGAGTTAGTTCCTAGCAAGTTGCTGTCACTTTCTCTCTCCCTATTGGTGGCTGCATTCTTCCAAGCCATTCGCTGCCTTCAGGAACTAATAGAAGACACATTTAGAACACTACACTGTGATTTAGATGTAGAGTAAGTTCATAAAGCCTTACACCTGAAATTATTTTTTAAAATTTCAGATTTAACAGTTTTAATCAATAAAAACTAAATTCAGGAAAGAGAGAACACCTGCAAATATTAAGTATGGTATTTTTACAACGAATAGTCTCTATAATCAATTACACGCTTAATGTAGGCCTATGTAGGCTTTGTTTTGTACTACTGTTTGTGAATTTTACATGACATTATAAACTTTTATATAAGACTCTTAAGAAAATATATATAACACATTGGAGAAATGCCCTTTTGCAAGTCCAAGACATTAAAAACCTTATAACGGTGCTTACATTTGCTTAAAGAGGTGATTGAGACTGAAGAGATTTTTTTTTTCTTTTTTTTAATCTAGGTGAAAGTAATGTAAAATTTTGATATGGAAGAGCCTGGTACACTGTTATTAACTTTCCACTACATTCATTTGTGCAGCCTCCCTATCCTAATTTCAGTCCAATTTCTTCATTATTTCATACAACTTATTGAGTTGTATCAGAGTAATTATTTCTTTTAGGCAATCTGCCTAAAGATTAAACGAAAATTTAGAGTTGATGACAATCTGAGATGCAACTTTGATTTGAAGAAACTTTTTCCAGTATTATCTTTTCATTGATTTTCGTTTGTTTATCTTAGAAATTTCTCATAGAAAATCCTGTATTTTTTCCCAGTATTATATTCTGAATTATTAAATGTTATGTTATTTTAGAGAAATCCCATTAGAGCTATTCATTGAAATCTGAATACACTACTTAAAATGGCTCTGTATGCATAAGACAAGATTGTAACACATGAAACAAAAGATAAATTGTAATATTGTGTTCAAATAAACAATTGAACTTAATTTATAAGAAAATATTGTGTCATTGGTTATGAGCCAGATAATAACTGGTGTATGGAA
This sequence comes from Schistocerca piceifrons, assembly GCF_021461385.2. Classification (NCBI taxonomy): domain Eukaryota; kingdom Metazoa; phylum Arthropoda; class Insecta; order Orthoptera; family Acrididae; genus Schistocerca; species Schistocerca piceifrons. The sequence goes on along the minus strand of NC_060149.1, from coordinate 680,016,081 downwards.
ATTAGTTTGTGCTTATGAAATATTTATTACCTTCAGAGTATGTGCTAACATTGGTTGAAAGTGCACCTGAATCCATCATATTTATCTTGTTAGAAAGTTGCAGAGGAATGTCGTAGTGATGCATGTGCTACATTAGACAGGGTGTTTCGATAATACTTTTACAAACTTTACGGGCGGGTTCCTTACACCAAAACAACAAAATTCCTAGTAAACGTAGTCTCTAAAATGCATTCCATAGGAACTTTGTGGACTTGTTCACTTTCATTACTGTGAAACAAATCTTTTCTATTGAACAAGTGCTCTTAAGGTATGCATTGTAGAGCCCATGTTTACTAGATCTTTTTTCTTTTTCTGTGTGAGGAACTTGTCCCAAAAGCTTGTAAAAGTATTTTTGAAATACACTGCATATGGGGTGATCAAAAGTTCAAGCATTCAGATCACCTCAAGATTCCTCGGAATATTTGGATGCAATAGTGTTTCTATCAGACATTAGCCAAGAGCTCATTGTAATAGAAGATTTTCATAGAGGGGATGATTTGGCAATATTTAATGTAACAACATATGGCTCTTTTAAGTAGGAACATAGTTCTTTGTATGTTGAGAGTTTGTGGTGGATTACCTTTAATTATCAGTGCTATGAAGTAATTTTGATGATGTTAGCAGTGATCCTATTCCATGTTATTACTAAAAGCTTTGTCACATTTTTATCCCCTATCCACTTGAATGTTTTTATCTATTTGACTTTATTTTTTTGTTTATTGGAACTCTGAAGATGCTGTAAGATTTTACTTGATTTCGTAGTAGGTGATAGAGAAACTACAGCATCTTTCAAAAAACTTTGAATAGAATGTATTGTACACATAAGAATAGTACAATCATTAATTACAAACACTCAAGTGCCTAACAATATATTGTCCATAGTCTTATGACATTTGCGTCCATTTTAGCATTTGTGAGATTTATTTTTTCAGTGGCTGTGGCATGCCCTTTACTTCTTTGAAACACAGCAGTATTCATTTTTGGAAGTGCAGCCGGGACTCAAGTTGTCAGCTGTTCTGGATTTGGATGTTGGAATACCAAAAGCTTGCTCTGTCAAAGACACTCAAAGAAGGGCCAGAGGGGGTTGAGGGTGGGAGGTGAGGGGGTTGGGGTTGAAGAGACTTAGATTAAGTTAACATTTGAACCTTAAAGTAGATTAAAGTAGACACTAACATCAACCCAAAGGATGGTTTTGAACACCATAGTGCTTTAGTAGGCATGGTTGTATTGGAAATGGTATTCTTTTCATTCCTCAAACCTTCAAACTTACTTACCCAGCCAGTTTTATGAAGGCCTACAGTTTAAATGTAGACCTCTAACCAAGCTGCGGTTTGACACTTTTCATGTACACAAATCAGTGCTAGAGGTGAAAGAAGCAGTAAGTGACACATAAAATCCTAGAGCTAACTGAAGATTGAACAAGAAGCTTCAGATTTTTTGTCTAACACCTATTTAGCCACTGAGCTACAATGGAATTGGACATTGATTCATTTCTGTGAAAGCCCTTGTTAAATAGTGTGACATGTCTTCCAAAATGTTATGGTGCATCATCTTGTTGAAACAAGAGGCTCTGTCAAACAAAAAGTGGATTGTCTTCCAGAATTTCAAAAAAATTATTGATGAGAAGTACATAATACCAATCTGTACGCAAAAAAATCTGACAAACACAAAGAACCAAAAAGCCAGTTTCTCATGATAGCAACCCCCAATCTGATTTTTAAGTATGCTTTACCTGTGGGTTAGGTCTAACATTGGACCAGTTGTTGCTAACGTGCATATTGAAGACACACTCTTAAGAAAATCATTCATCAGCTTGGGCTATGAAACTTTCTTTGTCTTCCTAGTCAGACTGAAATAAACCACAGATATGTACTTGGTGAAGTCAGTTTTGAGTTAGATATCATTGAATAGTGATTCAGGAAACTATTCAAGCACATTGATCTTTATATAGTCTCTATTGTGTCAATGAATAGTGGTTGAAATGCAATCATTCATAGCAAAATCACTAAGTTGCATGTTTTCATTGGCAATTTTTAAAGTAGTGTCTTTTAGTGTGCTCTTCACTGTCTAGAGTACACTGAATCCACAATTGATGTCCAGTTAAGAAGAATGGAAGAAAAGAATCTATCTCCAGGAGATCAAGTTCAAAATTATGAAGATTGCTGTTACCTGGACGGTATCCATCATCATACCTCCATTATGCTCACAATGTACCATGTTGGTGTGGATAAATGAGTTCTTGCAAAGCCCTGTCATTTGATTGTTTATAGCTTATGGATGAATTGTTAGGAAGCTTTTGTACTAAAGGTTATTCCTATACATGCTTTAATATTATTGCCAAATCCCCCACTGGAAAATAATAAAAATTATGCATATTTTGCCTCTACATTTAGCTTCTCATATGTTCCATGAAATCACTTGTGCTCAGAATACATGAATTTTCAGTTACCCTTTGTATGCTAGATAATGTGTATACAAATTTAGCATTGAAGACAGGTTTTTATTTGAACTAATCTCTCAGTATGTTATTGATATTGGTGATTGTGCGGACTGGGGTATCTTTTTGATCTACCTCACTTTTATTCATGTAAATAGCCAAATTGTCCTCATACTACTTATAGTATATTTGAAATTCAATGTGGAGTGAGTCATAGTTTCTGGTTAAAAGAGAATAGTCATTTCCCACATAACTTGATTGTTACAGAACATCAACTGATCAGTATTTAGAAGCATTATAATTTTGCTTTATACTAAATTTAAGTGCACTGTTCTAGCGGAAGCATTATGTCTCAGATAATAAGACTAGCACATGATATCAGTGGTATGACTGAAAGTTTCCTCTGAAGTCTTTTTAAATGAAATTCCTTGTAAAAATTCTTGTTTGTTTTGAGTCAAAGAAAATTTAAGTATGTATTCTCAGCACCATAAACTAATTAGTTAAAATTGTACCAATACTTCAGTTCTTACAAGAGTGGATTGTAAGTTTGGTAAAAATGTAGTAAATAACTTATTACTGAAACAAAGATTTATTTCTCAACATAATCTAAATTCTGCTTGATGACTTTTACGCAGCGACCCTTTTTTTTCTTTTTTTTTCTCTTTTTTCCCATGAGAAAAAAGTTATATTGAATTCTCATTAAGACTTGTTTACAGTACAGGTGTACTACCTGATGACAATATAATTTAACTTGGTCTTGCATGATTGTTACGGGTATCACACAGTGACATTACAGTAAACAAATACAGTAGTGACTAATGAAAATGCATCACACTGTGAAAGATCACAAGACAGTTGTGCATATACTGTCATGGGTTTCAGCATGTCCTCATGAAATATCACAATAAAAACTCACAATAAGCCAACTGAATGATCTCACTCCCAGGTACGAGAACATTGTGGTCAACTTAATACTTTTCATCTATCATTATTTTCTTCAATGTAAGACATTTTCAGTGTGTAAGAAGCAGAAAAATTCGACATCAGATTAAGGTCTGTGGACTAGCTTGTGCGGAAAGCCACTGCTAAACTTGGTTTGTGCACTTTCCTTTACATTGACCAATGTATATTTAGCCGCTTTGTTCAGATGCAAGAGTACTAACATTACTCACTAATATACTTGCAGTATGTTCATCAACTCATAATGCAAACACCCATATGATGATCAGTAATAGCCACTCATTGTTCTTTTCCGTGTGATCAACGATGATAAAGGGGGAGTATCTCCTCACTTTTTCCACCAACAAAACGTTTTATATTTTTATCGGTGTACTTTTACCTTCACCAAACTACAATTTTTACTTCATTTTTCTCCGTAGTGTGCAATGGTAAGACTTATGTTCCTTCTACAGTAAAAGTTCTGTGCATTGTGCTCAAGCTTAAAAAAAAAAAAAAAAAAAAAAAACACACCTACACACACACACACACAATTTTGAAATTTCTTACTCAACATCTTAATATGTGCAACATAATTCAGGATATTATGTATCTGTTCTTATGAAGTGCCTACCATTTTAACAACCACAGTATCATAATGATAGTTTTCTATATCAGTAACATGAATTTCGTCAATCATTTCTTCATCAGGAGGTACACTACACCCATAAGTTTGGTAGCGATCATGCTGTGTACTACAACAGAGCAATATGGGCATGATCTGTGAAAGTTATTGGGTACAATACAGAATAGTATGCTCTGTACAGCATTGTACAGATAATTATTGTACATATACATACATACTAGTATTGCTGTCATGTTCACTTGTAGTTCCGTTTGTATGAAGGCAGAACACATCGCAAACAAAGGTAGTACATGCAGTGAAAGGACTTGAAAAAACCCCAAAGCTCCAGTTTCCTTATGATTCATGAGTAAAAATCATCATTTTGCACCAAGAAGGCAATAGTGTCCAACAAGTATCAAAGAAATTGAAGATTTCCATCAGCAGAGCTGTCAAGACAGTACACCGGCATCAACATCAAAGCTCATAGGCTGATTGTTCTTGCTCAGGAGCACCCAGAAAAATATCAAAATGTCAGGAAAAGTATTTGGCTGTGAGCAGTAAATGTACACTACTGGCCATTAAAATTGCTACACCACGAAGATGACGTGCTACAGACGCGAAATTTAACCTACAGGAAGAAGATGCTGTGATATGCAAATGATTAGCTTTTCAGAGCATTTACACAACATGCTGACATGAGGAAAGTTACCAACCGATTTCTCATACACAAACAGCAGTTGACAGGTGTTGCCTGGTCAAACGTTGTTGTGATGCCTCGTGTAAGGAAGAGAAATGTGTACCATCATGTTTCCGACTTTGATAAAGGTCGTATTGTAGCCTATCACGATTGCAGTTTATCGTATCGCGACATTGCAGCTAGCGTTGGTCAATATCCAAAGACTATTGGCAGAATATGGAATCGGTGGGTTCAGGAGATAAGGAACACTGTGCTGGATCCCAATGGCCTCGTATCACTAGCAGTCGAACTGACAGGCATCTTATCCGCATGGCTGTAACGGATCGTGCAGCCATGTCTTGATCCCTGAGTCAACAGATGGGGATGTTTGCAAGACATCAACCATTTGCATGAACAGTCCAATGATGTTTGCAGCAGCATGGACTATCAGCTCGGAGACCATGGCTGCGGTTACCCTTGACACTGCATCACAGACAGGAACGCCTGTGATGGTGTACTCAACGATGAACCTGGGTGCACGAATGGCAAAACGTCATTTTTTTGGATGAATCCAGGTTCTGTTTACAGCATCATGATGGTTGCGTCCGTGTTTGGCGACATCGCAGTGAACGCACATTGGAAGCGTGTATTCGTTATCGCCATACTGGTGTATCGCCCGGCGTGATGGTATGGGGTGCCATTGGTTACACATCTCGGTCATCTCTTGTTTGCATTGACGACTCTTTCAACAGTAGACGTTACATTTCAGATGTGTTACGACCCATAGCACTACCCTTCATTCTATCCCTGCAAAACCCTACATTTCAGCAGGATAATGCACGACCACATGTTGCAGGTCCTGTACAGGCCTTTCTGGATACAGAAAATGTTCGACTGCTGCCCTGGCCAGCACATTCTCCAGATCTCTCACCAATTGAAAACGTCTGGTCAATGGTGGCCGAGCAACTGGCTCGTCACAATACGCCAGTCACTACTTTTGATGAACTGTGGTATCATGTTGAAGCTGCATGGGCAGCTGTACCTGTACACACCATCTAAGCTCTGTTTGAACTAATGCCCAGGAGTATCAAGGCCGTTATTACAGCCAGAGGTGGTTGTTCTGGGTACTGATTTCTCAGGATCTATGCACCCAAATTGCGTGAAAATGTAATCACATGTCAGTTCTAGTATAATATATTTGTCCAATAAATACCCGTTTATCATCTGCATTTCTTATTGGTGTAGTGATTTTAATGGCCAGTAGTATAATAGATTCAGAAGAGTCTGTGAATTGGCTGGTGAACTATACATAACTAGGGATACATCAGGGAGCAAGTCAACAGTGGGATGGCGCCTGGCAGAAAATAACCTCGGTGGTTATGTAGCAGCAAGGAAACCATTGTTGTGCCCTGTTAGCAATAAGAAGAGGCGCCAGTGGGCTATGACACCACCAGCAGGGGATTGGGAAAGAGTCTCATTCACTGGTGAATGCAAGCTCAAACTATTTGAAAGTAAACAGCACCAATTTTTGTGCTGTTTACCCCATAAATGCCTGAATCCTCAGTGTGTAATTCCAAATCTGAAGCATGGTGGGGGTTCTGTGGTGATATGGGGATCTTTTGGAAGGAATGAAGTCAGAGATTTGGTGAAAGTAGATGCAAAGATGAACTAAAAGGATTGTCATGCCATCTACGATGACATGCCAAGACATCGGCTTTGCATATAACTGGAAAAGCGCTTGTGTTACAGCAAGACAACCCAAAACATACATCCTGCTTGTGTTAGAACTATGTGAGGTCTCTAGAGGTTCAAAAAATTTTGAAAAACATAGAATGGATTCCCCAGTATCCAGATGGTAATCCAATCAAGATAGTACGAGTTGGGTTGGATAGGAGACAAAAAATGGGGACTCATGAGTGGGACATGCATGTGAGAGGTCCTACAGCAAGAATGAAGGCTAAAATTGACCCATCACATGCTGACGGTATGCAAGGGAGACATTAAAGCAAAGAGTGGCTATTCTGAGGAATCTAAAATTTAATAGTTGCAGTTACCTATGTATTGTCTGAGCTTAATAAACAGTTAGATGACATTATAAAATGCAATTTTATAAAGTATTTCCTTTCCATTGCCCATAATCACTTGGTATTTCCAAACTTATAGAAGATAGTGTAGCACAGTCACTCACATATCCAGGGCATTACGGATCAACAGTACTTTATTTGTTACAACTTAAAATAGCTGCCAACATACAACAGCTCTTTTTGTTTTCATCTGTTTGAAAGTGCGAAATAATACATAAAAGCATCATATGTGACAACAGTTATGCCACTTAACAACACTTACGATTTTCACAGAAATTTGTCAGGCTAATCTGTCCACCCTCATATATAGAAAAGAGCACACATGTAAAATAAGGTAAAAGCAACAGCTCACTTATGGTGGACTGATGCATGGAACACAGACACACATAAAAGGAAATGGCATTTGCATTAGCTGTCATGTTCTTGCTCTTTTTCTAGAAAAAGTATACCCATACAGACACCCAAACATGCACTCCCGTGGCCACAGCATGACTGGGATTGCACATTTGGGCGTCTGTGCAGCTGTTTGTGTGAATGTATTACTTTTCTACAAAAGGAACAAGAGTGTGGAAGCTGTGTAAAGTTACACATGTACAAATTTGTAGAAGTTTATTGTTAAATTAAAACAGTGGTTGTTTATGGTGATTGCTTAATGTGTGCTACAAGATGGGGTTCAGAGTACATAAATTTCCTCTAAGGGGTAATGAAACTGTATCAATAGGCTATGTTTTCTGTAGGGTCAGTTTCTTTGTCATATTTTGGTGAATATAGAGGGTACATGGAATATGTCATTAAATGTACTTGATACGATCTTCATGAATATTTGAAGCAGGTTTTATGGTGAATCTTCTTCTGAATGGGGACAAATTAGTATTGATGTTGCACTGGGTTCAATATTGATCCAGTTGATCTTCTTACTATAAGTAAATAACTTCCCATTTTATACTGATAATGTACAAATAGTTATCTCTGCTGATTATGCAAGCATAATAATCGAACCCAGCAGAGGTGCAGCGGCAGAAGGAAAAATAAATATACCAAATTAAAAAACAAAAAGTTAATTCAGTTCTGTTCAAGGTAGAATATAGCATGATTAATAACAACAGAGCATGGAGGAGAGTGCATATGGACAACTGAATGTTCAAAATTATGGGTTGTAGATACTGATCAGAAGTGTAATTGGAAATCAGTTGTGATAGGTTTTCTCAAATGGTCCAGTTCAGAAACATTTGCTCATATTGTAATAGCTGCTTTTGATAATGAAATCATAAGAAAGTTTGCTTACTTCATCCATTTCTTTTAATGTCATAGAAAATAATTTTCTGAGCCAATTTCAAACTTAGGCGAGGAATTCATTGTACAGAAACATGCAGTAAAGGTGATGTCTAGCATCCATCCTCAATCCTCATGTAGGCAACTGTTAAAAAATGTGATCTACTAGCATCAGTCTTACTATACATTTACTCTCCTATGAAGTTTGTTGTGAAGAATAATTTACAGTTTGAAAATAATAATAGCATTCATAAAAATGACAGCAATAAGATTAAAATCAGCCTCCACTACCCACAACTTGATCATACTCTTGCACCAAAAACAGCAAAATATGCTACCATAAAAATATTGGATCAACTACCTTGTGAATTAAAGGTACTGGCAGACAATGAAAACAGGTTAAAAAAATGAAATGATTTCTGCTTCATAATTTCTACTACACAGATGAGTTTCTGAATAGGTAATGTGTTTGGGTTACATTTGTTAAATGTTAATATAGATTAAGATAAAGTAAAAATCCAGTTCTGGAAATGGCCAACATGTAGCAATGTATCCATATTATAAAAGTGGTTGTTCACGTATTGTCTGGGGAGAACCACTGTGGGGGGTAACAACCACCTATCTCTCAAAGGGGTGGATGTGATAAAGAAGCATTGCTCACGATGCACAAAGAACCAAACTATATTCTTCCAGTATTTAAGAATGACAGAAATTAGGGACTTGCAACCAACTTGACGCACAATGTCACACACTTGCAAGACTTTTCCTTGCTGACATCTCCCACAAAATGATGAAAGGAAAGAAGTTTATTGCTTACCACATTTTCACTGTTATTGCAGTTAAACTGCTGCATGAGGCATGATCTCTTAATGTACTACTTCTTTACTAATAATTCTGTTTGCAATGCATTTTGCAGGCAGTACTCCCATAGACCATTGAATGTACTTGCAGGAATATATAATTATGACACACAGTACAGGAGATATGACATCATCAACACCGAGATGCATGAAAAACTGCCGCATTAAGCATGATGTTATAATTTACTACTTCTATGTGCAACAGATTTTGCAAATAGTATCTGCATATACCACTGAATGTACCTGCAAAATTATATAATTGTACAACACATAGTGCAGAAGATATGGCATCATAAACATTAAGCTACATGAAAATGAAACTGCATGGAGAAATTCACTAGATACACAGGTGAAAATATATATGACATATGTATGTGGGCAGAGTTGTGGGTAAAAGTTCCTCCTAAACCTCACGATTGATTTCAACCAAACTTGGAACACATATTATGTAATATCTGGAAAGAAATATGGTGGAACTAAGAGCCTGCAACCTCTTATGGGGATGAGGAAGATAACACAGATAGAGAAGAGGAGAGGAGGAGATGGAGAGAGAGAGAGAGAGAGAGAGGGAGAGAAGAGGAGGAGATGGACTAACAGATTTGGATAAATACATACCTAGGCAATGCCAGTTACTCAGCTAGTAATATGTATATAAATGTATATCTTTTGTAAACTAAGAGTTATCACAAATATGATCCATGGAATGTGACACAAACAAACTGGATAAGAGGCTAGCTACACTAACTTACCATCTAATTGTAATTTCTGATTAAATCCACCTGCATTGTAGGTGGACATATTTGCTCTCATCTCTGTTCTCCATGTTCATAATTTTAGTAGCATCTCTGTATGGAATAAAGGTGTGAAGTCTTCCAGGCTTTGCTTCAGCACAGGGCGGTTTCTACGAAATTGTGGTAATCTTAGTTCTTACATAAAAGCAGTATAGTATTGTTGGAATTACAAAAATGTGAACAAAACAGCTGTCATCCAAAAGCATTATTACTATACCTATTTCTAATGATTTGTGTTGGAACTCTCTTCATAAGCTCTTCATTTATGAATCCCATTCCAACTTCTCACTGTTTGACATGTATAAATACCAAGTTCCTTGAAATGTTTCATCAGAAACATTTGTCAGATCCAGTTTCATTGCTACTGCCAGAGATCATTGACCACTGATCACTTTATTGCTTGCCCAAAACATACTTCAGCATGCTGTTAGTTGTTTCCAACACAAAAATTTTCCTGTTGAAATGGATGAGGTAGGGGGTGGCGTGAACCATTAATAACCAGCAATTAAGTTAACAAAATATCAGTTGATTTTTGTGCCTTCTGTAAAATTTTAGACATTATGATGACTTTTGGCAGTATGCAGGTAACTAGAATGCCATAGCTATAATTACCTTAAGGGAAAAATACAGTTTTTTTAGCTATATATTCACAAATAATAAACACATTATGAGCAGCATCATTGAAATGAAAAATAAGGGACAATAGACTTCTTAGATCCTAGAATGCAGTGAAACCTGTTCTATGCAGTAATGAATACCTGAACTGCACACTAATTGTTAGTAGCTTCCAGCAAAAATTGTGATTCTGTTTGGAGCCCATTGATTGACCACTTAGGTTTGCTGGGCAACCACTGGTAAAGAAAGAGTTAACTTGTCACAGACGTCAGTACAGCTTATATTCCACCAAGAGCCTAGAATTTTATCTCGTTAAACTCATTGCTTGACACTTAATACCAAATTAGGAGAAGGGAAATAATCCACACATTTCCTGACAGTATGATGTACAAAATTCCAATACCTTACTAACCAATGACTGAGAACACACACATTGGAGTCGCCACTTCAGACTTGAGAGTCTTTTTAAGAAGACTATATTTGTTGAAAATTGAGTAAACTGTGTTGTCCTCAGGCACCGTACCTGCAAAAACATTGATTTTGTTCAAAAAGTGGCAGATTGCTTGAACATCTTTAATGTAACTGTGGCCTTCAAATGATTCTCACTTTTAAAGGAACAAATATTGACAATTTCTAAGAAAACACAAGGAGAGTATAAAGGGTTTCCTATTTGTAAGACTGTTCGACAACTACGTCATCTCTCACAAAATAGTTACAAGTCATATCTGAGAGGCACTTTTTAGACTACAGTCAGGATTCAGGCCAGCAGTTTTAAAGGAAATTACAATGGTGAAAGACTCCTTCAAATTGTGTAAGTCAAATTATGTAAGAAATCTTTGAAAAGAAGCATTATCTTATTTCATCAGAATATTAGAATAGTAAGAAAAAGGTAGATGAGTTATTAGTTTGTTTGGAAGGTTTACACAGTCATGAGAAGAGAGATGTCCTGTGCCTGTCTGAACACCATGTAACCATGGGGATAGAGATAGAAATTAGGTGTAAGTGGTTATATATTAGCATCTTTCTTTTGCTAAGTAAATGTGGAAAGCAGAGACTTAACATATATACAGGGTATTCCAGGCAGAATGGTCAATATTCAGGGATATGACAAGAATGATCATTTGAAGCAAAAATTCTTGTGAACATAGTTTCTAAAACACATACCTTAAGAGCTTTAAGCACTTCTTCATCTCTGATACAGTGAAACAACTCTCATCTGCAGCAAGCTCTATGCTCTCCATATTTTACAAGAAGGTATTGTGGACAAAATCAAGGGAAAAAAAGTCCTGTAAATGTGGACTCTAAAATGCATATCTTAAGAGATATGAGTACTTGTGTGTCATCTCTACTGTGAAACACATGTCTCCCATTGAACAAGTACTCATAGCACAAAAATGTAAAAAGTAAATTTTGCAGGGATCACGACACTGAAACATGTACTTGTGAGCTGATGCTAAACTATGTGTTGTTTATAATTGTAACTGTATAAAGGCCTCCTCTGGGAAACTTAGAACTGTTTATTAGGCATCTTAATTCTTTATTATGCTATTTTCTTGTTCTTGTGCCTTTGTCCTGCATCTGTATAGGGTCAGCACTGTTATTAACAGATTTGGCATGGTTACTTTTAACGGGTGGCCAGATGCCCTTCCTGTCACCCCACCCCCTCCCTGGGATGGAATATGTGCACTCCAACTATCTGCATATAGTGTTATTCATATGAAAGTGAGAAAAAGTTTCTCTAAATGCCTATGAATTGTGTAACAGTGGCAGGACTTGGGTACCAGTGTGGTGTTCACCCAGCAGGATGTAGGAAGCTGCCTAAAAACCACATCAAGGCTTGTGTGCACACCAATCCTCATCATTAATCTATTAGGCAAATTCAATTTGGGGCTGATGCACCTCCCTATCCCAGAAGCGGCACTTTAACAAGCATGGCTATCAAGTCACGTATTTGTTATGCTATCTTTCACAAACAAAGCAATGCAGGAAACTGTAACCCTCCTCAGCATACAATTGCAGATGATTTTCAGTGAAGCAATCATTTGCTTGCCTTTCATCATGTCATCCAACTGCTTAGACACTCACCCACATGGAATCTTCCAGTACCTTGAGGACCCATGAAGAATGTCGTAAACACTTCCATACAAAATGCCAAGTTCCCAGGCAATGTCCTTGAGGTACACATGCCGATCCTATTTCACCATTGCATCCACATGGTAAATGTTGTCATCAGTCAGCAGCCACCACCTCGCACTTCACAAAGCAAAACACTTTTTTCCATAAACGGGCTGCATTTTCCTGTGGATTCTGGTGGACGTTCATCCCTTTCTCTATAGAAAATGAATCACATTTCACTGCTCATATGCTGTGGATGTGTGAAGTACAACTGCCATCTTCAACTACTCACAGCAGCACCAGGTCATGGAGCTACAGCAGAAAAGGCTGATCCTGTTGAAAAAAGGTCCACCACTGGAAATGGATATGTTGACTTCACATTTATAGCCGTAATTTGGCAGAAAAAAAATAGTGGCAAAGGCATTCTAATTCACCTTTCTATGAGGGCAAGCTGAAAAATAATGCCTCTGAATTTTTTATGTGAAAACTCTTAAAACTTTTTACATAAAACAAACTTTACCAACATGCCACATCTTTATTGTTCATGTCTATATATTCATATGGTGATGACTGTAGGCATTAATTCCAAATGTACCATACCTCGAACATCTCAGAACACTGTGAGAATGATTTTGCCCACTGATGGCATGGTCTTGAACTTCTTTGGTGTCAGTGATTCTTTGCAGCAGAACTCCATTGATAATCTCTTGTTTTGGGGGTCAAAATGGTGAACCCAGAATTCATCACCTGTCACATTGTTGTTAAGGAACTCGTCATCCTCATGCTCAAGTTGCAAAAAAAATAGTTTTGACAGATGTCCAGTCTCCTCTGCTTCAAATCAGGAGTGAGCATTCGAGGTGCCCACTCCACACACAGTTTTCTGTACCACAGTTTTGCAGTGATGGCCTGTACACACTCTTGTGATATAGCTGCATCTGTGTTATCCCTCAATTTTCTCTCATGAGTTTGTCAACCCTATTCTGATGAGTTTCTTCAGTTGCTGTATGCAGTTGTTCACATGCTAAGGTAGGCACCACTGCTTCTTTCATTATGAACATGAACAACCCAATGTCAACAACACTAATTTTGGTACATCATCAATGTACGCAGCTTTCATTCTTTTATGGAGTTTGATTGGATGCATGTTTTCTGTGGTTAGAAACTTGATTACAGCACAGTGTTTCTCACACACTGACCTAGTTGCATTGCACGTCCCCCCGTTACACACTGCAATTCAGAGCCCTCTAGTGGCAGAGAGTTGCATCTTGCGTTAGTGAATCATAACAGTCGACTGAGTAATATGCGTGACATGTAATATGTCAACCAATACTGAGAAAAGAATAAAAAATTCAAAAGTATTACTTTTCAGCGTGCCCTTATACAAATTGCTGTACAGTAGTGAGACACCACTATGCCAACTAGTTAGCATAATTAATTACTCTTTCACAGAAGATTTTAAAAATAACCTGATAAGGATGGACTGGGATGATTATTAATAAGGAAAAATGCCAATGTCAAATATAACATTCTCCATGAGAAGTTTGCGACATTACTTGAAAACAGTTTTCCCAGTAAACTAATTAGGATATTAATAAGACATGCAAAAACATGGATCACTGGTGGTATAAGAATATCATGTAAATGGTCAAGGGTAATTTACGCAATAAGAGGAACAAACAAAGATCCTGCTTTAATTACTTAGTACATAATACTCCATATGATTAACAAAAGCTATTAAAAATCTAGAATTATTTGCTTTATGTCTGAAATTAATGATTCTGATAACAGCATTAAATATCTAGGGAAGAGAAAGCATTTAGTTATATAGTACTCTCATCCAGTTCCCCATGCGTAATTAAGGAAGTAATAAAGTATCTCAAAAATAAAAGTTCATATAGAATTGATACCATTTTCAATACAATTCTAAACAGTTGTCATGTTATAAGTAGAATCCTCTCTGAAATATGTAACACATTATTAAGTCCAGGCTTTCTACAGAGAGTGTGAAATATGCTAATGTTAAATCCCTTCTTAAGAAAGGTGATAAGAGTGATATCAATAATTATTAACCTATTTCACTGCTGGCATAATTGCCTAAAATTTTTGAGGAAGTTATGTGCTCTAAAATAGTGATCTGTCTAAATAACAGAAATACAGTGAAGGGCCAAAGAAACTGGTACACCTGCCTAATATCATCTCAGGCCCCTGTGAGCACATAAAAGTGCACAACATGACATGGCATCGACTCAACTAATGTCTGAAGTATTGCTGGAGGAATTAACACCATGAATCCTACAGGGCTGTCCATAAATCCGTAAGAGTAAGAGGGTGTGGAGATCTCTTCTGAACAGCATGTTGGAAGGCATCCCAGACATGCTCAGTAATGTTCATGTCTGGGGAGTCTGGTGGCCAGCGCAAGTGCTTTAACTCAGAATTTCTTGATGCAATAATTTACCAACAGCCGTATGTATTGTAGAAATTTATTTTATGAACTTCTTATGTGCTACCAGTTTTGGCATTAATTTAATTTAATGCTGAAACTGGTAGCACATAAGAAGGTCATAAAATAAATTTCTACAATACATATGGCTGTTGGTAAATTATTGCATCAAGAAATGAATGGATGCAGGTGATCAGACAGGATGCTTACATATGTGTCACCTGCCAGAGTCATATTTAGACGTATCACGGGTCCCATATCACTCCCACTGCACACGCCCCACACCATTACAGTGCCTCCACCAGCTTGAACAGTCCCCTGCTGACATGCAGAGTCCATGGATTCATTAGGTTTTCTCCATACCCATACACATCCATCTGCTTGATACAATTTGAAATGAGACTCGTACGACCAGGCAACATGTTTACAATTATCAAGAGTCCGATGTCAATGTCGATCGGCCCAGGCAAGGCATAAAGCTTTGCACCATGCAGTCATCAAGGGTACAGGAGTGGGCCTTTGGCTTCAAAAGCCCATATCAATGATGTTTCATTGAATGGTTCATACGCTGACACTTTTTGATGGCCCAACATCGAAATCTGTAGCAATTTGCAGAAGTGTTGCACTTCTGTCACTTTGAATGATTCTCTTCAGTCATCATTTGTCCCACTATTGCAGGCTCTTTTTTCAGCTGCTTCAATGTCAGAGATTTGATGTTTTACTGGATTCCTTATATCCACGGTACACTCGTGAAATGGTCGTATGGGAAAATCCCCACTTCATCACTACCTCAGACATGCTGTGTCCCATCACTCATGTACCAGCTATAACACCACATTCTAACTCACTTAAATCTTGATAACCTGCGATAGTAGCAGCAGTAACCGATCTAATGACTGCACCAGATACTTGTTGTATTATGTAGGTGTTGCCAACCGCAGTGCCATATTCTGCTTGTTCACATACCTCTGTATTTGAATATGCATGATTATACCAGTATCTTTGGCGCTTCAGTGTATACAGAAAATCACAATTTGGACTTGAGAAGGTGTGCTCAACTAATAATATTATCTCTACATTTACTTACCATATTTTACAAGGATTAAATAACAAAATAGCACCAGTCAGTATTTTCGCAAAAAACAGATATTTTATGTACGTAAAGTATGGCAAAAGATGGCTTACAAATACTCAACAAAGAGAAAACAGAAAGTTGTACTTCATAGTTCATCAACTGTAAACAGGTTTTCTTCTGCCCTTACAGTCTTTTGCGGCAGCATGTCTGAATAAAATCTTCTTAGTTTTCAAACTGTGTCAATTCAAATAAAATTCTTGAGCTTTTGATGTCTATCCCCACCATTGTCATCAAAAGCAGAAACCAATGATTGCAGGGCTGGCATGGTTTCTGCTTATATAGGCACATTTGCCGCCTCTGACACCAGTCAGAGAAGGCCAAAATTATGCGTATGTGGAAGATGAGTTTGGCAGCTCATAGCACCTCCTGCCAACTGCAAGACCAAGTGACATTAGGTGGCACAAGGAGCCATGTTTGAAACTGTCACTCCTGTCTCTCTACAAGCACCAAGCATCCACATTTTTGTGATTTATGAAGAGGCGGCAGTCATTGTGTCCTCTGTTGTTCCGAATATATGTTAATAGTCTTCCATGATTTTAATGAACTTTCCATCAAATGAAATTAGTTTTTTTTGCAGATGAAAAGTGTTGTAATCAACCCAAACAGACATGCTCCAACAGAGAAAATTGCAAATAATTAATTGGTTTTCTGTAAATGATCTCTCTTTTTACTTTCAGAAAACAGCGGGAGTTAGCAGACAAGGCAAAATCTTCAGAATTTTAGAGTGTACATTCTGATGAGAATTTAGAATGGAAAAAGTGAATTTTAAAGCTTCTTTCACATCTTGGTTCAACCACACTTGCAGTTTGCATTATTGCAACCCTTGACAAGAGCCAAATCAATAAATTCACATACTTATTTTCTTTCAATGATGTCACATGGAATTATTTTCTGAGGTAACTCATGTTTAAAAAAGAAAGTCTTCATGGCACAAAAGTGTGCTGTATTTTACTTGTGAAATTTGTTGTAAATAATGAATTGGAGTTCATAAGAAATAGTGACACCCATAATCACAACACTGGAACAAAATATTTCCTTAATTACTCTTCATTAAAAGTGACTTAAGCCTGGAATGGGTTGCATAATGCTGCTACCAAAATCTTTGATCACTTATCCAAAGATGTTAAATGCCTGACAGATAGCAAAGCTAAATTTAAAAATAAGCTGAAATAGTTCCTTCTAGTCAACTCCTCCTGCCTCATAAAAGAACTTTTATTTGGAAATTCACAGCTTATTTAGTGCAAACCACTGCCAAATGCATGACAGAGGGTAAATGGGGTTTCATCCTATTCCATTTTCATATGGAGCAGAAGAATAACACTTGTTTAAATCCCCCTGTATACTATATTTAGTTCAATCTTGTCTTCATGGTTCCTATGCAGAAATATTTAGGGGGTTGAGTATATTTCTAGATTACGCATGCAGTATTGTTTCTTGAAACATTGTCAGTAGGCTTTAATGAGATAGCTGGCATCTATCTTCAAGAGTCTATCAGTTGGGGTCTTTTAGCATCACTTTGGTGCTGTCTCATGGATCAAACAAACATATAATTATCTGGGCTGTCTGTCTTTGTATATGTTCAATATCCCTTGTTGGCCCTATCTCACACTCGAGCAGTATCTGTTTTGTATGATTCTACCACTGAATTGAAGTTTACCAATAGCTTTACCTACAACTGAGCCTAAATGACCATTCCATTTAATATCCCCACAAATTGTTACATCTAGGCATTTACATGATTTGACTGATTCAGATAGTGGCTCACTGAGGTTGTAGTCTAGGACAAGGCATTTTTTGTCTCGTGAAGTGCACAATTTTAAATTTTGGAAAATGCAAAGCAAGATGCCAACCTTTGCACCACTTTGAAATCTTATCAAGATCTTACTGAGTATTTTTACACCCTGTTTAGACATTGCTTCATTATAAATAACTACATCATCTGTGAAAAGTCTATGCTTACTATTAACTTTTACACTCTGTCATCAACATACAGCACGAACAAGGATTCACACTTCCCTGGAGCATCCCTGAAGTTGTTCACATTCTTAAACTAAATATTATTTTATGATGTGAACTCATCTGTGAACTGCCAGCAATCATACACATTTACATAACATTTAAATTAATATTTTGTAAACTGACTCATTTTGCGTCTCCATGATATAGTGTGCAAAGTGGCCAAAGGAATGTGTATCTAATGGTACAGACTTGCCTGCACCTAAATAACAGAAAATCTATGGGCTTAGTATTCCAAATACAGTAAGAGGAGCTGCTTGGTTAATTAGTTAATAAACCATTTGGGTGATGATCAGTATTAATTAATTCAGTGGAGAGGTATTGTGATGCAAAAATTGCAGTCATTAAGTTTTAATTATTGCCTAAAAAGTTACTTTATTATGCATGTAAATGTCTGCACTCCCAATGCACATTGAAATCTTTACATCACAGTACTGCAGCATGAAACTAGAAGGGCCAAAACAAGTTGGTGCAGTCCAGCGATAAATTGGAGTATTGTGCAGTAATTTGTTTTTGGCAGGAATGGAAAAGTTGCAGTTGTGTCAGGGCACTCTAGATGACTTCTTTAGCTGTCTGGATTGACCTGACACAACCACAGTATTTCTACTCCTTCTGAAAATGAATTACTACAAGGTTGTGCACTTTATCACTGAACATGATGTTGTTATGGATATTGTTGTTGTGGGCCAAAAATTCTCCCAGCTTTTCAGGTCAATGAGATCAGTCAACAAACATGTTCTTGACATAACAGTAAAAGCAACTAGGTGCTATGCAGGAGCCATGTCCAGGGCAATGTCTTCAAAGTGCTCCATAAACAGGTTGACTATAACTGGAGCTAATGGGATCCCCATCATGATGCCATCTGTCTGATTAAAATATTCCCCATCATACAAAAAACATGGTGATATCAGAGTGCTTAAATAAATACACAACATTGTCATCACATAACTGGGAGAGCAGATCTTTGGAATCCTGGACTGGAACATGTGTGAAAAACCAGATAACATCAAGAGCAAGTCAGGGCTGGGCATCTGTGTCGGTATGTTGGCTAGTGAGACAAAGTGGATTTTATAGTGGTATCCACATAAGTGGTATCCATGTTGCACATACTGTTCCATTTTACCTCAAAGCTTAGAATGATGCCTGGACAAGGAAATCAAGGTTTTATGGCCAGTCAACATGTTGAATTTGCTACCATACAAATACACATGAAATTACTTAACCCCATCAATGATCACTAAAGCCTCCTTCTCAACTTGGCAATAGTTGAGCTGTTCATTGTTTAACATTTTGGAGGTGCAGGAAATTGGGTACTCTGAACCATCCAAAAACTTGTGAGGCAAAACTGCCATAATGCCATGCAGGGATGTGTCCATTTCCAGTGTCAACAGTAGGCCTGGTGTATTTGGCATCAGACATGAAGCCACCTTGAGACTGCCCATAAGGTGTGAAAAGCCTATTGACAGGTAGCTGAGCACACAAATTTCATACCCTTCTCATGCAGGTTATTTAGAGAGTGCACTGTCTGTGCCACTTGGGGAGTAAACTGAGTATAGTACATTATGTTACCCAGAAATGACTGCATCTGTTTAATATTAATATCAGCTGTCATTCTTTTGAGCACACCGACATTGTCACACGTGTGTGACTAAGAATGTGCCCCAAGTATTTTATGCTGGGGACAAAGAAACTGCACTTTTCCAACTGACAGTGTAAACCACTTTTCTAGAGCCATTTACAAAGAGATTCAAGATTCTTGCGAAGTTCCATATTCATCAATCTCATAGCAATAATGTCATAAAATAATTTACACAGTGTGGGACACCTTATATTAGTTGCTGTAAATTCACTCACAACTCCGAACTGTAAGTGATCGTACCTATATAAACTGGACAACATACACTACTGGCCATTAAAATTGCTACACCACAAAGATGGCATGCTACAGAGACAAAATTTAACCGACAGGAAGAAGATGCTGTGATATGCAAATGATTAACTTTTAAGAGCATTAACACAAGGTGGCACGAGTGGTGACACCTACTACGTGCTGACATGAGGAAAGTTTCCAACCGATTTCTCATACACAAACAGCAGTTGACTGGCGTTGCCTGGTGAAACATTGTTTTGATGCCTCGTGTAAGGAGGACAAATGCGTACCATCACGTTTCCGACTTTGGTAAAGGTTGGATTGTAGCCTATTGCGATTGAGGTTTATCGTATCGCGATGTTGCTGCTCGCATTGGTTGAGATCCAATGGCTGTTAGCAGAATATGGAATCGGTGGGTTCAGGAGGGTAATACAGAATGCCATGCAGGATCCCAATGGCCTCGTATCACTAGCAGTCGAACCGACAGGCATCTTATCTGCATGGCTGTAACGGATCATGCAGCCACGTCTCGATCCCTAAGTCAACAGATGGGGACGTTTGCAAGACATCAACCATTTGCACGAACAGTTCAATGATGTTTGCAGCAGCATGGACTATCAGCTCGGAGACCATGGCTGCGGTTATCCTTGACGCTGCAGCACAGACAGGAGTGCCTGCGATGGTGTACTCAATGATGAACCTGGGTGCACGAATGGCAAAACGTCATTTTTTCGGATGAATCAAGGTTCTGTTTACAGCATCATGATGGTCACATCCGTGTTTGGCGAGATCGCAGTGAATGCACATTGGAAGCGTGTATTCGTCATCGCCATACTGGCGTATCACCCGGTGTGATGGTATGGGGTGCCATTGGTTACACATCTCGATCACCTCTTGTTCGCATTGATGGCACTTTGAACAGTGGACATTACATTTCAGATGTGTTACAACCTGTGGCTCTATCCTTCATTTGGTCCCTGCGAAACCCTACATTTCAGCAGGACAATGCACAACTGAATGTTGTAGATCCTGTACGGGCCTTTCTGGATACAGAAGATGTTTGAGTGCTGCCCTGGCCAGCACATTCTTCAGATCTCTCACCAATTGAAAACATCTGGTCAATGGTGGCCGAGCAGCTGGCTCATCACAATACGCCAGTCACTAGTCTTGATGAACTGTGGTATTGTGTTGAAGCTGCATGGACAGCTGTGCCTGTACACACCATCCAAGCTCTGTTTGAACTAATGCCCAAGAGTATCAAGGCCGTTATTACAGCCAGAGGTGGTTGTTCTGGGTACTGATTTCTCAGGATCTATGCACCCAAACTGTGAGAAAATGTAATCACATATCATTTCTAGTATAATATATTTGTCCAATGAATACCCGTTTGTCATCTGCATTTATTCTTGGTGTAGCAATTTCAATGGCCAGTAGTGTATTTAAAACTAGCAACTGATGTGTGGCATCTTCAAGCAGCAATTGGAGACATCTTTGAATAATAGTGGCCCCTAGCCAGTTTAGTCAACAACTCCTCTGGGCAGTGGATAAAGATGAATGTTACAATCGGAATTAACTGAAGACTTACAATCACCACAATTACATAATGATCCATTCAGTTTTTTATTGACCACCATAGGTGACTGGTGGAAACTGGGAAAATAACATGTTTGTCCTGAGGCTACGCTAGTCCTGCCTGAACAGCCACACACACCACAAATTGATGCAGGTGAACTCAGAAAAATGCAGACGCTGCAGGCAGCACAAAGAAATGTGAGCCATAAAATTACATGCACATCCAAGTGCTGGTTCAAAAATCTCCTTATACAACCCATAACTGGTAAAGGCAGATTAGCCAAAAATGATAGTGGCACTAGGAGAGCATACAACTAAGTTGGTTAATATGTATTCAAAATTTTCCTGCGCTGCCAGTGCCAGTTCTCCAAGGAGAGGAGTGGTCCTGCAGCAGTAAGAGAGGACCTTTCACTGGGCCCTGTGGCAGCAAAGGTGAGCCAAGTTGGTAATACATGTCCTCATTGATTAGAGACATGGCAATGCCTGTGTCTAGCAGAAATTCTGTGGACTGGTTGAACAGTATCAAGTCCAATGTGAGCTTTTGTGGTGCCTGCTGCTCCATTGCTAGAACTGTGTGGACCACACTGTTGTCCTCACACTGCAGCTGAGCACATGGCTGATGGGCCACTTACAGAGACATGATACTGAGGTCACTGCACTTACCACAGAATGATGCACAATGCAGGCATCTACTTCTTGTACACCCACTGCCATAGTCAGGACAAGACTGGAGTTCCTTTGATGTTTGGGATGTACATCACAATGCCAAGGAGAGAGGGTGTTTCTGAGCCATCCACTAAACATTTAAAAGGTCATTTGAAGCCGAGGAGAGAGAATAATGATTTATGGACATAAGTCCCTCCAGAGATGCTGGCAGTCATGACACCCTTGGACTTGGATGAGACTTAGAGGCAGAATTAGAGGATAATGAGTAAGAATCATGTTGACTGTGGCTTGCATTGGTGACTAACAACTTGGGAAACTAGAATTTCATTTGTAAAGACATAATGAGCTGCTGAAGCAACCTTGGAAAATTTATCAGTTTTAAGTACTTAATCATAATTAGGACCAGATTTGGCCAAAGTGACCTCCCTGTCAGGTGCAAGGTGCACAATTACATCTTGAATCAATGACTCCATGTACAAAACTGTACAGTTCTGGCATGTGAAATAGCACTTGCATGCAAGACCCTGCAAGTCCGCAGCCCATGCTGCATATGCCTGCTCATGTTGGTTATGACACAGATTAAACTGGAGCCTAGCCACAACAAGGTGCATCTGCTAACCATAGTATTCAGTTAATAGAGCAGTCAGTTTCTGCTGAGCCTGTGGTAAGTGCAGTGACCTGACCATCGTGTCTCTGTAAGCAGCAGCTGCAGCGTGAGGACAACAATGTGGTCCACACAGTCATAGCCATGGAGCAGGCACTTCCCTGCCACCACAAAAGCTCACATTGGACTTGATACTGACAGTGGTTGCAATTTATGCATCCCCTCATCAAAATGACTACTAGAAGATGAAAGCAAAGCCCTTTGCTGTCTACCAGGAACACCATAAGCAAAACAGTACAGTTCAAAATGGCAGAGGTAGATTTCCGAGCTTTCCAAAGACTCACTGAAAGTGGCAAATGGTAGTGATGGCATAGCCATGGCCACTGACTGACACTGAGATTGTTCTACATCTAGATCTACATCAGTAATCCGCAACTCACCTTAAGGCATGTGGCAGAGTGTACTCTATACCACTATTAGTCATTTCCTTTCCTGTTCCACTTGCAAATAGATTGAGGGAAAAACAACTGTATATATGTCTCCATATGAGCCCTAATTTGTTGTATCTTATATTTGTGGTCCTTACATACAATGCATGTTGGAAGGAACAGAATTTTTCTGTAGTCTGTTTCAAATGCCAGTTCTCTAAATTTTCTCAGTGGTGTTCCTCAAAAAGAATATCACCTTCCCTGCAGGGATTCCCATTTGAGTTCCCAAAGCATCTCTGTAACATTTGCATGTTGTTCGAACCTACCAGAAAAAAATCTAGCAGCCCGCCTCTGAATTACTTTGTCTTCCTTTTATCTGACCTGATACGGATCCCAAACCCTTGAGCAGTACTCAAGAATAGGTTGTACTAGTTTTCTATATGCAGTCTCCATAGCATATATGAACCACACTTTTCTAGAATTGTCCCAATAAACTGAAGTCAACCATTCACCTTTCCTACCACGATACTCACATGCTTGCTCCATTTCATATCACTTTGTAATGTTACATAAAGATGTTCAAACAATGTGACTGTGTCAAGCAGGACACTACTAATGCTGTATCTGCACATTATGGGTTTGTTTTTCCCATTCATCTGCACTGACTGACATTTTTCTAAATCTAGAGCTAGCTGACATTTATCACACCAACTAGAAATTTTGTCTGAGTCATCTTGTATCCTCCTACAGTCACTCAACTATGATATCTTACCATACACCACAGCATCAACAACAAACAACTGTGAATTGATACCTGCCCTGTCTGTCAAATCATTTATGTATACAGAGAATAATGGCAGTCCTGTCACAGTTCTCTGACGATACCCTTGCCTCTGACGAACACTCGTCATCAGGACAACATACTGGGTTCTATAACTTAAGAAGTTTTCAAGCCACCCGCATATCTGTGAACATATTCCATATGCACATACCTTCTTTAACAACCTGCAGTGGGGCACCGTGTCAAACGATTTCCAGAAATATGACAATTGCCTGTTGCCTTTCATCCACACTTTGCAGTATATCATCTGAGTAAAGGGCATGTTGAGTTTCACATGATCGATGCTTTCTAAAACCATGGTGATTTGTGGACATGAGCTGCCAGAGAACAATTGTCTGTTCATGCTGTTGCTGGCACAATTCCTGGCATGCTGCTGTTGCAGTACCAGCTATCACTGGTGCCATTATTCTTGAACTGCAAACAGTTGTTGTTGGAGCTGTTGCTATTTTAATGACAGCTGGTGCTTCCAAAGTGCTAGAAACATGAGATCCATAACAAAGGCACTGGGTGCTAACATGTAGCTGCAGACATGATAGGATAAGAACTCATTGCCACTTTTATGTCTGCTCTTGATGCAGATGTGTAAATGCAACACAAAGCCATGTTTATTATGAGCTGAACATTGAATAAATGCTGACAACAAAAGCCAGGTTGTCAAAGTCCACAACTAGGCTGGAATCCGGAAAACTATGAGACATGATACACAATTACTCAGCCATAGTACTATTTACAACTGAGTCATGGCTGGTTGTTTAGCCCTTTACTGTGAGTGACTCCACCCATGTGACATGTCTTTCATGCTTCTGGTCATGCTCTTCACTCATGAGCTGTAATGCCTCTGAACCATTAACATCTGCCCATGGGCATATTAAAGTAACCACTAAACTCCTTGGGATGTCGATAGAGTAAACAGTTTGTCCTATGCCTTTAATGCCCTGAGTAAAGTCTGTCATATCAAAACACTAAAATGTACTTACTTTGCATTTTTAATCTCTGTACTCATATATTGTACTCCATTTTGGGGCACCTCATGCAGAGAGATAATACTCAAGACAATGAGACACGTGTCTCCCTTCTTCAACACTGCACATCGCTTCCTGAAGCTCAGTAACCAGCCCGTATCTTGTAATTATGTTCACAGAGCAGTGTCTATAATTCCTGGAACTTTACATATCTTTAAAGAAAATAAAGACATTCACCATTATCAAACCCATCATTATAATGATGTATTTGTAATTAGTCAATGGCTATGTAAAGGACACAGCAGTCTAAGGCATAAGGGACATCTTCCATATGATACCTGGTAGCTTAAAGTCAAATGGAGAAGACTTCAGAGCAAAAGTAAAAACACGGCTTCACATGTCTTCTATGCTGTAGAAGAATTTATGAATGCCAGTGTAAATTAGCTCATTCTATAGAAATAAGTGTTATTTTTCTTATTATGAGTTAAAAAAAACAGATTAAATGTTTCCTTAAATTCCATTAGTTTTTAGCTGATCTATTGTCATTCTACAGATGTAACTGGTGTTTTTCTGATAATGATTTAGTTATAACACAGGATGTCAATAAACCTGGAAACTATTGTAAATAAAGCATCATGGTTTAGTGTACAGCATTTAATAGCTCTCATAACTCTTTTCTGTTATGCCATAATTTTAGTGTGTGCCCCACTCATCACCCACGACAGTGAGATTTGAGTTCTGCCCATGTACAAGTCAGCATTGCAGCATCAACAGTTGAGATTGCTTCATTGATTTTTGTGCAAAGTGTAGCAATGTAATTGAATGGTGTTGTGTACACATGATTCTTGACATTATCTAACAAAAAAAGTCTAATGGCTTGACACAGAAAGAGCATGTTATGCAATGAGACCATCATGACCCATCCACCACTCAGGAAAAGTGCATGCAGCACATCCCACATGTTCAAACTACAGTGTGTGGGTGCACCATGATGCTGGAAGATGATGGACAGCTCCAAGTCTTTGATCTGTGGTAGCAGGAACCATTTGAGCATGTCTGTGTAAACATTTCCCAGTTTAGTTTTTTTCTATGAATAAAAATGTATTTATAGCCCTATCATACATTAGGGCACACCAAAAATTATGCTTTGGGTTATCATGGATATGTTCACACATACAGCGTGGGTTTTCAAAGCCCTAAATCCTAATACTGTGGCGATTCACATGTCCAGAAATATGGAACATTGCTTCATTAGAACACAAGCTTTTTTAAGGGTAATCATTGTCAGCTTCTATGAGGTCCAATGTGGAATACCAGAACACATACTACAGAGGATGATCCTTTGGCTACAGCACTTGAACTATTTGCACTTTGTACACAAAATGACATAACCACTTACGTAACACTTTATGGACAGTTGATCTTGTTTCCTGCAATTCCCATGATGTGTGATGACTTCTGGCCTGCTGCACTGAAATGCAGCTTGCACTCTTTCAAACTGTGCTTGAGGCACAGGGTGAAATCCACTTCAAAGAAGGTATTTTCTCTGCCTGTCCCTATAAAGTTTTTGAACCACTTAATTATGCTTGTTTTTGTTGGTAGTGCCCTTCCATACTGACATCAACAATTCTTCTCTGCCATTCTCACAGATTCAGATTTTGCATACCAAATGACATGTTGCACCTTCTCAATGTCTGTCATCATTCTCATGCACTCCAAGTCAAATCTGCAAGAAAGGACAAAGGAAAAAACTTTGAGGGCTTATTTCTAGTAGTTTATAAGCAATGATTTTTTGAAATGATAGTGGGATTTTATGGACACCCTGATGCTGTTGTTGTGGTCTTCAGTCCAGAGACCAGTTTGATGCAGCTCTCCATGCTACTCTACCCTGTGAAGCTTCTTCATCTCTAAGTACCTACATCCTTCTGAATCTGCTTAGTATATGCATCTCTTGATCTCCCTCTACAATTTTTACCCTCCACCTTGGCCTCCAGTACTAAAATGGTGATCCCTTGATGCCTCAGAACATTTCCTACCAACCGATCCCTTCTTCTAGTCAAGTTGTGCCACAAATTCCTCTTCTCCCCAATTCATAGACACCCTATGTTTATACAAATTGTAATTGTGAATTGTACCACACACATCTGTAACAACACTCAATAAGATTCCTGAAATGAAAAAAACAAACCTGCTAGACATTTGCCGATTACTAATTGGCTTTGATTTAGAAGAGTGAACATATTAAGTCTTTATATTGATTATGTAACTACATTTTCACTACAGCTAATTATTATTTTATGACTGCCACATGACACTGCATCATCCCTATACTAGATGTTATGCATGCTTCATTTAAGTCTCCAAAAAAAATATTATAATAATAACAATAATAATAATAATAAAAGAATAGGCCTCCGGTATGTTCTGCCAGTCATAAAAGGCGACGAAAAGAACAAACCGCTAATAGGGCTAACCTCCCTTTTAGTGGGATTAGTTGGTTCATGACAGAACTAAAGAAGCCTCGGACAAGCGCCGTCAGGGTCGGGGACGACGCTTGAACCCTATGCCCGCCCACAATGGTAACGACACTGCTAGCCAACTGGAAAATGATTCAAATCCAAATAGAGGTGTTTTGCAGGATATGTTTCCTGCAACCACCCTAGAAGGAAAACAAAGACAGAGGATGATATGGTCAGATGAAGTTAATCGACACTTCATGTTCTGTTATTACCAAGCAACAAACCTAGGAACCAACACAACTGGATACAGATCACAAGTATACACAACATTTATTACCAGGTACCCAGAATTAAAATTTTTAACAGAACAACGACTAGCCGATCAGATCCGTGTAATAATCAAAAATAACAAGATACCCCCGTCAGAATTAGAAAACATCAAACAACAAGTACAACAAATACTGGAACAAAATAATGTGCAATCAGAAGAAGAAGAAAATACAGTAATGGACTCAAACATCCCAGAGCAAACAAACAAAGAACAACACACATCAATTAAACAGTCAGAGGAAAACGAAATCTTAAGACAGCCACCAGAACAAGCACAAATAGAACACGAAGTGACACACATGTTAGATATAGAAGAAAAGTTTCAGCTGACATATATAGAATACAAAGACACAAATACAGACATTAGTCCATTCTTGCATAGACAGCCAAATAACCCACAAGTCGAACCAACAATAAAAACTATCAACACAATCATACACAACAAAATAAATGAAAACACAAATATGGAAGAGGTACAACTACTGGTTTATATAGGAGCACTCACTACACTAAATATACACACTAGGCAGAGATCAGAACCAACCAACACACAGAAGAAACCCACAAAACCAGCATGGCAACACAGGCTACAGATCAGAATAGAAAAACTGAGAAAAGACATCGGACAGCTAACACAATTTATAAGAAATGAAATGTCAGAAAAAAAAACGAAAAAGGTTAGGTAAAATCTCACAACAAGAAGTGATATAAGTGATAGAGCAATTAGATGAAAAGAAGCAGAAATTACAAGCATTGGCCAAACGACTTAGAAGATACAAAAAAAGTGAAAATAGAAGGAAACAAAACCAAACATTCAACACAAACCAAAAGAAATTTTACCAGACAATAGATAACATACACATTAAAATAGACAATCCACCAAACATAACAGACATGGATACAAGCAGAAACAGATACGTACAAGATGATACCACAAATGCCTGAAGTGATAATTTTGCAACATGAAGTCACCCAAGCAATTAATTCTACTCACAACTGGAAAGCCCCTGGAAAAGATAAAATAGCAAATTTCTGGCTAAAGAAATTCACCTCAACACATTCACATCTAACTAAATTATTTAACAGTTACATTGCAGACCCATACACATTCCCTGATACACTTACACATGGAAAACTTATCTGAAACCTAAAGATCGAGCAGACACAGCAAACCCAGCTAAATATCGCCCCGTAACATGCCTACCAACAATATACAAAATATTAATTTCAGTCATTACACAGATATTAATGACACATACAACACAGAACAAAATTATAAATGAAGAACAAAAAGGCTGTTGCAAAGGAGCACGAGGATGTAAAGAGCAACTGATAATAGATGCAGAGGTGACATATCAAGCTAAAACTAAACAAAGGTCTCTACACTATGCATATATTGATTACCAAAAATCTTTTGATAGTGTACCCCACTCATGGTTACTACAAATATTGGAAATATACAAAGTAGATCCTAAATTGATACAGTTCCTAAACATAGTAATTGGAAAACCACACTTAATATCCAAACAAATTCAAATAATATCACATCACAGCCAATACAGATTAAGCGTGGAATATATCAAGGAGACTCATTAAGTCCTTTCTGGTTCTGCCTTGCTCTGAACCCACTATCCAACATGCTAAATAATACAAATTATGGATAAAATATTACTGGAACATACCCACACAAAATCACACATCTGCTATACATGGATGATCTAAAACTACTGGCAGCAACAAATCAACAACTCAACCAATTACTAAAGATAACAGAAGTATTCAGCAATGATATAAATATGGCTTTTGGAACAGACAAATGTAAGAAAAATAGCATAGTCAAGGGAAAACACACTAAACAAGAAGATTACATATTGGATAACCACAGTGACTGCATAGAAGCAATGGAAAAAACAGATGCCTATAAATATCTAGGATACAGACAAAAAATAGGAATAGATAATACAAATATTAAAGAAGAACTAAAAGAAAAATATAGACAAAGACTAACAAAAATACTGAAAACAATTGACAGCAAGAAACAAGACAAAAGCTATAAATACTTATGCTATACCAATATTGACCTACTCATTTGGAGTAGTGAAATGGAGTAATACAGACCTAGAAGCACTCAATACACTTACACGATCACAATACCACAAATATAGAATACATCACATACATTCAGCAACTGAAAGATTCACATTAAGCAGAAAGGAAGGAGGAAGGGGATTTATCGACATAAAAAAACCTACATTATGGACAGGTAGACAATTTAAGAAAATTCTTTATAGAATGAGCAGAAACTAGCAAAATACACAAAGCAATCACTCATATAAATACATCGCCTACACCACTGCAATTTCATAGCCACTTCTACAACCCTTTAGATCACATAACATCAACAGATACGAAGAGAGTAAATTGGAAAAAGAAAACACTACATGGCAAGCACCCGTATCATCTAACACAGCCACACATCAATCAAGACGCATCCAACACATGGCTAAGAAAAGGCAATATATACAGTGAGACAGAAGGATTCATGATTGCAATACAGGATCAAACAATAAACACCAGATATTACAGCAAGCATATTATTAAAGATCCCAATACCACAACAGATAAATGCAGACTTTGCAAACAACAAATAGAAACAGT
This sequence comes from Schistocerca piceifrons, assembly GCF_021461385.2. NCBI lineage: Eukaryota > Metazoa > Arthropoda > Insecta > Orthoptera > Acrididae > Schistocerca > Schistocerca piceifrons. The sequence continues at coordinate 679,985,650 of NC_060149.1, read as the reverse complement.
AGATCACATCACAAGTGGATGTACAATACTAGCAAATACAGAATACCCCAGAAGACATGACAATGTAGCAAAAATAATACATCAACAGCTTGCCCTACAACATAAACTTATAAAACAACATGTTCCCATATACAAGTATGCACCACAAAATGTACTGGAGAATGATGAATACAAATTATACTGGAACAGAACCATTATAACAGATAAAGCAACACCACATAACAAACCTGACATCATACTCGCCAATAAAAAGAAGAAATTAACACAACTAATCGAAATATCCATGCCCAATACAACAAATATACAAAAGAAAATAGGAGAAAAAATTGAAAAATACATCCAACTGCCTGAGGAAGTCAAGGACATGTGGCATCAGGATAAAGTTGACATTATACCAATTATACTATCAACTACAGGAGTCATACCATACAATATCCACCAGTACATCAATGCAATACAGCTACATCCAAACTTATATATACAACTACAGAAATCTGTAATTATTGATACATGTTCAATTACCTGAAAGTTCCTAAATGCAATATAACACATACCATACAGTTAAAAGGAAGTGATGCTTGATCAAGGTCCACGTCACTTTCCATTTTTAACCAGACTTAACGTCTGAGATAGTAAAGAAATAATAATAATAATTCTGCTCATCAAGTGGCAGCAAGAGAACAGACACATAAAAGAAGGTTACACACATGCAAGCTTTCAGAGCCAGTGGCTCCTTCTTCTGGCAGAATGGTTGAAGGGGAAGGAAGGGGGATGAAGAAAAAGGACTGGAAAGGTTTAGGAAAAGGGTCTGATTTCAGAAAAGTCCTCCAGAAATGTGGGTCAGGGGAGACTTACTGGATGGGCTGAGAAGGAAAGACCGATTGTCTTTCAGTCTTTACTGCTCATCCTGTTTGGTAAGTCTCCGCTGACCTGCAGTTCTGGGTGACTTTTCTGAAATCCACCTCTTTTCCTAAACCTCTCCAATCCTTTTTCCTTCACCCTTCTTCCTTCTCCTTCAACCCTTCTGCTGGAAAAAGGAACCACTGACTCTGAAAGGTTGCAGAAGTTTAACCTTCTTTTATGTGTGCATTGTTATGAGACTTTGTTGTGATGTATTAGCGATTTGCAGGTGGTACTGAGAGCTCTAAACTCATTTTTTTATTTTAGTGTTACAGCTGTCAACATCACTATTTTTCTGTAAATTATGATGGAAAATCTAGGGTGGATAACATAAATGAAGCAGGATAGAGTGCTATTCTCCACACAGAGCAGGCACTGAGTGGCAGAGTGGCACATTTAAGGTACATTTAAAAGTAGACTAAGCTATCTAAAATGTGCTTTTCAGGTTAAGAAAAATACGCACACATTCTTACACACACACAAATCACATATATACATGGTCTCTATCATCCGTAAGGGCTGAGGCCTGCTGAGTACCAGTCTGTCCTATTTCATTGTTGTTAAATTGTGAAGGATTATTTATGATGAACTTCATCAGCAAGTATACATACTGAGATGCAGCAAATAAAATTCCTAACTCCTTGAAGAGGAGTCTACAAGATGATCGGGGTGAACATCACATATTACTCGTATTGCTCTTTTCTATGCAAGCAATATTTCGTTTCTAAGTGATGAGTTACCCCAAAAGAATTATACAATAAAGCATTTAATTATGGGAAATATGGGAACTGTGTTAATATGTTGAGTTATTTGTGGTTAACACTAGCAGTTACACAAAAAAAAACAGACATTATTTAATTGGATAGACAAAAAATCTATTCACCAAGTGGAGGCAGAACACACACATAAGAAATGGTTGTAACTGGCAAGCTTTTGGAGCCAGTAACTCTTTCTTCAGGCACAATGGTTGAAGGGGAAGGAAGAGGGGTGAAGGAAAAGAACTGGAGAGGTCTAGGAAAAGTGGTAGATTTTGGGAAAGTCACTCAGAACTACAGGTCATGGGAGGCTTACCATATGGAATGAGAGGGAAAGACTGAAAAACAGACATCTGCACTTAGCTTGTTTAAGCAGTTCAGTAATATATTTCTTCCATTTCAAGTTTTCATGAGGATGTACACCCTAAAATTTGGAACATTCTACCATATTTACTGACTCTTGCTCTTGATATGTTAACTGTTGTTCTGTTGTACAGAACTGAGTATACTGCTCTTTTCCAAAATTAATGGGGGTTCCATTTCCAGAAAACTATTTGATAATTCTTTGAAAAATGTTGTTAATGATTTCTTTTGTTGCTTTCCCCTCTGGCAGGGTTAATTAGAATATTTTTGCTATCTGCCAAAAGTGCTAACTCTGCTTCATCTTTATGTAAATTACCTGAGAAATAAATTGTTTCAAGGATCATACTCCTTATGTCCCAATGTCAGTATGAGAAGAGCAATTTCCAAGTTCTTGTAAAGCTGAAAGCTCTGTGTGAGTAGTATAGTTAATGGTGGGGAGTTCCAAGCTGGATGTGTCTAGAAAATGATCAATTCATCTTGGAGTATTGGTATCTCATACTGGTTTCTTTCATCTTGAGTGTCAAACCATCACAAGGCAGTATCTAAACATGTAAATACATCAGAAGCAGCCAGTTTTATTGACCGCTAGTTGATGAGATGCTGGCAGCATCAGCTTTGTCAGTCATGAGGTTTATAATTTTGCTATCCTGCATGATCTTGTGCCCTGGATGTGCATGATTGATTCATGACAATTGAGTTCTTTTAGCATACTGAGCATTTTGGACATATTATTCTGTACATCATTTTTAATTAGACTGAAAAATTTATGCCATAACAAAAAAATTTATTCCTGGCTTTTTTTTTTCAAATTAAATTCCTTACACTGTATCATACTGCTCCAATCATGTAGGATGTATTTTCCAAATCAATGTTTCAACAGTTTCTTAATAGACTTTTTTCTCCCTCCCCTTCTCTTTCTAACAATAACTTACATAATTCTTTTCTATAATACCATTTGAAAGTCTCAATTATGACATGATCCATGGGCTGTAATAAGTTTCCATTAGGTGGAAGAAATATTGCTTTTATGAACTTGTCCTCTTTGTTTGAGATATCACATGATGGATGAGTTTGTGTGTTGCCAGGCAGTTGTGTTCTGAGAAAGATTTTGAATGTTTCGTGTCTCACAGTAGTGGGTGAATGTTTGAATGATGTTACTGAGTGTATGCCAATGTGGCAGGCAAGTTCCCATGCTGACAGTCCTTCATATAGTTAAGTGATAAAGCAGTGCAATAAGCATGAAATGACCCTTTGAGACACACTGTCAGACTTATAAGTGTACACAAGCCACTGTCCATGATTGCAAGTGATATGTGGGTGAGTGGAACAGGTGGTTACTAGGGCTGACTGAAAATCACACATTTGAAGACATTTTCTGTATTTATTGCAGTTTAGAGCAACTGCAGATGTCACCTTCTCCAGAGGAAATGCTAAACATAAAATAGTGAGATTCACCATTGTCTCTCTGCAGGCAGGTGTGGGAAGCAGTCAAGTGGCCTCTCTCCTATATCTTGTGACCAGTTATTCATAGAATACTGGCCAATTTATCATCATAGTATGGGCTGCTCTTGGACTGTGATCATCAGTTCAGCACTCATAGCAGCATGATGGGTAACAAATGTAAAATACAGATGAGATACAGTAACAACAAAAATTATTAATTTGTAGGGGTTCACACTGTGACTGACAACTGGAGTTGTACACTGCATTGTCCTGTTCACGACTGGATACAGGAGCCACATATTGCATTTTTTCTGAGCCACCAACAGCTTTAGTGATGAATAATGAAGGCAGTTTTTTCTTCTGGTTTTGTAGCTTTGTAAATTACTAATATTTTCTGATTTTGTCCATTATTTATGATGAATTTGTGCATGTGGGGGGGGGGGGGGGGAGGGAGGGAGGTGAGAAGAAGGGGGGGGGGGGGGGGAGTTACAGGAATTTCTTCTTGTTTAAACTGTTACAAGTATGTCATACAACAATCATTTTCATTTGATTTGATTTATTTCGTGTTCCATAGGTCCAACTGTGTTGGGTTCACAAGGACGTGGAACAAGTCAGTTTTTTACAAATACAATCTGATAATCTTATAGCATATACAGAAATTTGAGTACATAATTATATAAAAATTTATACAGTAAATTCTTTGGGTAGCAATACAGAAAAAAAAACACATATTTTCTTAGAATCATTAAAGCACTACAGAAAACAGATACAGAGCATACACAGATACAGAGCTCAGGTTAAATAACATTCTTAGTGGCATTATGTCAACTTTTATTATATAATATTAAAATTTTACAATTTATTTAGTTAAAAATTCATCTGGACTGTAAAAAGCTTTTTCTAGCAGAAATATTTTTAGTGCTTTCTTAAACTTACTCTTGTTATGAATCTCTGTCTTTGTTTCAGGAGGAAGAGCGTTGAAGAACTTTGCTCCAGTGTAGTGGACACCCTTTTGCGCCAAGCTCAAATTTCTGTGCTCGCTGTGTATGTCATTTTACCTCCTTGTATTATGCTCATGAAAATTACTGTTTGGTTGAAATATATCTGTATTTTTACAGACAAAACACATGAGAAAAAATATATTGGCATGTAGTTGTGTATATTTTAAGTTTTCGAAACCTATTTCTACACGAGTCTCTTGGTCACAATCAAATATAATTCTTAAAGCTCGCTTCTGTGCAATGAACACTTTCCTTGCTAATGGCTGGTTGCCCCAAAAAATAATTCAATATTCAATGAGAGTGAAAATAGCCATAGTATGCCACTTTTGCAGTGTTAGGTTCAACACTTGTAGTGACAACCCATAAAGCATAGGTAACAGAGCTAAGCCTCTTACAGAAATCAATAATATGTGAAGACCAGTTCATTTTCTTGTCAATGTGCACTCCAAGAAATTTTGTTGTTTCCATTCTTTCTATTGATTGATTACTTATCTCTCTCTCTTTTTCTGTTTTTGTACAGAATTGAATAAAGCTGGTCTTACTGGAATTTAATGAGAGACCATTCACCTTGAACCAATTAAACACATCTGAGAGTATGTGATTAATGAGTTCCTCAAGATTATTGTCTGTTCTACTGCTCATAAAAATTGTGGTCTCATCAGCAAATAATGTAAATTTACAAGGCAGGCCTGTACATGATGGTAGGTCATTTATAAAAATCAGGAATAATAGTGGCCTAAGAATTGAGCCCTGAGGCACTCCACATGTAATGCAACACCATTCAGAATCTGAGGAAGTGTCACATACTCCACCCGAGTTAGTCAAGACTACTTTTTGTTTTCTGTCTTGGAGGTACGACTGTAGCCAATTGCCTGCAACACCACTTATTCCGCTTTTTGCAAGAGAATCTGGTTATCAACACAGTCAAATGCTTTGGATAAATCACAGAAGACACCAAGTGCTAGCATTTTTTCATTAAGGGGTTCTAGGACTTCATTTGCAAGTGCATAGACTGCGTCTTCTGTTGAACGGCCCTTTTCAAAGCCAAATTGGCTCTTGCTGAGAACTCCATTCTTCATGAGATGATTAGTAATTCTTACACATATTAGCTTTTCTAGAATTTTGGAGAAAGCTGTCAGCAAAGAGATAGGTCAATAGTTAGTTAGTTAGTTCAGTTTATCGCACTTTTTTTACAAGGGCTTCACAATGGCACACTTAAGTCTACTGGGAACAACACCTTTCTGAAGGGAGGCATCGAAAATATGACAGAGAATGTCCCTTATCCACACACAAGAATATTTCAATAAATTACTAGATATATTATCAACCCCAGAAGAGCTCTTACTTTTTAAAGACATGATGATTTTTTGAATTTCTTCTACAGTGACAGGATTAAAGTGCATTTCTGAAATTGTGTTTGAGTATACTGCTTGACAAAGAGTTACAGCTTCATCAACATTGGGCTTGCAACCAATCTGTTGAGTTACTGATAGGAAGTGTTTTTTAAAAATCTCGGCCACTGTTTTGAGGTTATCTACTAGGGTACCTTCATATCTGATTTTATTTACGTCTTCTTTGCTTGTTGTATCTCTTCCTGTCCCTTTTTTTTTACAATGTTCCAAATTGTTTTTATTTTATTAGAATTATCTATTTTCTTCTCATAATAAAGGGCTTTTGATTTCTGTATTAGTTTCTTCAAAATTTTACAGTATAATCTATAGTGATTCCATTTTTTCTATATCTTTACAGAATCTTATTGCAGTATAAGTTCCCCTTTTGCTTTAACATGACTGTTTTATACCTTTTGTAATCCAAGGCTTACTTACAGAATTGGAAGCACTGTTTCTGACCCATTTCTTGGAAAATATTTCTTCAAAAGAGCACAGAATTCATTTATAAAACAGTTAAATTTAGTACCAATATCATCATGGCTATATACTAAAGACCAACCCATTTGCTGCAACCTGTGGTTGAAAGTTTTTTTTGCCTCTTCATTCATTATTCTTATGAATTTCCATTGAGGAAATTCTTTTTTGATAAGATTAACAACATAAAGAGTGAGAATTTGTCCATCATGATCTGAAAGCCCACTTATAACATGCCTGACAGTATAATTCAGATGTCTACTTACATCTAAAAAAATGTTGTCTATCGTAGTTTGGCACTTGGATGTAATTCTTGTTGGGAAGTTTATTACTGATGTCAGATTATGTAAGGTCATCACAATGACAAAGTCAATTTTATTCTTATTTTCTGTCATAAAGTTTATATTGAAATCACCTAAAGCTACAACATCCTTTGCTTTCGAAAGTAACCCTGACAGAAGGAGTTCCATTGAATGCATTAAAGTTTTTATGTGACCTGAGGGAGCCCTGTACAGAACCAACGGTATTATTGTGTAGAATTTAGTTATTATTTCTGTGGCACATGCCTCAAATTGATGTTCCACACAATATTTCTTAATATCTATAGCTTTGTGTGCTACACTATCCTTAACATAAATTGCTACTCCACCTCTGTCTTTACTTTCCCTACAGTAGTATGTTACTAAACTATAACTTACTGTAGATGGCAAGGCACATTTATCAGTAACATTGTGCTCAGTTAAACACAAAATCTGAGCATTGCTGAATATTGACCAGTATTACGTTAGTGTGAGTGAGGTTCCTCAGAAACTTTGTACCTTATTCATTTACCCATATTCATGTGATTCACTTACCTTTGATGTCATTCCATGTATTGTTTAGAACTGTCCTTTCCACTAATGTTAATAAGAAGTTGATCTGTTTTGTTTAAGAGGCCCCTCATATTTTGATGAAAGAAAGATGCCTTCCTCTTGCTTTTTCATTCTATTAGTGCTGTTACCTGACTGAGAATCCACTGGAGTCTGTCTTGAGATAGGAGTGAGGAGACACTTGATACTACCTACTGTTGTCCCTTCTTTTTCTTCAGGCCCACACATAAAAAATTGTTGAGATGAGAAGGAGGCTCAGCATTTCTTCTGCCCAACAGCCTTCTATTTGTTGTTGTCGATGGTGATGCTGTTTCTGACACTTCAAATGTTGGTTCTGCCACTACTGATGTCTTCTCGTGTTTCTTGTTTTCATCTAAAATAATATTTGGACGATGAGGAACTGTATTTCTTTTGTCATTGAAATTGATGTCCACTGTTCTTTCTGTTAAAATTTCGTCTTTTTTTACATGTTTTTCTGGTGCTGATGATGGTTCTAATGCTTTTACCTTTTTTTGAAGTGTTTTTGTTATGAAGTCAGGTGATGGCGATGCAATTATCGTTTTGATTTTGAATTTATTTTGGTGGTTTTTTATTACCTTGGTTATCAGGTTTACCAGATATTCTTTCCCCAAGCCATTCAGGTGAAGTAGTGTTGCATGTGGAATCTACATCCAATACTGCTTATATCAACACATTTCACATTTTTAAAATGTCTGCAGAGTTTTGCAAACTGATTGTTGGCACTTTTTATTTCCCTGTTAACACATGACCATACTACAAGATCATAGCGATGTGGAATATTGACCAGTATTACGTTAGTGTGAGTGAGGTTCCTCAGATACTTTGTACCTTATTCATTTACCCATATTCATGTGATTCACTTACCTTTGACATTATTCCATGTTTTGTTTAGAACTAAATGTATTGTGGTTTTTTTCTAAATTAAGAGAGTGTCTGTTTACATAGAACCAATTGATAATTCTTTGAACAATATTCTTGACATCAGATTCTGTTTCTGACTCTACAGAGGATTAACTGTAATACTTGAGTTAAATGAAAAAAAAAGTACAAGATCTGTTGATGCAAATTAAGTGAAAGGTTATATGACAGATGAACTCTTTATTTCTCCCCAGTCAATAAAATTTGCTCTCCATCCTGCATTGTTTGAATTAGTATTATCATTTTTTGATTTTTTTTGTTAAGTATGAGACAGATAAATAGTTTGTTAAAAATTATTTCCATAAAATTCTAACTGTTATAGTAGGTAACATGATTAACACAGTCAAATAGTCAAATGGATTAAGATCATCACAAAACATACCAAATGTTCGTGTATTGTTTTCTTAAGGCTAATAATATTTTATGATGATATGCATACATTTTTCACAGATATCCACAGCTTGGTCTCAGTGGTGACATCTGTACATGTGAAGCCTAAAATGTGTCTGGAATGCACTGGAGAAATAAACTGCAAACCCATCAGTCACTAGCAAGGGCTGTGCAACACCAACACATAGCTCCTTTACTGGCAAGATTACCTATGGATCTCTCTAAGCATGTCATGTCTAGCACATCACATTACCGCTCAGCATGTCTCACAGCTACAATAAACCATGTCCCCTATTAACAGTTTAGAGGGTTTTTCCAGATTTCTTCGTTATGTGTGAATTTAATTTCAGAACTTTGGTGATTATTTTTTGGACTGTTGCATGCCTAATACTTCCTGATCTATCCTTATTCTATAACACAAGAGTAGTATGAAGATATAATTTACCAAGTTAAGTTTTCTCACAAAGACATGTGTACTGAAGAAGTATGTAGCAAACTAACATAACTGACTGTTAACATACTAATGACCATCCCCATGGTATACTGCTTAGTATTGCTGGCCACTGACGTGGAAGTCCCAGGCAATTTGTAGGCTATAAAAGGAGAGTGATACTTTGACTGAACAAGAACACAACTTGAGAGTTGAGAAAAATGTGTTATAAACATTAACTTTTAATGGAGTTCCTGAGTCCAAAAAACTGAATGTGAAGCCTTCACAAAGTGAATTACGAGATTACACCAACAAAACTGCTCACACACAGAATGAAATTCATCTAACATTAACTTGGGGTGGAAAATACATGATAGGATGAGTGAAGACAATCATTCACTCTGCAGAAGAAGTATTAATCAGCACGCTGGATGAATGTTAAAAAGGGTTTGAACAGGAAAGGACAGCAGGAAGTATATGGGGTGTTACCAAAAGGTACGACCAAACTTTCAGGAAACATTCCTCACACACAAAGAAAGAAAGTATGTTATGTGGACATGTGTCCGGAAACGCTTACTTTCCATGTTAGAGCTCATTTTACTACTTCTCTTCAAATCACATTAACCATGGAATGGAAACACACAGCAACAGAATGTACCAGCGTGACTTCAAACACTTTGTTACAGGAAACGTTCAAAATGTCCTCCGTTAGCGAGGATACATGCATCCACCCTCCGTCGCATGGAATCCCTGATGCACTGATGCAGCCCTGGAGAATGGTGTATTGTATCACAGCCATCCACAAAACAAGCATAAAGAGTCTCTACATTTGGTACCGGGGTTGTGTACACAAGAGCTTTCAAATGCCCCCATAAATGAAAGTCAAGAGGGTTGAGGTCAGGAGAGCATGGAGGCCATGGAATTGGTCCGCCTCTACCAATCCATTGGTCACCGAATCTGTTGTTGAGAAGCGTACGAACACTTCGACTGAAATGTGCAGGAGCTTGTCGTACTCGTAAAGACACATGTTCTAGCAGCACAGGTAGAGTATCCCATATGAAATCATGATAATGTGCTCCATTGAGCATAGGTGGAAGAACATGGGGCCCAAGCAAGACATCACCAACAATGCCTGCCCAAACATTCACAGAAAATCTGTGTTGATGACATGATTGCACAACTGCGTGCGGGTTCTCATCACACATGTTGATTGTGAAAATTTACAATTTGATCACGTTGGAATGAAGCCTCATCCATAAAGAGATGATTTGCACTGAAATGGGGATTGACACATTGTTGGATGAACCATTCGCAGAAGTGTACCCGTGGAGGCCAATCAGCTCCTGATAGTGCCTGCACACGCTGTACATGGTACAGAAACAACTGGTTCTCCCATAGCACTCTCCATACAGTGACGTGGTCAACGTTACCTTGTACAGCAGCAACTTCTCTGATGCTGACATTAGGGTTATCGTCAACTGCCTCGTCCATTGCAGGTGTCCTCCTCATTCTAGGTCTTCCCCAGTCACGAGTCATAGGCTGGAATGTTCTGTGCTCCCTAAGACGCCGATCAATTGCTTCGAACGTCTTCCTGTCAGGACACCTTCGTTCTGGAAATCTGTCTCGATACAAACATATCACACCACAGCTATTGCCCCGTGCTAATCCATACATCAAATGGGCATCTGCCAACTCCGCATTTGTAAACATTGTACTGACTGCAAAACCACGTTCATGATGAACACTAACCTGTTGATGCTACGTACTGATGTGCTTGATGCTAGTACTGTAGAGCAATGAGTCGCATGTCAACACAAGCACCGAAGTCAACATTACCTTCCTTCAATTGGGCCAACTGGTGGTGAATCGAAGAAGTACAGTACATACTGACAAAACTAAAATGCGCTCTAACATGGAAATTAAGCGTTTCCGGACACATGTCCACATAACATCTTTTCTTCATTTGTGTGTGAGGAATGTTTCCTGAAAGTTTGGCTGTACCTTTTTGTAACACCCTGCATAGGGACATAGGAGCAGAGGATGCTCACCCATATGTTGACTCTACAAGTATCAACTGCTGCTGCACTGCATCCTTCATTTCAAACAATTTTTAAATCCTTGTTGATCTGTTACCATAGTACACACTGTTGAGCTTAATTCAACCATTCAAATTAATGTCTGTGGGCTCTGCGAGCCACGATCTTTTGTACATCTTTCTTTTATATATGAGGGTCTTTGCTTTGCTCATGTCTTGTCATTTTGTGTGTGCCATGTCTCATGTATGTTCATTGTACGCTCCAAGATAAAAACTAAATGGTGCACTACAAAGGAATTATCCAAATGGAATGGAAATTGGTACATGTACAAAGAAACAAATGATTACCATTTGAGAAAAAAAATGGACGATTTATTGAAGGAAAAAAGCTTCACAAATTGAATAAGTCAATAATGTGTTGGTCCACCTCTGGCCCTTATGCGAGCAGTATTGATTGACAGAGTTGTTGGATGCCATACCAAATTCTGTCCAATTGACACATAAGATTGTCAAAATCCTGACCTGGTTGGAGTGCCCTGCCCATTATGCTCCAAATGTTCTCAATTGGAGATAGATCTGGCAACCTTTCTGGCCAAGAGTGGATTTGGCAAGCACAAAGACAAGCAGTAGAAATGAATGGTATTAAAACAGGGCATACAATATCACTGACATACCGCTATTCTCTAAGGATGCTGCAGCTAATAACCAAAGGGCTCCTGATATGAAGTGAAATGGCACTCCTGGCTGTTGAGCCAAATGGTGGCTGACAGTCATGTTGGTATCTCATTGCAGTCCAGGGTGTCTCCACAGATGTTTGCTGATAATTGGCAATTCAAAGCAGGACTCATCATCACTGAAGGCAATTCTCATCCAGTCAATAAGATTCATGTCTGGAGACTCTCCAGACAGCAGTGGGATACCAACATAACTGTCACCTGCTATATAGCCTGACAACCGGGAGTGATAGTATGGAGTGCCATTACTTTTCATAAACAAGACCCCTTTGGTTGTCAGCCATAGCATCCTTACAGCACAGTGGGACATTGACAATATTCTACACCTCATTTGTTGCCCTTCATGGAAAGCAATTCTGGGCTTACATTTCAGCAAGAGAATGCCTGCTCACACACGGAAGGGTTTCTGCTGCTTAACTTCTTGCTTGCCAAACCCTAATTTCCTGAATTCAAAACATATGGAGCATTATGGGCAGGGCCCTGCAACCATCTCAGAATTTTGATGATCTAACATGCCAATTGGACAGAATTTGGCATGTTATTCTCCAGTAAGACACCCAACACTCTGTCAATCAATGCCAGACAGAATAACTGTTTACAGAAGTGCCAGAGGTGGACCATCACATTATTGATGTGCTCAGTTTGTGAAGCTCTTTCTCTTGAATAAATCGTCCAATTTTTCTGAAATTGTAATCATTCATTTGTGAGTACATGTACATCACATCTACTGATTTCTGTCCCATTCAAATGAGTCCTTCATAATTTGTCTTTTTTTCCTTCGAATGTGTATCATCTGCACTGAGTGCAGTAGAATGTGCAAGTTTATTTTAACATGCATTAGTCTAATAAAGCATTAAGTAATATGTCTACCAGTGCTCTTAATACAAGTAGATAATTGGCAGAATCCACATGTGGTGGACCTCTCAAGAGGTTATGAGGCCCAAGTACCTAGGTATCCAGATAACTGTGTGTAGAATCAGAATCAGATAGTGACATGGAGTTGCCACGGCTGTTGGAAATTGGTCCCTACCCCTATCCTGACCCACAGTGGTCCTGTTGCACAGAGGACTCATTCTCCTGCATGCTCGCATGATGGAATGTTCACTGTACTGGTCACTATCTGTTGATGACTTTATCTTTGATCTTGAACTATGTATGGACATCAGTGTTGGCTGGGTATCTTCTGTTTCATGACATTGAACTCATATGTTATTGTCTTTACTGTGTGTTTCTACTGTGTCAGTGTAATAAGCCAAATAAATTGTGCTCATAGCTGCAGACTTCTACAGTGGCAACGAGTCTTTTTGAACTGTTTATGCGTCAAAATATTGCACAACATGGATGTGGAATTTAGGAAGCAGTGCCTCCACCAGCAGCAGGAAAAGTGACTTCTCGACTGGCAATTATTGGAATAACAGCAACAGCAACTGGCCTTACTACAGCAACAAATAACAGTGTTGTCTATTATGAATAAGATGACTGCAGCAGTTTCACAATTTCCTTTGTTTCTGGATGGCGTTGATGATTGGGGAATGTACTTACAATATCTCCACTGTTATTTCACTGCCTGTAAGGTAACCCATTCACAGTGGCAATGGTTATTTTTTCTTTCGTGGTCTTCACATACTGTGTTGGGTTTGTTACATAAGTTCTCCCCGCACGATACATCCAGATAGCTTGACTTATACTGAAGTTGGTAATCTGATGTCTGAACATTATGGGTGTCATTCCTGTGTGGCATTTGCTTACTTGAAATTTTACCATCATTCCAAACAACCATCAGAAACCTACAAAGACAAATGGTCTTAGTGACCATTGTGCATTTGTGTAGCTGGCCACTGTGGCCGAGCGGTTCTAGGCACTTCAATCTGGAACCGCACTGCAGCTACGGTCGCAGGTTTGAATCCTGTCTCAGGCATGGATGTGTGTGATGTCCTTAGATTAGTTAGGTCAAAGTAGATCTAAGTCTAGGGGACCGATGACCTCAGCTGTTAAGTCCCATAGTGCTTACAGCCATTTGAACCATTTTTGCATTTGTGTGCTCTGAAGAATCATGCTACCGACTGTATGCTGACTACTTGATTCAGGACTTACTTCTCTATCATTTACCAAGCAAGGAATTCCACTCACATGCTTTATGGCATGTAGATCCATCCTTTGATGAAGTCCTTAAAATCAGTCAGGCTTTCAAATTTACACAGGAAACCGAAAGCCAGTAGGAGGCTCAGTCCATAGCGCCCGCTGTTATCACCAGGGTGACCGTAAACTCCTCCCATAAGTGCAACAGGAAACCGCACTCTCATTTTGGCTGTTCTGGCAGACATGTTATGCCATTCCAGTGCAATGGCCTTGAGGCATGTTAATACAACAGTGATATTTAAAATGTCTCCAAATGATTTCTGTCTTGTAACTCAATTTCAGAATCTTTTCTGTGTTCTCTGTTTTGACAGAACTCCAATCCATATCATCTACCTTCTTATCTTCAATGTTTTCACTGACACCCTCCCTCTGTCCACATTGATTGGTTACTTGCTTTTCTTGCAGCATTAGGGGACAAATTACTAATGTGTGTCAGTTGTGCGACATCCAGAACCATGGGTACGATGTGGAGTCTGGTTCTCCCATCTTACCCCTCACAGGATCTTGTCATAGCTCTCCTGCTGATGCAATGCACTCCATTGAAATGTTGACTCATCCTGCTATGGGTTAACATGGCAAACTGGTAATCATGTTAGGAGTGAAATACAGATGTAAAATGTTTCTGCTGCAGAAGTCTCCTAAAAAAAATTTTGAGGAAACTTTAATTTTTGGATTTTACTTCTGATAATGCAGAAAATATCTTTCAGTTAGATGCATTAAAACAATTTGGGTTTTCTGTTTCAGAGAACATGTGTTTGGTTTCCACAGCAATTTCATTCCACATTATTCATAACTTAATTACCTCATGTTCAGACTTGTTAACCCCTGAGTTAGGATGGGCTGCAGATGTAGCTGTAAAAACACATTTAAAACTGGGGTCTGTGTCTCACTTTTCTCAGGCTAGTGCAATTGCACACATCCTTTGGGTAGTGGTTAAGTGAGATTGGGACAGATTGGAGGACTTTGAGGTGATTACCCCTGTCTCATTGAGCTGATAGTTTTCACCTCTTGTAATTGGGAAAGAACCAAGTGGCTTTCTCTGCCTATGTGGTGACTTTAAGGCCACTAATGTGAAGGTCATCATCAATAATTTTTCCATTCCCCAACCAGAAAACCTGTTTTCCAAGTTACAAAGTGCTGTCTGTTGTACTAGGGTTTGTTTGTGGCAGGTATATTGACAACTGCTGCTGCATCCGGAATCTCAGGATCTGTTGGTGCTCAGCACATCCTTTGGCCTTTAGCAGTATAACAGACTGGCCTTTTGCATTTCTAGCACACCAGCAGTTTTCTGGCATTACTTGGAGCAACTCCTACAGGACATTCCTTCATGTTGCAATTATTTAGACGACAACATAGTGACAGTAGCTTCAAATGTAACCACCTCAAATTTAAATTTTTCCAACAGTTCACTGAGTACCTCAGCTTTATCATTAGCAAACAGGGCACCCGTTATACCAAAGAGCATGTCTGTTCTGTAGAAAACATGCACAGACTCCAGAATCTCAAGGAACTGCAATCCTTTATGGTAAAATTTAGCAGTTACAGCTGTTTCATTCCCCATGTCCTATCCACTCAATGCACTGTGAAAAAAGGGATTACATTCTGGTGGTCCCCAGAATGTGATGCAGTTTTTTCTGCTCTTAAACAAGACCTCCTGTCAGCACCATGCATCAACCCATTTTCACCACAGAACCCTCTTCTTCTTGCCACAGATGCCTTACAGCAAGAGGTCAGAGCAGTCTTGCCCCACAAGAGGTCAGATTACTCTGAACATTCATGTCCAAGACGCTCAATGCTGCCCAACACAACTACTTCAGGCCAACATTTATGTAGTTAAGAAATTTCACATCTATCTCTGTGGCATCAAATTCCAGCTGCTGACTGATCTCAAGCCATTACTCACATTGTTTGGATTGTGTCATAATCTCCCAAACAGGACAGTGCAAATGCTGCAAGACTGGGCACTGTTCTTAGTGGCCTGCTCTTATGACATCCTCTATAATGCCACCAGCCACCACACAGATGACATTGCTTTTCCTGGCTTCCAGTGGGCACCAATCCTGAATTTGACACCCAGGAAGTAATTATCTTTCAGCTGGGTTTGTATTATACATTAGTCCTGCATAACTTTCTCCTGGATGCTACATTGATCATGGCTCAGAGAAGAGCATACCCTACTCTCAGCACTGTGATTGTGTGTGTCAAGTGTGGGTGGCCACCACGTCTCTCAGCAAAGGAACATGTTTGACACAAAACTTTCTTCTCCTTGCAAAACCAGCTCCCCCTCCATGATGATGTTCTACTGCTGCAGATGGAACACAAACATCCTTGGGCTGTTATTCACCCAGCTCTGCATCCCAGGGTTCTCACACTTTCACACGCAACTCACTGAGGCATATCCCATATGAAACAGTTGGTACACTGTCATGTCTACTGGCTAACTATCAACAAGGACATTAAGACGCTGGTGTGGTCTTGCATCCTGTGTGCCCAACAGCAATCTGTGCCCCACATGCATTCTCATCCTGTCCCTGTTGGGCACTTAGTAGCACTTCCAATGGACTTTGTCGTTCTTTTCTTGTGTCTGATGTTTGTTGTGGTAGACTCATGGTCCAAATTTCCATGTATCTGCCCCATGACTACATGGCAATGGCAAAACTGATCAAGTCCCTATCGCAAATTTTTGCCATTGAGGGCCTTCCATGGGTCATGATCTCAGACAATGGTGCCCAGTTCATCTCCACCCAGTTTTCCCAATTCTGTGAAATGCGCAGCATACACCTTCTTTCAGCATCATTTCACACCAACTCCAACGGGGAAGCAGAATGGATGGTGTGGACTCTGGAAGTCCACACAACCCACACCATCAGACTATACCCTCACCTTGTTCTTGGCCACTTATAGTGTGGGTGGCCACCATGTCATGGTCAACTAAAAATGTTCTTTTCCTTGCAAAACCAGCTCTCCCTCCATTGTGGGGAAGAGCCTGGCTGAATTGCTCCATGAGTGGCAGACTTACACCCTTCTCTCTCTGCTCTTACACCTGGACCCTTGTCTGTCCTGGTCCCCAGTATGCCCCTACAACAGACTGGCACCATAGAGTGGGCCTGATCATTTGGATGCCATCTGACATAGGTACTGGCCATCATCTAGTGTGCACATGGCCACTGGACTTGTAAGATCGCTGTGGAGGGTTGCCTCTGGAGACGCCACCACAACCAGCTGCACCCAAGGATGCCACCAGCATATGCTCTGATATATACAACCTGCACCCCTGGCCTCATCTGCTGCAAGTGCTTCCTCTCCTCTGGCACTGATGCCATGATCTGTTGGTCATGGATCAGGCTCTGATGCCCCTGCCTTGCTCTATTCCAGTGCCTGCAGGCATGGACCTGCCTCTCACGAGTTACATGGATTGTGTGGCAATGGCTGCTGTACAGTGAGAAGTCATCTAGGTGGAGATGCAGGGTATTCCAGTTTCAGCTATGGTAGTGGCATATCTGGAACCAACTTCAGCAATGGTGCGTCCAAGTCTGCAGTGGAGCTGGAACAAGTTGGGCTGCTTCTGCCCCTGTTTTCCATCTCTGAGCAGAGGGCTGTAGTAACAAACACCAACAGCAACATGGAGCTGTCACAGCTGTTGGGGACACATCCCAGCTGCTCGCCCACACCACTGGTGGTGCCGCATCTACAAGCTGTCTCTGCAAGAAGTGTTAAGTGCTCTGAGAAGAGGCCAGACCCCTGGACCGCACATCACATTAACTGGCAGGACACGATGACCTCTAATTGGCTATAACAGTACACCTGCCATGCAGAAGACTCATTCTCTTGTCTGCTCACTGGAATGTTCAGAGTACCGGCCACTATTTGTTGACAACTTTAGCTTTGATATTGGACTACATATGGACTTTAACACTGGCCAGAACTCATATGTTATTGTCTTTACTGTTCTTTCTGCTGTCAGTGTTTCAGCTAAATAAATTGTGATCATAACTGCAGACTACTAAACTGTCAGTTAAAATGGTTAAGGGATTGGGAATAATGTGTCACTGTTGAAGTCCAGGAAATACCAGTTAAAATGGTTAAGAGACTGGGAATAATGTGTCATTGTTGAAGTTCAGGAAATACTTTGTTCAAAAGAAGAACTGTTTCATTCAACAAATATGGCAACAAATTATTTGAACTGAAAGGACATGTGAACTACATTGCTTGCGAATTTGTAATCAAGAACTTGCTTATTCCTGAAGGACTGGCATAATGTGTCTCAGAAGTAGGTGAAACACAAGGTTTCAAGATCAAAGGGAAAATAATTCTTACTATTGACCTATCTTTATAAATGCACATAAAAGAAGAAGAAGAAACAGTTGACTCATGACACAAACTGAAATTGTTGTTTGATGACTTTGGTTTTGCAAGAACAATAAACTTATTGAAAACATTAATATCATCTATAAAAACGTGATTCTGTAACAAGTTAGGTAAATCAAGTACTAGACAATAGTCAAAAACAATGCAATTAGTAATGAATTAATTGGGTCATTATTGTCAGCAGGATTACCACAAAAATAGTTTCTAATGATTATGGCCATTTTACATGCAGGAATTCCTTTTACAACAAATGCAATTAAAAGCAAGATTCTTTATATGGAAGAAGAGGTTACCACTGGCAGTGCTTTTAGGGTGAAAAGTTGGCAAAGTAAACAAAAGTATTTTCACCAAAATGGGACTTCCATGTCATCATTGAGAAATAACATTGGACCTATATTGTCAAATTGTGTCAGACATCAATAGCAAAGCAAGAAATAAGTTACTTGCCATAAGTACAAAAAGCCAGGACATCTTAAAGTAAGTGCTGTAACAGTGAGAAGGAAGTAGCAGTTTAGAGACATAATGACATACCTACAAAATTGGCTATTTCAACATATCTGCTTCACCACTGTCTTAATGCTAAGGCTGGGAATTGTTGGATGACTGTAAACACACTCTAAGAACCATGAGATATCACCATTATCAGAAAATGTGAATGTGGTGGTAGCAGTGATAATGTTTGTGCTGCTGCAAATGTTTCTTTTGCCTTCATCTCAAAACACGCATTTTGTAGATATGTTGTTATGACTCTAAACCCCCGAATATGATACCAAACAAAAGGAAACCTCAAATGTCTCCAGTGCAGTGTTTTAAGTGGTTCTCTTAATAGTAGTCATGTCTGGCTGCTAGAAGGGGAGCACAGGTTTGATGCCTGGCACTGTCAAGGATTTTTCCTTGGTAGTGTACTCAGCCTCATGAGCCAGTTGAGGAGCAACTTGAATGATAAATGGCAGCTCCAAGGTCAAGAAATCTGATGATGGCTGGGACAGCATAGTGCTGATTCCACAGCCCTCCCATACCCCATCCACTGACATAATTAGCAGAAAATGACATGGCGGTCAGTCAGGCCCTTTTGGCCCATCAGAGCCAGATTGTTGAGATTTGCTTTTAATAGAAGTAACTGGTATGCCGACTTGTGTGCTTGTGTACATCTCACAGAAAAACAATGTTAGCTTGCATAAAATTGTGGCAGTGAATCAGACTGAAGTACCACTGTCATGCTATGGTGGAGTCGTTTTAACAACAGTAGTTGGAAAGACACTCTATGATATTACAGTGAAGAATGTGCTCTAGAACTAACAAGAAATTTACTGTCTGTGAGCAGATTGATTGCAGAAGAGAACTTGATTGAATTTAGTAGCAATCACTGTAATATTTCTAACACGAATCACAAATTAGTTGTATCTACAGATCTTATTAAGTTATTCATTATTTATTTATTGCTATTTAGCCGGACCAGATTAGGGCCTTAAGGTGCTCTCTTATATCTGACCAGGCATGACACATACAAAAAATATTATATAACAATTACAATAATAATAATTTGCATTTTTAATAAAACAGTAATTGGCAATAATAATAATAATTATTATTATAATAATCAGGATAAAGTTAACATTATACCAATTATACTATCAACTACAGGAGTCATACCACACAATATCCACCAGTACATCAATACAATACAGCTACATCCAAACTTATATGTACAATTACAGAAATCCGTAATTATTGATACATGTTCAATTACCCGAAAGTTCCTAAATGCAATATAACATATACCGTACAGTTAAAAGGAAGTGACGCTTGATCAAGGTCCGCGTCACTTCCCATTTTTAACCAGACTTAACGTCTGAGAAAGTAAAGAAATAATAATAATAATGTTAATAATACTAACATTAGAATTAATGATAAAATGGTGGAGACATTAAGAATAATACTGATTAGCTTAGAATATTTGAATCCTTGTTGGGTATTAGAAGAAGTGGAAGGAAGAATGGGAGAGGAAAAGATTGAAATGAAAGTGTCAGTGGCTGATAGGAAAGAAGACAATTTCAATGGGGAAATCCATAGACAAATGGGAGGGAAAAGTTGTGGGGGAGAAAGGGTTGATGGGAATAAGCTGCAGACAAGTATCTGGAAGATATAGAATGCGAGCCATTAGTTGCTTTTTGATGTCTGAAAGGATTTCAATTTCTCTAACATTTTGAAGAAGATTGTTCCAAAATTGGGTTAGTGATACAGGAAATGATGTAGAGAACATGGCAGTCTTGTGTAACGGTACAGAGAGGATTTTCTTTGTTGAGAATGAGTATTTCTGCTACATTATTCCAACAGTAGAGTAAGGGATAAAGATAAATAAGACAGAGTGCAATGACTGAGAAGACAATAGAGCAAGCACAATTATGATAATCTCTGTGCTTACTATCATGTACCCATGATAGTTGTAGGCATGAGTGATATGGCTGAGATAGTATATGTCACATGTGTATTACACACAAGCATTCATTGCCAGTTCCAGCTGGTGTCAGCTCTCATATGAATGTCCTTGCAGGATAGAATCATCATAATCAAAGATGGGCAGTATTAGTAATCCTATGAGTTTCTGTTTAGGCATGAAAATAAATACTTACTTATATTTCTGTAGTGAACAAAGTGATGTTGGCACCTTCTTACAGACTGCAGTTGTGTATCCAGTTGAGTCTGTGCCTACTCTGATTAAGCATATCAGTCAGCAGTTACATGTTGGATGGCTGTATACGGGATTTCTGGGCTTGCACTTAGGTATAACTGAAGGTTAAAAGTGTATAAATGATATTTCTAATGGGGGATAATAATTGGCACATCATTAACATACAGAGTGCGTTCCATAAGTAATGCAACCAATTTTTTTCTGACAGCGTGTTGTAACTGGCTGGGCTAAGTGGAGGGGGGTGTTAGCATCAAAATGCTCTTTGTCTCATTCAGCTGCAAGCTGCTGGAGAGTCAGAACGTGCATTTCTGTCAACCCCATTTGCGTTTATGTAACACGACACAATGGATCATTCTGTAGAGCAACGATACGCTATCAAATTTTGCGTTAAACTTGAGAAGTCCACCACCAAAACGTTTCCATTACTTCAGCAGGCCTTTGGGACTGATTGCTTGTCCAAATCACAAGTTTTCCGATGGCACAAGTCGTTCATGGAGGGTCGAGAGGAGATCTCTGATGAACCTTGCAGTGGACGGCTATCAACCACACAAGTCGACGAAAATGTGACACGTGTGCGTGATCGTTTGAACTCGACAGACGACTGAGCCTTCAATTGATAGCACAAATTCTAAACATGTCAAAAACAACCATTATCTGCATTGTGACCGAAGATTTGAACATGAGAAAGGTGTGTGCGCCAAACTCGTCCCAAAAGTGTTGACCGACGAATACACGCACATGCAAGTGCTTCGGTGCCGAGAAATGTTGGAAATGTGTGAAAATGATCCTCATTTTTTAAACTCAGTTATCACTGATGATGAGTCATGGATTTTTGAGTATGATCCTGAGACAAAAAGGCAGAGTTCAGAGTGGCACACACCATCATCACTCCGTCCCAAGAAGGCACGCATGAGCAAGTCCAGGATCAAAACCATGTTCATTGTCTTCGTTGACGTCAGAGGCATTGTTCACCATGAATTCGTACCTAGCGGGACTAAAGTGAACTCCGATTTCTACTTGGAAGTGCTCAAAAGAGTGAAAGGAGGGTCTCACGCTGCCAAAGTGACGTCAAGGATATGTGGAAAATTCACCACGACAACGCGCCAAGTCACAGCGCCTTCCTGGCCAGGACCAAGACTCCATTGGTTCCCCAGCCTCCCTACAGTCCTAACCTGGCTCCCGCTGACTTTTTTTTGTTTCCTCAGTTAAAATGAGTCATGAAAGGAAAACATTGGGACATGATTCAAAGCATCCAGGCGCATGTTACATCAGCTCTAAAGGACATTCCAGAAAAGGCATTCCAGGATGCCTTCCAGGCATGGGAACACTGCCTCCATAAGTGTATCGACACAAGAGAGTGCTATTTTCAAATTTTTTGATTATTTGTACAAATATATTAAATAAATTATTTTTTATGAATTTGGTCGCATTACTTATGGAACACACCTTGTATAATGAGAAAAGTAATAAGCCCAATACTGATCATTGTGGGATGCCTGATACTACATGCCTCCACTGTGACATCTTTATTCCAATTGTTACACACTATCGGTGAGATGTAAGGTATGAGTGAAATCATTGTATAGCAGTTGAAAACAAGTTTTGACTTTTGAGTTTAGTGAGTTGAATTTCGAAATCGACAATGTCAAAAGCTTTGCTAAAATCCAGCACATAATAGTAACCTCTTGTTTGTCCATAGCATTATTCAGTTCACCAGTCACTTTTATTAGAGCAGTCACCATGCTGAGATTTTTCCATAAACAAGGCCAGTATTCATCTAGTAGGTTATTTGTTGTTACGTAATTTGTAAGCTAATCATGAACAATGTATTCTAAAGCCTTAGGTAATGGTGGTAGCATGCAAATGGGGCAGCAGCCAAAGGGTTCTTTGGCAGATTCCTTCTTGGGTAGAGGTTTTATCAGTCTCTGCTTCCAGGCTGTTGGATAGATGGTGGAGTTCAGACATTGGTTAAAAATGTCCTTTATTATGGGCAGTAGCAGATTGACAAGGAAACTGATCATTACCACTGTAATATTATCGTGCCCTGTAGCTGGTGAATAAATTCACATAACTGACTTCCTGGTCATGTTAAGGCTTACTGGCTGCAGAAAGAAAAAAAATGGTTCAAATGGCTCTGAGCACTATGGGACTTAACATCTTAGGTCATCAGTCCCATAGAACTTAGAACTACTTAAACCTAACTAACCTAAGGACACAAAATTGTTAAGGCTTTCGTGGCCACTTGTTGACAAACTGCCTATTGGCTTCTGTCTCGGGTTCTTCGGCCGACGTTCATCTAATGATTTTTCTGACGTTTCGCCAGCATGAGTGGCTGGCATTGTCAAAGCTTCACCCTCCATTGCCGGTGGTGAACTGGAGCTGAGATCGTGGGTGCAGACTATATGTACCTGGCACGCCAACGTCCGAGGGCTTCTCCTCGGTCATTTCCGGTGCAGTTCTCCTCTTGCTACCTGCGACGGTCATTCGCAGCAGTACGTGATGCCAGGATCCGTTGACCTTAAGGCTTTCCTCGTTCTTGTTCAAACTGTTCGCGTGTTTTTGTATTTCTACAGCTTCTCTGAACAAGCGTGTGTGATAGTGCTTCTCTACAGCCAGAACTTCCGTGTCGGCGAATTTTATTACGTGGTCGGTCTCACTGAGTGCGAGAATTATACCTATGGAGGATATCATTGCCAACACTGAAGCAGCCATTTGGACCCTTCCTTGTGAAAGGGCAGAGGAAATACGCACGGAAACAGCCAGGATGCTGCGCCGAGCAAAACCACCAGCTTGCAACCTGAAGAAAGAAGAGGTACAAGCCATTAAGAATCTCAACGCCGAGAAGAGTATATTGGTACTGCCTGCCGATAAGGGGAATGCGACCGTCGTAATGAAGACTGAAGATTATGAGCAAAAGATCCGAGACCTATTAGATCCGACAACGTACCGAAAACTAAGCGCAGATCCGACGCAGCGTATCACATGGAATACGAATCGATTAATCAAGGCGTCTTCTCTGCCGGTGGACATACAGAGAAACCTGCGCAACATAGAAGCCCTACCACCTCGGCTGTATGGATTACCAAAGATCCATAAGAACAACGTTCCACAGAGACCGATCGTTAGCGCTCCTGGATCACCGACATATAAACTGGCAAAACACTTGGCCCCTCTGCTCCAGCCACATGTGGGGAAGACCGACACATACATTAAGGACTCAGGACATTTCATTGAGAAGCTGAAGAAACTGAAACTTGCACCAAACGACATCTTGGTCAGCTTTGATGTTGTTTCGTTATTTACGAAAGTGCCACTCAGTGATGCTCTGGAGCACATCGGTTCCATTTGCCCGCAGGACATCAGAAAGCTCCTCCATGCATGTCTCACCACGAGCTATTTCACGTGGAATGGAGATTTCTACGAACAGCTGTTTTGTGGCGGTGTTCGTAGCGACAACACTTGGCTGTAGAAATGGCTTACGAAGTCACCGCCACACTTTTAATAGCGGGCCGACCGGTCCGCTGGAACAGTAAACAGAAAGATGAAACCCCAAACACTCTGATTAAATAAAAGTCGGTACTTATCTTTATTGATGAAGATACAGAAACACAATAGTGAACTCCGTGTCTACAGAGATCTGTCTAGTTCGAGTCGGAGCGGCTAGGTCAGCGTCGGCTGACGACAAACAACAACTCTGCTGCGATGAACACACAACTGACTAGCAAGTACACAATTCGGTGGCGAGTATACAACTGAGCGGCGAATACAGAACTGTCCTAGCGCTCGCGACCCCAGCGCTTAAGAAGCCAGAAGCCAGCGGTGGCGCGCGCAGACTTGCGGCGATTTTCTCTCTCGCTGGCGCTGCTTATGCGGACGGCGTCCGAACTTTGATGCTGCCAACCCATCTGGCAGTGGGCTCGGTTGGCATTACTGGCTAGGACATAACAAGCTGGAAGGCGTGGCCATGGGTAGTCCTCTCAGTCCAGTGGTGGCCAACTTCTTCATGGAACAATTCGAAGCACAGGCACTGGACTCGGCGACTTGCAGACCTAAGGTGTGGTACAGGTACGTCGATGATACTTTCGTGGTGTGGAGCCATGGTGAAGAACAGCTCGGTGACTTCCTAAGACACTTGAACAACCTCCATGCCAACATAACATTTACCATGGAAGTAGAAAAGGACAAGAAACTGCCATTTCTAGATGTGCTGGTCACAAGGGACGGCGAAACCCTGGGACACAGCATGTATCGAAAACCGACACACACGGACCGATACCTGCACAAACTGTCAAACCACCACCAGAGCCAGAAAAGAGGCATGATTAGTACACTCGTAACGAGAGCAGGATGAATATGTGAGCCGCAACACCTCAAACGAGAAATGCAACACCTGGAAACTGTCCTGAGGAGCAATGGGTACTCCAAAAATTATATTAGAAGTGTAACAGAGCCAAACACTCGGCGAAGTAAGGAACCAGAAAAAGAAATGTCGGGTACGGCCTTTCTGCTATACATTCCCAGAGTGATGGACAGAATCGGCCATATATTGCACAAACATGGCATAAAGACGATTTTCAAACCAACAAGGAAGATCAAAGAGTGTCTTAGATCGGCGAAGGAGAAAAAGAGACCCACTTGCAATGTCAGGAATATACCGTATACCATGCACATGTGGAAAAGTTTATGTCTGAATGACTGGACGATCCATCAACACCAGGATCAACGAGCATAAGCGACATTGCAGGTTGAGGCAGGTGGAGAAATCGGCCATGACAGAGCACGCACTCAATGAGACCGATCACGTAATAAAATTCGCCGACATGGAAGTTCTGGCTGTAGAGAAGCACTATCACACGCGCTTGTTCAGAGAAGCTGTAGAAATACAAAAACACGCAAACAGTTTGAACAAGAAAGAGGAAAGGCTTAAGGTCAACGGATCCTGGCTTTCCGTACTGTAGCGAACGACCGTCGCAGGTAGCAAGAGGAGAACCGCACCGGAAATGACTGAGGAGAAGCCCTCAGACGTTGGTGCTCCAGGTACATATAGTCTGCGCCCGCGAGCTCGGCTCCAGTTCACCACCAGCAATGGAGGGTGAAGCTTTGACAGTGCCAGCCACTCGTGCTGGCGAAACGTCAGAAAAATCATTAGATGAACGTTGGCCGAAGAACCCGAGACAGAAGCCAATAGGCAGTTTGTTAACCTAAGGACATCACACACATCCATGCCCGAGGCAGGATTGGAACCTGCGACTGTAGCAGTGCCGCGGTTCCGGACTGCATCGCCTAGAACCGCACGACCACCGCGGCCGGCTGCAGAAAGAATTTTTCTTTTGTACACCCCAACTAATACTTTAAAGGAATTGGTGATTTGCATCTTTATGGGTTGGTAAGGTAGAGATGTACACATGGTAAAATACTCATTTAGATCCTCAAAAGGAATTAGAGGTTCAGCTACAGAGATGAATTTGCCTATTCCTAGACATAGTAGATTTTTCCGCAAGACTGTGAGCCTGTGAAAGTCCTCAGTTAATGAGTGGTCATACCCGAGTTTTGCATTTGTCACAGACTGACTGACTCCATTGAGTAGTCATTTGTAGGTAAGATGATTATCAGAAGTCAGATGCCATCTGTATTTCAGCTTTCCAGATTTGGGTGGATTTTATATTACACAGTAAGACATTTTCTCCAGAATGAAATTTTCACTCTGCAGTGGAGTGTGTACTGATAGGAAACTTTCTATCAGATTAAAACTGTGTGCTGGACCAAGACTCAAACTCAGGACCTTTGCCTTTTGTGAGTGAGTGTTTTACCAACTTGGTTACCCAAGCACGAGTCGTGACCCATCATCACAGCTTTCGGCAAGGATCCTGAGTTCAAGTCTTGTTGTGGCACACAGTTTTAATCTCCCAGGAAGTTTCATATTAGCGCACACCCCAATGCAGAGTGAAAATTTCACTCTGGAAACACCCTCTACGCTGTGGATAAGCCATTTCTCCACAGTATTCTTTTTTTCCAGGAGTGCTAGTCTTGCAAGTTTTATGGGAGAGTTCCTGTGAAGTTTGGAAGGTACATGGTTTTGCGAGTCGTGTGCAGGGAGCTCAGTCAGTTTGAGTCTCAGTCTGGCACACAGTAATCTGCCAGGAAGTTTCAAGACATTTTTTGTTCCGAGGTTTGCCTATACTCTCTGTAAACATGTATTCAGGCTGTTTGTACTCGGTTTGGACATGAGCATGACACTGGGAAATTAGTTTGTTTGTATATATATCCCTTCCAACTTACAGAGTTGGAAGGGATACTCAGCTTCAGTCACATCTCCCACAAGATTATAACATGAAAGCTGAGGTCCTGAAATATGCATCTAAACTCAATCAAGTGAGCTGGTAAAGGGTGTGCGTTTGCACAAATGGTTCAAATGGCTCTGAGCACTATGGGACTCAACTGCTGAGGTCATTAGTCCCCTAGAACTTAGAACTAGTTAAATCTAACTAACCTAAGGACATCACAAACATCCATGCCCGAGGCAGGATTCGAACCTGCGACCGTAGCGGTCTTGCGGTTCCAGACTGCAGCACCTTTAACCGCACGGCCACTTCGGCCTGCGTTTGCACATGTGAGTTGTAGCATGCAGCCCTCATGATTCATTTCCACTACAATGTGGAGGGAGAGTGGTTGCCCCAGGCATGGGCATGGCCAGCAACTTGTGATATATGAGGGGAATGGGAAAGAGGGGGAGGGGCCTGCAGGCTGAAACAGGTAGATAAGATCCTGGAGAAAGTGGAGTGTTCACAGTTGGGTACACTTCCCTAGAACAAAGTGAGGAAGTTGAGGTGAACACACAGGACAAAGAAGCACATAGCATTCATTGTGAGGAAATATGGCTGAGAATAGTGACAACTACAAAAACAATTACTGTCTGTATTAAATGATGAAAAGTAGTTAGTGTACTTTACACTTCAAGATGGAGGGAGAGAAGGGGATGATTTACAAGGCTTATGCTGCCAGCAGAGTTGAATAGGTTTAATAGCTACAAGATTAACACAGGAAGCTAACTATTAAATTAGAAATTACTAGAATAACTCTGATTGTGATTTTGTTCTTAGCAGTTTAAAGTAAAAAGGTGAGTAATGTAACCAGGAAGATGGTAATAATTACAGTGCTGCTATTACATACTAGAGGTAGAGAATTCACAGGCAAATAGTGTTACCAGTAACTAAAATTCAGTAACACTATAGTTAATGGCAATGTAATTGTAATAAAAAAAGGCACTAGTCCATATATAATTACAGAGTTACAATTAAAAGAACGATACTGGTAGGTGAAGGCACAGTTACGAATATGGCGCCGACAGGAAAGTGTAGTGACGCTTCTCTCTCGTTAAAAAGGCAAAAAATGAACAGTTCTTCGTGTAGAGAATGTAAAAAGCGTGTGATGAAGGGTATTCTGTGTATCAAATGCAACTTCTGGTTACACGAAAAGTGCGCGAAAGTAAATCTAAAGTTCGTCAGCGATGATTTTCCGTGGACATGTCACGGTTGTTTACGTGACGAAACGGCCGATCTTGTAAGTGCAGTTGATACAAAAAACGAAATTATAAAGTTACTACGAAGTGACATTGAGGCATTAAAAACCGAACTTTCAACCATCAAGAAAGAAA
This sequence comes from Schistocerca piceifrons, assembly GCF_021461385.2. NCBI lineage: Eukaryota > Metazoa > Arthropoda > Insecta > Orthoptera > Acrididae > Schistocerca > Schistocerca piceifrons. The sequence continues at coordinate 679,957,073 of NC_060149.1, read as the reverse complement.
ACGATACATTAATACAAGAAAAGAAGTCCTGTGTGTGTAAAAGCCATCAAACGGAAAAGCAAGAAGATCGCGAAAATACGAATGACCTATCGTACTTTAAAAACAACATTTCAAGTGTTCCCGTTGATGTCTCGGTAAACTCAGTAAGCCAAAAACCGGAAGATAAATATAAATGGAAGGTGGTGACATACAGCAAAAGGAAAAACAAGGCGACAGATACGCAACAAAAGGAAAATGACTTTTTAATAATTGGCGATTCGCTGCTGAAGAATATCGCTGTCCCCAATTGCAAGATCGACGTACGACCTGGTATTAGAACGCATCAATTCGGTAAACATTTTAAAAATATGGTAAATGCAAGACAAGATACTACAGAACCAGATTCTGAAACCAGACTATAATGAGGTGTTTATACATGTTGGGACGAATTCGTTAAGGAGCAGCAGTGAGGAAGAAATGGCAAGCGAAACAAGAAACATGATTCGTTCTGCAAGAAATATGTATGCAGGATCTCGTCTGATACTTAGCGGAATCATAAACAGAAGGTCGGTGAGTGAAAAATATATCGCCAAAATAAACTGTGCTCTTAAAGAACAATGTGATCGTCTTGCGGCAATTTTTATAGACCCAAACAAATTCCTATGTGAAAACTCACTAGCGAAGGATGGCTTGCATTTAAATAGACTGGGGTCTGTAACGTTCAGCAGAATGTTTGCAGATATCTGCAAAATCATTAGATGCAAGGGAAACTAATATGGCCTGAAGGGGATGAAAAATCATACACTCCAGCTGGAAAAGAAAAATATAAGCACCATACAAAAAAAGACGATACTAAAGAATTTGCCCCAGAATACAGCTCACAACATGTAAACCAACAAAAGAAAAATTACATAAAAGTACTTCATCAAAATATTCAATACTTTGGTAACAAAAAATTAGAAGCAGAAGTACTCCTGAGTGAAGTAAGACCAGACATATTATGCGTAAGTGAACATGGACTAACTGAAAGTAAAATACATAATGTGGCAGTAAAGGACTACAAACTAGCTAGTTACTTCTGCAGATCTAAATATAAGGGTGGTGGCGTTTGTATATATATTAAAACAGGTACTCTATCAAAGAATCTAAACAGTGAAGCTGCTACATTTCCCATAGCTAGAGAAAAAGACTTTGAAGTGACTGGTATAGTGGCAGGGGATTTTAGAGTGTTTTGTGTGTACAGGTCACCATGTGGCAATATTAGCATCTTTCTAAAAAAAGTTGCTAGCTTATTGAGAATGAATATGAAGAGAAATCTTATTATATGTGGAGACTTCAACATTGACATGGGAAAAGACACAAAAATAAGACAGGATTTTGAAGAATTGTTAATACAGCATAACATGAAAGTGACAATAACTGCACCAACAAGAGTGACTTCACAAAGTGAGACAATTATTGACAACATAATTACTAATATGTGTAACTATGAGTCACATGTAGTTCAGACAGAAATATCTGATCATCATGGACAACTAATCAGCTTTTGCAGAAGTAATGACACAGTATCAGAACCAAAACAAACAACCAAAGAAATTAGGATCATCAGTGAACAAAATATCAACATCTTTAGAACAATGTTAAGTAAGTAAACCTGGAATGAAACCCTACAGGCCCAGAGTGTAAATGAAAAATATGATGCATTTATTTCAACAATTAAGTACCATTTTAATGTAGCATTTCCCAAAGTATAGAGACAAGAAATGCATCAAGATCAAACACAGTGGATTACGAGTGAAATACTAGAACAGCAAAGGAAGCTTCAGGACGTGAGACGGATGGGCGAAGCTGAAAACTATAAAATGTTAAAAAAGAAGTATAGAAAAACAATAAGAGAAGCGAAAGCAAGAGCAATTGACACCACTATAGCGAACTCAAAAAACAAGGCAAAGGCAGCTTGGAATGCAATCAATGCTGAAAGAAAGAAAAAAGATGGGTCAAACAAAGAACAAGGTATTAGGTCAATTAAAGTACACAACACAGTGGTCACAGATGGTATGGAAATAGCAAACACACTGAATAATAACTATATCAGTGTAGTAGAAAACCTGAAATTGGAAAGAAATAGTCAAAAACAGAAGGGTATTAAGGTACCAAAAAGATCATGCAGTACTATGTTCTTAAGACCAGTCACGGAAGATGAAATGCGGAAAACTATACAGAAACTGAAGTCCAAGAAATCAGCTGGTGATGATGAAATATCAAATCATGTAATAAAGCTGGTATGTGAGGAGATAATAACACCACTGCTGAACATAGCAAACTGTTCTTTCAGAGATGCAATTTTTCCAGAAAAACTGAAGATAACGAAGGTAGTGCCAGTGTACAAGAAAGGGTGTAAGGATGATCCCAACAACTACAGACCAGTTTCACTGATATCAGGTTTTTCAAAAATCCTAGAAATGCTTATGTATACCAGATTAGTTAACTATTTGGACAAACATAACATTCTCATGACCTCACAACATGGTTTCAGAAAGGGTAAATCTACAGAATCAGCAATTGTCAGTCTAACAGAATACATTTTACAGTCCTTAGATGAGAAAAAGGTTGTCTCTGCAATGTTTCTGGATCTTTCAAAGGCATTTGACACCATTGACCATGAAATGCTGATACAAAAATTAAGCAACTATGGCATTCGGGGGCAACCAGGTGAATGGATAAAATCATACTTGTGCAACCGCAAGCAGTATGTATCATTAGGAAACTCGTACCAATCAGAAACCAAATCCATCAAATATGGAGTGCCGCAGGGTTCGGTAATGGGGCCATTGTTATTTAATGTATTTGTTAATGATATAGGTGTTGAGGAGGAAGAAAAGAAAATATTGTATGCTGATGACATGACAATACTAAATAGTGACCAAAATATGGAACAGCTTGAGAGGAGAGCATACATATCTGCAAATGTCACAGCTCAATGGCTGTTGGAAAATGAACTGGTTATAAATCTAAAAAAGACTATGTATGCAGTGTTTAAAAAAAAGGAAAAGGCTGTAGACATGGATTTAGAGGTTGACGGAACAAGGCTGGAAGAAGTAGAATCTGCTAGATTCTTAGGTATTCTTGTGGATAATGAACTGAAATGGAAAAAAAACATATTAATACTGTCTGTAAGAAACTGATCTCTGTCATATTCTTAATGATGCAGCTATCACAGTATTCAGACAAGAACCTTCTGTGTACAGTGTATCATGGACTTTTCGAACCATACTTACAGTATGGAGTGACAGTGTAGGGAAACTCAAACAAACAAGAGACAAAACGAGTGTTCACATTACAAAAAAAAGCAATTAGGACCATTTTAAGAAGAAAGACCTCTGAAACATGCAGAAACTGTTTCAAGAATTTAGGTATCTTATATATATACAAAACAATAATGTACGTCACAAAAGGTAGTGAGGACTGGATTACAAATGCTAGTGTACACACCCACAATACAAGAAAGAAGAATGAAGTATGGAGCATACCCCACTGACTGGCAATGCTAGAAAAAGGACCCAGTACTCTGGTATCAGACTACTAAGAAGTCTGCCCAAAACCCTGCAAGATAGTGCACTTCACAATGAATTTACAAAGAAACTTAAAGACTATCTCATTGAAAAAGAGTTTTACAGTGTTGCAGAATACTTATGCCATTAAATTTGTATATATTGTTACTCATTATCAGTGATGTAAAAATGTAAGCTAAAGGTGTAGAAAAATAATTGATAAAGAATTTTAATACTTTGACATGTCCTATATTACACGTACATTTACTGTACACGATGTAATCTTACAGGATCAAATAAAATTCAATTCAATTCAATTCAGAGTTGCTACAGTTTCAAGATATTTATAGTACAAATGATGTTATGCTAGGTTAGTATTAAACTAGGCCGAGAGGTTTTCAGTTTGGCTCATGTAATTTCACTTATTACTATTCAATTTTGTCATCTTATTAACTACCTTTTCTCCAGCTGCAGCCTTAAAAATTACTCTGCCATCCTGAGTCCACACATTCTGGACATCAAAATGGGATATGGCATTGTTCAAAATCTTTATTCGTTCCGATTTACAATCTTCTCTTATTGTAAGCCTTGTACTTGCTGTTTTTCCCTTTTCGGCATGAGAAACTTCATAATTATTGGCCGAGGTTTCGTAGCACATGACAGTCTTTGTCCCACCCGATGGTTCCTGTCCATGTCTGCCTTACTTCCTTCGGTGCCTAATTTTCCACATATGACCTGTATAAGCAGGTTGTTTGTGTCTTCCAACTCATCTTCTGCTACGTCAAATAGCTGCAGGCCTTTTTGCCTTTGATACTGTTGTAACTTACCCATCGCAGCAGACAGTTTTTTTCTCCAAATCTAGTGTCTTTTTCACAGACACAAACATTTTTAAAGCAGTAATTTTAGCAGTATTTCTCTCAACAGTTCCACAAATTTTGCTTAAGCCTGCTGCATTTACTGTGTCTGATATAGTGCCAGCAATCAGATTGAGATTATCGTTATTGTGAAGCACAGTATTTACCTTGGAGTGGAAACAGTTCCACTGTACTGGAACTGAGGCCCCCACCTCCGTCACGAACCACGCCACTGTATCTGCTGCTGCCTTGCTGCAAGACATGCTGTTATTCCAGTTCCTGTTTATGATTTTTCTAGTGTAGGTATTGATGGAGCACAGGAAAAACAGTACTACTGTGAACACTATTGTTTACATAAGTTCCACTTGTACTTAACAACAATGCTCATGAGAACTCCTTGAATTTTGACTAAAATTTGGGAGGCAAACTTAACAAATGCTACACTTCAACTGCCATCTTGCTAATGGTGTACTGCAAACAGCTGAAAGCAAGGGGGAAAACTACAGCCGTAATTTTTCCCGAGGGCATGCAGCTTTACTGTATGGTTAAATGATGATGGTGTACTCTTGGGTAGACCAGCATTGTAAATGGCAGTCAGAAACCTGTAAGGACTGTGTCACTGACCATCAGGGTCTTCATCACCATTATGCTTTTGAATGCTCAGAAAAAACATGTTGCAATCGCATGCCGACTCAGTAATTTAGGACTTGCTTCTCAGACTGCTCCAGTAAACATGCTAGTCCATGCCAACGTCCTTTCCCTCTGCAAAACAGGCTAGAAATACACAGAAAACAGTGAAATTTCAAGTGTTTCTAAATGTTCCTTTTCTATTAATTAACTTCTGAGACCTTCCTGAGCTCTCCATCTGAACGGGACTTCAATTGGCATCATTTACCTTCTTGGCCTCAGTGTTTTCACTGACTCCCTCATTTCTGCTTTCTACATTGGTCAGCCCACCATTTTTCATGTGGCATTGAAGGTCGCATTCGTAGTGTGTGTCAGTCACCTGCCACATAGAAGCATAGGCACAGTAAGGCATTCCAGATAGAGTCTTGTTCTACTCTTTACTCCTTTGACCAATCTCATTGATTCAACAATATTGGTTTCTCCATTTTGGAAAATGTGCATCTGGTGTCCACTTAGATTCTGTTCCAAGGCATAGAAGATCTGATTGCCTCGTATTTGGATCTGTTCACTCCTGGTTTAGGATTGGTCACAAATGTGGCAGCAAAAATTCATTTAAAGCAGGGCTCCATTCCATGCCTCACCCCTCGTGGGTGCCCCTGATCCCGCACGTCCTACAGGACTCAGTTAAAGCGGTGTAAGACAGACTGGAGGAAATTGATGTGATAATCCTCATCTAATACGGACAATACGCTTCTCCCCTTGTAATAGTAAAGAAACCAGATGGCTCTCTCTGATTATGTGACACCTTTAAAATCCATTAATGCCCAGGTGGTTGTAGAAATTTTTCCAATTCCATACCCCAAAGAGCTGTTTTTAGAGTTGCAAAATGGTGACTGCTAAACCAAGGCTGATTTATCAGAGGCATTCTTGCAGATACTGTTTCACCTGGAATCTTGGGAACTGTTGTTCTCAACACTATCTAATGGTTCCTACCATACCCAAACTAATTAGGATGAAATGTGGAGTGTTCCTGCAGTGGCACAGTACTGCATCAGACATGCTAACAGTGCATGTGGAAGGCTATGAAGACTATTTCGCAAGAATACACTCCAACATTTTCCCTATATCATCTTCTAGTACAACACTGAAAAGGAATGCTTACCTTGTGTCTTCTGTAGCTGCTTCATTATCCCCAACGGATTTCTTCTTTGTCAGCAGCAGATTCTAAACTACATGCATTGAACAGTGAATTTCTGGAGTAAAGTGTGGGAATATTTCAACAATACAATAATGGAATTTCAAAATACTGGGATGCCACCAGATTTTTTTTATTACTTCAGTCTCAAAATCCCAAAATGATACATTATAATGAACATTATATAAGAGCCAGTCTACTGTTGAGTTTTACCTGAAAGATCATGGAATCCAATAATCACTCATTGAATACCATAATAACATGCAACAGCTGCCATCTCACGAATTTTTTGATGTACAGAAACCACACACAAATGTTCATGAGGCAGTTTTAATTAACAATTCACTTTTACACTAAACAACGTAACATTCTCTGCAGAGATGTATTGCCTCTTGGAAAAGTAGTCGCAGACTGTGTAGTGAGCTGTGACATACTTTCGTGCCTACCACTCAGGGCACTCATGATTTCTGGTAATGTATCAGTGATATATTACATTAAATGAAATCTTTAACTACAATTTGAGTGAAAAAGCAGAGTTACTAAAATCATAATTAGAAAGCCATCAGTGTATATAACGTCATCCGCATGGAACTCTACACAAATATTTAAACAGTAAATATAAATAATCAAAATTACGCATCTGGTGCCAAATAGGTGAAAACTCAGATTTATATGCACGCTTCAGCTCGACTCGGCTTTGTTGTCACACTGTCCTGCCATCTGTCGTATGTGGTGTGGGATAGTCTACTGATCTTGCCTTCTCACTAACTTGCAGCAATGTAGCCCTCCATACAATGTATGATGAAACATGAGCTGGAGTGGGGCATATACGCCACAACTTCTTTTGGCATCTATTGGTAAGGTCAGCTGCCCTCTGGTATTTCCAGTGCCCCAACACTATACCAGTGTTATTTGGAAGAGCTGATACTGGATGTTCCTTCACACTGTAAGTAACTGAATAAAATCATACAGACAGTGGTGTCCACCAGAACTTGCAATCATTGTTTTATTAATCAACCACTGCAGGCCCAAAATGCAACTTCCAGCAGTGCAAATTTGTTTGCCAATTCATTGTGTTTATAATGAGCAAACAGGACACATGTCCCACAAAGCAGCAAGTCAGTGCCATAGAAAACATACCCAGACCCGAGTGAACTGCAACCCTTTATGAAATAATCCACTACTATGGCCGTTATATACCTTGCCGAGGCGAACATTGCTCTCATGTTCCAAGGTGAGTGTTAATGCTTCTTTTTGTAGTTCCTACATACACATCACTGGAAGTGAAGGGATTTTATACACTCCTACTGTGCAAGTGGCAGGTGTAAGGCCTTTGGAGTGATCTAATATTCATGTATGTTTCTTGTTGATTTAAACACTGTACGAATACCATGTTTCCACGAGTTCTTTGTTGCTGCGATCCATCAGTTTTCACAAATGTAAAGAAAACTTTCCCTTTAGTTGGTTCTTTTTTCTCTATCAGAGTAGCCCTCTCTTCTGAAGGCCATTCTTAAATGATCAAGCTCATCTTCCAAGTACTGTGGTTCACAGATTCTTTTTGCCCAGTCCCCTAGCATTTTGACCACTCCAATTTTCTGCTTGGGATGATGACTGGAACAGCTGTGAAGATGGGCCCATCTATTTGTAGACTTTATGCCCTAAAGTTCTGCCAGGTTTTCTAAGTACCTGTGCATCCGAAACTGAAATTTGACCTCCTTCCTATGTTTCCAGAGTGAACTTTACACTGAGGTGACAAAAGTCACAGGACAACGATATGCGCATATACAGATGGCGGTATATCACATACACAAGATATAAAAGGGCAGTGCATTGGCAGAGCTGTCATTTTCACTCAGGCTGTTCATGTGAAAAGTTTTCTGATGTGATTATGGCCACATGACGGAAATTAAAAGACATTGAACATGGAACGGTACTTGGGAGCTTGATGCACAAGGCAGTTCATTTCAGAAATCATTAGTGAATTCAATATTCTGTGATCCACAGTGTAATAACCACAGAAATCAATGTGGGATGTATAGTGAATCTATCAGTTAGGAGAATGTGCCAAAATTTGCCATCAACGGACTCTGACAGTGGGCGACTGATGCAAATGCCTTTGTTAACAGCATGATATTGCCTACAGCAGGCTTCCTGGGCTCGTGACCACATCAACTGGACCCTACATGACTGGAAGACTGTGGCCTGGTCAGATGAGTCTCGATTTAAGTTGGTAAGGGTTGACGATAGGATTAGAATGTGGTGCAGATCCCATGAAGCCATGGACCCATGTAATCAACAAGGCACTGTGCAAGATGATGGTGGCTCCATAATGGTATGGGCTGTGTTTACATGGAATGGACTGGGTCCTCTGGTCCAACTGAACTAATCATTGACAGGAAATGGTTATTTTTGGCTACTTGGAGAACATTTGCAGTCATTCATGGACTACATGTTCCCAAATATGTCATTGGGCCACAACTGTTCACAATTCATTTGAAGAACGATTGGAGCAAATGATTTGGCCACCCACTTCACCTGACATGAATCCCATCGAACATTTATGGGACATAATCTAGAGGCCAGGTCAAGCACAAAATCTTGCACCAGCAACCTTCTGCAGGGGACGTTCAACTACTTGTAGAGTCCATGCCATGTCAAGCCGATGTACTATGCTGGGCAAAAGAATGTCCAACACAAATTAGGAAGTATCCCATGAACCATGGACCTTGCCGTTGGTGGGGAGGCTTGCGTGCCTCAACGATAAAGATAGCCATACTGTAGGTGCAACCACAACGGAGGGGTATCTGTTGAGGGGCCAGACAAACGTGTGGTTCCTGAAGAGGGGCAGCAGCCTTTTCAGTAGTTGCAGGGGCAACAGTCTGGATGATTGACTGATCTGGCCTTGTAACACTAACCAAAACGGCCTTGCTGTTGGGGTACTGCGAACGGCTGAAAGCAAGGGGAAACTACAGCCGTAATTTTTCTCGAGGGCATGCAGCTTTACTGTATGGTTAAATGATGATGGTGTACTCTTGGGTAAAATATTCCAGAGGTAAAATAGTTCCCCATTCAGATCTCCGGGCGGGGACTACTCAAGAGGACGTCGTTATCAGAAGAAAGAAAACTGGCATTCTACGGATCGAAGCGTGGAATGTCAGATCCCTTAATCGGGCATGTAGGTTAGAAAATTTAAAAAGGGAAATGGATAGGTTAAAGTTAGATATAGTAGGAATTAGTAAAGTTCGGTGGCAGGAGGAACAAGACTTCTCGTCAGGTGAATACAGGGTTATAAATACAAAATGAAATAGGGGTAATGCAGGAGTAGGTTTAATAAAGAATAAAAAAATAGGAGTGCGGGTAAGCTACCACAAACAGTGTAGTGAACGTATTATAGTGGCCAAGATAGACACGAAATCCATGCCTACTACAGTAGTACAAGTTTATATGCCAACTAGCTCCGCAGATGACAAAGAAATTGAAGAAATGTATGACGAGATTGAAGAAATTATTCAGGTAGTGAAGGGAGACCAAAATCTAATAGCCATGGGTGACTGGAATTAGACAGTAGGAAAAGGGAGAGAAGGAAACATAGTAGGTGAATATGGATTGGGGCTAAGAAATGAAAGTTGAAGCCATCTGTTAGAATTTTGCACAGAGCACAACATAATCATAACTAACATTTGGTTTAAGAATCATGAAAGAAGGTTGTATACATGGAAGAACCCTGGAGATACTAAAAGGTATCAGATAGATTATATAATGATAAGACAGAGATTTAGCAACCAGGTTTTAAATTGTAAGACATTTCCAGGGGCAGATGTGGACTCTGACCACAATCTATTGGTTATGACCTGTAGATTAAAACTGAAGAAATTGCAAAAAGGTGGGAATTTAAGGAGATGGGACCTGGATAAACAGACTAAACCAGAGGTTGTACAGAGTTTCAGGGAGAGCGTAAGGGAACAATTGACAGGAATGGGGGAAATAAATACAGTAGAAGAAGAATGGGTAGCTTTGAGGGATGAAGTAGTGAAGGCAGCAGAGGATCAAGTAGGTAAAAAGACGAGGGCTAGTAGAAATCCTTGGGTAACAGAAGAAATATTGAATTTAATTGATGAAAGGAGAAAATATAAAAATGCAGTAAATGAAGCAAGCAAAAACGAATACAAACGTCTCAAAAATGAGATCGACAGGAGGTGCAAAATGGCTAAGCAGGCATGGCTAGAGGACAAATGTAAGGATGTAGAGGCTTATCTCACTAGGGGTAAGATAGACACAGCCTACAGGAAAATTAAAGAGACCTTTGGAGAAAAGAGAGCCACTTGTATGAATATCAAGAGCTCAGATGGAAACCCAGTTCTAAGTAAAGAGGGGAAAGCAGAAAGGTGGAAGGAGTATATAGAGGGTCTATACAAGGGCGATGTACTTGAGGACAATACAGGGTGATTCAAAAAGAATACCACAACTTTAGGAATTTAAAACTCTGCAACGACAAAAGGCAGAGCTAAGCACTATCTGTCGGCGAATTAAGGGAGCTATAAAGTTTCATTTAGTTGTACATTTGTTCGCTTGAGGCGCTGTTGACTAGGCATCAGCGTCAGTTGATGCTAAGATGGCGACCGCTCAACAGAAAGCTTTTTATGTTATTGAGTACGGCAGAAGTGAATTGATGACAGTTGGTCAGCATGCATTTTGAATGAAGTATGGTGTTAAACCTCCTGATAGGTGGTGTATTAAACGTTGGTATAAACAGTTTACAGAGAATGGGTGTTTATGCAAAGGGAAAAGTTCTGGATGGCCGAGAACGAGTGATGAAAATGTAGCACGCATCCAGCAAGCATTTGTTCGCAGCCCAGGAAAATCGACTCGCAGAGCTAGCAGAGAGCTGCAAATTCCACCATCAACTGTATGGAGAGTCCTACGAAAAAGGTTAGTTATGAAACCTTATCGTCTGAAATTGGTTCAAGCACTGTCTGCAGCTGATAAGATTAAAAGAATCGATTTCTGAGATTTTATCCTTGCTCAAATGGAAACAGATGAATCTTTCGTTTCAAAGATTGTGTTCAGTGATGAAGCAACTTTCCACACTAACGGGAAAGTCAACTGTCACAATGTCTGTATATGGGGCACTGAGAATCCACGGGAAACAACTCAGTATGAACGTGACTCGCCTAAGGTGAACGTTTTCTGTGCCATTTCAGCCAATAAAGTTTTTGGTCCCTTTTTCTTCGAAGGTGCTACTGTAACTGGACTACAGTATCTGGAGATGTTAGAGAATTGGCTGTTCCCTCAGCTCGAACAAGAAGCACAACAATTCATATTTCAGCAGGATGGAGCGCCACCACATTGGCACTTATCTGTCCGTAACTACCTGAACGTCAACTACCCGAGGCGATGGTTCGGCCGCCAGGCAGCCCATGACAGAGCACTTCATCACTGGCCTCCAAGAAGCCCTGATCTTACCCCCTGCGATTTTTTCTTATGGGGGTATGTTAAGGATATGGTGTTTCGGCCACCTCTCCCAGCCACCATTGATGATTTGAAACGAGAAATAACAGCAGCTATCCAAACTGTTACGCCTGATATGCTACAGAGAGTGTGGAACGAGTTGGAGTATCGGGTTGATATTGCTCGAGTGTCTGGAGGGGGCCATATTGAACATCTCTGAAATTGTTTTTGAGTGAAAAAAAAAAACCTTTTTAAATACTCTTTGTAATGATGTATAACAGAAGGTTATATTATGTTTCTTTCATTAAATACACATTTTAAAAGTTGTGGTATTCTTTTTGAATCACTCTGTATTATGGAAATGGAAGAGGATGTAGATGAAGATGAAATGTGAGATATGATCAGGCGTCAAGAGTTTGATAGAGCACTGAAAGACCTGAATCGAAACAAGACCCGGGAGTAGACAACATTCCATTAGAACTACTGACGGCCTTGGGAGACCCAGTCCTGACAAAACTACCATCTGGTGAGCAAGATGTATGAGAGAGGCGAAATACCCTCAGACTTCAAGAAGAATATAATTCCAATCCCAAAGGAAGCAGGTGTTGACAGATGTGAAAATTACCGAACTATCAGTTTAATAAGTCACAGCTGCAAAATACTAACATGAATTCTTTACAGACAAATGGAAAAACTGGTAGAAGCCGACCTCGGGAAAGGTCAGTTTGGATTCCATAGAAATGTTGGAACACGTGAGGCAATACTGACCTTACGACTTATCTTAGAAGAAAGATTAAGGAAAGGCAAACCTACGTTTCTAGCATTTGTAGACTTAGAGAAAGCTTTTGACAATGTTGACTGGAATACTCTCTTTCAAATTCTAAAGGTGGCAGGGGTAAAATACAGGGAGCGAAAGGCTATTTACAATTTGTACAGAAACCAGATGGCAGTTATACGAGTCGAGGGCCATGAAAGGGAAGCAGTGGTTTGGAAGGCCGTGAGACAGGATTGTAGCCTCTCCCTGATGTTATTCAATCTGTATATTGAGCAAGCAGTAAAGGAAACAAAAGAAAAATTTGGAGTAGGTATTAAAATCCATGGAGAAGAAATAAAAACTTTGAGGTTCGCCGATGACATTGTAATTCTGTCAGAGACAGCAAAGGACTTGGAAGAGCAGTTGAATGGAATGGACAGTGTCTTGAAAGGAGGATATAAGATGAACATCAACAAAAGCAAAACGAGGATAATGGAATGTAGTCGATTTAAGTCTGTTGATCCTGAGGGAATTAGATTAGGAAATGAGACACAAAGTAGTAAAGGAGTTTTGCTATTTGGGGAGCAAAATAACTGATGATGGTCTAAGTAGAGAGGATATAAAATGTAGACTGGCAATGGGAAGGAAGGCGTTTCTGAAGAAGAGAAATTTGTTAACATCGAGTATAGATTTCAATGTCAGGAAGCCGTTTCTGAAAGTATTTGTATGGAGTGTGGCCATGTATGGAAGTGAAACATGGACAATAAATAGTTTGGACAAGAAGAGAATAGAAGCTTTCGAAATGTGGTGCTACAGAAGAATGTTGAAGATAGGGTGGGTAGATCACATAACTAATGAGGAGGTATTGAATAGGATTGGAGAGAAGAGAAGTTTGTGGCGCAACTTGACTAGAAGAAGGGATCGGTTGGTAGGACATGTCCTAGAGGCATCAAGGGATCACAAATTTAGCATTGGAGGGCAGCGTGGAAGGTAAAAATCGTAGAGGGAGACCAAGAGATGAATACACTAAGCAGATTCAGAAGGATGTAGGTTGCAGTAGGTACTGGGAGTGGGAGACCAAGAGATGAATACACTAAGCAGATTCAGAAGGATGTAGGTTGCAGTAGGTACTGGGAGATGAAGGAGCTTGCACAGTATAGATTAGCATGGGGAGCTGCATCAAACCAGTCTCAGGACTGAAGACCACAACCACAACAACAACAACAACAACAACAACCCATGACTTTTGTCATCTCAGTGTATATTAGAATTAGTATTATTCAGGACATTCAGGGACTTCTTTTTCTCCATGAGGCATTATAATAAAAGTATCATCCACATAATGAAACCAGCATAAGGGTTTCTTTTTCTGCCTTCTGAAGGCATCAAATTTTTTCCATTTAAAATGTCTGCCTGCTTAGTTGTGTCGTAAAGTGTCTGCCTACCATGCAGTGGGCCCCGTTTTGATCTCCATACGGGTTGGAGATTTTCTCTGCTTGTGAAATGGGTGTTGTGCTATCATCATCGTCATCATCGATGCACAAGTCACTCAATGTGGCGTTGTCTGAATGAAGACTTGCATCTGGTGGCCGAACTCCCCCGGAAGGGGCCTTCAGGCAAACAACGCCACACGGTCAGTCATTCCATGTAAAGATTCAAACAACTTTCATTAGGTTTGCCACAAACAAATGTTTCGGACAATGGTTCACAGTTTTATTTGTTGGAAAGTCAACAATTTTGCCAAAGAACTTGGATTCATCATATCCAAATGGCAGTGCTCTCTCCCAGCCAAACAGCAACATGAAACATTTTGTTCACACTTTTAGGGCTAAGATGTCCAAACTTCATGGTAGGCACAACAGAAATAAATGCTTTGTTGTTGTTTCACAGCATTTATCACACTCTGCATTTTCACAATGCTTTGCCAGCATAATTATTACATGGTTGTCATCACCACGCTATACTACATCTGTTTCATCCTAGACAGCCTGCTTCAGGCACCAACTTTGCAGTGAAGTTCTGCACGAAAGACAAAGCTTTCTACTGTGTCTTTACCAAGCATCGCAACTGAGAATCCGACATCATCACTCACTCAGACGATTGGCTGAGCTCATTATACCATTCGCAGCCAAACAAGCACTCACCGACAGCACTTAAATCAACCACTTTTTTATGATTATTGTTATCCTGCTGTAGATTTACATGTTTCAGAAATACTGCCCACATCCCAGACTGCTGCCCTCGAGTAGCACTTGTAGGTGTCTGACGTTAGAGCACATGGATTGTCAGACAACTCCGCAATGGAGGTTGATACCTGCTCACCTCCACAGCTGCTTCTACCTCCACAGATGACACCACAGCATCCATTAGTTTTTTTTGCCCATGTTCCCAGGAGCTTGCAAAACGAATGTTAGGACGTGGGTTGGTTGGTGTCATCTGCCAACTCCATGCAACACCATGGCACAGACCTCTCCTACCACCTGATCCCATACTATGTAATGATGCTACGCAGTTTTTTTCTGCGGGGGGGGGGGGGGGGGTGGTGAATTCAATATTGACAATGTATTACACACAGCACATACTGTGCCACTCCTATCTCCACAGAAAAGCCATTTAAATCAGCCACTGTGAACTGCTCCTACAGATGGCTTGCCCTACGCTGTCAGGCTTGTGCTACCCACACCATTAGAGAATGCCATATTCACATCACCTCACTGGCTGCAATTGTGATTCATCTGAACTTCTTTTTAGGTTGCCACAATCGGCTCTCTGCCTCAGATTATCCTCAGACTGCTCTCTCATCATGCTGAACATATGAATAACAGCACAATGAGAGCTTATGAACTTAACATGATGTCAGTGAGAACTTCACGAACCTGGAATATACTATTGCTGCTCCAACTTCTACTTAAAATTGATAAATAGTACTAGTGGAGCAGAGAGAGACTGCAGAGACACTCAAGGACACTAAGTTACTTATACTCAATACAGTATGTACTGTAACTTATGATTTACATTTTAATCATTCTACAATGTTTGGTATGTTCTGGAGCATTCATTCATCATGTTACACCAATTAACACAACACTGTCCATCAGCAGTGCCTGGCCCCAGTGGTGACCTGCCCTACATGAGTGATGCATACTCCTATGTTGATCCCTTTCCAGTCTAAGGTTGAGATTCAGACCCTTTCGGGGCCAGTTCCAGCAGTGGCACCCCCACATCCGAGGCAAAGACTGATTCCACTCCTACTCACCATCTCTGGTGAGAAGAGATGCTGTAGCAACTTGGAGCTATCATAGCTGTTAGAGATGGACCCCTACTTGCAGCCATCACTACTGGTGGCAGCACAATCTACATGGAGTCACCACAAGCCTCACTCTTGGAAGAAGCCACTCCTCTGGGGCACACTGGGCATCACCAGGTGGGACTCCATAACCAAAGACAGTCTGTAACTATCTCTTACTGGCATTTACCTGAAGCAATTTAGGGAAATCACGGAAAACCTAAATCTGGATGGCAAGATGTGGGTTTGAACTGTCGTTCTCCTGAATGTGAGTTCAGTGTGCTAACCACTGTGCCACCTTGCTCGATTTTCAGAAGGAGATTGTAGATGAATGGGATTTGTGCATTTTCTAACAACAAAGAATGAAACTTGTGGAAAATTTCAAGAATTTAAAAATATGCTAAAAATCAGCAAGAAAGGAAAGTCAAAACAGTAAGAACAGATAATAAAAAAAATTGTTCCATGAGTTTTGACAGTGTGCTGGAAAAGCCTGGGATTACACATCAAATGACTAATAGCTATACACCAGAACAAAATGGTTCAGCAGAAAGGATGAACAGTACATTTGTACAATAGGCGACCACAAGTTTAGGGAATAAAACTCCTTATGAACTGTGGACTGAAAAGAACCAAACATCATTCATCTAAAAATAATTGGAAGCAATTTCATGATGCATATTCACAAAGTTAGGAGAACAGAATGGAATAAAAAGACACCACAAAAGGCTACTGACTTTATGATCCTGAAGCAAATGACGTAGTGATCAGCGGAGAGAAGACTGAAATGGAAAATTTTAATAATGTGGAAACTGAAATAAGGCATTGTGAAGAAATCATGAGTTCAGTGGGGGAAGATGATGAAAAAGAAAAGTCTGATCCTGCCAAGGGAACAGTTTCAGGATACTTCCCATGACTCAGATAATGATCAAAACTTGTTTCACAAGACGACGAAGTGAGGGGAATTAGATCACAACGGGAATTCAAACCAAATTGTAGACGTGATGATTATGAGACATATTTTTTTGCAGGAACTTCATATGAAATGGACGACCTAACAACTGTGGAGGAAGCACTTTTGCAGATTTGGTACAGAAGAAGGGAAATGAGCTATGGATGAAGAGAAATAAGCTTTTGGTGACAACAATGCTTCAGAAGTTGCAAAGCTTCCAGAAAGTGCTAGTACTGTGTTCAACAAAACATTCAACAGTGATGGAAAAGTGGAGCATCGTGCAAGGTTAGTGGCAAAAAGATTCACTCCAAAACCTTGAATTGATTATGATTAAACCTTTTCTCCTGTGGTAAGGCATTCTACACTTAGAAACTCCTCATAGCTTTATCTGTTTAACTAGATTTAAACATCACACATCTTGATGTGAAGCAGCTTTTTGAAATAGTACATTCAAAGAGGAAATTCTTTTAAATCAACCTAAAGATTTTAATCTTTGTAGCAATAAAAGGCTTTGTAAGTGTTAAGACAATCATCCAGAGTCTTGAAAGAGTAAATCATATTTTAAAGCTTTTAGATTGCTGAAGGTCTAAACTAGAACCTTGCTTGTTTTAAAAAAATAAGGATAAAGGCTCAGTTACTATGATGGTTTTGTATGTTGATGATTTCTATATTTTTTCAGATGATGTGCGAGACTGAGTTATTGGAACTTAAGCTTATTTTGGAGTTCAAAGTAGAAGATTTAGGAATAGCTAACAATAGTTTAGAGATGGAAATAAAATATGAAAAGATTAACTGAGTTGCTTTAAGTCAACAGAAGTATAATGAACAGCTGTTGGAAAGATTCAGTATAACAAACTGTCAAAACTCTTAGTGAAACTAAACTTGATTTTCTTAGTGAAAAAGAAAATAAGGTTGACGGTGTACCTTCTCAAGCCCTAATACGTAACTTCATGAATTTGTCAATACTTACAGGATTAAATTAAGCCTGTTTAATAATTCATAGTAACTCATAGACTGTGTTAAAGAGAATTTTTAGATATTTGAAGGAAACTTAGACCTACTGTAAAAAGTTTACAAAAGGAGATTTAGAATTATGTGGCTCTGCAAATGTAGAATGGGCAAACCATACACTGATTTTATTTTTAAATTGCATCACTATATAGTTTCAATGCAAAATGTTAAGCAAAACACTGCTCTTTTTAGCACAGAGGACAAGTATGTGACTATTCCTGAGGCTTGTCGAGAGACCACTTATTTCAGAAATAATACAGTAAAAGATAAGCTACAAATATCAACTTTATACACTCCTGGAAATGGAAAAAAGAACACATTGACACCGGTGTGTCAGACCCACCATACTTGCTCCGGACACTGCGAGAGGGTTGTACAAGCAATGATCACACGCACGGCACAGCGGACACACCAGGAACCGCGGTGTTGGCCATCGAATGGCGCTAGCTGCACAGCATTTGTGCACCACCGCCGTCAGTGTCAGCCAGTTTGCCGTGGCATACGGAGCTCCATCGCAGTCTTTAACACTGGTAGCATGCCGCGACAGCGTGGACGTGAACCGTATGTGCAGTTGACGGACTTTGAGCGAGGGCGTATAGTGGGCATGCGGGAGGCCGGGTGGACGTACCGCCGAATTGCTCAACACGTGGGGCGTGAGGTCTCCACAGTACATCGATGTTGTCGCCAGTGGTCGGCGGAAGGTGCACGTGCCCGTCGACCTGGGACCGGACCGCAGCGACGCACGGATGCACGCCAAGACCGTAGGATCCTACGCAGTGCCGTAGGGGACCGCACCGCCACTTCCCAGCAAATTAGGGATACTGTTGCTCCTGGGGTATCGGTGAGGACCATTCGCAACCGTCTCCATGAAGCTGGGCTACGGTCCCGCACACCATTAGGCCGTCTTCCGCTCAAGCCCCAACATCGTGCAGCCCGCCTCCAGTGGTGTCGCGACAGGCGTGAATGGAGGGACGAATGGAGACGTGTCGTCTTCAGCGATGAGAGTCGCTTCTGCCTTGGTGCCAATGATGGTGGTATGCGTGTTTGGTGCCGTGCAGGTGAGCGCCACAATCAGGCCTGCATACGACCGAGGCACACAGGGCCAACACCCGGCATCATGGTGTGGGGAGCGATCTCGTACACAGGCCGTACACCACTGGTGATCGTCGAGGGGACACTGAATAGTGCACGGTACATCCAAACCGTCATCGAACCCATTGTTCTACCATTCCTAGACTGGCAAGGGAACTTGCTGTTCCAACAGGACAATGCACGTCCGCATGTATCCCGTGCCACCCAACGTGCTCTAGAAGGTGTAAGTCAACTACCCAGATCTCCGGATCTGTCCCCCATTGAGCATGTTTGGGACTGGATGAAGCGTCGTCTCACGCGGTCTGCACGTCCAGCACGAACGCTGGTCCAACTGAGGCGCTAGGTGGAAATGGCATGGCAAGCCGTTCCACAGGACTACATCCAGCATCTCTACGATCGTCTCCATGGGAGAATAGCAGCCTGCATTGCTGCGAAAGGTGGATATACACTGTACTAGTGCCGACATTGTGCATGCTCTGTTGCCTGTGTCTATGTGCCTGAGGTTCTGTCAGTGTGATCATGTGATGTATCTGACCCCAGGAATGTGTCAATAAAGTTTCCCCTTCCTGGGACAATGAATTCACGGTGTTCTTATTTCAATTTCCAGGAGTGTATAATGAAAGAGTGCATTAAATTTATTTGTTGATCTTTCAAACCATAAAAGGTCAAAGCATATTGATGTTTGACACCAGTTTATAAGAGAAGCTGTATCCAACGAAGTTATAAAACCATTTTACTTACAGACAAATGGTATGCCAGCAAATATAATGACAAACGCATTAGGAAAGGAGAAACAACATGAATTCATGGATTGTATGGGTCTATGTATTTTTAGGAGGATCATTTGAATGTATGAAG
This sequence comes from Schistocerca piceifrons, assembly GCF_021461385.2. NCBI lineage: Eukaryota > Metazoa > Arthropoda > Insecta > Orthoptera > Acrididae > Schistocerca > Schistocerca piceifrons. Next base: position 679,937,469 of record NC_060149.1, on the reverse strand, counting down.
TGGGTTTGCTGATCTTAACCAAAGCATTCAAATAAATATCTGTTGTGTCTGTGACCCATAATCTTTTGTATCTCTTTCTTTTATATACAAGTATCTTTGCTTTGCTCACATCATTTTGTGTGCTACATGTCATGTCTGTTCATTGGCTATCGTGTAGCACTGAGCACAGTGGAATGTTCAAGTTTTTTTTAATATTAAATGGTCTAATAAAGTATTAAGTAATATGTCTATCAGTGGTCTCAGTACATGCAAATAACTGGTTGAACCAGAATGGGACAAAACACTAACACACACAACTCAGAAATTTTTTGTCATGTTTTGCAATACCATTGATGTGTTAATAAAAACCTTATGTAGATTGTTAATAACTGTCATGATAGAAATTCAGTCTTTATTAACTTTCATCCAGACTTTACTGTCACACGGGCACTGGCAACACACCTTTTCTAACACTGGGCAGAGTCCTATTCAGTTATGTACACACCAATATCTTTGTAGATTATACAGGGTTTCCATAGGCAGAGTCCTATTCAGTTATGTACACACCAATATCTTTGTAGATTATACAGGGTTTCCATAAAGTCCCTTTACAACTTTAAAATTCTATTACAATGGAAGTTGCTGAAATATTTTAACAAAATTTCTTTTATTGTAATCACTGTTTACTAAAGTTTTTATATATACTAAAATTTTGTGTTTCATTTACTCTGTTAATGGAAGGAACTCAACCACTATAAAATGGCAACTCCTCAAGAGAAGACACAATGTGTGTCCTGGTTTATTGAGACAAAATCGCATGTTCAGACTAAAAAAAAACTTCACAACGAAGTACGGAAGAGATCCACCATTGCGCCCTTCAGTCCGTGCATGGCACAAAAAATTTATGGAGCCAGGGACAGTATTGGATAAAGGGAGGAGTGGGTGACCAAGAACATCTGTGGAAAGCACCGATCGCATTTCGAATGTTTTAACTCGTTCATCTACGAAGTCCATCCGCACTGCTGCCAGACAGTTGCAACTACCACGTTCAACTGTGCATGAGGTCCTCCACAAGAACTTATGGTTGTACACTTACAAAGTGCAACTGTTACAGACAATTGAGCCAAATGACAAGCCAAATCAGACAGAGTTTGTACTCAACATGCTGGAATGCCTTTTGGAGGATGAAGCATTCCTCAAGCAAGTTTGTTTCAGTGACGAGGCAACTTTTCATATTTCTGTGACATTAAACAGACACAATGTGAGAATATGGGGATCTGCACACCTATGGATCTAGGGAGCTTCACCGGAACAGTCCAAAAGTGAATATGTGGTGTGGAATCATGTGCAACAGAATAATTGGTCTATTTTTATTCAACGAGTCAGCTATTACTGCAGATGTTTACCCTGACCTGCTGACCAAATATTTAGCACCACAATTGATTGACTTACAACCAACTACCATTTTCCAGCAGGATGGTGCACCACCACATTGGGGACTGCATGTTCGTCGGTTCCTCAATGAAACATTTCCAGGCAGATGGATTGGGAGGGATGGGCCAATTCCTTGGCCACCGTGTTTGCCAGATACCACTCCCCTGGACTTTTTTTATGCAGGTATGTAAAAGATATCCTGTATCAAACACATATACGGGACATTGCTGACTTGAAGCAAAGGATTCGTAATGCCATTGTCACCATTGATGATGCTATGCTACAGCGAACATGGCAAGAAATAGAGTACAGTCTTGATGTGCTTCGTGCAACTAAAGGCACCCATATAGAGGTCTATTGAACACTGTCAAAAATCTGTTATAAATACTGATTACAATAAAAGAAATGTTGTCAAAATATTTCAGCAACTGCCATTGTAATAAAATTTTGAAGTTGTAAAGGGCCTTTAAGAACACTCTGCATACTCAAGTGTTACCACAGCAGTGAATTATTTGCCCCTTTTGTGCACAAGCATCTTCCCAAGACTGTTTCGATCTCTAGAACGGGTTATGAAATACTCAGGGTGTCCAAGTTACATAATTCACTATGCACAATAACATTTTTGTTTATGACCATAAACCAAAATACTAGGTGAAGGAGAAAATTTCTTGGCCTGGGTAAGTGACAGTGTTACTATCAGTCAGTTTTGTTTTTGTACTGTTGTGGCCTGTTATGCAACAACCTAAATTCGACCAGAGACCACAGAAAAAATTTAATTTAGTGACAAAAAGTGCTAAAATCTGATTTATATTTGACTGATTTCTTTTTCCACACGGAGCTGTCATTTACAGATTCATTATCTGAACCTGATGCATGAAGAGTATTGAAATTTTTGCTACAGTCAATTTATTGCAGCATAAATTACAGTACTCTTTATGTATAAATAAAAGCTATTTATATTCTAGACTGAAGAGAGAAAGAAACTGGTACATCAGCCTAATATGGTATAGGGCCCCTGCGAGCAAATAGAAGTGCTGCAACACGATGTGACATGGACTCGACTAATGTCTCAAATAGTGCTGGAGGAAACTGACACCATGAATCCCACAGAGCTGTCCATAAATCCGTAAAACTACAAGGGGGGTGGGGGGGGGGGTGGAGATCTCATCTGAAGAGCACATTGCAAGGCATCCCCAATATGCTCAATAATGTTCATGTATGGGGAGTTTGATGGCCAGTGTAAGTGTTTAAACTAACAAGTGTGTTCCTGGAGTCACTCTAGCAATGCTAGACATGTGGGGTGTCGCATTGTCCTGCTGGATTTGCCCAGGTCCGTTAGAATGCACATTGGACATGAATGGGTGCAAGTGATCAGAGGATGCTTACGTATGTGTAATCTGTCACAGTTGTATCTAGACATATCAAGGATCCGATATCACTCCAACTGCACACGCCCCACACTATTCCAGAGCCTTCACCAGCTTGGACAGTCCCTTACTGACATGTAGGCTCCATGTATTCATGAAGTTGCCCCCATACCTGTACATGTCCGTCTGCTTGATACAATCTGGAACGAGACTCATCCGACCAGGCAACAGGTTTCCAGTCATCAACAGTTCAATGTCAGTGTTGACGAGCAGGTGAGGCGTAAAGCTTTGTCGTGCAGTCATCAAGGGTAAATGAGTGGGCCTTCGGCTCCAAAAGCCCATATTGATGTTTTGATGAATGGTTCACACACTGACACTTGTCGATGGCCCAGCACTGAAAACTGCAACAATTTGCGGAAGGGTTGCACTTCTGTCACGTTTAACGATTCTCTTCAATCACTGCTGGTCCCATTCTTGCAGCAACTTCTTTGTGCCGCAGCAATGTTGGAGATTTGATATTTTACTCGATTCCTGATATTCATGGTACACTCATGAAATGGTCACAAGGAAAATCCCCATGTCATCTCTACCTTGGAGATGCAGTGTCCCAGTGCTCGTGCACAGACTATAACACCACATGCAAATTCGCTTAAATCTTGATAACATGTTATTGTAGCAGCAGTAACTGATCTAACAACTGTACCAGACACTTGCTTTATACAGGTATTGCTGACCACAGCACCATATTCTCCCTGTTTACGCATCTCTGTATTTGAACATGCATGTCTACGCCAGTTTCTTTGGTGCTTCAATGTGTATCTAACAAAGAAAGTATTTGAGCTCAAACAAACCTATGTATACCACAATCATGTGAGGGATCATTTACAAGTCCCTTGTTGCACTGGTAATGTTCATTTATCTTCAAACCTTGGGAGTCGTCGACCAGAAGTCATTGACTTTCGACTTTAATCTGCTGCAAAGCTAGTTGAGACGGTGCAGCGTGCATGTGAAGATGCGTTTTGTAAATTTATTTGTATAGTGAAGCATCAGATGCTTCAGCGATTGGTAGGTAACATGGTTAATATACTGTGATTGGTTGAGATGATGATACGATGAACTCTTCTTCGTGAAGGAAGAATTGGTGCAGAAGATGGATCATTTGCACCTTTTCTGGCATCTGCTATAGTGCAAAAATATTATCATCAGTTAGAAGCGGATACTGTTTTAACATTAACACACTATTATGATGATAAAATGAACATCTCTCTGCAGGCGGTAGTGATACATCAAGTTCGAGAATAGGTGATGAAAGAAGTGATAAGGAATTCCAACTTCCTCCTGATAAGTTTTAAATCAAATACGTCATCACGGTGTTTGACAACAACACAATAGAGAACAAATACAATGATTATCACATCAGAGGTTTCAACACATGTGACAAGCTCTTGAGAAGATACCCTAAACTGAAGGCATATGAAAAGCATACTGGAGTACAGAGCAAAGGACAGAGAAGGCAATAAAGTTTTCGAAGGAAATTTTACATTGCAGTTCAGTATCATCAAGCAACATGTAATGGTGAAGTTTGCTGAAGTGCAAGAATGAGGTTATTCTAGTCATTCTGCAAGCCAACTTTGGTGTGTGCTGGAAGGTACTTTCTGTACCACTGGCACTAATGCCTTTTCCTGTTCCAGTTGCGGATAGTTCACGTGAAGAATGATTGCTGGTCAACCTCTGTGTGGGTGCGAATCTCGCAAATTTTCTCTACGTGGTATCTTTGCAAGATATACGTAGGAGGAAACAATTAACTTATTGACTCTTCTAGGAACATATGTTCTTGGAACGTTAACAAGAAACCACACTGTGACGCAGAACACATATCTTGAAATGTGTGCCATTGGAGTTCGTTTGTAATATCTGTGATGCTTTTGTGCTTACTAAATGAACGTGTAACTAAATGCACTGCTCTTCTTCGGAACTTCTCCATTTCCTCTATCAGTCCTATCTGGTCATTAATGGCATTTAAACACTGGGCATTGGTTATAGCCAGAAATCTCAGCATCACTAATTTGAGAAAGGAGTTTAGAGTAACATCACCCCATACAATTATGCTCCAAGTGCAAAAAGGTAATGGTAACGAAGAGGAGATGATTCAAAGTACAAGTTGTTGAAGTCAATGTGTGCATCATGACAGAAAACACACACATGGATTCTGTATGAAATACTAATCAGAGTCAATTCAACTATGAGCTCTTTCTGAGAGAATACTATCCATAAAAGAGAAGAGAAACATTGCATCAGTTAACAGTGGAGCACGCACCTACACAATCAATGTTGCTTTATCTATGGATACACAATTGGCAGACAAATTATATATATGCTTCCAAGAAGCAAATAGAAAGTTGTCGAAGGAAATAGAAAGCGTTGCCCTGAAAATGTCTTTGTAGATGTCAGTGTGAGCAGGAAGATTGCAAAAGAACATGTGAAGACATTTATTTTGTCAGTTTTGAATCCATAATTGCCGACAAAGGCACTAGAACATTTTGACTCCTGGTCTGGACATATGAATGAAATATTACAACTGGATGCCTCTGGAGGAAAAGTTATAGTTTTAAAAATTATTTCAGCCAAAACTACATAATATGCACAACCTCTGGACACATTTCTCCAGGCAATATAAATTATAACAAGAGAATAGACTTTCATAAACTACGAATAGGAATGCGGGTAAGCTACTACCAACAGCAGAGTGAACGCATTATTGTGGCCAAGATAGACACGAAGCCCACGGCTACTACAGTAGTACAAGTTTATATGCCAACTAGCTCTGCAGATATTGAAGAAATGAATGATGAAATAAAAAAATTAATCAAATAGTGAAGGGAGCCGAAAATTTAATAGTCATGGGTGACGAATTCAGTAGTAGGAAAAGGGAGGGAAGGAAACGTAGGTGAATATGGAATGGGGCTAAGAAATTAAAGAGGAAGCCACCTGGTAGAATTTTGCACAGAGCACAACTTAATCATAGCTAACACTTGGTTCAAGAATCATAAAATAAGCTTGTATACATGGAAGAAGCCTGGAGATACTGAGATTTCAGACAGATTATATAATGGTAAGACAGAGATTTAGGAACCAGGTTTTAAATTTTAAGACATTTCCAGGGGCAGATGTCGACTGACCACAATCTATTCGTTATGAACTGTAGATTAAAACTGAAGAAACTGCAAAAAGGCGGGAATTTAAGGAGATGGGACCTGGATAAACTGACTAGACCAGAGGTTTTTTGTTTTGTTTTGGTTTTAGGGCGCAAAACTGCTATGGTCATTAGCGCCCGGTCCGTGACTTAGGAAACAGTAAAAAACCGAAATTGAAAACCAGCAGCAATGGGAACGAAAGTCATAAAATTGGAGAAACTAAAAGCAGAAGGAAGGCTTAAAAATCCACTACAGAATGGGGTTGGTTGCCCCAAAAAAAGCTTCAAATGGCTGACGTCATTTCACTGGCACTAATAAACTTGAGAACGCGGTCGGCTGAGCGCGTGTCATCTGCTAAAATCGTCGATATATCAGGTGATAGCTGTAGACGGGAGCGTAACAGATTAAAATAGGGGCACTCAATTAAAAGGTGTCTTACTGTCCACAGCTGAGAGCAGTGGGGACAGAGTGGGGGAGGATCACCGCTTAAAAGATGCCGATGGCTAAAAAGACAGTGCCCTATCCGGAGTCTAGTTAAAATTACCTCCTCCCAACGACGCGTTCGGGAGGAAGAGGTCCAAGCACAAGGAAGAGCTTTCACATCCCACAATTTATTATGGGGAAGTGTCGACCAATTCGCGTGCCATAAATGAACAACACGACGGCATAAAACGCTCCGTAGATCGGCGAAGGGAATCGATTGAATAGCTGGCTGAAGAAGAGAGACTGCAGCCTAGGCTGCAATATCGGCCGCCTCATTTCCACAGATACCAACGTGTCCCGGGAGCCAGAGGAACGCCACCGAGATGCCCCCCAGTTGGAGCAAGCACAGACAGTCCTGAATCCGGTGGACCAGAGGGTGCAGAGAATAAAGAGGTTGGAGACTGAGGAGAGAGATGAGAGAATCTCAGCAGATAACGTACTGTATCCGATGACGGCAGCGGATGTAGTGGACAGCCTGGAGAACAGCGTAAAGCTCCGCAGTATAAACCGAACACTGGTCGGGAAGCCGAAATTGGTTTGGGGCGTCGCCAACAATATAGGCACTCCCTAAACGTAACGATGCTTTCGAGCTGTCGGCGTAAATAAATGTGGCTTCCATCATTTGTGCACATAGAGCAGCAAATGCCCGACGATAAAAAAGTGAAGGGGTACCATCCTTGGGAAATCGACAAAGGTCACGGAGCAGGCAGATCTGGGGACGGAGCCAAGGCGGTGCTGTACCCCAAGTTGTCAAGAACGTTTTAGGAAAGTGGAAGGAAAGAGAATGGAGCAGTTGACGGAAGCGGACTCCCAGTGGTAGTAGGGAGGAGGGGCAGCCTGCATACCCTACATCAAAGGAGGCGTCGAAAAAATGTCATGGGCTGGATTAGCAGGCATGGAATGCAGATGGCTAGCATAACGACTCAGGACTGCTCGCCGATTGGACAGCGGAGGTTCAGCAGTCTCAGCATAAAGGCTTTCCACAGGGCTGGTGTAAAAAGCTCCAGACACTAAACGTAATCCACAGTGGTAGATAGAGTCGAGACGCCGAAGAATAGACGGCCGAGCAGAGGAGTAGACTATGCTTCTGTAGTCCAATTTTGAGCGAACTAAGGCGCGATAGAGGCGGAGAAGGACCACTCGGTCCACTCCCCAGGACACGGAGGGTGTTGAGGGATCGCAGACAGCGAGCCGAAAGATAGGAAACGTGGGAGGACCAGCACAGTTTTCTGTCAAACATACAACCCAAGAATTTAGCGATGTCTGAAAACAGAAGGTTGACAGGACCTAGATGTAAGGAGGGCGCAAGAAACTCCTTACGTCGCCAAAAATTAACACAAACGGTCTTACTGGGAGAAAAACTGAAGTCGGTTTTGATGCTCCAAGAGTGGAGGCGATCGAGACATTCTTGAAGACGACGTTCAAGAAGGCTGGTCCATTGAGGGCTGTAGTAGATCGCAAAATCGTCCACAAAGAGGGAGCCCGAGACATCATCAGGAAGAAGACAATCCATAATTGGATTAATGGCAAACAGTACAACACTCAGCATGGAGCCCTGGGGTACCCCGTTTTCTTGGGAGAGAGTAGTGTTCACCCGCACCCTAAATGTGCGCTCTGCCATAAATTCGCGGAGAAAAACGGGCAGCCGACCTCGAAAGCCCCAAGAGAACATTGTGCGGAGGATGCCTGTCCTCCGACAGGTATCGTATGCTCTCTCCAGATCAAAACATATTGCTACTGTTTGGCGTTTCCAGAGAAAATTGTTCATGATGTAAGTGGAGAAAGCAACAAGATGGTCAACTGCAGAACGATGCTTTCGGAATCCGCATTGGGCAGGTGTTTGAAAGACTGCGGAACTCCAACCACCAAGCTAAACAGCAATTCACCATACGTTGCAAAACCTTACATACACTACTCGTGAGAGAAATGGGGCGATAGCTAGATGGGAGATGTTTGTCCTTTCCAGGTTTCGGAACAGGAATGACGATAGCTTCCCGCCATCGTCTGGGAAAAGTACTGTCGGTCCAAATTCGATTATAAAGGCGAAGGAGGTAACGCAGACTATGGGTTGATAAATGCAGCAACATTTGGACGTGGATACCATCCGGTCCTGGGGCGGAGGAGCGAGAAGGAGAGAGTGCATGTTGTAGTTCCCGCATGGAGAAAACCGTATTGTAGCTTTCGCGATTTTGAGAGGAGAAAGCAAGATGTCGCACTTCCGCTGCACGTTTCTTCGGGAGAAACGCTGGCGAGTAATTTGAAGAGCTCGAAATCTCAGCAAAGTGCTGACCCAACGAGTTAGAAATTGCGACGGGGTCCACTAATGTATCATGCGTGACAGTGAGCCCAGAGACCCGGGAGAAACTAGGCGCGCCTGATAACCGTCGAAGCCGACTCCAAACTTCCGCGGAGTGAGTGAAGGTGTTAAATGAGCTAATGAAGAATTTCCAGCTTGCCTTCTTGCTATCGCGGATGACACGACGGCATCGCGCACGGAACTGCTTATAGCGGATACAGTTGGCCAAAGTAGGATGGTGGCGGAAAACGCGGAGAGCACGTCGCCGCTCACGTAGTGCATCACGGCATGCCTCGTTCCACCAAGGAACTAGGGGGTGCTGGGGCAATTCAGAGGTGCATGGTATTGAAAGTTCCGCAGCTGTAAGAATAACCACGGTAATATGTGTGACCTCATCGTCGACGCTGGGAATGTGACGGTCATCGAATGTCGCTAGAGACGAAAAAAGTGTCCAATCAGCTTGGGCAAACTTCCAGTGTCGCGGGCGCATATAAGGCAGTTGAGGCTGCAGTCTAAGGACACATGGAAAGTAGTCACTCGAGTGTGTATCATCAAGGGCGAACCATTCAAAGCGCCGAGCTAGCGGAACAGTACCGACTGCAAGGTCCAAATGAGAAATTTGTCGTGGAGGCAGACAAAAATGTAGGGACCCCAGTGTTGAGGCAAACTAGATCCGCTTGGTGGAAGACGTCTAGCAATAGTGAGCCACGTGGACAAGGATGTGGAGATCCCCAAAGCGGGTAGTGGGCATTGAAGTCCCCAACCAGCAAATAGGGGGGGGGCGGGGTGGAAGCTGACCAAGAAGATGAAGGAGATCAGCTCGTGCCATTGGTGTGGACGATGGAATGTATACAGTACAAAGAGAGAACGCGTATCCGGGAAGGGAAAGACGGACGGCGACAGCTTGGAAGGAAGTGTTTGAGTGGATTGGGTGGTAATGGAGAGTATCATGGAGAAGAATCATGAGTCCTCCATGTGCTGGAGTGCCTTCAACAGAGGGGAGATCATATCGGACAGACTGAATATGAGGGAGAACGAAGCGGTCATGGGGACTCAGCTTTGTTTCCTGAAGACAGAAGATGACTGGTGAGTAGGATTGTAAGAGGATCGACAATTCATCCTGATTGGCTTGAATACTGCGGATATTCCAGTGGATAATGGACATAGGGTGAACAGAAAATGGAGGAATGTGACCAAGGTTGCTGTCAACTCAACGACTGCTCAGAGCTTGCAACTGACAGCATGGAATGGCATTCAGCCGAAGGCAGAAGATCCTGATCCATAGGTTGTTCAGGAGCAGCTCCTGCCACCAGCGATCGGCCGGTTGATCGGCCGCCAGCAGTGCGCCTCGGCGACACAAAAGACGGCCGAGGGCGATTTCTGCCAGGTGGTGCTGTAGATGAGACACGCCTTGGCGGAGAAGGAGAGGAACTGGGTTTCTTTGTAGCCTTCTTGGAAGTATGATGTTTAGATGAAGGAGGAACCGATGGTTGTGAAGGTGGGGTACATAAAAAATCTTCACGAGTATGCTCTTTTTTCGAAGTCTTGGTGTCTGACTTTTAGGCTCGAGATTTAGCAGAACCCGACGAAGGGTGAGCCAGAGAGTGGGCAGGCGAAAGTGGTGAGGTTGAACAGGCGATCTTTGCGCTGGCCGATCTGATGGCCATGGCACTAAAGGTGAGGTCGCAAGTCTGCATGGCCGCCTCCTTTCTTGGCCGAGGAGAAGCAAGGACAGTGCTGTATTTACCTGTCTGAGGCACGGTGGGCTGTCGACTGGCGAATAATTTTCGAGCAGCAAAGGTAGACACCTTTTCCTTCACTCTTATTTCCTGGATGAGCTTTTCGTCCTTAAAAACGGGGCAATCTCGAGAGGAAGCAACGTCGTCACTCATACAGTTGATGCAGCGAAGGGATGGAGGTGGACAAGCACCCTCATGGGTATCCTTGCCACACGTAACATATTTGGCCGGATTGGAACAGGACTGGCTGGTGTGATTGAACCGCTGACACTGATAGCAACGCGTAGGGTTTGGGACGTAAAGGCGAACGGAAATTATCTCATAGCCTGCTTTGATTTTTGATGGGAGTTCAACTTTGTCAAATGTCAAGAAGACAGTGCGGGTTGGAATGATATTCGTGTCAACCCTTTTCGTAACTATGAACAGCCGTTACACCCTAGTCAGACAGGTAGTGCTGAATTTCTTTGTCAGACGATCCATCGAGGGAGCATGTATGAACGACTCCACGCGAGGAATTTAAAGTGCGGTGCGCTTCAACCCGGACAGGGAAGGTGTGGAGCAAGAGAAGTACGCAGCAATTTTTGTGTCTGGAGGGCACTGACTGTTTCTAACAGGGTGCCATTCCGTAATCTGGAAGAAGACTTTACAGGACCTGCAATTGCGTCGACACCTTTCTGAATAATGAAAGGGTTGACCGTGGAGAAGTCGTGACCTTCGTCAGACCGAGAAACAACAAGGAACTGTGGCAACGATGGAAGAACTGTCTGTGGCTAAGACTCAGTGAACTTACGCTTGTGGGCAGACATAGTGGAAGGTGAGGAAACCATTGCGGAAGAATCCCCCATGATTACCGGCGTCTCCGATGGCGCGCTCCTCCCTTGTGGGGAGCCTCTCTGAGGGCACTCCCGCCTTAGGTGATTGTTCACACCTCGGGTCACACCTCCCGACAAACGGACGGAGGGACCAATCGGCACTTTCGGAAGGTATCAGCTCGGGTAATCACCCCTCCCTGGGCCTGGCCGTTACCAGGGGGTACGTACGTGTCCTACCTGTCTACCTGGGGCGGGGAATTACGCGTTACCCCGTCACCGGCTACGCACAAAAATGCGTGGGTCGGCCTTCAGACACTCACAGGGAGGAAGAAAGAGAAAGGGAAAGACAAAGAAAGGGAAAACGCCGCAGCAGAGAAAAGGGTAAAGAGAAGAAGTACGGAAAAGAGAAGGACAAAGGAAGGATGAAGACATACAAGCAGAGAAGGCGAAGAATGCGGTACATTTACGACCGTCCGTCTCCGGACGTAGGCACAAACCATACTCCCAGAGGGGGAGAAAGGGAAGGAAAGAGCCAGAGGTGAGGGGAGGAGGGGCGAAGATGGGGGAGAGGGAAGGATGCGGAAAAGGAAGGTATGCAGCCCGGAAAGGAAGGAGGGCCACATTAGATCGGGGTCCCCCTCTCGCTACGCACGTATCCACAATAGAGTTGTGGACCCCCTGCGGGGAGACCAGAGGTTGTACAGAGTTTCAGGGAGAGCGTAAGGGAACAAATGGCAGGAATTGGGGAAAGAAATGCAGTAGAAGAAGAATGGGTAGCTTTGAGGGATGAAGTAGTGAAGGCAGCAGAGGATCAAGTAGGTAAAAAGACGAGGGCTAGTAGAAATCCTTGGATAACAGAAGAAATATTGAATTTAATTGATGAAAGGAGAAATATAAAAATGCAGTAAATGAAGCAAGCAAAAACGAATACAAACGTCTCAAAAATGAGATCGACAGGAAGTGTAAAATGGCTAAGCAGGGATGGCTAGAGGACAAATGTAAGGATGTAGAGGCTTATCTCACTAGGCGTAAGATAGATACAGCCTACAGGAAAATTTAAGAGACTTTTGGAGAAAAGAGAACCACTTGTATGAATATCAAGAGCTCAGATGGAAACCCAGTTCTAAGTAAAGAGGGGAAAGCAGAAAGGTGGAAGGAGTATATAGAGGGTCTATACAAGGGCGATGTACTTGAGGAAAATATTATGGAAATGGAAGAGGATGTAGATGAAGATGAAATGGGAGATATGATACTGCGTGAAGAGTTTGACAGAGCACTGAAAGACCTGAGTCGAAACACGGCCCCCGGAGTAGACAATATTCCATTAGAACTACTGACGGCCTTGGGAGACCCAGTCCTGACAAAACTACCATCTGGTGAGCAAGACGTATGTGAGAGGCGAAATTCCCTCAGACTTCAAGAAGAATATAATAATTCCAATCCAAAAGAAAGCCGTTGACAGATGTGAAAATTACCGAACTATCAGTTTAATAAGCCAGAGCTGCAAAATACTAACATGAATTCTTTACAAACGAATGGAAAAACTAGTAGAAGCCGACCTAGGGGAACATCAGTTTGAATTCCGTAGAAATATTGGAACACATGAGGCAATACTGACCCTACAACTTATCTTAGAAGCTAGATTAAGGAAAGGCAAACCTACATTTCTAGCATTTGTAGACTTTGAGAAAGCATTTGACAATGTTGACTGGAATACTCTCTTTCAAATTCTGAAGGTGGCAGGGGTAAAATACAGGGAGTGAAAGGCTATTTACAATTTGTATAGAAACCAAATGGTAGTTGTAAGAGTCGAGGGGCATGAAAGGGAAGCAGTGGTTGGGAAGGGAGTGAGACAGGGTTGTAGCCTACCCCCGATGTTATTCAATCTGTATATTGAGCAAGCAGTAAAGGAAACAAAAGAAAAATTTGGAGTAGGTATTAAAATCCATGGAGAAGAAATAAAAACTTTGAGGTTCGCCGATGACATTGTAATTCTGTCAGAGACAGCAAAGGACTTGGAAGAGAAGTTGAACGGAATGGACAGTGTCTTGAAAGGAGGATATAAGATGAACAACAACAAAAGCAAAATGAGGATAATGGAATGTAGTCGAACTAAGTCTGTTGATGCTGAAGGAATTAGATTAGGAAATGAGAAAGTAGTAAAGGAGTTTTGCTATTTGGGGAGCAAAGTAAATGATGGTCTAAGTAGAGAGGATATAAAATGTAGACTGGCAATGGGAAGGAAGGCGTTTCTGAAGAAGAGAAATTTGTTAACATCGAGTATAGATTTCAATTTCAGGAAGCCGTTTCTGAAAGTATTTGTATGGAGTGTGGCCATGTATGGAAGTGAAACATCGATGATATATAGTCTGGACAAGAAGAGAATAGAAGCTTTCGAAATATGGTGCTACAGAAGAATGCTTAAGATTAGATGGGTAGATCACATAACTAATGGGGAGGTGTTGAACAGGATTGGGGAGAAGAGAAGTTTGTGGCACAACTTGACCAGAAGAAGGGATTGGTTGGTAGGACATGTTCTGAGGCATCAAGGGATCACCAATTTAGTATTGGAGGGCAGCGTAGAGGGTAAAAATTGTAGAGGGAGACCAAGAGATGAATACACCAAGCAGATTCCGAAGGATGTAGGTTGCAGTAGGTACTTTGAGATGAAGCTTGCACAGGATAGAGTAGCATGGAGAGCTGCATCAAACCAGTCTCAGGACTGAAGACCACAACAACGAACTACGTCCCAGGAAAATCAGCTGAAATTGCATGACAGATTCTTTATCATGAAAAAACCTTCTGTCATTTACAATCAGTTACCTGTGGAAGTTTACAGACTAATGCATCATTACATGTGGCGTAACACTGGCTACAATATTGGTGAACAACTTCAAAATGTGTCACTGAGGTGGCATTCAGCACCAATATTACGGAATGTGCACTAATGACATGTGATCAACTTGCTTTTCTTCACTGCATTTTGTAGTCATTCATACTGCTTTGCACATTTTATTAATAGTTCTCACTTGCATTTATAGCTAAGGTACCTGTATTGCATTTGGTTTCTAGAGGATGTGCCACTTAAAACCGGTATGCCTCACACCCGAGATTCAAGTAACAGTGAATTCGTTCAAAAAATAATGAATAGTAAAGTTAAAAAAATATGTAGATATCTTTTTATAATGGATGCTGGAAGTGGTTGCCATGGGCATTGCTGATTTCGTGCGATGTTACCAGCAACACACTGTAATTTTGTGGGCATGATAATGTTAATTTCTCTAGAAATTTTCCATTTAAGACTGTCTATTGGGCAAAGATTGTTGGCGTACTTTGCTTTTTAGTGTGCCTCAAAGGTAAATATCACACAATGTTATGTCTGGAGACCTTTGAGCCAGAGGCATTTACTGACAAGTCTGTCTCCTGGGAACATGTTGGTGATGTGGGCCATACTTTGGTTAAATGTGTGCGCAGTTGCTCCATCTTGTTGGAGTACTGCATACAGCTTCTCTACATCTGTTAACTGTGCACATAAAGAATTGAAGATGTCTAGATATCTGGTAATGTTTAAGATGTAACTGAAAAATATGTGGCCAATAAAATGCGTGCCGGACAAAGCACACCAAACACCTGTCTTCGCTTAGAGAGAGGGTCTTCATGCAGAAGATGTGGGTTGTACTGCAACCAGTACCTGCAATTCTGGGAGTTTACATAGTGTGACAAATGAAACCAGACAACCTCTGACATGAAGTAAAGCAAAGGGTTCAAGTAACCATTAGCAGTTGACATTAACAGCCAGTTACACTGATTAACTCTTCCTGATTCTCAAATTTCAACTCTTGTATCACACTCACATCACAGCCTTTTTATTTCCTGTCATTTATTACACAATGTACGAGACAGACCAACGTGCTGTCATAACCTCCTTACCAACTTGCAGAGACTTCTCATAATGTCGATGTGAACTCTGTCTAGTTTCAGAGGTCCTCACCATCAGTCACCTATTCCTCTGTACATTCTGATGAGATAGACACCCCTCCATTTGTTGCACACATCTTTAATGGTGTTAGTTGTGGGAAGTTTGCTACCAGGATATTTTGCTTGAAACATTTCTTTACATTCCTGTCCTTATGTAACACACCAATGCAAACTGAGCCATTTCTGTAACAACAAACAATACAAGCTTCTCACAGGAACTGATGCACGAACACACAGCTGCACTCAGCTTTCCGATAACATGCAGCGTAACCAAGTTTCAAGACAGGGTTGCCACTTCACAAGCTATTCAAGTGGAGATCATGAACCAGTACACGAGGCATACCAGTTGTAAGTGGGGTGCCCTGTACGACGATACCTGCAGTGACATGAAGAGCACATTTGTAGAGTACTGCAGAGAAACAACATTCACCAGCACACTGAGATGCACATAATGGTACTGTAACCATGATTTCTTACAGATGTGTTCGCTGGAATGCAAGTACTTTCCTTGCACATAAGTAATCAAACATTATCTGTATGCTGCTTAGTACACCATCCACATGAGCTGCCTCCTTTTCACATTATGTGCCCACATTGTAAAAATATAGTGTCAAGAAAAGAAACCATGTTAATACACTGATTATTTCAGTATGGAGCCAGCTGATTTGATAACTGCAGTGTAACCAGTTGCAGCCTTTTCTGAAGGTCGTATTCAGATTAACACAAAGGAGCTCCACCTGCAATTAATATCAGCATATCAAGTTATTGTTCTCAGTTGCCAGTTTCAAAAGGTTGGTACAAGCATGATGTATCAATCACTTGATACTTCCCCAGTAGATTTAAGTTAGTCATGTTACTGTAACTGTGAAATTAAGCAGCTGTAAACTGGACTGAAAATATACAGGGTGAGTCACCGAACATTACCAGTGGATTTATTTCATAAACATCAAATACTGATGAACCGATTCCACAGACCGAACGTGAGTAGAAGGGCTAGTGTACTAGCCCCTCTCCTCACGTTCGGTCTGTGGAGCTACAACACTAAGAAGAATCGCTTCTCGGCTTTTGGCAAGATCAATGTGTAGTCTTTATTAATGATATTAGACCATACAATCTCCAACAAATTCACAATCTTCCATATTAGAGGTACCACATATTTTCGACCAAATATAAATTTTTTCGTCGGAATTAATCTTACGTCTAGACCCACAATTAAGAGACAATGAACCATTAGGTACTAAATAAGAACCTTCATTAATAACAATAATTTCTGACAAATGTACAGTACAAAATGCCAAAACTTTACGAGATGTAAAACTTTCCAATCCAGTCCTAGAAGCATCATGACAAACAACAGCAGCGAATGTAATCCAACCATTACCAATAGTACTGGATTCGGATGATTTAGACACAGAAAAATTCAATTTCAGACCTAAAAAGTATTTAGGACCTGACAATACAGATATACTGGCAATCTTCTTCAGATTGGTGACCTCCTTACTGGTACCAGGCGCTGGAACGGAACCATAAGTGCCAGAAATATTCAACAAGTCTTTGTAGACCAGCATACATCTGCGACTGCGATATCCAAAGCGGCGACCCATTGTAGAATGATGCTATTCATATAATGAATGCGCGAAGTTGCATCAGCAGCTATTTATAGCTCATGACGCAAGCGCACGCTGACGCAAGCAGCCCCTTTCTGTTATCTTATGTAAACAAATCGGCCGCTCAATACAACTCCGCGGCACTGGGGCCGCAGCCAATGTTATCTCCATGTTATAATTACATGGCAAACTCCGTGGCACGGTCCTAGTAATTTTAAGGACTGTTCTCACTGAGTTATCTACTGTGTGAGGCCCCAGAAAGGGGCCCAGAGAGCATCCCAGGGTGCCCCAGGGAGCTACAACACTAAGAAGAATCGCTTCTCGGCTTTTGGCAAGATCAATGTGTAGTCTTTATTAATGATAATAGACCATACAATCTCCAACAAATTTACAATCTTCCATATTAGAGGTACCACTTATTTTCGACCAAATATAAATTTTTTCGTCGGAATTAATCTTACGTCTAGACATACAAATAAGAGACAATGAACCATAAGGTACTAAATAAGAACCTTCATTAATAACAATAATTTCTGACAAATGTACAGTCCTTAAAATTACTAGGACTGTGCCGCGGAGTTTGCCATGTAATTATAACATGGAGATAACATTGGCTGCGGCCCCAGTGCCGCCGAGTTGTGTTGAGCTGCCGATTTGTTTACATAAGATAACAGAACGGGGCCACTTACGTCAGCGTGCGCTTGCGCCATTTATACTGGACCAGCTTTGGATATCGCCGTCGCAGATGTATGCTGGTCTACAAAGACTTGTTGAATATTTCTGGCACTTATGGTTCCGTTCCAGCGCCTGGTACCAGTAAGAAGGTCACGAATCTGAAGAAGATTGCCAGTATATCTGTATTGTCAGGTCCTAAATACTTTTTAGGTCTGAAATTGAATTTTTCTATTTCTAAATCATCCGAATCAAGTAGTATTGGTAATGGTTGGATTACATTCGCTGCTGCTGTTTGTCATGATGCTTCTAAGACTGGAGAAGGGCTGGTGTACTAGCCCCTCTCCTCACGTTCGGTCTGTGGAATCGGTTCGTCATTATTTGATGTGGTTTACGAAATAAATCCAGCAGTAACATTAGGTGACTCACCCTGTATAATTGACATTTTATGCTCCTTCACTTTCACTGACACCACAGCTATCAGTTTCTGATTATCTTGTGCTGTGACCAGTTATTCCAGTAAGAGTGCTATATTCAACACTACTAAGGAAAGGTTTCATTTGCAGGCAACAAAAAATAAAATAAAAATAAATGTGCAGCCATTTTATTTCTCCCTCAGACTGTACTGAACACAGTTTACATGAAATTATAAATATAGACTACTTCCAGTTTTTAATCTGTACATAAAGCACACATTTTATTATGGTTATTGCAGTATGTACCCCATGTCAATTTTTATGATCATCACAAAATATCATTCTTTGCAATGCAACTGATGCTTTAGTACAGTATAATCCACATTCTTTTCCCTTCTCACATATGATTTCCCATGAGGTCCTTCAGAATGATATTCACTGAGAAATGAACTTCCAATATCTTTCTCCAGGTTTAGAATGAAGTAAATCCAGCATTTGAGAACTGGTTGCATTTCACTGCTCACTTCTTTTACATTAAGAATCCGTACATGGTCTTCCAACCTACAGTATAAGTCTGGATGACTTTCTAAACCATCCAAAGCCTTCAGCATAGTATCATCAACTTCATAAACTTCACCAATAACATTCTGAAAAGAAAGCATAGACTACTTAAATCTCATTCAGCACACACACACACACACACACACACACACACACACACACACACACACACACACACACACACACACACAAACTGTCTTTTTAAGTTGTTTAACTACAAAAAGGAAAGTAATACATAGCCTTTAATTTACAAATGTGATTAAATAACCTGAAAAAGTCAATTTGTGAATAAATTTGTCACGAAAACGTGAACAACAGGCACAATGTGTTTAAATTACAATGTATCAGCTATGGACACTACAATTATTCAAGCTTAACAGTCATGAAGCACTTTAACAATAAATTCACATTCACTGAGGACTTTATTGCAACTAACACAATCCCAGAAACTACAGAAGCAGCAGAAACATGACAAAATCACACATTTAGACATGAGCTTATTAACTGTTAAAGGTATCCACATCACAGTGCACAAAAAAGTGAAAACTGAACAGTTTCAATAAATTGATCATGCACTGGTTAGTTATTAAACTGCTGCACATTTTCATCATACAGGCTTTTAGTGAAATTTTATTTCTGAGGTGCTTTTATCATGTAATAGTGACACCACCAGCTACTTAGTAGGTATAGAATGTGCTTTACAATTTCTGGCAACTTTAGCATAGATAAAGAAGATCAGTGCAATGTTTTCTACAGAAGATGCAGTGCTACTTTAACTACAGGTTTTAGGAAGATTCATCCAGAATTCATAAATAGCTTCTGCAATGGTTTACCTGCTGCTGGTGCCAATTTACGGCTTTCCAGCAGGCCTCATGTATTCACTGTACAACCCAATTTGTGTAACTGACATTTTCACTTGCATAATGGTATTTTCTTTTTTCTTTCAGAAACAGTCCTCAGGTTATCTGCTCTCAAAACAACAGTCTCCTTCACTGTAGCAAAGACAGTCATTGTGCTCATGATCTGTGTTACATAGCTGGAGCATCCATTTCTAGCCTTCCCTATTCATGCTGCTAAAATTGTGATTCACTCTTCCCTCTTCTGAAAATCTGAAAAACAGATTTTCAGTCAATCCTTGAATCACAGGACTGTAAAACCATAACACCAGTGCATGAAACATATTTCTTTCATGGTTTACAGTGATGCAAGTGCCAATGACTCAAGTTATAACCATATGCTAAGTATTATGCTTCTATAATCAACGAGTCAACAGAGAATGTAACAATTTCTCTGGTGCTTCAATCACTTCTGAGAGGAATACGGAAATACAGTCAACTTCTTATGTTTAAAATAATTTAAATGATATGAGTGAAACTCTCACTAAAAAATTTATCACTTTAGATACTGTCAAAGGATGCAAATAATGTATAAAATATACGAATATAATTATCTGGAAAAAAAATCAGCTGCATAAGAAAATGTAAGAATGATCACTGAAACCAAAATTACCACAATCTCGAATACAAGTTCATACCTACAGGAAAACATGAACAAGTTGTTCTGAACAAGAGGAATGATTAGCTCACTTTGAACAGACTTCTTATTTTATATTGTCATAAAGGGACTCTCACTATCTCTCACTCTGTCTCACTGTGTGTGTGTGTGTGTGTGTGTGTGTGTGTGTGTGTGTGTGTGTGTGTGGGGAGGGGGGGTGGTGCGCACGTGTGTTTTATTGGCACTCAACATCAAGGTTGACAATGCCCTTATTAAAACAAGGAGAAATTACTGGGATTATAATAATACAAATAAGAACTTAAGTGTTCATTTGTTCAAAATCTCATCACCACCACTTGCTATGAAATTTTGACAATGTTGCAGTCAAGTACATGTATGTTTTTATATATCAATTTCTAAAATATGTATAATATATAAATAAATATGTAATACACAAAGAGGAAATAATATACCACAAATCTCAAAAAGTTCTTTATTTTATTTATTTATTTAACCTGATCAGATTAGGGCCATCAGGCCCTCTCTTACATCAGACCAGTGTTCCACACATGCAGCATTTCACACATCAGAGTTACATCATGAACAAACTTTAAATGAGAAAATTAGCTTACTCTAGTGACAATATGAATAACGAGTAGTGACTAAGACCTAATAAAGTAAATGCGGAAGTATTTTTACATCAGGTGCTATACATACAGATTATGGTGAAAGCAATAATAATAACAGTAAATAAAATCAAATAATAATGACAAACATGAGAAAGATTGGCAATAGTAATGAAGGTTTGTGCAGATGTACATTAATATTTTAGTGTGTAAAGTAGATGTTTACTAGTATAGCGAGTTTTGGGTAAGGGAGGTTTAAGGAGGGGGTGAGAGGGAAGTAATGAGGTGAAGTGCACTCCTGTAGAGGAAGGCATTACTGTTGCGTAAGTAGATACGTCATTAAGTGTTTTTTGAAGCCGGTCATGTTTTTAAGTTCTCTAACATAACGAGGGAGGTTATTCCAGAGTCGGGTTCCCACTACTGTAAAGGACTTGGAGAAGGTGACTGAGCGATGCAGTGGAACGGAGAGGATTTTATTATGATGGGAACGTGTGTTTCTGTCATGTTGTTCCGACATGAGTGTTAGGGACAAGGAGAGATATGAGGGACAGTGTACATTTACAAGGCAGTAGATGAGACAGAGTGTATGGAAATCTCTGCGTTTGTCTGCACGCAGCCAGGACAATTTTGCATATGCTGGTGAAATGTGATCAAAAAGTCGAACGTCACATATCGGACGCAGGCATTCGTGACCAGTTCTAGATGCCAGGAATTTTCCTGAGAGAGGCCTTGTAGGATAAAATCGCTGTAGTCAATGATTGGGAGTATAAGCGTTTGTACTAATTTCTTTTTCAGATCGAAAGGGAAGAGATTTTTATATTTTTGTAGGACATCAAGGGATGCTGATGCTTTTTTGCACACTGCAGTTACGTGCTCTGTCCAATTTAGATTTTCATCTATTATTACTCCCAAACTCTTTCCTGAGGGCGAGAAGTTAATATTTGTTCCATTTAGGGTAAGAGGTGGTACGGATTCCCGATGTTTTGGGCTAATGAGCTTAGAGTGACCAACAAGTACCGCTTGGGTTTTAGATGGGTTTAGTTTTAGACCTATGTCCTGTGCCCATTTTGACAGTGCATTGAGGTCAGTATTGAAATTTTCGATAGCTTTCTTGAGATTGCTTGATTTACTTCAAATTTATACATATTACTATAATAAATGTATGGACACACAAAGGCTCTGTAGTTCTAAATGGTTCAAATGGCTCTGAGCACTATGGGACTCAACATCTTAGGTCGTAAGTCCCCTAGAACTTAGAACTACTTAAACCTAACTAACCTAAGGACATCACACACATTCATGCCCGAGGCAGGATTCGAACCTGCGACCGTAGCGGTCGCGCGGTTCCAGACTGTAGAGCCTACAACCGCTTGGCCACCCTGGCCGGCACTCTGTAGTTCTAATAGGTATAATATCTACATATGTATGTCAAATATATAGTAGCGAAACGTTGTTAGCAAACAGCAAAGTTATATTTATGATTTATCGGCTTATGATTAGAATTCTACTACAAAATCAGAGAGAGAGAGAGAGAGAGAGAGAGAGAGAGAGAGAGAGAGAGAGAGAGAGGGGGGGGGGGTGAAGCAGGAAGAGAACATGGACAGAGAGTGGGGGATGGACAGACGGATGGATGGATGGATGAATGAATGAATGGATGGATGGATGGATGGATGGAGGAGTAGTAGGAGTAGGAGTAGGAGGTGGCGGTTTGTTTTGTTTTGGGGCACAAAAAACAAATGGGGCCATACACGCCCAAATCAAAACTATAGAAGACGAACACAGGGAGGAGGTGAATGACCGTCTTCAGTACACGATACCAAGATAACCCATGGTGCAGCAGGAAGGGTCTTTGAATCATTAGCCTCATTGCATTTACGTTTTGTAGAAGATGAGTGGGACGATGATTGACTGATCATGAGGAAATCCCACATGATTTCCAGCGTCTCCAGTGGAACGCTCCTTCCAACTGGGGGCTCCTTTCACAAGGGGCGCACCTGCCTTAGGTGATTGTTCCCACCTCTGTAACACCCAATGGAGGGACCAATTGGCCATTTGAGAAGGCTACAGCTCACGCAATCACCCCTCCTTGGGCCTGGCCTGTACCATCATCTTGGTTGGCTATATAAGTCCTTGAAGAAAACTGGCCTCCTGTACCACCTGCCTCCATTATTCTCTGTCCACCGCCTTCCTTCTCCAGTTTCTTATTCCATCGCCTTTAGATCTTCTTCCATATTGTCCACCCACCTTTTCCTGGGTCTACCTCTTCTCCTCCTCCCGTCAGGTTTTTCCATGAACACTTTCGTGACATTCCGAGTTTCTGGCATTCTCTGTACATGTCCTGCCCATCTTATTCTTCCCATCTTAATTTTAACAACAATATCCATCTGTCCAAAAAGTTTTTGAAGTTCTACATTTGTCCGTACTCTCCAGCCATCTTCCTCTGTCACTGCTCGAAAAATCCTTCTCAGTATCTTTCTTTCCCATCTCAATAACCAGTTCTCTTCCTTTAACATCAATACCCAGCCTTCTGATCCATATATTACTACAGGTCTTGATATGGTCATGTATACTTTGATTTTTTTATTCCTACTAACATTCCTGGAGTTAAATACATTCTGCAAGGCAAAATAGCAACAATTTCCACTTGCTATCCTTTCTTGAATTGCTACTGCTACTTTATTGTTCTGTTATTACAGAACCTAAATATTTAAATGTTTTCACTCTTTCATATTATTTCCCATTCATTACTATTGAATTCTTTTGTCTGTTTATATTGGGCTGCCCCACATTTGCCACAAATGGTTTCTCCCTTACACACTGCAGTGGAGTCCAAAGTGCTGCAGCAGACTGGATTGTGTATACAAAACCTTTTCAAGTGAATGAATCATGCCCTAATGTGTTCTGGAAATATTGTGCTCTTAAGTGTAACAAAGACTTCCATTATTACTATTTTGTGATCTACTGTCTTCATCATATTCTGCATGTTACTCACATTCTTGAGCCCAATATTCCTGCATGAAAACTTCATTGATTGATTGGGGGGAGGTGGGGGTATGGCACTAAATGGGGAAGTTATCAGTCCCGCGATTCGAAAGTTACTTGCGTAAGATAGGTGTCCACTGAAAGTGGGCAGATTCAAAAAAAGGGTACGCAAAATCTAGAAAATGGAAAAAGAGAGAAATAGAAGAGTGGTCTTTACATGGGTAGTGGTCATGGATACCAGATAAAAAAAGGCCCCAACCACAACCACCCTGTCCCTGCCCCTGCCCCTGCCCCAGGAGTGAAGCAGAACATTGCTACTGAAAATAAAAACCACTTTCACATAGGAAACTGAGCACCAGTTCAAACATCCATGAATTGTCTGCTAATATTAAAGACGAGGAATCTGGAAGGCTATACTCATTACGAAGGGTCACAAGAAGGGGGATATCAACCAATACACAGGATACCGTCAGTCTTGGATGGATGGAATATACATTTCACCTGTACACCACAAGTCACCATAAAATTAATGGCACATGGTACTTTTTATTGCAACACAGTAACTACTTCACAGGAAGATGCCATCCAACTTTTACACAGATGGCTGCATAAAAGAACTAAATTAGGAATCTTATTTCCTGGTGTGTTTCTGGATTGATAATTGCAGCTCACCAACATCAACTCAAAAAGAGCATGGGACTTTTTCTAAGGCCCAGTACCCCACCTCATGCCATCATGATGGACTGAATCTAAAATCTTCAAGTAAAAGAATATGCAGATCTGTACAGTCTCTAGCCCTAATGGGGACAGGAGAAACTACAGTATCTATAAAATTACAGCAGACACACACTGGTGCACCTCTCTCCCACCAAGTTTTCCCACTAAGAGATACCAAGTAATTAAGTAAATACTACGATCTGGTTTTAAGGTCACAAATGGAATTCAAAGTAAGCCTTTTATCCACTGTAATGCCTAAAAATTTCAGAATCCATTAAATCAAGAGGAGAGGCACCCAAGTGCATCCAAGGTATATGAAAAACACAATGAAAACAAAGTTGAAGTACACAATTTTTGTCTGTGGAAAACTTACTTCATTCTATGGAGTATCAGCTGAAGCTGGCAGAATTTAATACCAAGACTAGAAGACAAACAGAAAATTGAGAACTCAGACATATACAAAGAACACTCAACAGGACACTAATACAAGAAAAATTCTACTAAAAGTGGTAACAAGAAGACCAACTTTGCCATATGCAGTCCCAAGCCCGGTTGAGAAAGAACGGGCGAGAACAGTAACACCTTGTGAAGAAAAAAGAAAAAAAAAAGCACATCACCCAGACCAGTTGAGAGTACCATGTAAAGCCAGGGATACAGTGTGAAGTGCTGAATGTCAGAGAAGGTGTAGATGAAGATAATCAGTATGGCAGGGGAGACAACACGGTCTACTGCCTTGTAGGAACGATGTTGGGTCATTAAAGGCAATAGAAAAGAAACCTTTAATAAAAATTATCCAGGTCTCCTGGTAGGGGGTTGGAGCAATGGGTCTGCACCCTGTCTCCTGAAGAAACACTAAACCCCCAGAAATCTCAAAGTAAGTCACAGAACTGGACCCAATATAGGAGACAAACCAGTAAACAAAAACAAAATTGAAATAGAGGAACAGGGAACATGTAAGATTAAACACTAAGAACTAAGAGGTCTTCGGGTGAATAGGTAAGTAAAAGATGGACATAATTGTCCTTATCGAGGCAAAGAAAGGGGCAGAATGTAAACAAATTGGAAAGTATACACTAATGCGATCAAAAGAATCCCGACACCTGACTGAAAATGACTTACAAGTTTGCGGTGTCCTCCATCAGTAATGCTGGAATTCAAAATCATGTTGGCCCACCCTTAGCCTTGATGACAGCTTCCACTCTTGCATACCTATGTTCAATCAGGTGCTGTAAGGTTTCTTTGGGAATGGCAGCCCTTCCTTCATGGAGTACTGCACTGAGGAGAGGTATCAATGTTGGTCGGTGAGGCCTGGTACGAAGTCTGCATTCCAAAACATCCCAAACGTGTTCTATAAGATTCAGATCAGGACTGTGCATGCCAGTCCATTACAGGGATGTTATTGTCAGGTAACCTATCTGCCACATGCTGTGCATTACGAACAGGTGCTTGATTGTGTTGAAAGATGCAGTTGCCATTCCCGAATTGCTCTGCAACAGTGGGAAGCAAGGAAGTGCTTAAAACATCAATGTAGGCGTGTGCTGTGGTAGTGCCATGCAAAGCAACAAGAGGTGCATGCCACCTCCATGAAAAACACGACCACACCGTAACACCACCACATCCGAATTTTACTGTTGGCACTACATACCCTGGCAGATGACATTCACCGGGCATTTGCCTTACCCACATCCTGCCATTGGATCTCCACATTGGGTACCGTGATTCCGTCACTCCACACAACATTTTTCCACTGTTCAGTCGTCCCTTGTTTACGCTCCTTACAGCAAGTGAGGCGTCATTTGGCATTTGCCGGTGGGATGTGTGGCTGCTTGACCATGAAATCCAAGTTTTCTCACCTCCCACCTAACTGCCACAGTACTTGCAGAAGATCCTGATGCAGTTTGGAATTCGTGTGTGATGGTCTGGATAGATGTCTGCCTATTACACTTTACAACCCTCTTCAACTGTTGGTGGTCTGTCTGTCAACAGATGAGGTCGGCCTGTACGCTTTTGTACATGTCCCTTCACGTTTCC